>NC_071571.1:7019272-7619272 GCF_024509145.1 Vidua macroura
TGCCTGGACTACTTTTGCAATATTTTTATTGCAGTCTTTTATTTTTCTTTTTCTTAGCATTGTCAATCGACCTAGTTTGTTCAACAAAGTGTCGAGATGAAAATTATGAACCGACTTTCTTCTACAGAAAAAAAAAGTTGGGCTTTAATATTTAGTTAATTGATTATTAAAAAAAAAGTATCGGGATATATCTTCTATTTTGCTGGCAAAGTTTTGGGTCATACTCATTTTTTGTGTCCATGGCTATTATAAACTGAATAATAATTCCTTTGAGGTTAATGTAATAATTCAATCCTGCTTCACCTGCGTTGGCCAGTCACTCATGCTCAAAAAAATATTAATAGGACATAATGGTCCAGACCTGTGCTGACTTTAATCCTGTTCTTCCTTAAGAAAAACTCCTGCCCCTTTCCCTGTGATATCAGTTTCCTGTTCTTTGTGCTGCTACAAATTATATACTTCATACTTTTTAGTCTTTTTGCTGTACTTTGTTTATGTGTTGTTTTTGTAAAATTGTTCTGCCTACATGATTGAAATGATTCTTGCAGAACTTCTCTGCTGAGCCTCCTTGCATTTTTATGAAAGTTTGCATTGCTTCCCTCAAAGAGACTCTTGTCTCCAATTTACACAATAATTTTCCTATACACTACAATTTTTCTCCCAGAAAAGGAATTAGTAACCTCTCTTGGCCTATGTGTTAAGATTTTTGTTTTGTTTAATCCATTTTAAATTGGAGAATAAAAAACCATCATTTAACTACACCAAGATGGAAAAATACCAAGTTTTTGAAATCCAGAAGACATTTTTATGGAGTTGTCACCAAAACTCATCTTTATTAAAGATGTTCTAGTACTTGGGTACTAATTTAGGGACTGTGTTATGTCCCCATATTTTATAACATATGTGGAAACAACTATTAATTCTCTCATTGGCGAATGCAGTGCTATATTCAATTTTGTGCATTCATGCCTATTCCTTAGCATCTTTTTAAGTTATTTATGGAACAGGATTTCTGCCTACTTATACAAAAACAAAAGTGATATTTTCTTCTTTCTTTGACAGACTGCTTTGCCTCTTGATGGAAACCTAGGTGTTTGCACTACTTCTCTTCATGCAGGAATTGTTTCCTTAAGGGGAGAATTCTGGTTCTGTTGCTCTAACCCAATAGTTTGGGTGCCTCTTGTTAGGCTGGTTGGCTGCACTCCTGTCTCCATATGTGATGTTATAGCAGTGCTTATCAAGATGAGAGATGAAAATCCTGGTCATATGGGATTTAATCAAAACTGGTAATACACGGAAGGGACGATGAATTAACTAAATTCAGTTAAAGAAATAGCTTATAGAATAGTGATGTTTCCTGGTCTGCATTCTATGTGATATTCCCCTAATACAGAAGACATTACCCTCTCATATTTCATTTTTTTTTTCCCCTGATATCCCTCCTTTTCCCCTTCCCACTGAGGTGCTCTGTGTCTTTTTCCTGTGTGGCTTCAGACATGAAGGACCAGGAGCAGTGGTGATTCAGGCTACACAGAATTTTGCCTTGCAGAAGGTTGTGAGTGGGCTGGATTTCTCTGACTCGTTGGAGAGGCTGTGTGTGTATGAAAAAGGGCTGGCACTAGGGTGGGATAGCAGAGCCTTCCCTTGGGGTGAGACCTTTTGGGAGGGAATGACCAAAAGAGAGCAGAGCCATGGAGCTGGAATTTTAATTCCCTCAAGGTAGAAGATGGTCAGAAAGAACCACCCGTCTGGTGTTAAACAGTCCATAGAACATAGAGCAGGCTGGTCTTTCTATTTACCCCAGCCCTGAGCCACTACAACACACTCACCATCTTCTGGAGCTACACATTTTATAGGTAATGACCCTGCTTTATCATTTGGCATCATGCTTTCCCTGGGGCAAAGTTAATTTGCATTCACTTTTGCTTTCCTGCACTGCTGATTTTCCTGATCATGGAGGAGCCATGGTACTTTTCCAGTGTCTCTCATCTGGGTGTGTTGAGGAGATCTAAACAATGCCTAAATCTTCTGCTGTCACAGGTAGTGCTCCAGAGACAGACATAAATCAGGCCTGATGACTTTTCCTTCTCTGCTGCAATACACCTAGTTCCATTAACCTCAGAACAAGAGGCCCCATCTTTCAGAAGCCATCACTACTTTGAGGTGTTCAGGGCCTGAAGTGAAGAGCCTGGTGGTGAGGAGGGAGGGGAGCCACATCCCACCCAACTTTCACCACACTCTGTTTTCTTCCCTGAAAACACTTGTGTTTACTGATGTTGGTCATGAGCCCAGGGCAACTCCAAACAACTCAGCAAGAGCTGGAAGAGAAGCAATTTCAAACGAGCCAATCTAGAGCAATCAGCCCTAACATGTAACTCATGGAGTCAATGCTCCCTTCCCATGCCATTGGCATCAGGGGCAGCCATGATGACACAATGTCACTTTGCTTTCCAGTCTCCCTCTGTGGATGAGGGCTCTTTCCTTCTTCTCCCCATTCCATAGGCATGACCAGTCCCAAAAAGACTGGGAAATGAACATAGACCTCCTGGTTCAAAAGTTGCTGCTGAAAAGTCTGCTACTGAAAGGACTGTTGTCCTTTACGTGTCTTCCTCCAAACATTGGGTTTGATTTCTTTCTAGGAAATGCTGACTAAATATTAAAGAATGAAAAATGCATAGATGACTGGCTTTGTAGCACTAAAAAGAAATATCTTAACACAGTAGTTCTTTCCCCTGCTGTCCCACCTCTGTTATCTGAGGATGTTGTTATAAGGCAGTTCAGAGACTGACTCACACTTTGCAGATATAGATTGTCTTTCCCTGCAGTGCTGCGGTAAAATGTGGTTTTGGGAGGAATCTCTTGGTTTCCCCTGTGATTTCTCATTTTAATCTTCCCACTCTTCAGCTCTTGTTAGCAATACCTCTAAGCTTCGGTGAGGACTGAATGGCCACCAAAGGCATCTGCTCACATACTCTAAAGTCTCTAGACAGATATCAGAATTCATATTGAGCATTCCAACATA
Source organism: Vidua macroura (assembly GCF_024509145.1). Lineage (NCBI taxonomy): Eukaryota > Metazoa > Chordata > Aves > Passeriformes > Viduidae > Vidua > Vidua macroura. Next base: position 7,022,295 of record NC_071571.1, read on the forward strand.
GAAACTGTTTGCATTTCTGTGCTTTCTCTCAATATTCTTTTGGTATTGGGACACAAAAAAAAGTTTTTAATCCATCTGAGGACTTTCAACTACCATTTGCTGCTGAACAAATCTGTGAATAATTTCAGTAGGGCACTTGTATCTGTGCCTTCTCTTCACTGAATTTCTGTGCTTGAGCTACAGCAGCTGAAATGAGTAGTGACACAGCATAGATGGAGCAGGGTGATCAGGGCACACTAATTTGGAAGCACAGCTGTGATGTGGTGTTCTGCAAGGACAAGAAACTCTCTGATAAACCCTCAAATGCCTTTTGTGTACTAAAATGCCTCCAGTTTTTCAGCCCTGGAAGAAGCATCTCCAAGTCTTTCTAGACTCACTGATGACTGAATCACCTCATTGAAGGAGACTACCACAAGCACATCTCCAGAAGAACTCTCAGCACTTATGTCAGCAAAAGAATAACAGTTTCACAGTCTGAACAATTTGCTAACTCAAAAAAAAATTTATTACTAAAATGAATGGTTAAAAATGACAGCTTAGAAAAAGGAATCTCATAAAAGTAAATTGAGTTTAGACAAATGAAATAGGATGGTCTTTTAGTTTTTGGCTTCCCCAAATCCTGTTAATTTTGGGTCCTGGTCAGTTAAGTGTGTTACTTAATGAGATCATTAAAAATAATGAGGTACATGTTGCTGATGTAAAGGAAATTCCATCAGCGATTGTATAGAAACTGATAAGGATTTGCTGCTGGTGGAGTTCTTGGAAACAGGAGTTGAAAAGAAGATAATTATTGTAGAAATTTTATTGACTTTAGTCAGTGGTTACATAAAACTGTCCTGATCTGATAAAGGCAAACCTTTTTCCTCAGAAATAAGGCAATATTTTCCCAACAATGGTATTGTTTGGCATTGCTGATGCCATCCATCTAAGAAAAACCACATTCCCTTCATAGAAGGAGAAATCTAACAGGCTTCCTCTGTACATGTGGAGCTATAATTTGGATAGGACTCTGTGTCAGATAAGACAAAAAGCACCTAAATAATCAAAGCTGGGCTCATGGTTTTCTGAAATGCTTACATCTTCCTGCAATTACCAATATGATGAAAGTGCATCTCAATTTATGTAATTTACAATATTGTGAGGGGCTGGTGGTTTGTAACTACCGCTGAGGATTTGGGGATCTGGGGCAGAGGCTGTGGATACAGGTGTTATTACAGAGGCCTGTAGGGCCATGATGTGTCCCTGGGACCAGACATCATCAGCACAGGATTTGGAGGAAAGGCAGATCCATGGGGAGCTCTAGGGCAAGGTCCTGCATAGGCAAAAGGTCAATTCTCCATGGTGCCCAACTTGGGGGCACCAAGTCCAAAAAAAAACCCAGAAGAAGATAGATTGGTTTTTCCCTGCTAGTGTTCTTTCAAACAGCTGTCCCAGAGGGTGGTTTGCTATTAATTTGGACTTTTCTAGAGCCAAGGGTGACCCAGGATCACCCTGCACAGGGGTTGGTGTCTGTCAGGTGAGCCCCTCCATTCCTCCTCGTGCTGAGGTGTCAGGAGGGCTGCAGGCTTGGCTGTGTCCTACCTGGAAGAACAAGGAGCTGAGTAGTTTCCCTGGATTTTGGGTGGATTTTCCAAATAGCTGTTCTGCCTCTGCTGAGGAGCTGGGCAGTAGCAGCTCTGTGAAGGGGACACCTGGAGACTCCATAGGGCAGGAATATCCTCCTGGCAAGCGTTGTCTCCATGAGAGAGTTCTTCCACTGCCCCAACTGCTGATCTTGGTGTGACCCAGAGAGTTCTCAGCCCTCAGAGCTGGACAAAGGGCTTTCAATCCTGCAGTCTGGTGCACAACAACTGTTTTCTTGTGCTGTCAGCTTTCACACAGGCTGATAACTTCCTGCTGCTTTGAAAGCTGGAATGCTTGAGACTTTAGGAGGCTTAGGTTCACCTTGCTGCAGATAATTGGTCTCAGTGTCACTGAACTCCAGATTCTTAGAACGATTCAGTTTGATTCAGTGTTCTTCCATGCATTCAATACTATGCTTTTGTTTGTTTCACCTTTCCCCTAAAAGCTTGCACACCTTCAGAAGCAAACTCCAGGTAAAATGCTCTCGTTGGAGTGGCAAAATGTTCTGTACAGTGCGGGTGTTAAAAAGATATTGCAAGCAATTTCACTAGCACTAATAAGGGTAATTGAAATTGTTTGGCTTAGAAGAAGCATGGTGGGTTTAAAAGCCTAAAAGCTACAGAGTTCTGTGAATAGAGAGATCATTCTCAAAAGGGAATGATTTCATTTATTATAAACTCCTATTCTGGACAATAAGTGCTAAGAACAGCAGGGTTAGGAATGTTATGGTTTTTAGAATAACTGGCCCAATAATTTGAGACATAGAAGAGACTGGACTTTTTGAATCCTGGTTTTCAGAAAAGCTTTGTGCAAATCTTCAGAACAATTTCTGTTAAGTGCCTAGTTACACTAAGCTTATGCTAAAAAGGAAAAGAGGAGCATGAACTGAAATCCTGATTTCTGTTAGTAATACTGTTATTTTCTTAAGTGAGAGAAATTGCTTCTAAGACTTGTCTTGGGAGAAAGGTGATGTGGTTTACAGTTATTCTAAAAAGTGATTTCATGTATAAAATTAATACAAACTGTCAAAAATGTCTTCCTAAAAACAGGAAAAAGGCTGTTGGAAACTGGTCTAAATGTTAGTTCATAATTGTTTCATAAAATATTACTCTGTTTATCTGAAAAGATAGAAGAAGAATAGCAGAAATCACTGTATTGGGAGCACTCTAAGTCCTGGTAAATGTGAGATAATGAGGCTTAAGCTACTTTCACTGAGATTAAAATAAAGTGCATTACAGTGTACTTGCTGTGGGCAGCAGTGCCTGTGGATGGTTATCAAGGCTCAGTTAGCCCATGGTAGCTGTTTCTCAATCACCTGAATGTGCAGGTTGAAAGAAAAAGAAAAAAAAAAAAAAAAGGATAAAAAAAAGAAAAAAATTACCACCACGGGTCTGAACACTTTATAAAGCACCAGAGGCAGTGGGACTGGGATTTTACTTTACCATTATCTGGAAGATCAAAGCTGCTGTCTAGTTTTTCTTCCCCTCTCATACCATGGCAAGCAGCCCATTTACCCCATAGGTACCTAACAGATTATCAAAAGCTTTTTATGCTTTTTCCAACTGCATCAGCTAGTCTAATAAAAATAAAGTCATCTTTCCCCATATTTCTTTGGATCCTTAAGAGCCTACAGCCTTACCACCACAATATCCTTAACACATTCAAAATTATGGGGGCAGGGGGAGAAACAGATAAGGAATGGGAAGTTAACTCTGTATCTTTTGTGTCTGATGATGACCCAGTACAATTCCTGCCCTGTCAGTTAGAAAAGTCATCTAATAATTCTGTATCTGTTTTTAGTGATAAAGAGTATTCAGGTTTAATTGGGTGAAGTATTGCCTTTTTGATATCACTTCCTTTGCTCTGGTCTGATCCATGGAAGTCAGAACCTGACTTTATCAAGCCCCAGCTGCTCAGAATTGTCTGCAGTTCAGGTAGGAGACACTCATGTCTGTAAATACTGACTTTCTCCTTCAGACCCTGCTGTGGCTGACATATGCTGTTCTCTGTTCCCTCTTTAAAGCCTGATTAATAATACTGAGGAGCTCAACATAATCCTGACTCCTTTTGTATTACTGAGCCAGTGACTCCTTTTCTAATACTGAGCCAGTTAACCTCTGATCTATTAACATTAAACTATAAAATTCAATAAGTAAGGGCTGGGCTTTAAAAAATTGCGAACAGGCTACAGGGTAATTAGATATTATGAACTGGGGTTGAAGAAGATCTAATAATCTGAGGAGAGATGCAAATCCATAGTGAAAACTTCACTGGAGGATTACTCCCTTTTCATTTAGGGGCTGGTAGGAGGCTGGGCAATACATATGCCTGCAAACTAGTCTGTCAATACTGAATGGGTTCAGGAAGAAAATAAGTATAATGCTGACATGAATAGGTGACAGAGCCTAAGTAAGTTGGATGAATATTTCATAATTAGTGTAGGAAACATGTAGTAATTGAGATATATGAACACTCCTAAGCATCTTCATGATTTATTCATGGCTATTCCTAGCTGCTATGGAAGCAAACCATGACATACTGCAGACTTCTTCTGTTGATAATAAAACCAAATCCTCTATTAAATAACTCTGTAGAAAGTCCTGGTTTCCCATAGGATGATTTTCAGGCACTGCGGGAAAAAGGTTCAGATCCCCATAGATCTGACAGAGTTAGGAGAGTTACTCAGATTTTATAGGATCACTGGAGACCCTAAAGTCTAGGGCAGGGACATAAGGTCCCTTGATAGCCACCAAAGGGCTGCTTTCGACACAACTGTGTTTAAAACCAAGGTTTTGTGTTCAAGAAAGCTACTGGTGTTCGAATCTGAACATTTTCAAGGAAATCTTGAGAAATTTGGGAAGGAAATGCTTCTCGCTATTCTCTCCTGATGTTTGCAAGCCTTGCAAGAGCTGAGTCAGTTTGCCTGTGCTGTGGAAATTGCTTATATAAACTGATTATCCACCAGTTTGCAGCACTAACTCAAAATGGGACAGAACAATATTTCAGTATGACTAAGTCAAAACAGAGTCTTACTGGGCTAAGGCATTTTTGAACTCAACAGGACTGTTCATGTGGTTAGAATTAAGTTACAGCTCCAAAATTAGTCTAGATTTCACTATCAGTTTATTCACCTTCATTTTAAGGGCAGATGTACAAATTGCACATTTCAATAAGGGGCCACGAAGGGCATCCTCAAGTGGGAGCTTTGAATCTTTGTCAGCTCTTTATTAAAAAAAAAAAAAATTGATTGGAAAATGGGCTGTTTACTGCTCCTGAAAAGAGCAGCTCATCTTTCTGAGTACACACTGTCCCTAAAGTGTAGAGAAAATCCTCCAGACAGTTGAATTATTGACATCTATCACTAAACCAGTCATCCTGTGCTCCTACCAGTGTCTGAACTGAGGTGCATGGAATAGCTCCATGATTCAGTCTACTTCATGCGTTTGAGGTGCTACCAATACTCATTCCTATAGCCAGCAGCATCCTCTGGAGTTGTGCTTGAACTGCTTGCAAGGGAAAGCAAAGGAGAATTCAGGCTTATGTAATTTCCTGCTTTCCTACAAACCTCTTTCTGTCCAGGCTTCCACAAAACAAATGGGGAACTCTTAATTTTCAGCAGGGAAAGCACAGTTTTAATGCCAATATAGCAGCTAGTCTGGTTCATGTGGGCCATTTGGACAATATTTGTTCATATTCAGAGTGTATTCATGACTGCCTTGTGATCTCAATAGCAATCCTGAATCCCCTGGGCAGCACACAGGGCAGAATCTCTTGTCTTAAATTAATTCTGTTCAAGGCTTCCTCTGGAGTCCCAAGTAAAATCAGAATGATGTCAATGTCCCTGGAAAGCATGAAGAGGCAACTTTGGAGGTCAACTCAGGATCTCAGCTCAGCTTTGGCATTTATTCATTATGTGGCAATTCCCAGTGAGGTTCTTAAAATGTTCTGCCGGAAATACACACAAATGGAAATTCTCCAAAAGAGGGAACATAGATACTGTTTATAGATTAAAAGTAGGTTATCAGGAAATTAAATTATTTTAGTGAAAATTTGGCTGAAAATGATCAAAGTCTCTTGGGCTGAGATAAAAATTGAAAAAAATGTCTCCAAGTTATTTCTCTCGGTAGTTTCTGATGACTTCAATGGTCTGTAGAATTTTGTCCTCTCTGTCAGCAACATCATTATAGAGATCCAAATGAAAACATAGTCCTCACTTTTTGAAGAGCAGACATAAATGCTATAAAAAAAAGAAAGAGCACAAAGCATAAAAGAAACCTCCCTCTTTTATCCACTTTATATCCATGCTATAAGCTTTGCTGCAAGACACTTCATAGTGATGAGTCTATACCCTCCTTTCACAGCTAAAACAGAAAAATGAATAAATGATTCAGCTTTTAATCCCCCTCCAAATACAAAGCTCATCTGCTTGTTTGTGAATCCTTTCTTTGCTCCCTCTTAATTGCATCCATGTGCATCAGCAATCACTAATGTCTCTAATAATGAGGGAAAACTTGCAAAGGCTGAATGCTGAGAATGGCAATTCTGAAGTCTGAGTCTGCTTGTGCACAGTGTTCTTGGATTTTGTTATGTGGGGGTAGGATTTTGTTTTTGCAATGTGCTGCAGAAGTAGCACCCCTCAAGGATGAAGAAATTGCTTCTTGAAACCCTAGCCAAAAGAAGAATGAGGAGTAAACAAGAGGGTTTTTCCTTTTTTCTTTCTCTTTTTTTTTTAAATATTATTTCTAAGGTTGATTTTGTGTGAAATAAGAAAACTTGCAGTATGTTTTTAATGTTATATTTAAGCAGATAAACATTCCAGGCATTGCACTTTGGGGTGATAATAGATGGCAATTTACTTCTTTATTCTTTCCAAATTTCTACATGCACATTTCTGGAACATCTCTTCCTGGCTGTAGGCAGCTTATCAGATACATAAAAAATCCATCAAAATTAAGACAAGAAAGAGCACTAACAAACCAGGAGAAGCCTTTTTTGACACAAAAATAGCTATATGCAAAACTGATATCCCTCTGATCTATTGTTGTCTGATTCCTTCTTCCCACATTTCCTTCAGATCATCTCAATCCTTATGAGCAAACACATCCCCTGAATCTCTGAAACCCTGTAAGGCCATCCCCAGTAGGATTTTCATGTGCCCTGAAGAGCAGACCTGGAGTCCTTTGGAAGCAAAGGTAGTGAGGATTACAAACTGCAGCATTCTCAGAAAGGATATTCCAGCAGTATTTTCCTTTCTTATGTTCAAAGCAAGGTTCAGCACTTCTGTTGGTCTTATTTGTGGAAGCATGGGGAAAGAAAGTGCATTGGATCAGAAAAAGTTGTGAAGAGAAAGTACAGTGCTACAGACATGTGGAAGTGGTGCCAAATCCTGAAACAAAATACTTAAAACTATGTAGAATTATAAAAATGCATCCAGGCATCTTAAAAGACTTACTGGACTTTTTTTTTTTTTTTTTAATAAAAAATCATGCAGAACTCCCACTTTACCTGTATGCACACACATTTAAAACTGCTCAATTTGCAAAATCAATGTCTCAAAAAATTAAGATATGCCAGTATAAAAGTCTTCTTTTCATCACTTTGGGCATATGATGCTATGGTATGTACTTTATGATTTGTAGGTATAGTTGATATTTTAATTTAAACAGGAATTTTATTTCTGTGTTTCAAGACTAACAGCTTTCTCATTACCTTTTTTCCCCTTAGGTGTCACCTGGCTGAAGAAAGAGTAATGAGAGGGAAAGGTATGCTCAACTTCTGCAACCTTTACACCCTTCTCAGTACAATCAGTATATTCAGAAATTAGATGCACATATATGGTTGCACACCAGCTCATGTTCTAATTTCTCACCAGATTCAACTTCTAAATTCCCATGACCATCTGAGTTGGAGTGAAGCAAAAAGTGAGTTTTTCACTGACTATGAGGGGAGACTTTGGGAAATAGGTGCCACGGACGGATACCCTTGGCTGATGCCTGAATTTTTTCATGAGCCACGTGGTGTCCTGTATGGCTGCTTTCTGAGGCACAGAGCCACTTCCAATTCAGGTGTGATTTACTGCCTGCTCTTGCTTTCTTCCTGACCAATTGCATGAATTCTGTAATAATTTGGGCTGGTGTGTTCTTACAAGGTAAAATAATGGCCTGTATTCTTCATTTGACTGGAAGCAGGTGCATTTTCTGTGCAGCTCTTTGGTCACAGAGTGAGTGAGAAATAGGAATGTGATGTGCAGACACATCTGGTGGCACCATCAGAGGGTGAGCTGGGTGTGCTGATGGCTGGAGAGGGGGTGTCCAGGTGTCAGGTGAGGTGTACAAAGAGTAACCCCAGTTTGCAGTCCCCTAATTAATGACAACAATTGGATCTGTTACACTAGGACACAAAATAATTCATGCACTCATTCTAAGATGTAAAAGAACAGAAGGAGCTAAAGGAGGAAATTTTATTTCTGACCTCATATAGAATTCTAAAAGTGACAGTGGATTGGAGGATGAAATTGCTACCTTTCTAACTACACTGGTTAAACTAACAGTCTATCAATTCTCTCCTCCCACAAAGAAGAATGCAAAACAATCATTATTTACATGAACAGTGCCTGAGGAACTTCAGTAGAAATATGTAAACATCAGAAGGCGTGGAAAACTTTTAAAAGAACTTAAAACTTTAAAAGAACAGGGTGACATGGATCATGCAGCTGGAAGACTGTGACATCCACAAGACACTGAGACACCTCATGGGGAGGCTTCTTCCTTTGTCCTGTAAAGACTTGGATTGGGCAAGAGCAGCTGGATGCTAATCATGCAAATGACATCCTTAACAAGTCTGTGCAACAGAAAAGGTGATTGGTTTCTGCTAATTGCACCTATTTAACCCCCCACAAAACTGCCCTGGATTTTCAGCACAACTCACAGGAGCAGAACAGAGCCTACTATTTGGCTTTGTTTGCTTTTGCTTTTCTTTTGGTTTTATCTGCTTTCCTCTATGCTCCAAGCCCACCTTCATATTTTAGAGCATCTTGAAGCATTTCACAAATGTAGGTTAATTAGCACTTTCAAACCAAACTACACAAATAGTCAGGAGCCTTTATCTAGGAAAAGACTGGGTTGGGTTGCTCTGCCTGCTTTGGATCTGAGGGATGATGGCTCTGCTGGACAAAATGGGCATGTGCTTATTGAAGCTGACACAAGGAATGATGATTTTTCTCTGGTGCAGGGTGAAGCTTAGCTACCATTTTCTTAGCAATCTCTAATGATGACAGCCCAAACCCCTCCTTACCATCTATTCCAGCTTTTGAATATCTATCTCCTAGCTACAGCAGGCATGAAGAACACCTTATTACTTTTTTTTTTTTTTTTTGGTGTGTATATCTTTTATGTTATTGATGTTTGTGTTCTTGGTCTCCTTTTTCCAACTGAACTGAGCCACAGGCCTTTCCCATAGGTCACATTTTCTAGAGCTTCTGTCACTGTTTTTCTCTACTCTCTCTGATCTATGCATTCCTTGAACTGTGATGCTCAAAGCAGAAGAGTGTTTTCTTAGTGATTTGGTCAACTTTGAGTTGCAAAGAAGAAATTCTGTTTGTATTTCAAGAATTGCTTTATGGTTTTTTTTTCTTTTTTTTTTTTTTTCTTTTTTTTTTTTTTTTTCTTTTTTCTCTTTTTAAAGCAGTTTGACATTGGCTTCTCTTTACTTTGTGATCCTCTAAAAACCCCAAATCCTTTTTGTAGAAGAGCTGCATAATCAGTTGCTTCTTATCTCTTACGCAGTTGATTGCTCTCTGGAGTTTGTACTTGTGCCCTGCATCACATCCCTTACAGGCTGCTTCTGCAAGGGGACAGCCATCAATTCTTCCCACTGAAAGGCAGAACATACTTAGTTTATAGATAGATTAACCTGTTATTCTGGCTGGTAATGTCCAGGGAGAGTGTGACTGTATCTGCATCTGGAAAATAACATATAATTTTTCTTTTCCTTGAGCACCCAGTCATGGTAGGACACGTACCTGCTGCTGAGTACCATCACAGAACTACTTTGGAACAGAGCATAGTTCTAATCTAAAAGGATGAGGGAGAATGTAGTTCATTGGAGCAATTTTTTTCCTAGGAGAGTTTTATAAAAACATTCAGAACTTGATGTCCTGCTATTTCCTGAGGCTGAAGTCACAGACTGTAGTATTTCCCACCAGCTCTAAATCAGAGCTGAGTTACAGCGGGGCTCTTTTCACATGCCAAGTTATATAGGAGATTTAGGAACTTCCTGCTGCCTCTTTGCATGAGCCCAAAAATGCTAAATACTGGTAATTAGTAACTAATGGAATGTAATACATGACTAATATGGGGGAATAATTTAGATCCTACTTACGTTCTTCTGTACTGAGGAGCACTTGCATTTTCATGGTTGCTATTATCACTGTGTGAGCTTTGACAGAATAAGAGAGCTGGGAGTATAGATCAATTTGCAATAATAATAAAAAAAATTTGATCTGGAGGAAACCAGTTCAGTGATTGAATTAATGGAAATTCAGTACTGTTCAGTCAGTGACTAAGCCAAGTTGATGCTGTAAAGTCAAATGTCACAGCTATCATTGCAACTTCTAGTAGGACAAAAAAAAAAAAATTCAAATAAATTGACTTCTGCAATCTGCATGGTCTCTTTCTGTCTGAATTTTCATTCAGTTGTGGCCCCTTTCTTGGAAGTGGTTTTGTGCTCTGATGTACAGCCCTGCCCTGAGCTGGTGGTTCCAGCCAGTACAAATCTCTTCTCTGAGCTCACAGGGGGCTCTGTGCTGTCTGCTGGCAAAGAGCAGCATCAAATCCAGTTAGTACAGCTCTCGCTCAGGCACCAATTAAGAGTGATCCTGAAATGGGCTGTGGTACAGAGCCTGAGAAACCTGACAGCTGTGTTATGGAAAGCAGGAAAATTAGCTTTTCCCTCCAAATCGCTGAGAAATCCCCAGTGACACAGTATTTGTGAACAATGAATATAAATAATATATGCGTTTTTTACACATATGTTTTAAAATATACAAACAGTTTAGGAGCTGGAATTGCATCTCTAAAATCCCTGTGAACTTTGTTTTACTTCTTCCCTTCTCAGCAGCATAAATCTTGCCTTGGGGAAATATTTGCAAGCCCAAGCAGGGGATTTCAAGCCTGTGTGAGCACCTCCTGCCCATATCACAGTGGATCAATCAATACCACAGCAGTGCAATAATGCTCTGCATCAAAAATTCTGCAGAAGCCTTATCAAGACCTTCCAGGGAATGAAACCAGAGAGTGTTATTTTGAGTGCAAAGGCTGACCACACGTTTTGAGAGTGAGGTAGTTAATCTCAGCCCTGTCAAAAAGTGTGGCACCTGGGGAAGAAATAAAAAAATAACATCAGCTTGCTTTTGTTTGTATGTTTACAGCTGGGCAATGCAGTATTTTCTTTTCTTAGTCCTGCTTCTGCCTTCCTCAACAGAATTCCCACCACTATGATGTAATAGGTCAAGTTAATAACTAATAATACCATTTGGTTTGACAAAAAGTTATAATTTTTTTTTTTTCTTTCTCTCTGTATACTTTTGCACGTCTGTCCACCTGTGGTATTTATCTTTTGCAAATCATCCTGCAGGACTTGGCTCCTGAGGCAGAAGAAGAACAACATTATTTTGGAATATTCATATCACCTATGCAGGTTTTGAAGCTGACTCTCCAGAACCTTGTTGTGATGCAGCCACCTCTCCCCTGAACACCAGCTGTAAAGTGCCTACTACAAATGCAAATAGCTGTAAGAGCATGCAAGGCAATACATTATCTGGCACTGTAGCACTAAAATTTTGAGGGGGAGGAAGAAAAATTGTAATTTAACCCACAAAGCATGGCTTGCTCTTGCTTCTATTTGAGAAGATATCATCATAATCTCTTCCAAAACCACTTGTATTAATGTCACAGCATTTATGTTAATCACAGCCATTCATGCAATTCATGTAGAAATCAAGAACCTACAATGTCTCTTATCACAGCATCAGTGTGATGGGTAATTAAAAGCTAATCAAGTGGTCTCCAGGAGTTCTGGGCCATCACTTACCACTGTAGCCAGCATGATGGATTAAAGCAGTAACTCAGCCTGAAAAGATAGAATCCTTGTTATTTTTCCTCATTTTAATTCAAATGGTAGAATTTCATCCTTTTGGTAAGATAGATGATGTCATTTCAGAATATTGTGTGTTTGTGGGTGGATTTAGGAGGGGAGGACTTAATAATAAAGAAAAAGAAGGGTAAAATAACAGGAAAAAGACTAACAGGTTGTTGATAGAGCAATAAAATACAGACAGCACAGCAAGGTGGGCAAAATAACAGTCCTGGAGCTAAATCCCTTTTGAACACATGCTGCAGATTGGTGCAGTTCAGCCTGTGGATCCTCATGGATGCTCTGAGAGCTTTGCTGAGTTTTTTCTGACAAAATTATTCCAATGTACCTTCTTTCTTTTCACTCCTAAATTCCTACTTCCTCTTTCCTGCTTTCTTTCCTCTGGGAAAATCTTGCTCATTTGAAAAGCAAAAGGCCAAAACTCAGAAATTACAGGCTACCTGGTGTAAATCATTAAAGCACCTCTAGAGACTTTGTTAACCATTACTGTGCTCTGGGATGTGTCTGTGAATTGTAAAACTCTCTGGGTTGATGGGGACACACATGAAGATTTGCACTAATTATTCTCTTGACTCAGTATTAATTTGGTACCCTGGGCTGTTCTCTATTAACACAATTGGAAAAATAGAGCTAAACCCTCAAGCCTCACATTCAAGAATCTTCTGCAAAAGGTAAAACCCCCACAGTGTAGATCAGTAATGGAAAAGTGAATTTCTAAGAATTCTAGGCTTTTGAAGACCTTTGTGAAGTGCAGCCTTTGACAAGAACATGTCTTTGCTGTCTCTCCTTAAAGCCCTGTCCTTGAGCTGGCTGTGCCAGTGAAGGAAAAACCACTCTCTTCCCCTCAGCAAACTGTCAGACCGTGCCAATAAAAATGATGCACAGCATTGACAAGTTCAGGGTGGTATCAGTGCTTGTTTTCAGTAAGTGGTGTGACCTTACATTTGCCTCCATGACATTTGTCATTAGTGATAATTAGGTGTGTTCTGCATCCCACAGCTTCCAACTTTTCTTTACCCAACTTTTTCCTCTTCATTCTTCTTCACTGCCTGATTTTCTGGAGCTCTTCCTAGAGCACATTGCACCAGACACACATGGTTATTTATACTCAAGCTTCTACCTGTATTTGATGAAAAATATGAAGCACATTTTTAGCTTAGATTAGACTGAGAAAGATCAGCTATTGACGATCAGCTGTAGGTCAGAGCAGAGGTTCATCTTGCTCAGTACTCTCTCTGAGAGTGGGCTATAGTAGAGACAAGAAATGCAGAGTGGTATTTCCCAGCACATTCCTCCAGCCTCTGATATGTGACTCAGCAAATTCCTCAGCCAGAGCTGATAGATCTTTACATTTAGCACCCCTTTCTCCACTAATTTGTATTTTTGCTTTGAAATGTGTTTGTCATGTACAATGATTTATAAAAATTCCAAAGGCTAAACAGCTCCAGGTAGTGTTGGGTGCTGACCCCTGTGCCCTGCATTACTCCAGGAGGAGAGGCTGTCTCCTATGGACACTGACTAGATTAGATTTTATGTTTGCAGTGAGGGAGTTGAGGGCAGATTTCTCCCTTCTCCAGTGCTGTGCCAGCTCTGGGTAGCCTTGCATGGTGGTTCCCAAGGGATTGACTGTTCTCAGGCTTTCACCTGTGTGAGAAAGAAGCTTTTATGGTAAATCTCTGTGTTGCTCCAAGAAATTGTGCACTGGTTTCCCAAATAATTTATTTTCACTTGGTTCAGTGCTGTACTGATTCTGCAGGATAGCTGATTTTATGCCCTTCTATAGCAGTGACCAGTCTCTTAACAGGCAACAATGAAACTTGACCTATAGCCCATTTTTTTCCCCCCAGATAGTGATTATATTTTAATGTGGAAGGAAATGTTCTCATGGAATACATTTCTCAGAAGGACCAGGAATAAAAAATAAAAACAAAAAGCAAAAAGGAGACAAGGAGGAATGGAAAGAAAATGAGACTTACTCTGCTTATTTTCTCCCTGTGACCTGACAATAATTTATGTGCAGTATTAAGTAAAGGAGAAGTTACCATAAAGTTTCATACTGTTTCTCTCTTGAGGGAATAATAATTGTAAAAGGGCAAAACCCAGACCCCAGTTTGCTGTTATAAAGTGATTGTATGTATGAATAGCTTGTGGAGGTAAGTGGTGAAACTGTAGCTTATGAAGGTGTTTATTTTATATTGCTTTTGTGTGCAGGACAATCAGTCTCCACTTGTTTGTGATTTTTATTAAATATGATACCCTCTCATATTTTATGAGAAATGTTTATGCAAAGTAATCTATTTGATTCGTCATCTGAAATTTACCTAATGAATATATATTGCATATGATTAATCTTCTTATATTTCACTGTTCCAAGCATTCAAAAAAAGCAAATGTAACCAGGACAGGCAGCTTCATGCTATCCAATAAACTGCAAATGAATAGACACCTTTTAGCAAAGGTGTTTGAACTTGCAGCTCATGGCTGGCTGGCAATGTTTTGCTTTCAGACAAAATGAGTTTTCTCAAAGAATCTTTTTCTTCTTCTTGTTCTCAGCTAAACGGAACTGAAATGCCTGACTTGCAGTTTATATGATTTAAGAATTTGAGCTATGTAATTGGATGGGGTCTGCAATTTGTTTCCATGCTTTGGTTGTGTTTGTCTCTTCTTGTTTCATCAGGTGCTGCAGAGGGAAACAGTATCCCTCTTTGTAGTGAAACAGAAAACACCGAAAATATTTATAAGTTTGGGCCCCTCTAGGAAAGCCCTTTTGGTCTATAATATATTCTTATAATTTAAAATGTCCCAGAAGCTGTTTTTTTCTGTCTGTTTTATTAGGGAAAATGGTGGACTTCCTTTAATACACACTGAGATTGTCTCTTAATGACTCTATCCCTGGAGGCTGAATTTGCATAAACTCTACAGACAAAGAGTGATATGTGACACTTTTTTGTGACTTTTGTGTCTTGGAATCAAAGTTGTGTAATGGAGCTTTTGGTCTGCCTGGTCCCCTTCTACAGCTTTTGATGCAGGTGGACATTCCCACTCAGTGATGGAGTGACTCTTGTCCCTGCCAGCACTGATGAAATCACATCTTGGCTCTTGTGGTCAGTTTTGTCCCCTCACTACCAGAATGACACTGAGGTGCTGGACAGTGTCCATAGAAGGTCAACAAGCTGGTGAAGGAGGTGGAGCTCCTGTGAGCAGCAGCTGAGGGAGCTGGGAGGGGTCAGCCTGTAGAAAAAGAGGCTCAGGGGGGACCTTCTCACTCTCTACAACCACCTGAAAGGAAGGTGTAGCCAGGTGGGGGTCAGGCTCTTCTCCCAAGGACCAAATGATAGGATAGGAGGAAATGGTCTCAAGTTGTGCCAGGGGAAGATTAGGTTGGATATCAGGAAAACTCTTTATCAAAAGGGTTGTCAAGCACTGGACCAGGCTGCCCAGGGAAAGGATGGAGTCACCATCCTTGCAGGTTTTTAAGAAATGTGGCTTTTAAAGGCTTTGGTTTAGTGGGTGCTTGGCAGTGCTGGTTAACATTTGGACTTGATGATCTTAAAGGTCTCGTCCAACCTAAATGATTCTATGATAATTGAGGACCTCAATGATATCTTTAAAACTTAAGTAAGTAGAGGACAAAAGAAGAAGGAACCAAAGGGGACACCAAAGAAGGGGGAGACCAAAGGGGAGACCAAAGGGACACCAAGGAAGGAACAAGGGGACAACCACTTAGAGAGGCATTTGCAGGCTGATACATCCCAGGGGTAAGAGCCACCCAGCCAGTGCCCACCAACCAATGGCACATGAGACCCGAACTGCTTTACTGGGAAGAACTGGAAATACTGGTTGGGGTGGATGGGGAAGAAGGCAGAAAACCTGACTTGTGGGAGAACTTCAAGAAAACTGTCTTTTTTTAGCTTTACCATTCAGCTTTTATATTTCGGAGCTGGATGGAGTTTCTGAGATGGTTAAGGCCATGCTGTGAATCATTACTGACAAACAGGACATGTTTTTGTTCATGACCTACAGTCCCTATATTGCCAGGCAAGCTGTCAGCTTGGAGCAATTGAGTCTGTGGCAAAGTCAGGGTAATGGGGAAGGAGATATGTTGATTTGTGCATCCCAATGCATAGGAAAGTGAGGGAAATAATCCCTTTTTCCATAGGCTGGAAATTTGGAGTGGTATATGTCATTATTTCCACACCTTCTCTAGTTTTCATAGAAATGTATGGCAGTTTGGTCTTGTAGTTTGTTTTTCTTTTTTTCCCAAAGTAGCTAAGAATATTGTTATTAAAAATATAAGAATTCTGGGCTAGATTAAAAGCAGGTAAAGTCCAATCCTTTCTCTGTTTGTAATCAGTGATTCCCCTAGGTGAGGATTAACAGGTTGTAAGGGAAGCTATTTTTATCAGGTATATTCCACCAGCTCCTGGCAAACAGCATTTCAAGGAATTTCTGAGCCACCATTAATCTCCAATGATATAATCTCTATCAGTGAGATTAAACTTTTTTTATAAACCAGGTTTTGCTTTTTTCTCTACAATTTCCTGTGACAATGAGTTACACATTTAATTATGAAGTGCATACAAAATAATTTCTGTTGGTTTTGGGTTTTTTTACCTTCCTTCTGATCATTGCATTTCACACTGGCTATTTCTTGGGCATCATGAATAATTACTGTCAGTCTTTCTTGTCTCCATAGTTCCTATACAGACCTCTCCTATCTTTTTCTTCCCTCTCTCTATTTCTATAACCTATAATTTTGTATGTGTGGTTATGGTTTTTTTTTTTTCCAAATGCATTACTTTGTATTCATTAGTATTGAAATTTAGCTGCAATCTTATCACTGTCATTCAGCATTGTGAACTCCTTTTGTGAGTCTTTGAAATCAGCACAGAATTGACTGTTCTGAATAGGTTTTTATTATTTATTCCTTTCCTTAAACCATTTATGAATATGCTGAGCTGAACAAACGCTGGGACAGATCCTTGAGGGACTTCCCTGGTAATTTTACCTTTCTCTCTCTCTCTCTCTCCAGTTTTTTGTTATTCCCTTTGCTTCTTATATTTTAATGTGTGCATTAATCTGTAAGGACATATTTGTTTTGTTGGTCTGTCCATGCCTGTGGTCCACTACATTATTTTCATTTGTATTCACATGGTCCTCCTCCAGATGAGGTTTTTTCCCATAAAGGCAGACCTTCCCTCACAGCAGTGAGCTGGGAGCAAGGCCAGTGGAGTCAGGAGCAATGCAGCAAACCTAGAAATCCCACTGATAAAGGAGGCTGTGATGCCTTTTTCTTTCCTTCATCACCACTGGAAGAGAAGAACAACTCCAGTCACCACACTAAATGCAGCCTGGGCTCAGTGCTGCATCAGGAGAAGGCAAGGGGAGAGCAGCCGTCCTGGCTGGCCATTAATTGAACCTGACAAGTGTTTACATGAGGAATCAGACTGGCAGTGCCCTAAATGCACTGATTTATAAGGCTATTGATTAGCACTGACCAGTCAGGAAAAGCAGTGGCAAACTGCTGCTTCAGCATTGCCCTTAAGAGCCAAGATCAGTGCCAACAGCCCACACCTGTATTTATAGCAGTGTCCACACAATCACTGCCATCCCAGGCTTCCATTTACATACTCACCTATCACAACATCTGTGCATTCACCACACCCAACCCATGCTCTGTCATCCTTCATATTGATTAGGTTTTTACACACATATTGAAACAGATCTACTAGATGTACTTGTTTTTAGCTGATACATATTTGTAAAGGAAGACGACTATGTGCCTGTGGTCAGAGTTTATCTTTTTCTGCCTTGCTTTCTGTGGGATACAACACAGCCCTCTTCAAGATTACTTCCCTTTTTATTGGTATCTCATCTTCCACACTGAAACAGTCTCTAAAGTCCTTCAAATTATAAATATATCTTAATGCTCCCTGATGCAATGCATCATATTTATGTATCTCACAACCCAAGTATGAAATAGCATCTTAGTCTACTCAAGTTGCTGTACATGGAATATTTTAACATGGTAAAAAATCAGCTTTTCTCAGGCAAATATTTTTCATTGCCTTAATATTGGAGTACTCTTTTCAGATGTGTGAATAAAATTTGGTGCCTTAAAATCCTCATTCATAGCAATGCTTTTGAACTTAAGATGCAAGTACAATACAAACTTAGGTTTATCGTTTGCCCTTTCTCTGATAGTACAGAGAAATATTATATATCAAGCCCAGTTTCAAGTCCAGTGAACTTTCTCACTCAAATGTCTTCTGTTCTGATTAACTTGCAATTCCTGAGAGGACAGAAGCCTCTAAACAGAAAATTCCCTACCAGTTCTCCTGACATGCTCTGTGAATGAAGTCCTGCAATTTCTTTTCTCCATCTGAGCTGTCTCTAACTATCTACCCACAAAATGATGAGAAATATCGTGGATACAGGACCCAAATGCATTGGAGCCCTAGGGAGCCTTCTCAGTAATATCAACCCTCCTCATTTACACAGTTCATTTCTATTACTTGTTATTAATATTTATTATTTTCATCCCTCTCTTTGCACAGCTTGGCAATGCTCCACAGCCCTGGGGCTGGTGGCTGTGGAGCCTAGAGTAGCCAAGGGGAGCACCAAGAGGTGTAATGCACTTCTGCACTTCCAGGTTACCCCTGACCATGCGGTTTGCAGGAACTGCTGCTTCCCATCACTAGGTGAAGGAGTTTTTTCTTTCTGCTCCTCAGGTGAATCAGACCTGACTTCAAGAGACCAGATTTCCATTGCCATTTTGTTTCTCAGTCTCTCTTGGAGAGATTTAGCTGCTGGCAGGTGCTTCTGGAGAGATGGTGGCTGGAAGTTGTCTGAAATCTCAGGATCTTCCTTCGAGCAGCAGCATTGTGGATCCTGAAGTCATGCAGAGGCAAGGGGATACCCAATGCAGCATGAGGGTACTTTGCTTCCTGGGCAGCTCTGGGGACATCTGCAGCTGCAAGCAACTCACCTGTCACCACACTGTCCTTTCAGGTTAGCTGCATCACCACGAAACTTTGCTTGAGGCACTCAGAGGGAGCTGCTGGTTCAGTTTTTTATGGTACCAGGGAACTTTTGGGATGGGTGCTGTGAAGTGCAAAATGAACAATGTCCTTCAGCTAAGAGCTGAGAGTGCAAAGGAGAGCAGCCATCAGCACAGTGCCATGAATGCCATCTAGCAAAAACAGCCAAAATTTAGGTCTCTCTGCTAAATAAATAAATAAGAGCTTTTGGCTTCCAAAGGTCTCATCTGTACAGAAATTGTTTCTGGCCCTTAGCATGATGTTTGCCTCGGATGTTGCAGAAAGAGAACATTTAAAAGACTGAACTGTGCAAATGGGCTTTAGAAGCAATATTATCTGTATTTGTAGAGATCAATATTACAGCAATACTTGTAGCTATACTCTCACTGGGCTGGTCAGAGCCCCTGAAACAAACCCACTGCTTTCTTTGCCCTCTTCTGGTCTGTTGTGACAGCTCTTACAGCTCCAGATAAAAACATCCATTAGCCAGGTAAGAGTGACCTGTGAGCTGTTCCTGGGTCCACATCCCTAATTTTCTTCCTCTGGAGACCTAAATGAGATTTCTGGGGGACTGGCAGGAGCCAGAGCTGCTCATCCATGATCACAAGGACCTTTTCTGCATTTCAGGCTTCTACTACTTCTACAAGAGTCTTTGTAGGAAGTTATGAGTTCTGCAACTCTATAAATTGTCCTGGCAAGAAATCGATAAAGACTAAAGCCTAATGAACTGGGTTTCCATGAATGATTTCATTAAAAGCCCCAAATCAGCCAGATGTTTAGATAGACTTACCTTTAAGCATCTAATGGGTCTTAGTTTTAGTCAGCTCTCCTCTGTCTTAGCTTCAGGCATGCAAGCAGCTCAAGTAAAGATGTCTTGATGGAATAAGTTTATGTGCATGATAAATCTCAATAATGAAATACCTGCTTTCTGTTAAAAAAAAAAAAAAAAAAGAATGGCAATTTCTGGTTTGTTTTTGCTTTGAAAGTCCTATGTAGAATGATGTCTGCTATCAACTTCAGGTATTATTAAAATTCCCTGGGCTGTATGAACAGAGTAGTAACTAGGTGAATTTTCTAATCCAAATTAGCTTTACTGCTGGGTGAGGTTTAGGGACTACAGCGTGGCTCTTCCAGCATCTGTTGTGAGTTATGAACAAGGCCTGGGTTTCGCCTCTCTACCCCTCTGCTACCCCTCCAGCTTGAGAGGATGATGGACATAACTTCTGATCTTGGAGGACATTTTACACTTACAATCCTTTCAACCTCCAGTAATCTCTAGGAATCACAAATTATATTTCTTATTAGCGTCCTCAGAGAGCCTCAGTCTCCTTGACTGAGACAGTGTTGGAAGGAGACAGGATTTAAATGAACAAAATGAACGGAACTGGAATCCAGAAGCTTTCCTAGTTTGCAAAGTACACTCAGCTGTGACTGTTTTGCATATGTCATTCTTGCTTTGTGGATAAATAGCAGCACAAATGGATACACATGTAAATTTGTCCCATGATGATGCTGTGTAGCAGAAAAGAGCATGGCTCTCCAGGGCTTATCTGCTTCAGTTCAAGGGGTAGCCAGCTCCTCTGCAAAGCTGGCTGATATGCTCAGGAGCAAGACCAGGGGAAGGAGTGAGAAATTCTTTTTTGCTCTCAACTTTGTGCAATTGCCAGCAGCAGACACAGCACACATCAGTGTGTGTGTGTATGTTCTCAGTTCAATCAGAGAGAAAAGAGAGAGAATTCTCCCAGGCCTAGCCTGGGAAAGTTAGGAGAAGGAATGAAAACAATTGTTATCTCTCTTTCTGTTCATGTTGTTTATAGATATGTTCTACCACAGTGTGCTATTCATAGTGCACCAATGGTGTGAAAGGTTTTCACTTTGAGAACAATCATATTTCACCTTAGTGATCCTGGTTACGAAATGTATGCTACTTCCTGCCAGTAAAGATTCTTCTTCTTCTTTAAGCCTTCTGAACACCATGGAGTCTTTTCATTCCGTCCCTGCCTCAACAGCGTCATGTGTGAAGGGGTAAAGGGGCAGGGATTTCCATCAGAGCATCCACACTTCAGAACCAACACAGTCCCCACCAC
The DNA here is from genome assembly GCF_024509145.1 of Vidua macroura. Lineage (NCBI taxonomy): Eukaryota > Metazoa > Chordata > Aves > Passeriformes > Viduidae > Vidua > Vidua macroura. Next base: position 7,043,197 of record NC_071571.1, read on the forward strand.
TATTTAATTGCTGGGGCTCATCCACCAGGGTGCAGAGGGCAGGCACTGCATGACTAATGGGAGCAAAAAGCAACGCAGTGTTTTCTAAACCACACTCAGCTCTCCCGGGCTGGGTGATGGCACACTTCTGCCTGCAGGATCATTTAGTCAACTCCCCCTGCAACCCAACTGTTTGTAATGGAAATGCTGATATCTTATCTTCAGTGGCAATAATGGAGGAGCCATGAAATATGCCCCGGGAGCCCCTTTATTGGCTTTAAAGTAACAACAGAGGCACATTCACAACTGTAATCTGCTCAGGACAGAAATTTGCTCCTTGTTATCTGTGGGTCCAAATTTAATGTGTTTTTAATTGCCTATTCACTGCACCTACCAATTAAGGCAAAATTATATCTCTTCATTTGAAAAATGTATGAGCTTTACAATGAGAAGTAATTGTCCTTGTTAATTGAAAGTGCAGCTTTATTTTCTGTTGATTGTATTTTTTTTTTATTAAAGGATTGTAAAGGCTTTTGAAATCCCATTAAAGGGCAAGCGCTATCATGTGCTTCCTCTGCAGTCACAAAGGACAAACTAGGGGGTCAGCTCAGTACTTGGGGGCTCTAAGCTCTGTGAATATTCAACATAAAGTTACTGATGTTTAAATATGCTAAACTGTGCCAGAGGGTAACTCTCACACTGGACATCTTTTTCTCACTGCTATCAGTAGCACTCAGATTCTTGCCTCTTGGGACAATGGCCATCACTACATTATGTATAATTGCTATTCCAAGGAAAATAGTGCCAAGCTCTTGTGTGCTGCTGTTTGATGAAGGAATGTTAAATATATCTGCACTGTGTGCAGAAGAAGACTCTTGGGGAGCACCAAGAATTTTGGAAGGTCCAAAATATTAGACACAGGGTCAGCAAATCCATAGGTGGATCAGGCAACCAGGCAAAACAGAGCACACAGCACAGGAACCATAGCTGGTGTTCACATCAAGGTTGCAGAAGATTGGTCTGATCAATCTGTATTTCAAATTATCATCTCATTCAGGGGAAAAGGGAAATCTCCTGCCTTTAGCTCTCATATCTCATGCTGAGAATGTTCAGAGTAAAGGAAAACAGTAAAAATGGTGAGTTCAGATGAAAATGCTAAAGAAAATTTTGGGAATGGAAACAACAGGGCAGTCTTTTTACATTCTGAACATCTCATTCCATATGAAAGTTATTTAGCTGCATCATGATTTTGATAATGGCAACACACCTTCAGTAGTGGAACTGGGACATCTTCAACATCCAGGCTGCCCCGCCTGTCAGTGGATGCCAGAATTAAACTTCAGTGCATGAAATCAAGCCTCACTGCTGTGCAAAGATCCTGCCCAGGAGCCTCAGAGTCCCTGTTTCCCCTTCAGCAGAGAGCTGGAGCCTGCAGAGATACACTGACTGACATGCAAAGGCATCTTTCATCTTTTCTTGTCCATGCTCTTGCAAATGGAAGCAAATGGACACAGCCAGGATTTTTTTCTGAAAGCTCTCTGCCTTATTCTTCACATCACCTTTAAATTACTGGATCTTGTGTTCCACAGAGCAGCTCAGAAGAAAGACACAAGGCAACTGCTTCATTTAACACTGCTTGACAAAATGATCTCTCCTGACCTCCCAGCAGCAACCTTCTCACTCATTTTAAGTACAGTGTAATTGCTGGGTGTCTGACTCACCTCGCTGTTTTTCAAGTGCACATCTATGGCTACATTTTTAGGCATGACTTTAAAATACACAGTTAAATGCTATCTGTTCATATTTCTGTATTGCTCTGGTGTTCTGGCTGGGATGTGTGTCAGTAAAATGGATGTTTAACCTTTTCTTCAGAGAGAAGAAAATACTGTGGGATAATATTGATTAGTTTGTGTGAAATGAGCCCTTCAAAGCTGCATGGCTCTGTGCATGTGTTTGGGTGTAATCAGATTTAATGGGACAATGCTTGCTTTGCTTCTCCCCAGACCTGGCAAACAGCTCAACCCTTTGATATATGGGTTTTTCAGTCAGGGACCAGTTCAGTTTGAGTGGTTCACTGCCTCAGCAAGATACTGGAGATACAGATCCACTGGCAAAAGGAAAGCTCGAACCATGGCTGTATTCCACGTTAAAGCACAAATACATTGTTTGGGCTGTATTCATGTTCAGAAGCTCAAAATAATAGTCCTGCTTCCTCCTGGAGCTGGCAGGGAGTGAGAAGCATCCAGAGGTATTCCATCCTGTCTTAACAGCAGTGTCTGAGCAAGGGCCACGTGTTACTCTCAAGGCCTGCCTCTCTTTCCTTTAACTGTAGTGGAATGTCAGAACACCAGCAAAGCTAAATAGCTGGTATCTAAAACCAATCCCCATCACGCTGTCTGTATAATGACTGTGTGATTAATATGTTGGAAATACCCCATGTAGCAACCCACATTTGTTATGCAAGGGAAATTCATGCTGATTCTTCTGACATTTATCTAAGATGGGCTAAAGAGCTCTGCAGAGGTGCCCCTGTCCCCATCCAATTCTAGGAGCCCAAGAGTGGAATTCCAGATACCCAGAGCAGTAAGAGCAACCCAAATCCAGCCTGGTGAGCCATACTTGGCCACCTATTCCTTAGTTATACTCTTCATGTATAGTTTATTTTTCAAGTTCTTTTGAGAATATGTCTATAATTTAAATATATTAGTGGAAAATTAGAATTTACTATAGCAAAATTTAAAAGCACATGGATAATACTCCCTTAAACTTACTTCAGGGGATTACAGCTTGCGCTACAATTTTGCACTAAAACGATTCTTTAAAATCCATTGTTACTTCTGGATTGTGTTGAGGAATTAATTTGGACAGATTCTTGATGGGTGCAAATGAGTGCCTGATCCTTTCATCCGGGGTCTGTTGTTTTGTCTTAATCTTGAAATTAAAATGCTTTTCAACCCCAAGAACAAGTACTCCAATGCACAGAGCACTCAGGAGAAGTCTTTTCTTCTTGTTTGCTCTGGCCTGTTGAGGTTACTTGGATGCTGCACTTTTCCCTTAAAGCTCTTCCAGGCAAAATAGATCCATCAAAAACTTTGCCCCACAGGGTCCTGAGGCTTGTGGGAGCCATGGAAACTAGTCCTAGCTTCAGTGGTCCCCCACAAGCACTGGTGTGCTGAGTGCCCTGCAGCAGGGAGCTTTTAAAGAGGGCTTGCCTCCTTCCACAAGTCCTTGTTGATCCTGATTTCCGCAGTGTTCCCTCCTCGTATAAAAAAGACTTGATCCTTAAAACCAGAAGACAGTTTTGTAAGACAGTGATTATTATCCAAGGTCTTGTTTGCCTTCAAAATTGTTAAAGTGTGATGAGAATTTGGAGTGAAACAGTTATGCTACCTGCTAAATCTTGAATGGTGTCTCAGGTGAATTTATATTAGCTCATTCTCGTATTCTATCATTCTTATGGATTTTTATTTAACCTTCAAGAAACATACAATAGTAAGAGCCTGAATGAGAGATGTGGGACTCCAGGCAGCTCTTCAAAATGTAGTTTATTGTATCCAAGACATTACAGCAGTCCAGGGTTGTGGGCGACAGAGCCTGTGCCTACAGCTGTCAGCTCCAGCTGCAGGCAAGCCTGAAGACCCTTTACTTTTGGTTACAATGCATTATATACTTTTCTTTGCTGAACATCTTAATACAGAAGAACTACTCTATACCTTAACTTTTACCTGTAGCCTGTCATAACTACTATAATTACCATATTCATGTTACTAGTCTCCAATCACTAAAAGTTAGTATGTTACAGTTTAAGCTAGAAGTTGTTTTTCAGTTTTCTTGCAGTAGAAAATTCTGAGACCTTTTTTCTACTTGCAACATCAGCATCCTTGTTTGCCTGTGCTATCTTTCTGCTTGGTAAAAACATCTGTTTGAGGTGGGTTTTGCCTTCTTAGTTATCCAGTAAGCCTGGCTCAGCAATTGTTTTCTTCTGTATCAAAACTTGCTTCCATCTCTGTTTCATTCTCAGGTTCTACATTCAAAAATCTTTCTGCCAGGCATACATAGCTGTGAGACTTTCTTGTCAAACTTTCATCCTTCCCAACATACAGTGATGTGTGTTTTTATCTTATTTGTGCCTCCTGCCATTCCCAAGCTGGTAAGTGGAGAGAAGGCATCTTTGCTCCATTGGCTGGCGATTGCCATGTCTCTGTGTAATTTAGCCATGATCAGTAGGAGTGTCTGACTCAGTGCAGACACTGCAGCACAGAGGAACCACTGCACTGAAGCTGCCCAGGGTGATGGTGTGTGCTGGTTTAATTTTCTTTACAGTAGCAGCATGGGGCTGTGTTTTGGCTTTTAGAGACTGGGATGGAAACATCCCTGTTCTTGAGCCTTTCCTGGTAGAGTTGTGAGGACTAGGGCCAGGTTCATTAATTTTTAGAGAAAGTTTCTTCTTGTCTACATTCTTGCTCATTCTCATTATCTGTTACATGCTGAACTTCTTCCACTCCTCTTACATTTCCATTCTCTACTCTGCTTTTTCCTGTGCTACACATCTGTTATTCTGTCCCTTCCTATTTATTTCCTCTTCCTACTTTCTAGAATCACTAAAATCCCCCCTCTTCCATCTTTCTTCTTTTCCAGAAACCCTCAGGCTTTCTGTTTATTGATCTGTTAGCCTGCACTTTGTCTTGTTTTATTTTGTTGACTTAAGAGGGAAGCTTAGCTGTGCAGGGGACTTGTCATCCAGGAAAGCATTCCCAGTGCTTGCCATTGCAAAGCAGAAGATAGCTAAAATTGTATGAACATGTTTTGCAGTAATAATCCCCTATAATGTTTATGTTTGAATGGCAAAATATTGACTAGAGTCAAGTTAGAAGCATAAATTCTGAAAATTGCAGAGATATCTAATTATGTGGCTACAGCAAAGACTTAAAAATTTTGATGACAGTTCTGTTCCTCTTGTGTATGATGTAAGAGGTAGCAGAGACCTGTTACAGGTTTTGCCTTTTACATTACTCTACCCTTATCAGTAGAAGCACCACTACCCAATTCATCACCTAGTTGTTTTTATCACAAATTTCTGAGATCAGAGCTCTGCAGCATCGTAAAAAGCATGAGTAGGTTTGTAGTCATAGTATCATGCAGCAGACAAAGGGTGGAGGCAAGAATTCTTTTTGTATACTCATCATGAAGAAAACTTGAGCTCTAAAGGTTTGAAACCAGTATTTTCTTTTATAGCAGGTGCAGGTTGAGCAGCAATGGGCAGATCCCATATTGTCACTGTGTAAATGGTGACACACATCACTAGGGAGGTTTTCAAATGTGCCTCAGGAATAAATCTTTATGAAAAGCAGACTCATAAACATTCAGGTTCTGCTAACATCAAGTCCAAATGAAGTTTGTGCGGGCACACATGAAAGCAAAAAACTTCATATCATAATAATGTGGGGTTTTTTATTGACAATTGAGTATCTAAACAAATCACTGAGGTATTTTTTGCTAACAAACTGTCTCAGCACCCCAGCATAAAAAAATTCTGCTTACATACATGCATGAGTGATGCACACTTGTCTGCCTGCACTGCCATGAACACTCACAGGAGGGAGGAGGGAGAGGATGGAGAGGGAGAGGATTCTTTTTGCACCATTACTCTCTAAGATATTTTGGAGCAAATTCAGGGAGAAGTTTTGTCTGCCACATTAAGTCAATGTGTATTAAAGGCACAATAAAGATGCAAAGACGTCAATGAACACAACAGCCATGCAGTCAGAACTGTCAGGCTGAGGGCTCTGGAATATTTTTTCCCTTTAGAGGTGTTTTGAAAAGGAGCAGTGAGCATAATTAATGTCCTATAATCTTGTCCTAGCAAGATATAAATTGTTTCCTGGGAAAAACACTGAGCTTTTGCCTACATATTTCATGCAGCTGTGATTGTAGAAAAGGAGGTTTTAGGAGTCTGACCTCCTCTGATTGCATCTTTATTATAAATGCATTCATTTCCATTTCTTTATTTTGTTACAATTGCAGAGGCATTTTGTGATTTTTTTTTTTTTAAATTCAATTAATAATAATTTTTAAATCAAAACAAATATATCATAAGAAAGTGATTTCTTTTAAACAAGTTTCCTTTCCCAAGTTTTAGTCAACTTTCAATTCTTAATTTTCTCTCTTACCAATGAATCTTACCCTGATGCTCGTGATGGGGGCAGACGTGTCTGCAATATAGAGCAAGTATGAGGGGCTGCTGAAATATGTTCAGATATGGCCAGATAACTCTGTCTGAAGCCTTTGAGGTCTACATGTACCTTTCTGAGGGTAAAATTAGGCCTTTGCTATGTTCTGCATGGAGCCAAGACTGGAAGGGGTGTGAGTGGCAAGATGCACAGAGCTTCAGCAAATGAAACACATATTTTCAGGTCACAGTGCCAAGGATCACAAGTTTACAGCTTACAGCCTGGATATACTCATTTTCTTCTATGGGCCATAAAACTATTACAGCAGCCATTACTACAAAAGATGCAACACTCTGAAAAATCCTGGCCACTTTTACATCTCTGGGTCAATAGGCATGTAAAGTTTTGCAGAGCTCTGCATCCACAGCTGCTTCTTAGGCATGGCTAAAACCCTGCTCAAACATCCTTTTTATTAAACTGATAGGTGCAATTTTACTATATTCTCTCTTGATACTTTTTTTAGGATAAGGTATGCAGTTTGTTGCTGATCCTGAAGTTGAAATGAAGACTCATGTTCTACTTAGTAACATTTTCATAACAGTGCCCTTGGATAAGTAATATAGAGCTGAAAATATACATAGCTATTCTGTCTTTTCCTAATAGGTTGGGTATTTATGACAGTACAAATTCAGGGATCTTTTATTTTGAGACAGCCAATGGTAAAGTCAGAGATATACTTTTTATTATCCCCAAACAATGGCAAATCTTGAAGCCTTGAAAATAAATTCTGGCTAAAAAAAATAAATCTATGGCATATAATCTAGATGCTTTCTTAACCTGAATTCTTAGTAAAGTTAATATAATGCCTCTATTGTGTACAGAGATATTCAGAAAAAGCAAATCAAACTTTCACTCCAGACAATCAAAAAACCATTCACAATTCACTCTCCCTGGACAAATTGAGTCATAAAATAAATTCCCTGCTTGCAGGAGCTTCCCCAGAGGCAAGACATCATCTCAGTAACAACATGGCCAATATGGTCTTTTTTCAACACTTTTGCATTCAGAGAATTTATAAATGCAGGTGTGACAGAGTGTTTTAGAGCTTCTCACAGTAAGAGCAGAACAAAGCTGCATCCATGCCAGGTAGGTAGGCAAATAATTTACCATTGTTTGACACTATGAAAATTAGAACAGACTGAACTTGGGGTTTTGGGGATGTTCTTAGCTACTTCTGGCTCTATTCACTTGAGAAATAGCTGTCTTTCAGCTCCTTGATGGGAAAAGAAAAATCCTTTCTGGAAATACTCCATAGTCTGAAGACATTTTTCTGGTTCTTCCTACATAATGAATGGCAGTGGGGAGATCTGTGCTGAGAAAAGGATGTCTGCTTAACTGTAGTAATTAAAGATGTTGTTACCTTTTAAAATTTTTCTTTTAATCTGAAAATTTCATTCATCACAAACACAAAGAAAATGTTATTAGAGTGTGTAAGCCTCTGACACATATTTTAGTACACAGCCATACCATGGGGAAATATTGTAAGGAAGGTCCATTTATATTCCACTTACTGGCTTTTACTCCTTGGAAAGATTCTTTAATGATAAATGTGTTTAAAAATCCATTACAACTGGTACATTGGGTTGTTTTCAGTTGGAAAGGGGGGAAAAAGCAGCATAAACAATTTTATATTTCAAATGCATTTTGTGCTGAAACATTCTGCTGTGGCAGAATTTAAACTGCAGACAGATTGGAACAAATAATGCAGAACTGCTTTGTTTTAAAATATTGGTACAGATAAAAAATGTATTATTCAAGGGAGCTCTTTGGACTAGTTCTGAAATAGCAAAGAGTGAATGCAGATGGTCTTAAATACATATGTAAGAGAGAAATTTGAGGGAGACATAGCACATGGGACCCAGCTGTGATCCCATCAGATGCTCTGCAGGGATGCTCTCTGGCTTGTAAAGTTTATTTTTCCTTTTTCCTCCTTCAAAGGCTGTGGTAAATATTTTCCATCTTGTATGCTTTATTCTGCCCACCTTATTTAATCTTCCCTTGCCTCTTCCTTCTTAGACATCTTCCATGAGAATATGATAACTGGTCAGCCTCCTTATACTTTTATTTCTTCTCTTTTTTGTCACTTCCTTTGAGGTCTTCATCTGAAACCTGTCTTGAGTGGCCACACGGAAGATGTCTTCTGTGTACCCTGCTCTGGCCATCTCTGTGCTTCATTAGAGTGTTTTTTAATTGCTTGGAATAGCTTGCATATATTTGGATATTTGGGACAGAGTCTGCTCTGAGGCCTCTGCAATACCCTCATGCTGTTGGATGATGGGAAAGAACTGGTCTCACTCATAATACCATGTAATTCCAAGGTCTCCCTTGTAATACCATGGACTTTGTTTAAATTTCTTGGTGACCAGACCTCACAGAGAGGTGGCAGGAAGAGCTTTTGTTAACAACTTCAGGCACCTTGTGTTTGCTCCCAGTCCATCAAATAGGTGAGGCAGGTGGAGTTTCTCCATTTTCAGAATGGTGGCTTTCAGAGCTATGGAGATCACTCCTCCTGCTCTCACACACTTCACAAGCAGCAATGACACGTAATATTTCTACCCTACAAGCAGCTGGACCTGCTGCACCCTGTGATTTTTAAAGCAGGGATCAATAGCGTTTTATTTTGCAGCACAAACACTTTGAGGGGAAAGCAGCAGAGTGCAGGACAAACCTTGTGCCCACTTCCAATAAATATTTAGCCCGGGGCTCATGGAGGACATGTGTAAGTTGTTGATGAAGAATGCATTGAGGTTGATGCTGTTTGGTCAGAAAACAAAGAGGAGCATGTCTGAAGGGGTTTGCAGGTTGTGTCTCACTTCAGGCCCATCTGCTGCCCAGAGGCTTTCTGGCATTGCTGGCTGCTGGGGGAATGGCAGTGTTGGGGTTCCAGGCTGGTGAGCTGTGGTGGTGACTGCAGCATGCAGCTTCCCTGCATGGCTCTATGAAGTCCTTGCATGGCTGTATGCACTCCCTGTGTCGCTGCATGCACTCCCTGGGTGGTTGTATGCATCCCCTGCATGGCTGTATGCATTCCCTGCATGGCTGTATGCATTCCCTGCATGGCTCTATGCATTCCCTGCATGGCTGTATGCATTCCCTGCATGTCTCTATGGACTACCTGCATGGCTGTATGCATCCCTTGCATGGCTGTATGCATCCCTTGCATGGCTATATGCATTCCCTGCATGGCTCTATGCATTCCCTGCATGTCTCTATGCACTCCCTGCATATCTGTATGCATTCCCTGCATGGCTCTATGCATTCCCTGCATGGCTCTATGCACTCCCTGCATATCTGTATGCATTCCCTGCATGGTTCTATGCATTCCCTGCATGTCTCTGTGGACTCCCTGCATATCTGTATGCATTCCCTGCATGGCTCTATGCATTCCCTGCATGGCTCTATGCATTCCCTGCATGGCTCTATGCACTCCCTGCCTGGAGCCAGCTGCAGCTGAGCCCCCTTCTCTGATGTCCATCACCAAGCACCTTCTCCTTCCCATTCCCAGCAGATACACAGCACTGTGGAGGCAGCTGGGGTTTAATCTTCTCCATCACAGGCATCAGAACCTGTGCTAACAAACTGGCAGGGCTGCACTGGTGGCTGCCTGTAAAGAAGTTGTGAGGGGCACCCAAGCTGGCAGGAGAGAGGAGGGGGAGTTGGAGACAGCCTCAGCCTTGTGCCTCCATGGAGACAGGCTGAGGTCAATGCTTCAATAAAAAGTGCTGTGTTTTTGCATTCAGCCTCCCTCTGGGAGAGATGGAAGACATCTGCTGGCAGGTATCTTTTCAACTCTTTTCATGTTCAGCAGCTGTAGTTGGGCAAAATTATCTCAAAACCTACAGCTTTCTCTGCCCCCAGCCAACATATTGATCTGCTTGTGAGTAAATCAGCAGGGGGATGCCCTTCAGCAAGTGCCATAAATGCCCTGAGGCAAAAAATTATAGTGACCCTCCAAGGGAAGAATCAGTCATTGCCCTCTGTGATAGTCTGAGTTTTAACTTTTCTATCTCCTGTCAGTAAATGACAGCCAAAGTTTTCTGACCACTTGAGATTGCTGCCTTAAGCAGCTGGAACAGAGGCTAGACAGAGTTAAGGGGAATAAAAGGATATTTATAGAAGCACCTTCAAAGGCCACACCCTGGCGGTACCAGAACCACGGCTTTGGCTCTGCCCAGATGGCTCCAAGATGGGAGCAAAAGAGGGCTTGGTCACAAGATCTCACATTTTTATAAGTTTTAGTCCATTAGCATATTGGAGCTAATTGTCCAATTACAGCCCCAGCCCACGAAGTCCCATCCTTCTTGTTTTTTCTCTCTTCAGTCCATACTGTTTATACTCTTGGGCCTGAGATGTGGATCAGCTGTCCTTGTGTAGAAGGAATTTTTGTGTCTACCTGCTCTGTGAAAAGAGCTTACTATCCCCGTATATGAAACCCCACACCTTACTATTCCCTTATATGAAACCTAGACCCACAAAATCAAAAAGAAAATAAAAAAAAAGAAAGCCAAAACACAAGGTATCAAGATGCTCAGGACTAAATTAATCCCCCTGCCATTACAATCAATCTTGAGGGCAAAAATATAAGGCCAGTGCTTTAGCCAGAATAAGTATGGAACACACAGTAGTTGTGACTCACACCTGTTGCCATCTATGACAACAGGGATGAGGCTTAATTTATGATGGACTGGTGTGAGTGAGGGGTTTGGCATTTCCAAATGTGCCTAAAAGGAGCTGGAGCAAGGACCTGCCAACCTGGTAGGCATGGGTGGGGTCTCTGTCTCCACAGTCAATATTGTCATATTTGTAGCTGAGGATCTTGTGATTGTATTGGTGTGTGAAAAAGAGATGATGTGGACTGAAGTACTGGTGATAAAAAAATCAGCAGGCAACACCACAGAAAGAAAAGAGTATAGTTAACTTCTGTGCTTGAGAGAACTGGGGATAGGAGGGACACTTCAAAGCAGACTGAAAAAGGTATTAAATTATTTTATCTCCCTGATGAGTTTTGCTTTACATTTTTCTTCCACCCTTTCAGCCAAGGAAGCTGTATGTCAGATGACATTTAATATAAAAACAGCTCTCAGTAAATAACCAGATAAGATTGAGGGATATCTTTCATATCAGCAATGTGCATAAGTACCTTTAATAAGCATGGCACTAGCTGTAGAAGTGACTGCTCCTTATGAACACCTCAAATTGGCATATTCTGTAGGATCCTTTTGATGTGCAGATCTAATCTGTCTTTGAGCAGTAATTGTGCAGCTCACACAATGGTATTAGCATGTAGCCCATGCAGCTCAGCTCTGTGAACGTGTTCTGCTGCAGCAGATGGAGTAGCAGCTTGTTTTTGAAACTGAGATAAAATATAAAAAAAAACTAGAAGCAATTTAATTTTTTTTCCGAAGGGAGGGGTGCGTGTGCACTATAATTTTGGAAGATGCCAAGATGAAACACCTGGACCCTCTTTAGTGAAAACTTTTATCACCATGAGATACAACTGTTGATTTATTCTTCATAAATAAATATCAGCATTTTCATTTTCAAAAACAACCAGTTATTTCTGGTGTCCCAGTTTCTAGTTTCCTTTTTTTTTTTCACTATACAGAGACCTATTTTTGCAAAGTGACACTTCAGAAATCAAGCCTCTTCAATGAGATTTAAATTGGACATGCAATCTCCTTAGTTATTTGGAAGTAATTTGAACCCAGATAGTTCTAGTGTAAATATCCACCATTTATCCATATCAGAATCAGTTAATATCAGAGAAAGAGTTGAAACTGATATAAATTCATTAATGTTTTCTGTGTATGTGAAAGGAGGGAGTAAACTATGCTTTCTGTTCACACTGGGCAGAAAGTGATAGGATTAAAAATGAAGGTTTATCTTAAATCAGAAGAGCAGCTGCCTACTAGCAAAACAGTCAGAACCTGAATAGTTTATTTGGGAGGCTGGGAAATCTCTGTTGTTTGAGGATTTTGTGAAAAGCTTAGGCACCTATCAAGAATGGTCTGTTAGATCTGGTCCAGCTTTGCAGAAAAATATTCACTAAGTGAGATCACAAGGTCTTTTCCAGCCTCATTTTTCTCAATGTATATATAAAGATATATGATATATAGAGAGATATATATATTCAGAATTCACATATATGATTTAATAGATATAACTGATTCTGTCCCCACATATACACATATATAACACACTAGATCAATATATATTGATAGTTTACAGACATGGCCTGATGATTTATATTTAGATTTCTAATTTTTGCACTGTGGAATGAAAAGCTAATCAGTCTAATAATAATGAAGGCTGGCAAGTGCAGAACAGATGCAGAGGTTTTGCTAAGGAGCTCAATCTTCCTTTGCAGCTCCAAGAAAACTCTGCAGAGGGGCCACAAGGTGGCAGATGAGCTGCAAAGATTACAGATTATTAGCTACAAAATAAAAAATAAGATTGCAAATGACAAGTTAAAAAAAAGAAGCAACAATTAGTGAGGGAGTCTTTGCTGTGCTTTTCGGTGCTTTCCTTGAAATTCAGCAATGCCTCTCATTTTCATCACATAACAAAGTAAACCAAATATCCCCGTCCCCATTGCAACAGGCTTGGGTTCTGATTATACTTGATGGTAAAAAAATCAGCCACAGTAATGTTTTTGGGCAGGCTCCTTGCCTTGGGCAACATTCCAAAAGAATTGCTGATTTTGGCCTTTCATCAGTGTTTGGACTGAAACAGCTCGAGCATGAATTATTTTACATCTGATGGTTTGGAACTGTAATGAAGAAATTTCCTTGAGACTGGAGCATATCAAATGCACTGTGTGTTTGTGCTGGAACCTCACCCTCTTGTTTAAATGCCTATTTGTATCTGCTGAGTGTAGCAGAAGAGAGAGGAGTGATAAAAACCTGGCAGCACTTGTTTTCTGCAGTTCAGAACTGGTGATCAGAATCTGTGACATTCACATTCTCTGGACAGAGAGACATAATTCTGTCTCTCAGGATTTCTTGGAGAAGCAGAGAGAAGAAGAGAAAACAATCTCTATCTCTTCTCCTTTGTTTTCCCCATGTGGAATGTGGTATGGAGATTGTTTACCTGCAGTGATTGCTGGGTTGGATTCTGGTGAAGGTTGTTTGGGTTCAGTGACCAATTGGATCCAGCTGTGGCTCGGGCTCTCAGCACAGAGTCACGAGTTTTTTTGTTAGGTAAGTAAGAGGAAAGTATGTAGAATAGGATAGTATCTCTTTAAATAGCATATTAGTGTAATATAGTATAGTTTTAATAAAGCTATCCTTCAGCCTTCTGTTCTGGAGCCAGACATCAGCATTTCTTCCCCACATCCAGGGTTTGCCACATTTTTGCTATAAGAATCAGTGAGCAGGGGATCCTGGCTCAGCTCTGTGGCTCATCCACTGTCTGGAAGATCATTCCCTTTCTGCTGGCTCACCAGCTTATTATTTTTTCTGAACTACAGACATTCTGCTCTGCACACTTACAACCAATATTAAAAAAAAAATCTTCCTGAGCTGCTATAATTTTCCTTCTGGGATGGACTAAATTATAGTTATTGTCTGAATCGCTGCCCACCTCAACAAACATGCAGCAGACAGGAAACAAGCTCTAATTAATTTCATTCTTCATTTCAAGAAGACTGAGCTCTCTTTCAGCTTTGTCTCTGAGGCTGATCTGAACCTGTCCTTGTAAGAGCCATTTGAAGCACAGATTAGCCCTCAGAGAGTGACAGCCCCTCAATAACAGTAAAAAACCTAATTGGAGCAAAGACATGCTGCTTCTTAATGGAAACATTAATAACGGTTCCATTGCTTTTGTAGTTTTAAATAATTTTACTGAATAATTAAACAGAAATTTATTTTTGTTTTGAAAGCAGTCCTCTCATTTTTCAGCTTGTGTTTGTTATGTTGTTGTTGATTTTCCTGTGTTTGATCTTATGTTTACTATAAGGATATATACTGGAGTACTTTTAAAATGTAATAAATGTATTTGATGGCTGTGGTCTTACATAAGGCTTTGCAATTATATGACTGAATGTTTTGTTATAAATAATTCAGCCAGTATTAATCAAAAATTCTTGTTTAATAATCACTTGTTTCTGTCTATTAGTTTTCTTCTTATTAAAATAGTCTCATAAGTTATAAGCACTCTCTGAGTATTTCCCAGAGAGATCCAGTAACAATCAGAGTAAGTGGCTGAAAAAAGATTCCTGTCAATGTTTTTTTAAAAGCTTAGTGTGTTTCTGTTACTTTTCTTAAGTCATTGTCCTGAGAGAAAGAATGGCCAGATTTTCAGAATGCAGAAGAGAAATGCTTGCAGTGCTTTTTGCCTTATCGTTGGTTATGGTGGCATAATCAGTCAATGAAATTTAATGATTTATTTAATGATAATTCTGCAAAATCAAGAATTTATATTTTCTCTGTTTCAAAGGAAAAGTACAAATTAGCTTCTACTACAAATTCAGCTTATAGTCAGAGAAGGAAGGAAAAAAAAATTATGAGATTGGCTTGGTTTTGGGTGGGATAGAGTTAATTTTCTTCCTAATGGCTGGTAGAGTTCTGCATTTTGAATTTAGAATGAGAATAATTCTGATAGCACACTGATATTTTAGTTGCTGCTGAACAGTGCCTACTTTAAATCAAGGTCTTTTCAGCTTCTCACACCAGAGAGGAGGCTCAAGGGGCACAAGAAGCTGGGAGGAGACACTGCCAGGACAGCTGACCCCAACTCAAGGGGTCATCTCAAGCTGTGTCAAGGGAAATACAGGCTGGATATTAGGAAAAAGTTTTTTACAGAAAGGGTGATAAAGTTCTGGAATGGCCTGCCTGGGGAGGTGGTGGAGGTGGAGTCACCATCCCTGGGTGTTTATAAAAGACTGGATGTGACACTCAGTGCCAGGGTTTAGTTGAGGTGTTGGGGCTGGGTTGGACTCGATGATCTTGAAGGTCTCTTCCAACCCAGGAATTCTGTGAATTGGGCAAAGGGATATTCCAGACCACATGGCATCACAGTATTTAAAGTGTGGGGAAAGTCGGCCAGGGGCTGCTGCCTGGGAGCTGGCTGGGCATTGGTTGGTGGGTGGAGAGCAATTGAATTGTGCCTTGCTTATGTATTGTGGTATTCACATTCTCTGGACAGAGAGCCATAATTCTGTCTCTCAGGAGAAGCACAGAGAGAAGAAGAGAAAACAATCTTTATCTCTGCTCCTTTGTTTTCCCCATGTGGAATGTGGTATGGAGATTGTTTACCTGCAGTGATTGCTGGGTTGGATGCTGGTGAAGGTTGTTTGGGTTCAGTGACCAATGGGATCCAGCTGTGGCTCAGACTCTCAGTAGAGAGTCACGAGTTTGTTTGTTAGTTGATAGGTAAGTAAGAGGAAAGTATGTAGAACAGTATAGTATCTCTTTAAATAGTATATTAGTGTAATATAGTTTTAATAAAGCTATCCTTCAGCCTTCTGATCTGGAGCCAGACATCATAATTTCTTCCCTGTTGGGGTTGCCCTTTTTTTACAATAATATATCATAATTATTATTGATCATTATTATTCTTTCCCCTCATTTTCTGTCCTATAAAACTGTCTTTATCTCAACTCAAGAATTTTATTTTTACCCCCAATTCCATCTCCCATCCCACTGTGTGAGGGAAGGAGGCAGTGTCTGTGTGGTGTTTAACCATGAGTGATAGATTTTCTGGAATCTCTAAGCTGAACTACATGATTGGCCAATACCCAGTCTCGTGGTGATGTGAGCATCCATCACTTTGGCTTGTTTTGGGGCAGCCAAAGGCATTCAGAGCCTCTCAGGTGTGGGCATAAGCTCTGGAAGAATTAGCAGAATGGTGTAATGGCTCCTTGCTGGAATTGGCACAGCTGATTTTCTGATTTGGAAGCACTGATTTCCTCTCAGCTGTAGCACTTAGACTTAATGAGACAAAATAATCTGATCCAGGTAATATTGTTCACTCTTCTCCTTTGCATTTCCTGATTTGTCTTTGTTAGCTATTTCTGTCCCTAAACAGTGGTTCCAACAAAGCCTCATCACTGTAAAGAAGGTGTTTTTTACAGTTATCACAAACCTTATGCAGACAAAGTGCTCTTTTTTATTCAGGTCTTCTGGTATTTCTCATCAAAAAATGAACCCATTAGGGTTTGCCATTTAATAAACTCTTCTCTTAGGGGAGAATCAGATATGATTTTAGCTGTTCTGAAAAAACTGAGTATTTAAAAGTTTAAGCAAGGGGAAATGGCAGTTAGGAAATTATGAGGAAGGCATAGTTTGTTAAGCCTGCTGGACATTTTCAGTCTTTTAAATCACGTTTTTTAGTTTTGTTTGATATCCTGAACAAAGTCAATATTCTTTTGGAAAAACTCAAGCAGCAAGATTTTTTGCACGAGAGTTACTTGCATAGATGACTCCAGCTGAACTCATCTTCCTTGGCTTCCTTTACAGGCACCAGAATCAAAACTTGGGACTCATAGGGTGCTATTCTACTCATCCTAAAATAATTTAAGTTAATCACATGTTTGAATCATTTAATTCTTCCTGATGACCATAAAGAGACACTCGGGTATTTGTTTGGCAGCTGACATCCTTTCTGTGGATGTTTAAAGTGAGATGAAATCCCACCCATAGAGACTTTGTAAGGTGAGAAGATTTTTTATGATGTGGCGCTGTAAAAATTGAAATGGTGTAAAGCTGAATTCACTGCATGAGTCAGTGATGCTGTTGTTGAGGTGTGTGGAACAGCTAAATCAATATAGTGATAACAGAATTGGTCATTTTGCATATTTTTAGTTACAATACCATGATTATCTACACTATTAGGCCATAGTTACAATAGTAATAATATCATTAGAAGTTATTATTCTGCAATGTATTTCCTAGGCCAGGAAAAGGAGGAGAAGCTGTCTCTGGAAAAGTGAACTGAAATCATTATTAACTTAAAAGTCCATGTCCTTTCTTTATGGATTAGGTTTAAACATAATGTTTATAATTTAAAATGGGCACTTATGATTTTTTGCTCAGAGTCCTATCTAGGGGATGTCAGGTATTTTGTATACTTTTTATAAAGTGCTAATATGAGAACTTGACAACTAAAGTAGAGAAGCTCTGGCTTTGTGATAGCTGTGGCTGAACATTATCCCCATTTTATAACCTACTTTATGCTAATTACACACCTGAGTAAATGGATATTGTACTTTAAAGGGAAGGGTTTTTTTCTGCCATTATAGGCCTGAATGTATATGAAAACCTGTTTTGCTGATGGACAGTGGGATGGGGTGGAGGGAATACAGAAGATGGAATTGGAAATCACAGCTCTTGACAATCTTGGTAGAAGACATCTTGAAAATTAGGTTATTGCTAAATCAAGGTAGCATCTGCATTCCTACATCTGCTTACATAGAAATGAAAGAGTGTAGGAATCTGTGAAAGGAATGGAAAATATTACAGGAGACACTTAGTAAAAGGCAAAATGGAGGTGATGATGGGTTGGGAATACGTTTCCACTGATCCTGGCAACCTGTACCAGTCAGAATCTATCATTAGAGAGAATTTCTTGCCTCAAACACCCATTTATCTTTCCTGTAAGGAGCCTGCAGGAGAATACTCACAGTATATTGCAGCAGATGAAAGACTGCCAAAGTTGATTAGCTGGAGTCAGCCTTCTCCATATGCTTTTATTGGAGTTCTGAGATTAATTTTATGTCCTTTGGTATTGTTATTTCTGTCTCTTCCAGTGACAGAAAATACAAGGAAGGGTGTTTTCAGAGATGTAGGGTATGTATACTTTTTCTTTGCTATCTTCTTTCTGAATAGTTCCTCCTTGCAGTCAATAATTTTTCACCCAGGTATGAGGTGGAAAAGCTCTACATGAGTCATTGTTGTACATGCTGATAAGATGCTATCAAGAGCTGAAGGAGCAGCATATTGGTTTTTCTTCTCACATCCTACACTACAGATAAAAGATACATGTCAGTCGAAAACAAGTCCATTTGGAGAAAATGTTCTTATATAAATCTTTATTATCTGTTCTGATGGCTTTTTTTTTTTTAATTGTCATTGCAGCCAATCCTTTCAACCAAAACATCCTCAGACTAACGTTTATAATGCAGGAAATATAGACCAGCAATTGCAATATTCTTCATTCTACTGCACCTAGCCCCACTCTTCAAAATGCAGCAATGCTACTTGGAACTGACTTTAATAACAGCAGTTTTCCTCTGGACTGGATGAAGATGTGCTAGGAGATGGATTCAGATCCTTTGCCTACAGCTGTTTGGCACTGGCATGATGTTCATGTGACACAAACCAGTCCATGTGCATATTGCCAGGTTCTCTTATGTTCCAAATTAATCTACTGGGAATGGTCAAATCTGCCCAGGAATCCTGTGGGATTCCTGGAGATGTTGGTCAAATCTGCCTTTGGAAGCCCTCTGTCAGTGTGCCAGGATGAACAGCATTTCAAAGTATGGGGATATTGCCTGGCATCTTTCAGTTTAGTAGTAGAGATATGGCTTCTGCAATAATCAGAATTACATATATTTTAATATCACAAATGCCAGTATTCAAAAAGCTATCTCTATCAGCAAACTTAAGAGTTATGTGCCAGTTATATGTGCTGTCAATAAAAACCTGGGTTTATAGTCTCTGAAGTGGAGGTTTAGAGGAAGAATTCATGATTCAAGAATTCAGAAACTAAATTTTTCTATTAGGTATTATTCCTTTTTGACAAGTCCCTCTAAAAGCCACAGTTCACATTTTTCCATGGCTGTCTCCATACACAGATACAGATGCCTCCCTTCAAACATCCTGGCTATTGGTAGGAAGTGAATGCATGACTTTGTGGCTATTGGTGGGAAGTGAATCCTTGACCTTGGATACCAAAAGAGTAAGGTGTGAGCCAAAAGAGTAAACCTTTCAGCTGTAAGAAATCAGTGGATTATTACAGACAGAGGCATGCTCTTAGATAAAGACATGATTATACACTAAGCCAGTGTATTATTACACTTTCATTTTCTCTTCTGAAAGGTCTATTACCCTCTCTGCAGCACGATCTAATATCTGTTGAAGTCAGTGTGAGCTTTCCATTGAGTTTAATCAGCTCTGATTCATGATCTAAATGTGTGAACTTACTCACACCAGCTAGAATTAAGCAGGATATAAGAAGTGTGAAGAGGTAATCTTTAAAATCTATGAATTTATCTCTAGATCTGCTTCTCTATATATATCTGCTTTCCATGCAAACACTTAGACATAACAGGATATCTGAAGATGGTAACAAAATGTGTGAAGGAATCCAGTCTAAATTTAATCAAGTGGTTTTAAAGGGCAACTTAGGTAAAGCTGATAGAAAGAAAAAGGAGATTTTTGAGTGAAAGGAAAAGAAAAGATAGGAGTTCTCATGGGTAACCTTCCCAAAGAAGGGAAACTGAGATGCAGTTTCATAGTGGATGGTTTTCCGTCTGCTGCTCTGAAAAACTCAGCTCTCCTAGATCTGATAAACACTTTCTTTTAGAACAGGTTTTTTATAATCAGGGTTTTTTATCATCAATGTATATTTGTTTTCTTTGAGGTTCATTTCCTACTTTTTCTTACTCTGTGACTGCAATGAATCAATGAATATATTTTGGATTTTTTTTTAATCTGAGTATTTTTCACAGATATTTTGGTCATTGTCACTAAAGGCTGGTTCTCTGAAGGCAGAGTGAACCCTACCCAAATCCATCAGCAAGGAATCAGCCCTCTGAGACTGTGCCAATAATATGGAAAATATTCCCATATTTTTGATCTTGAAGCATGTGAAATATACCCTAAAGTCTGAATTTTTAATTATTTGAAATCTTTACCAGTGGAAAATGTTCTGACAAGACTGGGGCTTTAGGGCAGTTTTATATTTCAGGAAAGGGCTCTCAGTCATCTTCAAGTACTTGATCTGTTAATTCTGCTTTTACTACTGTGTACATGAATGGCCACACTGGTCAGACCAAAAGGCTGTCTAGCAGATCATCCTGTGGCTGATACTCAGTGGGTGCTGATATCCAGGAAACTTTTAGGAGACCAACACAAGTTGTACATGAACTGTCCTGCAGCGTGCAGCCCTCATCTTCTCTGAGTCAGCATTTCAGCAGCTTTCTGAGCCACATAAGTATTGTTATATTTTACAGCCAGTCTCAGTCCTCCCCTCTGGTGTTCTAGTAAATTTTCCAGCAGAATAGGGGATTTTGTAATAGATTTCTTTCTTGACAACTCCATCTCATTTGCATATATTTTAATGACAATTAATTAACGAGAAACTAAGACTCCAAAAGGAGCGGGACTGCGTGTGCTACAGTTCTGCCCACAGCTCACATCTCCCCACTTTCACTAACTGGTACTGCACAATGACAAATCTTCATTGTGACAACCAAAATTTCCACCAGTGGGAATTATCTCTGCTGGAAAGCAGGCAAGGATATTGTCCTGCAAATTGTGGTTGATTGCCATAAGGAGTCCATCCAAATGGAGCTCTAGTTGCTCAGCTACAGCAGTAGATGGATCACTTTAAATCTATAGTATAGACAAGGGTAGACCATAAATCAGAAAAAGATTCTCAGTGGACAAGCTATTTCAGCCACAATTATTTGTTGTGGTGGAAATTAACATTAGATATGTGCATATATAAGGTAACAGAATACAACAAGTGGGAGAGCATTATGTGGGATAGGGTTGTGGGCTGCAGACTGCTGGGAGAAAAATTCTGCTTTGCATCAAACTCAGGAAGAGACTAACACCACTCAAATCTTCCACAATTTGTCACTGCCAATAGAAAAATCACCTGGTATTATACTCTCTGTAAGCAAAGGAAAACTATCATAAATCAGCCACTAACTGTTAAAATTAAAAAAAAAAATTAGTAATGACACAGTGCTGAAAACTTTGATCTCTCTGAAGGGCTCACAGACACTTGCATCCAAAACCCTCTGCAGAGAATAGAAATAACCTAAGGATTTGGGGCCAGGCTTACTGAATTTCCCTATCTCCCCCTTTATTTTCCAGTCAACAGGCATCAACATCAATTACTGTGCATACTGTTGGAAAAGAGAATACTTTTCATATTGTATTATTGGTCTATAAATCATATTTTGATTCACTTAACCGAGAAACTCAAAACAGAGGCTGAATCATGTGTTAGGTAGCAAGAAGGCAGGTGTAGAATGGGGAACACTGTGGCTTGTGTCTCTATTTTCTCCTGCTAGAGGAAGGGAGTGACCACGGCACAAACCCAGAAATCTTTCCCCCATGTTTGCAGAGGCCCTGCCAGAAAACACTTTTGAAGATGTGGCTCCATCCCACAAATTCCCTCTTTGCCATCATTCTCCTATCTCATGACCCTTCACCACTTGGTCCAAAGAGGCAGAAGAACAGAAAGCAGTGAGAAGAAGCTGGAAAACACATTGTCTGGAGGTCCAGGTCATGTTTGTGTGACACAAACTGCCTTTTGGGCACCCTGAACTGTAGGACATGTCTGTGCTCAGGACTTGTTGATCTTAGATGTATTTTCCAACCTAAATGACTCTATGATTCTCTCAAGCATGTTCTGCTTGCCCCAAAACCAGCCAGAATAACTTGGATTGTGACATGGCTAATGCCAAACCTGTGGATGAACATTGCTGTTTTGAGAATAACAGGAAGTTTCTACTATGGAGAACTAACTTATTAATTAAACTTTCTCCTGTAACAACAAGACATCCCTAGGGAGCTGGTTCAGACAGGAAATGAAGAGAAAAAGGAAGAAAATATAATTTAGGGCAACAGTAACTTTTTTTTTTTTTTGACATTCCCATTTTGATGCACTTAGCAGGGGTGGGCAGGTTGTCTGATCAAATTTACATTTGACCTAATGACCTCAGTCTGCCTTAATATCAGTGGAGACAAGAAGGCACTGCAAAGGCATGAGTCACCTCCTGAAAGCAGACATCTGAGTCAAGAGAAGCCCTCAGAAATGCCTGTTTCTTTCCATTGATTACATAGGTCAGATATAAATGCTCATATTACAGATGTATAAAGATGGGGGGTCCTGACTACACTGCAGAAAAGCATTTCTACCTGTCCCGCCACCAAACAGAAAATAAGCCAATCAATAATATGATTAAATCTTTTGGGCAGGAAACATCTTCCTGGCATGCTGGTGCAGGTAAAAGTCTGGGAATAGCAGTAAAGGCTCTCAGAAACATCAGATGAGAGAAAAAAATAATTTATGTGTCATTTCACAGGGTGGAAACTCAAGCTCTACAGTGAGATCTGTCATGAGATCTATGAAATATGACTGACATTAAAAGAAAGTTTAAAAAAAAGGTAATTTGGTAACCTCATAACTATTCTGGGTTAAATTAGTTTTTAAAATTTTAGAGGAGTAGGTTTCCACATAAACTTTTATGGGCTACAACATCTTTATTACTTGACTCAAACAGGGTCTAGTTTTCTGGATCTTATTTTGGTCTTGCAGTGGTACATAATTTTATTAGATTGTTTGATCTTGTCTAAGTGCAGCTGTTAATCAGTCCCTTTCTACATGCTCCTTTCTTCCTCTGCCTTTTCTGGTAAATTATTTCTGCCATTAAGACCAAAATCTGCTAGTCTTAGTAAAATTCATTTTGCCCATTGCTATAATAGGAAAACTTAACTTGATTTCCAGATGCTTTTCAAAGGGCATCTATCAGGTATCAAGGAAGACCTTGGTTTTTTTGGGCAGCCTTGTTTTGCTTGCCTCTGTGTGTTTTTTAATATTCACTGGTCAATAGTCCCACATGTAATTTGCACTGGATTTCTGAGGAGTTAGATCTTCTAGCTCTGATTACATATATAAAAATATCAGGCTACCACAAATCTTTTCACACATTGCACTAAAATATATATAAATGCTATCAACAGGGAAAGTTCTGAGACATTTTGTATTTTTTCTCACATACAGATTTTTTTCTGAGTTAACCTCATCTCAATCTTGTTGAATCTCAAATATTTTATACATGCTTTTTTTTCCTGTCTTTTTAATGCAAAAAATAAAAATAGCCTGCTATAAAAAAAGAAAAGAGGAACAAGTATTTGTTCCCTATAAATCAAAAGAAATAGAAAGTTGTTTTCCAGATTGCTAGCTATCCAATGTTACACACCATAGAAAGATATTGCCAATTTATGCAGAAAATCAAGGAACAAAAATTAACAAGGAGAATGAAAAGAAAACTGGTGTTGGGCTGATCTTTTCTTTCAGCATCTGCAGTCCAATCTTACCAAAGTCCTAATTTATTTTTACACTATTCAGGGTATAAAAGCTAAAAATGGAGTTAAATTAGCTATTGTATATTCTATAACACACTATGTGCATGTATAGTTTCTAAGAAAACCCCAGTGTTCAGCATATACACAAAGATTGAAAGGTACAGTTGAGAGTCTGCTTTCCCAAACTGGATTAGATTCAAAGGAGATAATGAGGTGATAGGAAGGATGCTCTAAAGCTGTTTATTTTATGTTTATTGTGGACCTCTAAGGACCCCACAGGGCATTGTTAGTGGATAGGAAGTCAATCCACATCATCATCTGATTGTAATTTTGTTCTTTGTATCAGTGAACCCAAATAGTGACTGGAAATATGTAATGGGTTCAAGAGCTGCTGGAATTTGTGGTGGGGTTGTGTAATGTTTGTTTTGGTTTTTCTTTTCCATTCACTTTTGGGTTTTTTTTTGTGTTTGTCTCATATGATACAGTTTCAGCAGACAGGATGTAAATAGCCAGATTTTCTAGCTTGCCCCTCAAGTAAATCAGAGTTTTTCCCTATCACCTCTGTGTTGGCCTATGGGGGGGTACTGAAATCCTCTTTGTATTCCTGGCCATTTCCATGCCTTGTTTGTGGAGCTGTGTTAAGCCAAGTAACATTAACTGGGTTCACCAGCAGCACCCATCCTCTTAATCTGGACCATTCACAGCTGTGCACACTTGGCCCACAGAGTGTCTGGGACAGCAGTTTTCCCCTGATTTTGGTTGTTTGCAGCATGTTGACTTCTAGGATGGAAGAAGTGATGCTCAGCAGCAGTGACCCAGCAGTGTGTGCTCATCTCTCAGCAAGTAAATCAACAGAGAGTGTCTCTCTCTTCCAGACTGTTCATCAGCCCATGGGCTCTTGCAGCCCCTGTGTCATATGGATTGTGCACATAAAACACTCTTTGCAGCTAAGAATTGGGCCTGAAAGGAGAAATTGCTGCAGCAGCTCCGTGACATTTCTTCTGTAGCTATATTTTTCTTGTTCTTACCAGTTCATTACCCTCCAGAAGTTTAACAGGCTGAGCAGGACTTTGAGTTAGAAAATCTCAGTTTTGCAAAATGTGGTTTAACAAACTCCCCACAGTACAGAAACAATATTAACTGTACATGATAATTAGAGCTATTGGAGCCTGATTGTTAATTGGGTTGTTACAAATGAAACACATGGATCATTAAAAGGACATCAAACATGGTGGCTTGCAGTAGGGACATCAGGCTTTGGCAAAGACAAATTGTTCATTAAGGCCATATGATGACTGTAAGTAGCAGTTGTTAACACCAAATTTCACTCTAATGGGATGCTCTTTGGTGCCTGGCTAATTTCCCTTCTTATCTTCCTGTGCTTCTTTAATGGGCTTTTTTATTGCTGTGTGTTGTCTTTGGCTTTGTCACTGTCAGCTGTGCTCACTGGCCCTGACAGTCTCCTGACAGGTTTTCTGTTTGCCTGTTTGTTTGTGCAGCCGTTTCTTAGCTAAGTCACTGATGTACACCAGACACATCAGTCCTTTTTAGCTTGGTGGGAGCACTCCAGTGCACATGAGAGTCTCCTAATTTCTCTTTATTATCCTGGTTGTTTCTCTTTTCTGTTCCACTGTGGTTACCAGCACAGCCAAAGTGCCAGACTTAGAAATACCTCTTGCTCTATACCCAAACTGAGTGAGCAGAAGCAATCTCACCAAGATGACAGAATATAATATCAACATAGGCAAAATCAGGAGCAAGGCCTCAGTAAGAAGATCCTCCACATGTGCTGAAGTGCACATAGTGCACATAGTGCTCTAAGAGAAAGATGGTTCTGGGAAAATCTTTCAGCTAGGATATCTTAGGTGTTTTAGACTAATTTCAGGATAGACTTTTATTTTTGCAGTATTTAATTTCCAGGGGAGTTCTGCACTCAGCAGCATTTGGCATTAGTCCTCTGATGGACAACAGGCAGCCTGCTCATTAGTCCTGTATTTAATTGGTATTTAGTCACACTCTCAAGCTTTCCATCCCTTCAGTTGTATGGATACCTTTATTGAATTCCACTTTTTTGTTTTTATCCAGACCTTTACAGAATTTTTTAGCCCTTGCTTGGAGAGAGGAAGCCTAAATAAAATTTCTGAGGGCATGGGGCTGGCCAAGAAAAAGGTTAAGAGGTGAGGGAAGCTCTATTCCAGCTTTATCCCAGATGAGTGAGGGAGTACCTGAAGGTGCAAGAAACCTGGAGAGTGACTTTTTGCAAGGGCAAGTAAAGATAGAATGATGGGGAATAGCTTTAAACACACAGAGAGTAGGTTTAGATTGGATATTAGGAAGAAATTCTTTACTGTGAGGCATTGGAGCAGGGTTTCCTGTTCCAAGTTTTGAGAAGTTTTGGGTATCCCATGCCTGCAAGTGTCTAAGTCCAGGCTGGATGGGGCTCTGAGCAGCCTGGGATAGTGGAAGGTGTCCCTGCATAGACAGGGAGTTTGAAGCTAGATGATCTTTAAGGTCTCCTCCAACCCAGATTGCTTTTGCATTCCATTCCATGACTTCTGATGCTCATGGCAACATGCTTTCAGTTTGAGTCACCCTTGATTGGTATTTTTTGTTGTATTTTCACATCCCATATTTCACAGTGGGATCTGGCTGGGTGCAGCCATGCCAGGTGATCACCTGCAGAGCCAGTGCTGGTAGCTTTATGAACTGACCAAATGCTTATGTGCTTGTGCAATCCATATGAAGCAAAATAACCAGGTACTGCTCTGGGGAACGGGGCCGCCAGTTTGGCATGCATCTGTGCTTGAAAAATTAGGCTGAATAAATTCATGCAGATACCCTGTCAATCAGCTGCTGTAGCTGTGTGGTTCTGAGGACTCTGAGGGTCATTTGTGTCCTTCAGAGACAAGCCTACAGCAGACACATGGTGTGATAATAGCATCCATCTCCACACAGCCCTTGATTCTGCTGCTGATTTTGTCAGCAGAAGGCTTTTCCCATGAGGAAACCCTCTGACCTAAGGATTCCCCAGGCTGGGCAGGGCCCTCTGCAGGTAGGTATTTGTACCATGGTGACCTGTGCTCTATGGGGATAGAAATCACTTTGATAACAGACTTATTTTCAATAAAGACAAAGTGACACTTTCTCTTATTGGCAGGATTAATGCATCATATGTATTCAAAACACTGTCTCCCAAGCTGTCTGGCTTGAATTTTGGGTAATGCAAATGCTATATTTTTCTTCTTCCTGCTTACAGTACCCTTCATTTGAAGAAATAGTTTTTCAAAGGAGAGATCACACTTTGCAATGCTTTAATCTTTGTAAATGTGGAAATCTGATCCTTATAATCACTTCCAATTATTTCTTATAGCAGACCTTTCTAACCCTCAGAGGTTATTGATGTAATTGTGTTTCCTTCTTGTTAGGCAAATAATATCCTGTAAAGTGTCTTGAGCAAAATTAATGGCTCCATTTTTTATTGATCTGTTTGGCTCATGCAATTGATTTACCTTTCACTACTGATTGGCTGACGATACTCACAGTCAGAGCTGATAAATAAATCCTTTTCTAGTGCAAAGCATTATGAAAGAAATTGCCCACTGAAATCTTTCTTTTTCAGTAGGTCTTTAACTGACACAGAAAGGAGATTTGTCACAATGAATAAAAACTAAGGTTTTTTTTTTTTAATAATGGGAGAAGATAATTCCTCACAAAAGAATCTGCTTTTTCTTGTCACAGGCTGACTATTCCCTATGGCAAATATCCTTCCTTTGTAATTTTAACTGATCATCAAGTTCACTAAACCAGTCAAAGATGAAAGATGGGCAATGGATGTGATGTGAAGCTTCTCTTTTCTGTGGTGTTAGCAGCAATACCTTGGTGTCACCCAGCCAGGAGTCCAGTATGGGACATTTCTAAATCAATCCTTACCCCCACTGAAAGGGATCTGCCAGCCTGGAAATGCAAAGGCAAAACTTCTTTAAGACATTGGAGAACCACTTGCTCTTTCCTTTTCCTCTTTAATCATCTTCAGGACTATTTTTTAAATGCTGAATGTATCAAATGCATACAGATAAATACAAAGTTTTTCTAAAAGTGTCAAAGACTTAAAAACACAAAAGCAAAGCCTAGGGTGTCATTGTGCAACATGGGTTCAGCTGTGCTTGGATCCACTGGCCTGTTCCAGTCCTGTTTTGGGGGACAGAAAGGGTCTGGACACCATTGCTTTATGAATATTTTATCTCTCTTGTCTCAAGTATCAGGCTTGGATAAGATGTTGACAATTTCTACCACCTCTAAACACGAACAAAAGGTGTTTGTGCTCAGTACTCAAGCTGTTGGCACTTTTTGCACCTGTACAGCATCCCAGGAGGTCAGAATTACAGAGCTGAAGAATTAGGTACCACTGACATGTGATTTTAGGGGGTGCTATTGTAAATCAAGAGGGACAAATGCTGTCCCTAGAAACATACCAGGACAATCAGGACCCCAAACCACCTGCCTCAGGCTAAAGTTAATGGTATGACACCTTTTTTTGCAGGAGCAGGAAATGAAAAATCTTCTTCCACAAGAGTTGCTGAAGGTTTGGAATGATGAGATAATCAGAATTGGGCCTTTTGATTTTTTTCTGGTGTTCTGTTCTAACCTTCTAACCTGCTTCTAACTCCTGTACCTGGATCATGGCTCCTTGAGAGCTCCTTTGCATATCCCACTCTCTAATTGCCAGCCACAGTGACCTTCAAGTGCTTTGTGCAAGATGCTGGAGAATGACCAAGAGCAACGTTATAATAACTTCACTAGCATGTTAAAATGTGTGTATGGGGGAAAATCTATTTTATTGCGTGGAACAGCTGGTACTCATTTCAATAGGATTTATCGGAAAAACTTTTTTGCTTCTAGCTTTAGGATGACTCATAATTGATCCCAAGAGGAGAGCTCAACTAATCTCTGAACAAAACATACTTATGATAAGTATTTTGGAAAATTTAATTATTCTGCCCTTGGGAACTTAGAGCCTTTAGAAGAGATTCACTTCTTACCACATTTTCTTGGACTAGTGATTTGTAAAGGGACAAATAACATTTAACTCCCATCATAAAACAACCTTAATTTTGGCCTCATTAAAAAATTAATCAAGGCACATATACTTTACTCTGAATGGCATTGGTGTAGCCAAGACCCAGGTCCTCAAAGGTATACAACTGTCCAGATAGGAATTAGCCATCTAATACTCAGTGATTTTGATGGAATTATTTACTTAACAGCTGTTGTGGGTCTGAGACAAAATCCTAGTGGGGAACTGGGTACCAGCTGGCATATGTGATGCTGCATAAATGCTGATGTTGCACAGCAGTGACTGAGATACTGAGAGAGCAGCTCTGACACTGCTGGCTGATAAATGTGGGAGATGATGGTTTGGGCAGCAGAGGGAGAAAGCAATGTCAATACCATCAGGCAGAGAAAGGAAGATTCACACAAAGGGAGCAAAGACCCTCTCGGAACCCAAGGTGTCCCTCAGACACTCTTGGATGTTCCGGGTCCAGGGCAGAAGCATCTGAGACCCTGGCATGCAGCCAGAAACCCCTGTGGTTTTGAATCTGACCCATGGAACAATTTACCAACCTTGCAGGAAGAACAAGAAATCACAAAAGTTTAGATATTATAATAGAAGTAGTCACAAAGTGAAAGGAAGGATTTTTGAGTGCTGTACGGGGGGGTTTCAGGCCTTGTACAGAGGGGTCTGAGTTTTGTACATGGGGGTCAGAAGTTCTAAGATGGAGGGATTTGGGCGTGCCCTGTCCTTCTTTCTCCTTCCTATCGTCCATGTTCTTGGTGATGTTGGCACTCACAGATTGGTTTAGAGTAGAAAGCCACTGTTCAATATAAGTGATAGGCATTGGGGAAAAACTATAAACATTTAATATGTAATGTGTGATATAAAAAATAGCACCAACCCCTGGGGTGGGCAGAGAGGGTCAGACACGGAGTGAGAAGGAGTCAGAGAGAGTGTCAGGGAGTGTGTGTGCCTTGAGAGAACATGCAATAAACTGCCTTGAGACTGGATGACTGAAGACTACGGAGTCTTTCTTTGAAGGCCCGGGTTGGAGGAGAGACTTTACCACCTCCCGGGGTGACCCCAACCTGGGGGTGAGCCCTGTCAAGACCCCAGTGTTTCAAGCAATAGAAGTTTTCCATAATTCACTATTGCTCTAATGCTCAAGAGTATTGACAAGCATCCTCTGATTGGCCTCGTATTTTGTGGGTTCAGATGTTCTCTGGAGCATCTGACAAAAATATATTGAGGCAAAGATCAAAGCTAAGGGATTACACATTGAAGTAATAACAAATTTTTCACAGTCAGGTAACATTTGGATTTTGGTTTCCACAACTCCTGTTGGAGATGTGATCTTACCAATTAAAATTTCATTTTTCCAGGAAATGGTAACTAGAACAGTATATTCCTGGGTTGTTTTGTTTTTTTTTTTTTTGAGAGGGAGCTCTCAGAGTTCAATATGGCTTCTGCTCCTAGACTCCAGGAAAGACAGTATTGAAATATTTTGAGTGAAAAAATATTACTTTATACAAAAAAAAAAAAAAAAACCAAAAACAACAAAACTTTAAAATGAAAAAAAAAAAATAAAAACCAAAAGTCAAATCCCATAACCAACCAAACCACAAAACAAAACAGAACAACAGCAAGGGGAAAATAGAGATACTTCTTTCCAACTTCAAATGGCCATTCACTCTTTCTGTCTGTGATAAAACAGTCAAAATAATTGAAATAGTCTATCTTGGTGCCCCACAAAAACAATGTCTCCTGTATTTAAACAGTGCAAATACATTTTTGCTGTCAGGAAAAATATATTACAAGTCTAGACTATTTTCTCAATTCCCTGAGATAGCCTTAACAGGACCCTGAAGCTAAACAAGTACTTACACCTATCAAATTCATTTTCACCACATACCTGGCACAATAATGCTTGAGAATGGAAACAGGTTGATGGGTATCAGTTTATGCAGTCTACTGAAAAGTGTGGATTTAAATGTTACATCACTAATTTCCACCATACAAAACTTCAGGGGCTTATATAAGTGATAACACTGAGGTCAAAAAAATTTGGAATCGAACCTGGATCCTCGTGCATCACTGGTGCCGTAGGGATGGTGTGTGTGAGGCATCAGCTGCCACCTGCACACTGATGTCAGATCCAGTTTGGGGCTGCAGATGTGGGAAAGGACAATGTGGAGCCAGATGTAGGAATCTGTCCTCGCTCACAGACACAAATGGCACTGGTGCTTCTAGGACAGACTTTGACAGACTTGGATTTAAATGACCAAAATATCTAAAGATTTCTAAAGTTTGTGTTTCACTGCAACAGAAAGACATCTACAGCAGCTGTGGTTGTTGACACTCTCTTCCGCTGCAGTGGAACAAACAACTGCCCAAGATGCAGAACCACAGGGCACTGGAAAAAAGCTCTTCAGGAAAAGAGGGAGAACTCCTGATTCCATCAAACATGGAGCCAACCCTTATGGCTTCACTCAGCCCCAGGTTTGGGCAAAACAACAATTCTCTGCATGTGAAAGGCCCTGCAGTACCTATCAGCTGTGGTGCAGTTGTCCCAGGGAGTTTTCTCCATCAATGCCAGTGCTCAGAGCATTTTAGAGATGGTTCACTACTAAGGTGTGTGTGTATAATCTGTTTGTCTGACTTTTATTTTGTTTTGGTATGACTATGCTTTACTGGGGAGGGCTAAACCTTCACTGCTTGCTGTGCTGTGGGCAATATTCACATTATCAGCACTCTGGAGAACTGGAGAAAGTGTCCTGCAAAATAGAAATCCATGGGTTGGTGCTCACAGACCTCTCAGTCAATTTTTCTTGCAAGTAAAAGATTAATTTTATAATTTCTGCCAAATATCAAATGCAAAGCCAAACTCAAAACTGGAAGTCAGGTTGGAGACCCCTTCATCTTCATCATCACCAGTAATAGGAGGTTTTGGGTCAAGATGCCCCTGTACAAATTCCTTAGCCTTTAGTTGGACTGTAGGATTTCTGCAGCTAGGCTCGGTGCATTGTTTGCAGAGTCTAGAGTTATACAATAGCAAATGCACATTCATGTCTGTGACTTCTACTTGATCTGCAAGATGATCTTTATTGATGAGTTATCTTTTTTCCTAATGTTTATTTTCCTCTTCATTGTTTATGAGCATTTCAAACAGCTTCCTTCCTTCCTTTCCTTTCCTTCCTTCCTTTCCTTCCTTTCCTTCCTTTCCTTCCTTTCCTTCCTTCCTTCCCTCCTTCCTTCCTTCCCTCCTTCCTTCCCTCCTTCCTTTCCTCCTTC
The DNA here is from genome assembly GCF_024509145.1 of Vidua macroura. Lineage (NCBI taxonomy): Eukaryota > Metazoa > Chordata > Aves > Passeriformes > Viduidae > Vidua > Vidua macroura. The sequence goes on from NC_071571.1 coordinate 7,075,014, forward strand.
CCTCCCTCCCTCTCTCTTTTCTTTCTTTCTCTCTTTCTCCACCTTTTCTGGAGCTTTTTATTGACACTAATGCATGACAGTTGTTTAAATGAATAATTGAGTGGATTCAGGTTTAAATATTGATTAATTGTTAAGGAGTCTGAGTTCAAAGTGGGTGGCTGCACAAAGGGCTGGCATGTGTGAGAAGGGAAATACACCAGGAAAGAAAAGACCATATTTATTGTGTGGTTTTGTCATAAATGAATAGAACGCTTTAAAAAATTACATTATAAGTTTTTCAGCTCCAGAGCTGGTCTTGATATAAGAAGAGAATATAATTTTCCACATTATACTGCTATAAAGAAGGAATGTGTGACATGCCCACGCTTACTGGCAGACAGGGAAAGAAAATCCAGTCACCACACCCAGATGTTCTTGCAACACCATTGTGCTGCCTGATTGTACTTGAATGCTGATTGCTGTTTGAAATCCAGATCCATTTTGCAAACTGTATATTCCTCACCACCAAGATTACAGTCCTCCCAAATGATCAAACCATGAATCATTCCTAATATCCATCCATATGAAAGTTTGGAGTCTTTGAATTTATGGTGCAGTTATGTGGTCCTACTGGCAAATCCTCAGCTGAAACAAATTATTCTGTTAAAATCAGGAAAGTTACAGTGGCTCAGAACAAAATTGGAATAAATTTTCTTATCAGAAGCAGTTAATGGAAGACAGAAATATCCTGTAGGATGCTGCATCCCAATGGATCACTTATTTTAGGAAGCAGCAGAAACTCTCACTTGCAGATCTTCTCTACTATCTCCTGCATCTCTATTTATTTCTTGAACCAGCAGGTGGCAGCTGCATGACAAGGGCAGTTACACTTCTGAAATCAGGAGATTTGGGTAAAAATTTACTCTGGCAAAAGTGGGATCAGAATTTGGTTTCCTCTTTTTATACCTTAGACACTTGTCAGTGTTAGATCTCTGCCTAGATGGAGACTGGCCAGGGTGAGCTGGGTTTAAGAAATAGATAAAACCAACTCTATCAGTAAGCAGGAAGAAAAAGCAACTCTTCTACTTGCTGATCCATATGAAAAACCCTATTTTTCTTTCACAGAAAAACTCAAGGAAGTGATTTTTCATTCTGGGTGAAGCTGCAGAAACTACGTGAAAAGTGCTTTTTCCAAGGATTTTTCTCCAAGGCAGATGCACCCTGCATCCCAATGATGACAGAGAGCTGGTGTGCTGTGCAGTGCCCATGCTCCAGAGGAGGATGGGGTGTATCAGTCCTGAATTACAAGTGAACAAGCCATGTCCTCCAGCTACATTCAGATCAGGGTGATCTGTCTGTCCATCAGTCTCAGCAGTGGTGCTGCTGCCCATGGTCAGGATATGTCAGCACGTGCCATGCAAAATTTACTGGCAATAGCAGTTTTTGACTGTTCCATTATAATTCATTTCACTATCAGGCTGCAAGACCCATGTGGCTGAGAGACTCAGAGAGAGAATTAAAGGAGCTTTTCTGTGTGAAATAAGCATAAAATCTCTGAAGTAGTCATCTGTTTTGGTGTATCTGGTGTGCAAGCCTGGACATTCTGTTTCTGGTGGCATCAATTTATTATATCAAGAGCTGTGGTGCCACTGTCAGAAGCCCCAGATGCTTCTGTGCCTGCATGTGGAAAGTCAAAGCAAGGAGGGGATTCTGGCTTTAATTATTTTTTGTTGCACATTTTTGTTGGCAATGGTGATCTGAGGCAAACATGAATTTTAAGAGGAAAATAAAGTTGCAGAGACCAATGCTGTAGAGAATTTTGCCTCTCATCATTGAATAATACATTTCCACAAGTCAGTACATTGGTGTTGTGGTGTGCTTGGCTTCTAAGAGAGGGGAACAAACAGGACTGTAAGGATTGTTTTTTCTCCCAGAGAGCAGTGTTTGCTGCTTTGTAGGCAGGTTTGTAACCCTGCACAACAGTCTCTATTCCTCACATGGCCAGTCCACGGCTGGTATCAATGCCTGGCTTGCTGGAGCTCTGTGCTTTGTGCTGTGAAAGATTGGCACTGCTGGGGTGAGACACAGGCAGCAGGCTGGAGGAGACACAGCTCTGAAGAGGACAGCCTCAAGGAGCTATTTGGTCTTTTCAGCAGCCAGACAAAAGCCCTTTGTGTTTGTGCTTTCAGATCATGACCCCATGTCTTGTGATTTGATAAGTCAGTATCTCCAGAAACAATCTGGCCAGGCCTGGATTTCAAACACCCCCAAACAGTAAACTACTTCAGAGCTGTGCTGCATAACAGAGGTTAGTGGAGAGGTCATTTGTTTATATTTCTGTGATCAAGAAGATGTGCCCTAGAACCCTACTGAAGGTCTTAGCACAAGTAAACCCTATAATACCCAGCTGAGAGCTAAGAAGCTGCAGTGAAACTTGACTTAAAAGAAGCAGAATCAGACCAGCATTAAGTGCTTCCTGAAACTTTGGCTTCCCTTGAGCTTTTTTGACAATTCAGATTCATTCTTTGATGTACTACCAGCAGAAATACTTATATCCAGTATTAATTTGAAGAAACAGCAATTTTGCTCCCATGAAAGAAGCACCAGCATGACAGCTTGGGCCTTTGCAACAGCCAGTACAAGATGTCACAGGAGTGTTAACAACATAAGAGTGACCATACCAATTGGGATAAAAAGTCTATCAATCCTTGCAGTGCATCCTGCTGCTGCTTATCAAGCCTCAGTGCTCAGGTCCTGCAAATCCCTGAGGTGGAGGGACTGGCTCTGGAAAAGCTGCATTGGGAGCACTGAATTTGAGGGGCTCAGCCAGTTGTGTTGTGTTTTCCAGCTCTTCCCTGCTGCATGAACAGCAGCCATCTACAGCTATTTATAACTCAACTAATGCTTAACTATAATGGGAGTCAAATCTGAAGCAAATCACACAATCTAAGATTGATTTGTTTTTCTTTTACTAACTTGACTGCTGAAACTACCAGACTTTCAGGATTTTGCTATCCCAGGTTCCCCCTGTGGTCCTTTCATTTTCCACCTGCTACATCCTTCTGATCCCAAGAGAGCTTTAAGGCAAAGGTTAAATGTTGCCATTGGTATTTTGGCTATGTCATTGCTGGGGTCCCTCAGGAGGAGCTTCCTTAGGAGCAGTGGATGCCCTGGTCAGTGGCTGGCACTGACTTTTACTGCTTGTCCCAGCACCTCTCCTGTGATTATTCAATCTCAGACAGACCTACAGGCTATACAAGACTCTCCTCAGTTTCTTCCACAGCTAACACCTGTACAAAGAATTTATTAGCTGCCTGGCAATGGCCTTGTCTTTCCTGAGTGATCCTTGTCTACTGGGATTATCTTTTGGCCCTACAGGCTCCCTAGGCAGGCATTTTGCTCCTGGTGTATTGGAAGAAGAAATTACTATTTGTTTTAATCTTTTAGTCATCTGATTCTCAAATGTTTTTTTTCCATGAGCCTGATTTTATTTTGTGTTTATGTAGTGGTTTTGGTTTGGCAATTTGAGATTTTCCCAATTTTAAGATTTCCCAGCCCAATGCACCTCTTATGTCTATAAAGAATTTATGATACTTCACTAGTATTTTTATTACTATTATTTATTTTGGGTACACTTTCAGTCTGTGGAAAGATACCTTCTTAATTCTAATAACCTTTTTTTCTTTGCTGTGTCATCATGCTGCTTTCCTGTTATCCTTCCTCAAGATTTCCTTAATGGGTAGAATTCACCATGCTTCCAGTTTCACATCCTTCAGTAGTCTTCATACTGCCTAAAAGGTTTTAATGCCCTCAGCTGCTTGATTTAACTTTTTAACAAGCTTCCTCATTTTTACCAAAGTTGTCTATTGGAGTTTAGCTCTACTACACTGGACTTTTGTTGTGGTGCTAGGGATATTGAATCTCAGTTCATTTTAGTCTCTGTTAAAAGTGGGGCTTTCACTGTGGAGGTCTGAATCAGACCTAGTGCATTGTTTAGTGTGAGGGCAAGAGTTGCTCTTCATCTCACCATCTGCTCCAATGAACTATTGCAGATAACTGAAACCCCTGAATATATTAAAAAGATAATTTCACTTAGGTAATGCACTTTAGAAGATCCACTCGGGGAATTTGCCAGCATACAAAGCTGAAACCCATGCTCCTGAAATTATCCATTCACAGCCAGCCTGTGTGGAGAACAACAGCGTGGAGAACAAATTGAAGAATGAATGGAAGCTACCCTCAAAATTTGGACAATAATTTCCCCTTGCACACATTTCAGTTCATCAACAGCCAGTGCTTGGTCTTTGCTGGGAGTGGGAACGCTGATCCTTAATTCACTAATTCACCATTGATTTGCCAATCCCTGCCAGACAGACTGGACCTGGAGGTGGCTGCGAGGCAGGAGAGGAGGGGATCTTACCAGAGGCACAGAAGGAAAATCCCTTCCAACTGCAAGCCAAGCCCAGTCTTTGGGGGTGTGTTTGCACCATATGGCACCACACAGCTCTGAAAAACAAACCTGACAGAGCTGGCTCTGAACACACAACCTAATGCTGCATCTTGCTGTTATTTTACACTTCTTAGGTACAGCTCTGGGAGGTCTTCAGCATAAGCCAGCATAACCCAGATATGTACTCCACTTTGTCTTTGGCTGGGGTTAGTAGTATTAGGAAGAAGCTTTAGAGTGAAGAACTAACTGACATCAAATATACCTTATTCTGCCCTGAGATAATGTGATATTCTAAGAAGTCTTTTCCCTATTTTGTATGCATTGTATTGTGTATGCATTATTGTTTGTAATGAATTTACAGGTGTTTTTCAGAGGATTACTGAGCAGGGCTGTTGTAGTTTTCACAAGAGAGAAAACCATGTTTCTAAATCATGAATGCAGGGAGTTACCATCACAGATGGTGGCTTTTACTCTGTGCTATTAAACCCTGCTACAAAACTGGATCCAGATGCAGCTGAGGTGGAAGTAGACCAATGCCTGCTCAACTTCTGACTGTTTTGTTCTTGCACTGTCAATATCCTTAGATGAGATTAAAACTTATCAGGGACTAAAGACATGGTGATGCCATGCTGGTAAAATCCAAAGCAAGAGGAAAGTATGCAGGTGAAAGATGATAACTGAGGGCATACATTATTCTTCTCCTGAAAATTATTACTTTGTTTTGCAAAACAAAGGAAAAAACTCCACACTCCAAGCATGACACTAACAATGATGTATCACAAGTGTTTACCTCTCCCTCTTCCTAAGATTGAGTAAAGGCAATTCGTATCCCTGAGTTGCACTCCTGGTGGTTTTGGACAGTTTGGCAATGATGTCACACTATTGGCAAGAATTCAAATGAACAGAAACCCATGAAGATACCTAATGACAACTACAATTTCTGAATGTGTTTGTCTAGTATCTTGTACATTCCTAATTATTTATCCTGCTGTCCAGCTTGCAGCAACAACAGCCTTCGTTGTAGCCTTGGCCTCTCAATGGAGCATAAAGGAGTGCAGAGATCTCTGAAACACAACTAAAACACAGTTTGGAATTCCCATTGTATTTCCCTGGGCTGTCATATGACAAGTACTTAACTGGCTGTAGATCAGTGAACCACATATCCCACCTGCCAACATTATTTGGAAAGAAATCATTGAGAAGTTTGGCCACTGCAATGCAACTCTTGCTAAGAGAAGGTAGGACTGGGACAACATGGTATGGCAGTCTTATTTGCATGGTATGGCAGGCTCCTGTAATTTCATTAGGATTTGATTGCTTCTCCTAGACAATTTTATAGGCCTTTTTTTTTTTAAGTTGCTGTAGATTGTTAGAGAAGATGACAGTGCTCCAGCAGGTCTTACAGCAAGTGCTCATATGAACTCTGGATGCCACATACTCTATTGGGAGCTTTTCCCTTTTATGGTGAATTACAAAGCTGAAATGTGAAAAAACAAGTTTGCTCCCTTTATTGCTTCTTTATGATGCATAAGGGCAGTTTCAGCACCTATTCTGCTGCTGGCCTTTCAACACAAACATCAGACTCTGAATACCTGGATTTGTTCAGGAGCTCTGGGGAGAACAGGTTCAGCAGGTCAGAAATATCACAACAGACAAAGCAGAATCTGCATTTTATTCCTTATTCTGTGCCTGAACTGCTGTGTGACTCCTAACTCTACTTTACTTTTTCTGTATTGGGGTCTACCTCTTTGCCAAGATTGATTTCACCCAACTTTAGGTGTTATCCTTCTAGTTAAAGGGAAAGAAATATGTATATTTAGGGAGTGGCTCCTCTGACCCATCTAGATGTCATCCTTAGCTTGAGAAAAATCACACCATTGATCAAGATATGTTTCACCTTGTCACACATAAGAGCCATAATGGGTCACTTGAATCACTTAAACTTGGAAGAAAAATCACTGGCAGGAGAATTTGGTGCCTCCTCATCCTTATTTGCACATAAACATTTCAACTACACAACAGAGAGAGTCACCAAGGCCATAGGGGCCTTCATCTGTTTCCTGTGATCACATACTGGCAGCACTATCTGATTCTGAGGGCACAGTTCTGCTTTATTTATGAGTCTAGTTATTTTAAGGCAGAAAAGAAATCAGAGCTTTTGAAGAAATCCTCCAGCTTTTCATCCTAGAGTAAGATGCTGCTTGTAGGCAAAGAAAAAACAGCTTGGGAGATGGGGTATGACAGTGCTTTCTGACTATATTTAAGCATCAGAAAAGCAGTTCTGGGTGTCGTGTGGATGGAACTGGCTGACAGCACAAGTCATGGAGAGCTTAAGCCCTTACTTGAGTAGAGATAGTGAAAACATTCTAGAAATAAGTGATGGTTCTCACATACCACTTGTGTTTCAGTCTATTTTGGTTTCCACCAAATAGGCCCAAGGCTTAAAAAGAAGCAAGCTTACTTATTCTTGGGAGATAACAGGAAAAAAACCCAACCCTGTTGTGATTAAAGGACTTGAAGGGACATGGTGACAGGCATGTGAAGAGATTGACCTAACACTTGATCAAACATTTCTAATATTGTAGAAAATGTATTCCTTCTGAACACTGATGCTGATATACCCTTGGGACACATAGCAGGGATCAGGCTTGAATATAAATGTGTGCTGGAAAGTTTGTTCACTGAACAGGGGGAATCTGTGCATCGTGAGTGCCTCCCATGCAGATCACAGCAGCTGCTGGGGTCAATCTGCTGTAGATAATATTAATATATCCCCATACCACACTCTTATACAGACCTGTGTCTCCACCAGTATTTTACATTCCTCCACTTACACAGAAAAGGAGGTTTGGGTGTCATCTTTGTCAAATGCCAAGTGTTTGACCAGCTTCCAGTGGCTGGTTATGCTCCCAGTGTGTATCTTTTAAGGATAATTGATTCCACCCACAGACAGATCATGTCTGAGTATGAAGATTGTTTAAATTATACAGGTAGAGTGGGATCAGTCTGAGCACTTGAGCTCTTCCTCCCAGAGAGAGGAACCATTTTATCTTACTTTGTTTCCTTTTTCAGTCAATTAACAGAAAAGAGCAATTTAGAGGATGATGCATGTGATTACTTAGCCATCAGCTTTAGGGTGAGATAATTCATAATACAGATTCTCTTGACTGGGCATGGAGACAAAGGTTGAGTCATGTTTAGATGAATGTAAGCCAGACCTTACTCAATAATTTCTGCCCCAACTCTTCTTCCTGCTATGCATTTCTTCTTGCCATCCCAACGGCAGTAGTTAATGCAGTACAGAACAGTGTCAGACTAGGAAAACAAGCAGCAAACCCAGCAGTACTAAGGCATCACCTTCTAATATAAAATTGACAGGCAAGTCTGAGGAACAGAGCTGTGTGAAAGATACCCATCGTACTGAATTTTGGAGGCAGCACTGGAGCATAGCTGCCTGGGAAAAATAAAATATATGTACTTCAGATTTTAGATTTGGGTTGAAAAGTCAACATATGTATCTGCCTGGAACTAGTGGCTTCAGTTTGCTATGTTCACCTCTGGAAAATTGTTGCTCATCCAACTGTGAATATGACAGAGAGCCAGGCTCTCCTGAGGGAAGCTCAGGAACAGGCAGTTTCAGTGGATAAAGTATATCATTGGCACACACACCCCGTGCTGGGGAGAACCACTCCTGAGTGATGGCAAAGAAATCAGAAATAATATCCTAGGCCAAGGGACTGCAGCTCTGGGGGTTGTTGTGATATGGTTACATGGACAGAAGGTGAAAGTGAATGGCCTCCAGATGCAAGGACATTTAGAGAGGTATCTGGGGTAAATGAGGTTACTCCTGAAATGGAGAGGCAGCACTCCAAAGACCCAAAGGGATACAAACAGCAGGTAGCACTAAAGGCACCGTGGAGATGGAATCAATGTGGTTGGAGGGAGAATTAGACTAGATTTTGTGGCTGTTTGCTGCTTTTGTGGCTGTTTCACGAGAAAGGTGTCTCTGGACATGGAAGAAGCTAGAAGTGAATGGCCTACACCCTGGTGAGACAGCAAATAGATTGAGTGGAGGATAACAGAGCTGCAGACCCACTTGCAGCATGGACCCTGACAGACTGCAGCAGCTGACAATGGACCTGGCAGTGGGGTGTTACTGATGCAGAGGTGCCTGTGCCAGCCCAGGGAGAAACACTCCTGTGCTTGCACAGAAAGGAGAAGAGCACAACTGGGAGGGGACTGAGTCTCAGGCTGACCCAGCTGCCTGGATGGCCCACCTCTGGGGAGTGACAGTCTTTACTCAGTTCAGTGAGGCACTTCCTTTTATTCATGCTTATCTACGCCTTCAAAAGGCTAGAGGCTTGTCCCAGCAGGGAGGTCTGGAAAAGCCAGAATATAAACACAAGATCTAGAACCTTGTTTCCCACACTGATGAAATATTAGTTAAATGTTACTTGACCCAGCCCAGCTAGTGTGGCTGTTGGAGAGCCACAGGGGTGATACACTGCCCAGGGACCCTCACAGGACAAAGCAACAATTGAATTGACCCTTTTGATATCCAGCTCAGACCACAATTCCAGCTAGCACATCCCAGCACGGACATTACGTCCCATTCCAGTGGAGGCAATGAACAAGCCTCTCATCCCTTGCTGGTGCTGTTGGCTGCATGTTGGACACCTCATACTTCTCCAGTTTCCTTCACAGCAGAGGTCCAAGGACCCTCAACTGATGCCCTGCTTTTGTCACTCTCTGCAATACCTGAACAAACTAGAGAAAAAACAACAGAAATCACCTACATGTGAGGTGAATTTCAAAGATCACCCTGTGCTGGGAAGCACCATGGAAGAGCCTGAAAGTGGAGGGGAGCAGGCTGCCTTCATACAGGACCTTCCAGGTCCACAGCAGCCCTTTGCACCCACAGTGAGATGTGTTCAGCACGTAAAACCAGATATCAAATTCATGTGAATCCAATAGGCTAAGCTATAAAATTCTTAATATGATATTGAGGTGTTACTCTGATGTAATAGGCCATTTAGAAAAAAATGGATATAGATTTTCTGTCTTTTACCTGATCCATTTCCTTTCTCACAAAGGAGCAGCTAAGGAGGAAAGTGCTGTGCTCTTGTTTCATAACCATTCCTCTGATGCTTATGGTGATGCTTTAATGGAGATGCTTTGAATCATTTGCTTTATATTGCTGTTACCTGTTATTTTCATATCCGCTTTCCATTACAGTTAAGCCAAGCACCCATTTAGTAATTCTTACCCAAGGCCACGAGCAAACAACGACAAGATATTTAGTGTTACTAAAAAGCCTCAGGAACTTTGTGTGTCCATAAACTGTACAAATATTTTTGTAAGCCAGATGAATTTGCACACACGGCTGGGATTTGTGCTCAGAGCTGTAGACGTTGTAGTTGTGCAGGGTTCTTGGCATCTGTGCTCCAGGAGTGGGAAATTTCAGCAATTTGTTATAAAACGCTGCATTGCAAAAAGCTTGAGTACTTTTTTATTCAAAAGATTGAGTGCATGTTGCATATCCTTTCCTGGAACCTTGTCTGCAGGGAGGTTGGGCTCACAGCAAGCACAAGAAGAGGCAAATCCCTTGATGAAGCAGTAAAACTCCTGGATTTGACTCTGTCAATCCTTAATACCAGTGTCAGAGCAGAAGAGAGATGGGGCTGCTTCCAGAGTTAATTGCAATTTCCCATATTATGATAGTCTGTAAAAAAATTGTGGGTTTACCCAAATATATATCTATTAAAAGTAAGAACAATGGATATCTATCATCAAAAACATTTTGCTCAAAGCAAGTAAAATTTTCTAAGCCTCTCTGTCTTTCCCTATCACACACGGTCTCTCTCTGCCAACCTAAGGAAAGAGTTTGAAGGCAGCAAAACATCCTACTTTTGACATTTTCTGAATATATCATTTTTCATTGTGAAGTCATCTCATACCTTAGAATTTGGTAAACTTTGACATATTATAAAAACCACAAACAACAACAAACAAGAACAGCAGCAAAACAGCACATACTTCCCTGAAACCTTTAAATGAAATTGTTTTTATCCCATTTGTCTTACAGGTCCATTGAATTGATTTGTTGCCCTCTGGTTGCTGTGTAATGCAGGGGGTTTGGGAGAAGAAAGGGTTCTATTGGAGGTATTTAATTCAATCCTTAATTTTTCAGCTTCTGGTGGTGTTGCCTTTAATAATTTAATTCTTCAGACATGCCACTGTGGGTATATGTGTAACACATTGTCACTTACCTGCCTCTTACAACCCAGCGGTGTCAGAAGTGGGAGCCTGAACAACAATGGGAAGCTATATTGTATTATTTTGTCCAGAACATTGTACAAAGCAAGAGACAAGTTCACTGTCAGCCACTCTGAGGGCAGAATCTATCATGTGGGTGATGTGGAAATGAACAGGCTACATTCCCTGGTTTCTCTGAATGTACCTCTTCTCTTACACTAAACTGGGTGCTGAATGCAGGCCTCTTCCCAAAGTTAGAGAAGATTTAGCTGGACACAGCCAAATGCAACCTGAGCAAGGCAAGGGAATCAATGATTTGTAAAGTCTGTGTTTAGTAAATAACAAAGCAAATATTAAAGGACTGTCAAAAAGATTTGGTTCTAAAGACAAGTAAAAAGATTTGGTCCTAAAATCAAACCCTTTATTTTCTGCTAATTAATACTTAATCATGCTTAGTATTCATTAAGTATCCTGCCACTACCCTAGCTCTTAATTCAGTGAGACAAACCTAGTAGGTGACTAATTTGGTAGTGATGTCATTAGAACACCATAAATCATATTGACCCAGTGTTAAAGAGCTTTTTGTTTCCAGTCCTTTTTGAAAACCTGAAACACTGGGACATGACTCAGTGGAGATGAGGGATTAATCTTGCTTTACTGTTCTTTAATAAGATTGTGTAAAAAGATAAATAAAAAAAATATTTGGATCACATTATAGTGCTAGCATACACTCCACCCTCTCCCCCAAATGCCAAAAAACAATAACAACAAAAAAAAACCCAAACAAGAAAACACAAAAGAAATTATTCTCAGCATAATTATTGGTGAAGTTCTAGTGCCTGGAGCCATCCTGTTTCCTATATAGTAGGAAAACTGTGCTGGAGTAATGAGATACAAAATCCTAGTTCCCTTAGCTGTGCCCAGTGAGGATAACAATGTACTTGCTCCCTAATCATTCCTAAAAAGGTTTTTTTGGTGTGACCCTTCAGATACTCCTGAAAGGCACAGCCTGGATTTCAGTGTCCTCCAACAGTTCTGTTTCCACCAAAATTTCCCCCTGGATGGGGAAATGTGCCTTTCTCCTGAGCAGGATAAAGATTGCTCCATACCTCAAACTGAGCACTGATTTATGCCATGTTGAGAAAAGCTCTTTCCCTGGAAGAGGTTGGTGCCAGTGGCAGCTCTGGATTCTGCTGGGACATCCTTGCTCCTGTGGCCTGTGATGGAGAGAGTGCATGGATGGGTGGCACTCCCTCAGACTGAATGTTTCCCTTGTTGCAACTCCTAAGGAGTTAAAGGACTGTAAAAGAACAGAGGGGGACAACTTACATTCAAGATTCTTAAAGGAAGCAGCCAAAGTACGCTTAAGTTCTTTAAAACTGATGGTTAGCAAGACCATGAAACTGCAGGAAAGTAAATAGTGATGTTTATAATGGATAAATAGTATGATCAGGGTAATTACAGTTCTTTCAGTATGACATTGATTCCAGAGAAGATAATGGAACAGTCAGTCTGGGATTTGACTGATACAGGATTAAAAGAGAGTAATGCAATTAATGCTAATCTACCTAAGATTATTAGCAGTAGATCTTGTCAAACTAAAGTGGATAACTTTACTTGATAGCTTTACAAACTATACTGATAAGGGGAATAATATCCCTTTGATGGACTTAGGCTTTGCTAAAAATATTGCCTTAGTGCCACATAGAAAAGTAGAAAATCAACATGGATGCACTGAATTGATTAAAATCTGCTAATGGGAAGAACTCAAAACATTCCTGTAAATTAAAGATCATTACTGGACAGGTGACCTGCTAGTAAAGACTGCTATTTAACAGTTCTGTCAATGCTTTGAATAAAATCCTATCTGATAAAGCAAGGTGATAACAGTAATATTGGGGGAGTGATAAATAATGAGGAGAGGTGTGATGGAGATGGAATGATCTGCATTGATTAACAAACTGAGCTTGACCAAGCAATGTGCCTTTTGCAGCAGCAAATACAAAGTCATAAATTGAACAAAGAACAAAGGAATGGGTGCTGGACAGAGGCTGCTGCTCGAGAAACTGGTTCCCTGGAAGGTCTGGCCAAGATGGATGAAACTGACCCACTGCAGACTCCTTCCTTGGGGGTCTCACCAGTGGAGTGGAGAGGTTTCTTGGATTGTCAGCCAGGGGACCAGTCAATCAGTTCTGTGAGGTTTGAACATTCTAAAGTCAGTTGGTGGTTGTTGTAGGCTGTTTTTGTTTTATCATGTATCTATACATAACCAAAGTCTTAATTCAGCAAGTTACCCAGGACCATTTCTTCCATTAAGCAGATGCTTAAATAGTTTGCTGAGCTGGGGACCTTTGCCACAAGATACTCTTGCATTATCTTGTGGTTGTTTTTTTCCTTTGGTTTCATAAACTCATTTGGATGCAGTGGTTTTCTGTGGTTTAATTTACTTTCTCTGTGTTATTATTGTCTCCAAACTGTGTATATTTACAAAAGGAATTAAATGAGTACTATTTATTTTACAGCCTGTAATAGCCCTTTTGGAGGGAAGCCATTATGTAGATACTTAGAACATACATCTTTTCACATTAGAGAGCTCTCATGACATAAATACAAGAAAACAAATATCAGGCTCAGTCCTGGGAACAGTTTATTGCAAAACAGTCTTTATTTCCAAGAACAGCTCTGTAAAAAAGCTGAACTATTCATTCAGCTGGCAGTGTCTCCTGATTTTTCCCCATTAAAGCAGGAGTTTTGTTATAGATGTCTGGGTAAAATTGTCATTAGAAAATGAATGTGCTTGTTTGTGAGTAATTGCATGTGCTGAAATCACAACCAGTTTCAGTAAGACTGTTCCTGTTGCTCCCAGTTTCAGCTCAGCTAAATGAAGGAGGGTTAAAAACCCTTTTGTGTTGCATAATCAGTACAGAAAAATTAAGCAGAAGCTGAATCTGGACCAGTGTTGCATTAGAAAGGTGAAAGGAGGAGAGGAGAGGAGAGGAGAGGAGAGGAGAGGAGAGGAGAGGAGAGGAGAGGAGAGGAGAGGAGAGGAGAGGAGAGGAGAGGAGAGGAGAGGAGAGGAGAGGAGAGGAGAGGAGAGGAGAGGAGAGGAGAGGAGAGGAGAGGAGAGGAGAGGAGAGGAGAGGAGAGGAGAGGAGAGGAGAGGAGAGGAGAGGAGAGGAGAGGAGAGGAGAGGAGAGGAGAGAAGAGGAGAGAAGAGGAGAGAAGAGGAGAGGAGAGAGAGAGGAGAGGAGAGGAGAGAGAGAGGGAAAGGGAAGCCACAGGAAACAATTTAACAGAGAGAGAGAAATCTAGGAACTTGCTGGTAGTGGGTGATTTTCTCCACTAGCTTGTGTCAGGGACATTGGTGACTGTTCTCTCAGATTTTGTTTGGGGGTGGTATTATCCCTCTTTTGTCCAAACATATGTCTGCTTCAGGCTGGATGAAATTGTTATTCAAAAAATGACTCTGCTAGGGAAGTTCTGTGGAGTGAGTGTTGTATCTTCCACCTACAGTTGAAAATAAATGGTGTGTGCTTAAATGCAATTGCACTACCACAGCTGAAGCCAAAGGGTCTTGTATGAAACATAAAAATTGTCTGGATGTATTGACCTTAACAGGGCAGCAGTGATTTATCCCAGCTGAGAATCTGTCTCTGCATGTTTATTTATTTCCTTTGTTTTTCTTCTCTTCCTCACTGCTCCTATACTTTGATTCTCTCGACTCTTCCTACTCCTTCTGCATACAGATAAATATATACATCTAGACTTGATTCTTATTCACTTTTTGAATTTTGCTGTGAAGTTTAAGGCTGATTTCTGAACAGAGCCAGAAATGCTTTAGTTTTTAAGCTCAATAATTTTTTTCTCTCTTCATGCTAATCAAATCCAGGAATTTGAAAGGGATAAAGGCAGACTGTAACTAGCCAGGCTCAAAGATTATTTCTTCACAACATATCAATGCCAAAAATCTCAGTTGCTTTATTGTGGTCATTGCTGTTCTATGAACACAGGAAAATGGTTTTATTCTTTTTGCATGTCCTAGGCAATCAGCCCAATTTTCTTTGAAAGCATCTCTTGCCAGAATGTATCCCTCTCATGCAAAGCCTGATATGTTGATATTATGCCTAAATCACAGTTTGGTATGAAAGACCTTGAATAAATGACTTCAAAATTTATATAAAACATATTTATCACCTATTGAACTGATACTTCTTGGAGAGCAAAAATTTTTTTTTAAATTAATCTTTTTTTTTTTCCTTTTTCAATTCCAACTGAAAAAAAAATAAAACAGAGAATGAACCAGTGGATAAAAATGTCACGTTAACCATTTCTTTGCAGTCACAGTGTTGGGAAGATGTAGCCTTCTGTATTTTGAGCTAAAGACTGAATTATACAGCTAAATGATTGTGGGTCAGATCTGTGCTTTTGCCCTTCCTCTGAAAAAAACTGCCAGCACAAATACAAAGTAATAATATTTGAAGAAACTGCAGTTTGTACCTGTTTGTCATTAGATTCAGAGACCCAAGGCCATGAGCAGCAGAGAGAGAGGAGTGGAACAAGGATCCAGGGTGGTGAAGGAAAAGGGGATAGGAGACCCAAGGGGTCTGCATTAAGAGGGATCTAGTGATGGCATGACTGAGATGATTCTTTGTGAGGAAAAGCAGAAGGCAGAACCATAACCAGTGCAGTGCACTTGTCAGCTTGCAATCCATCTCACAGGGAATCAATAATCTCAACAAACAATTGCCAAATCTAGTAGTGAAGTGGGACCTTAACTGCATTTGGTGCTGATTCCATATAGGTCCATAACTGTTGATTTGGGTAATGCAAAACTCTGTCATCTGATCAGGTTCATTCACAGGCAAAGGTTTCAGGGGAGATTTTACCTGAAGTCCAAATACATTGTCCTTAGCAAGCAAGAAGGTAAAAAGGTAGCCAGGAGACTGATGATTTCAGAAAGCACAGATCAGGGAAACTGGAATAGAGGAAAAGATGTCATAGCAGAAAGCAGTAGAAAAAGAGTGAGTGAATGGGAAGAGCCTTTCTTTCACAGCAACAGAAGTCCAGAAATGAGAGAAAAGCAAAAATCTTTTAATCACTGCTCTCTATTCCAAGGCTAGCAAGTATTTGATGATTTTTGACAGACCTGTAAAGTTTCCACGTTATGTGGACCCAGATTATCCCTAAATATTTCTTTTAATGGTGCCATTCATTCAAGACTTCTTTGCTTCCTGCCCTTCCAGAATGGGGAGAGCAAGGAGATCCAAACTTCGCAAACCCAGGCAAGTTGTAGGCAAGCTGTCATCTTGGAGACAGGAAACAGACCAGAAAATATAAAGTCTTAAGGGTTTTGTCTTCTTCTACCTGTTTCACCTTCACTTAAATACTTGTATAAAATATGTGTAGTCCTCCATGCTTGTAGGTATTTCTGGGCTTCATCTTTCTGCAAACAGCACTGACATCTCCATTTTTTTTTCATGGCCAGACAGATGTGGATCTGGGTGATCAAGAAAATAACAAATGTAACAAATTAACAGGGGAAACGGTGTTTTTGCTGTCTCCTACAGCTTTCAAAGACTGGATGCTATTGTGCATCTCTCACAAACACTTAATTCCACTAGCTGTTGATCATCTGCCTGGGAAAGGGTTTCAAGGCTCCCAAATTTGTCTCCTGCATACATTTCACTCAGCTTTGAAGTGAAAGAAGGGGTGTCTAAGGTGCAGGGATTGGGCTGTAGATTTAACAGGCAAACACAGAGAATGGCCAAATCTAAAGAGAAGGCTTGGCATGAGCTTTGTTAAATTATCACCCCTTTTGTTTTGTTTGTGAACTCCAAGCTTGGGTTATGGTTGCTCTATTGTGCTTTATAAGTTAAAAAGGTACCTGGCATTTATAAATGCCTGATGGAAAATCAATAGTTACTGTTTATGTTCAAGGTAATGGGGTGTTGGAACCAACCTGCAGCTAGAAGAGTGCCCTCAGCTGAGGAATTTTGGAAAGCTCTGAGAGAAGAGATGGAGTGCCTTTTATAACAATTTCTGGGGGAGCATCCCATCTCTGAGCAATAGCGAGAAATGCTTCTGAGGTTTTGTTTTTGTTTTCTTTAATGTATGCACTGCAAATTAGCACAGCCTTCAGTGTTTTAGGGAAAGCAGTCATTAAGAGGTAACCATCCCACACTTGTAGGATGGCTCACTGACAGGATTTGCTCTAATTGACCCATTCAGGAGAGTTATGTTGGTCCTGTGAACATAATCGACCCACAGCAGATTATTATTTCTGTCACAGTGCTTCTCTGCAGATGTGATAGAAAGTAACTTAGGCAGGGGCTACAGGCTTCAGAGAATCTCATCAGCCTTGAGCAGTACAAATACTTGTATGCTACTGAGATAAACATGAAATACAACATTCATAAATACCAGGCCCTTGGGCTCAGAACACCCAATGAATGTAGAATGTGTTTCTTATATTATAGTAGATGTGAGGGAATGCTACATAATAACTGGAAATAGAGTACTATTCATGAAATATCCTTTTAAAATGTTTATTTATGTTTATCTTTAATTAATAGATTGCAATAACATCTGTTCATATAAAATTAGGAAAATTATTGACTCAAATACAAGTTATTTGAGCAATTATAATTCTCTGACTGACAGCTTGCTGGAAACATTTGCATTTTATATCTGTATCATGACAAGTCTGGCAAATTGTATCTTACTGGCCCATTAATATTTAGCAAAATGTCAAATGATGTCCTTGTTGGAAGAGATTTTTTTATTTTTGTTGTCTATCATATAGAAATCAAACCCAAAATTATGTGAGACTTCAGTCAGTTTGCCATGAAAAGAGTCTACCTATAAAAAATGAACTGCAAATGAAATGTACTGGAGAGATTAATTAAATAATACCTCTTAGTCTTGAACTTAATCAAGTCCTTTCTGAAATCATGGCATGCATATAATCCTGCATTTTTGGTGGTGGTGGGGAAATACCTTCAGTGTTCCACTACTAACAGATTTTATAAAAGCTGTGTTTGGGCAACAGCTCCTCAAATCCTAATTATATTCTCTTCCTATCCACCATTAATACATTGCCAGGAGTTATTTGTATTTAAATTAAAAATTAAAATGCATGATATGCAAACGGTAAAGTAAGCTGGTATATGAATCATTTAAACTGCAATGCATACCACTGCAGAAACTTATTTAGATTCATTTCAGAAAGAAGATCATTAAAAAAACCCTACACCCTCTTATCTATAGAGTTGTGGCTTCCTATGTTTATTTCAAGAAGGTTGCCTGGTTTGGTGACAAATACACTTTTTAACTGTTGTAGCCAGGACAACTGTGCAGCAAGAGGAAAAAAAAAAACCAGTGCATTTTCCTCTTTGTGTGTGTTAGCATCCAACTGTCTTTACTCCAAGTATTTGTTCCCATGCAAAGACTTTGAAACCAATTGCTTTTAAAAAAAAAGTGCTCCTGGGAGCAGTTAAGGCTGAAAAGCTTCTGTCATTTCTATGAAATTAGTTTAAGATTCCCAGCTTTTACCTCAGACCTTACACACACCAAATAATCTACAAAATGGAATTTTATGGAAAATCATGTCTTTATGGAGGTGTCATGGACACACCTGAAATTTGGGCACTGGCAAAACCTTTAGGAACCGAGTTTTGATGTGAGATGTGAGCTATGACAACATCCAAGGAGGAAAGAGTGAGGAAAAACAGAAAGGAGAAAGGGGAGATAGAATGAAGGTAAGGCACGTAATTTTGAACATCTGTACCTTTAGGCCTGGCAGGAAGGGACTGGAAGCCTTTGTATTTGCCTGCATATGAGATAAACATGGCACTGCACAGCCAGGCCTCCTGTCTCACCCCTTCTCAATCCTCCTCAGGCTCCAAGGAATCAACCATGGGCCATGTGTGTCGAGGGTGTTTTGGGATGAGGGATGTTTAGATATGAGAAATGAGATCTTGGCAAGAGAACAGGGTATGATGAAGAGCCTGGTGAGTGCCAGACTTGCTCAGATGCAGCCCCTGGCACCTCTTGATCTGTGAGGGTCAGCCAGGCTGTGATCAGGCACCATCACCTTCAGCCCCAAAATGCATCCTAAGAGAGCATGTGTGCACCTGCTTGGGTGGCAGCTCTGCACAAAAACAGCTGGCTTAGCCAAATCCGTGATGGGCAGGCATGCAGCATGGAAAGGCAAGCAGAAACTCTGGGATGTTGGTCTTGGGGATTTTGAAACCTCCAGCATTATTTTTGAAGGATTCAATTTCTTGGATTTTATTTCATTCTCCCATCTGACTGATACTTAAATTTATCTGGACTCCAGAACATTGTACTCACTCTTGAGAGGATTTTTTCAGTGTGGAGTTTAAGACTCCTGCAGGAGGATCTATTGAGGTGTAAAGACTTCATTTAAGTCTGCAGAATGGCATGTGACTGCATCAGCAGTGACATGTGACACACTTTATGGTATTTTGCTTTTCTTTTGTCTCCTTCAGAAGAATATGTTTAACTGGAGTAATCCCATGTGAAAATGACTCAGTTCCTGAGTCCATTTCATTTACAAACCACTAAGAAGTGTTAAACACAGAATCTCACATTGGCACTAATGCAAACCCACTTCTTAGGGCAGAAGTTGACATTACCAGGTGTCAACTGATGCCTTGTAAGAGCCACTGACAAGTGCTATTTGTGGAGACAATTCAGCATATTAAAACTGTAGAGAGCAAGAAACAGGGTTGACTTGTTTTTATCAAGTTGTTTAGCATAAATGTATCACTTTTGCTTCTCAAATATTGACCTATTCCTCTTGTTGCTGCTTAACTTGAACAGATTAGAGCAAATTTGGCTACGGTGACATTTTGACTTGAATTAAGATAAAAGCCACTTTTAATCAAGTACCTTGTGCTCTGTAGCTTCTCAGCCATTCCTCATGTTTATTGAGCACATAATCCACTCTGTCATTTTGATTTTGTATCAACAATTGTCAAGATTGGTTGTCACTCTCCTCCCTGACCAGCAGATACTTGATCAGAATAGATTTAGGATGGCCAGGCTATTTGAAGAGAAGAAAGCAAATATTTAGAAAATTTTCTTAGTGCTTAAACTGGTCACTTGAGGGCTTTATTGCAAGTGAAGAGTTCTTTTTTTTTTTTTTTTTGGACAAACTTCTAATTTTCCAGTACATTTTCTATTTCCATGTGAGTTCAATGTCTTGGCTCATAAAATGACAGAATTCTGGAAATGTTTCTCTAGAGACAGTTGAGAACATTCACAGTCCATCCTTCAGAGGACCCAACTGAAGACCCATTTTTTCAGAATGAAACTGAGAAAGAATCAGTCCAGCCAAGAGCTACTTGGAAAAAAAAAAAAAGAAAACCAAACTAAAATCAAAACCAAGAAAAAAAAATCTAAACAACAACAACAAAACAAACAAACAAAAAAAAACAAACAAGAAAAGGACAAAAAGCATCTTGGCATCTTTGAGCTATTAAATGTTCCAACCAGTTCTTAATAAATGGAACATTTCTGATTTTGATGTACAGTATTTAAACTCTATGATCCCTAAGATGTTACTTTAGGAGTCTGTTTTGTTCTTGACAGGTTTTAAATGCATTTGGACTGGGCTCTGAAAGTTGGAGGGCTTCATTTAGATAGAGAACTATGAAAAGTCTTGGCTGGAGATGTACAGAAATATGGGCACACTTTGATTTTCAGTCTGTGGTCACCCGGAGGGAAAAGGAGGGTAGGAGGTTAAGAGGGAATCTGCTTACATCTTAGGGATCCTGAAGGAGAAATAGGGGGAAAAAAATGCTTAGGCTAACTTACTGTCCAGGGGTTCCTGCCTCTGTGGAAATGCCTGAAGGTCTGCCAATTAGAGGGAAAAAATAAAAGAGCTGAAAGCTATAAAAATATACCAATGCTGGAACAGCACAGCATTTCCAGACCTTGCTATAAATTTGCTTATTTCCAAGGGATGCTGAGTGAACAATGTGTAACAAATAATTCATTAGACCTGTTTGTTTGGGTTTTTTCCTTCTTTTAATCCATCTGCACACAGATGGATCTGCATCCATCTGATCACAGTTTCTAAGATGCCTCTTGGTATGTTTGCAACATGAGGGCCCCAATGCTCACCTACTACAGAAGGGTCTTCTGAATGTGGCTGGGTGAATTCTGTGTCTGATTGAGCAGCCCCAGTGCTGCAGGCTCTTGGAAAATGGAGTGAACTTCGATGTGGAAGGGGCCAGGTGGGATTTGCTTCACAGCCTCACTCCAAGTCTGAAAGGCTTTTGAGAATCTTACAGTGGGCTCTGTGAGTGTAGATCCAGCTTGTACAGACTGAAGGCTCTATGAAAATATTTAGAGCAGCCCTATTTGCTAGGCTTTGTTCATTCATTCTGTGAAGTCCTTTTGAAGGATTAAAGGTGTTACCAGAATGTGTGATGAATTCATAATAAAGGTACCTAATTTTAAATACTTTTAATACTCTGTACATGAACCTCTTTATATAGCACCTCTTTATAAAAACAAACAAACAAACAAATCCAAACAAAGATTCATGCTTTGTAGGCAAGCATATGCATAAATTCTGCATTTTATTACCAAGTCATGTAGAAAGTGTCCCAAGATTTTCTTTTGTGTCTCATATAAATAGGATTCCTGGGCTACTTGTCATGGGGGTAACAATTATCCTGACCCATATATTGTCTGCTTCACTTATTGGCAGCTTGAGCATCAGTTTATTTGAATAAGCAGAGCTCTTCCTGATGGGCAACCTATGGCGGGAGGCTTCAATTCTAGATCCTAGTGGTGGGTTAATCAGGATGGTCCCACAGGTGTTTGTTCTGGGAGAGTTCATCACCCAATTAAGACGTCCTCCACTGTGCACATGAGTGTAGTGGTGAAGAATCACAGAATCATAGAACTGTTTGGGCTGGAAGGGAGCTTTGGAGATCATCCAGTCCAAATCCCCGGCCAAGACAGGGTAACCTGGAACAAGTGGCCCAGGAACTCTTCCAGGTGGGTTTGGAATGTCTCCAGAGAAACTCCATGACCTCCCTGGGTCATGTTCCAGTGCTCTGCCACCCTCAACATGAGGAAGTTCTCCTCATTGAGGTGGAATTTATTGTGTTTTAGTTTGTGGCCATTGATCCTTGTCCTGTTGCTGGGCACCACTGAAAGGGGTCTGGCACCATGCTCTGACACCACCTTTGTGATATTTATTTGTATTGACGAGATCCCCTCTCAGTCTTCTCTTCTCTGTACTAACCAGGCCCAGCTCCCACAGTGTTTCCTCATAGCAGAGGTGCTCCAGACCCTTTATCATCTTTGTGACCCTCTGCTGGACCCTCTCCAAGCACCCCCTTGTCTGTCTTGTACTGAGGAGCCCAGAACTGGACAGAGCACTCCAGATGTGGCTGCAGCAGGGCAGAGTCGAGGGGCAGGATCACCTCCCTTGACCTGCTGGCCACACTCCTCCTGAAGCACCCCAGGTCACCATTGGCCCTCCTGACCAGGGCACTGCTGGCCAACTTGTCACTCACCAAGACTCCCAGGTCCTTCTCAGCAGAGCTGCTCTCTAGCAGGTAGGAAGACACAGTCTCATAGTTACCTTTCACAGGCTTCCTTCTGGAATAAAACCCTGAACAACAAATGTACAGTTTTCCACTTATAACTAGTTTATGCAAAAGAGACTTCTATAGGATCAGTCCTTGAGAAACGTCACCAGAAATTTCAGAGGTTTTTTCTGAGAGTTTTGATAAACCTTGGGTCTGACTAAGCTGGCTACATGATGATAACAATCTCTCTGAGAGTACTTTTTATTCTAACCATAGACAAATCAAGGGCTGTAATTTAAAAAGTCATACAAGTCTCCATTATTTTTAAGTCTGGCTTTATTCCTCCTGTTGGATATAGGCCTGTGTGCTTCTTGGCTCTTATCTGAGCTATTGACAGTTACCAGGCAAAGACTGTACTCAGCTGTTGGACTGATTTATTAACAGAAATGACAGAGGTCTGCATTTGATCTTATATGTCTCAAGTTTAACTTCTTCTGACAATCACTCAACTTTGACCTTAAACAATTTGAAGCAATTTGCCCACAATTCCTCACTGTAAGTGAGTCAATTCTAGTGAATATGTCTAACTCTTTGAGGGAAAATGTTGCAGTTTGTTCCCTGTGAAGGCAATCCTGCTACTATTTTCACTGGGGGAAAGAAAATCCTGCATAACATAACATGATTTATCTGGGAGAGGTATGATGAGGATGCTATTTTTAATGATAGCTCAGCTAAAATATAATGTGCAATGACTCTAGGAGGTTATCATTTGAGAATCACAATCTCACAAAGACAGAAAAAGGGCAGCATGAAAAATTGATCATAGGAATGCCTAATCTCCACAGAAGGCGCTTTCAAAGGGGAGCACCTTTCATGCTTTCAAAGGGAGCCTCACCACCTGAAAAGGCATTTATCAGAACAGGAAACAAGACTCCTGTGAAACTTGCAGTCCAGAACTGGAAAATGCAGTAACAGGTCCCACGTTTTGTTGCAAACTTGCAGTTTTGGCTATATTCACTGAAGGCTCCGGGTAAATTTGTACTATGAGTGGATCTGGGTATGTTTACAGGTGTCACTGAAGACTAGACAGTGGCAATAAGAGAATATTTTTGTTTTCTGGATCTTAAAACATCCTCCCCAATTCACAAATCTTCAGAGAAATCCTGGTCTTAGCACTGATGTTTGAAAGGGTCTTTGAGAGGTATTGGAAGTATGGCCCTTTCTCTTTGTTGAGATGCTTGGAAATACTTTAGTGGCATAATTTTTACATGAAAACTATGCCCACTAAAATCCATAAACGCAGAAAGCACTTAAGAACCTCAGAAGAGAAGTTTTCTGTTCTTCACATGTTATAAGACTACTTTAATTTTGATGCAATAAAAAAGTTAAGATAAAATATGGACCTCAGATTTCATCCCAAAGTGAGACACACCCAAGTCTGTGTGTCAAAAATATTGTTCCATTCCACTGACCCAAGTTGTCCAAGTCTGTTGGTTTAAGCTTGAATTTTTAATCTTTAAAACCCACTTAGATTCTTCTCTCTGGGCACTTTAGCAGTTGTGCCAGTCTGGGCTACAGAACTTCCCAGATTTTGTAGCACTGCTGCTACATGTTCTGTGAGGTCTCCTGGAGATGCTCCCAGACAGAGGATGTGGCTGTGTGGGATTTTAAAGGCTGTTATCAATAATGTTCTGGAGCTTGCTGTGAGCACAGTTGGCTTCTTATGCTTGTACACTCATTCTATTTTTTTTTGTGTATTTGATTTGGACTGGTAGAACATTTGCTGATCCTGGTGATTTTTTTTTTTTTTTTGTGTCAGGTGGAAGATGCTGTAACCTGGGTGTATTTCATGAATATCTGAGCTTCTTTTGCATTACAGATTGATCAACATTACCTCAGCAAACACCCCAAGGATTAATATCTCTATGCAGAGGACAAGTTTTTTCTTGAGCCAAGCTCACATTCTGGCAAATAATAGAATTAATGTTTTTGCTTTGCACACCATTGGCAGGGTAACTGATGCAGCACACAACAGTGACCTATAACTTGTCCATTCATCAAAACCTGAACTGCACAATTTTGTGGTGTTTTCTAGATGGCTGGATAAAAGCCTGGATCTAAACACCACTGGAATCAGTGAGAAGATTGTCTTAATGTTGCTGGGATTTAGGATGAACTCACAGAGGTTAGGGATGTTTGCAGGGAAGATTTTGTATGGCCTTTTGAAATCCATCCTTTTAGACAAATATCCTAGGGTATGTGCTAGAGGATTAACAGTACAAATTATCACAACTCATTAGGACCATCATATAGAGAGATTCATAAACTTCTGTAGGGTTTGCCCAACAGACCTAGTTATTTTATAGTTTCTAACACCTGTACTGGACACTTAAAAATCCTGTGAAGGTAATGTATTCCATTCAACCCCTGGCAGTCTGCATCCTGCTGAGAATACAAATGGTTTGCAGCTGTGCCTGTGCCTCCTGCTCACTGCCATGTCAGGAAGTGAATGCAGATGGACTCATTTGTTGACAACCTACAACATGGTTTTGATATAAATTGCAGCTATGACATCAATTTCCTTTTGTATAGAACTCCAAAACTATGGAATATTTACAAAAGGCCAAATTCACCTCAAGGACAGTGCTGAACTTAATTTAGCAAAGGCACAGAGGAAAGAGGAGCAAGGATACACAACTCCTATTTCTCTCTCTCTCTTTTTTTTTTTTGGTATGAAGCCTGCAGACCAATTCAGATCTTCATACAAGATACAGAACCTTTAAAATCCCAGAACTTCCCACTATAAAAGTTGGTGTCTTTTACTTCTGTAAGACACAGAGTCAGGAAAATCACTGAAGTTTCTCAAAATCAACCAGGCAGATGACAAAGGGGCTGGGGCAAAGTGACAGCAAACCAGGTCTCCAAAGCTACAGAGCAGGCAGCAGTCAACCTTGAGGCTGTTGGAGCATCTTCAAAACTAATACATCCAGGAAGAACTTTTTCATTCCAACAAATTCATAAGGTCAAATGTCTATTTATACATATGACATTAATCTCTGACTGATCAGACATCAGTTGTCTTCTTCACCTCTGTCTTGGAGTAAGGTTAATTTTGGATGTCAATCCTTCTGGAAGCACAGCTTCAGAGTGATGGAAATTTGTCTTATTTGATAGATTCTCAAAGGATTATATTTTTATTCTACCATTATTTAACTATTTATTCTTTCAGTCTCCGTTACTGCATCTGATATAATTTTTCAACTTTATGTGTTTCATTCTAATCTATAGTGACTTCCTCATGTGCATCACTTGCAGCAAGACTGATGTTTTATTATTTTAAACTGTAGGGAAATGTAGAGAAAAACATAGTGAGAAGACAGAAGTCTCTGGCTCATCTCAGAAGCCTCTAAAAATCTGAGATAGTCCTGGTTCAGTTTTGAAGGTGTGTGATTTACACACTGGATAGCAATGCCAGTGAACAGGAGCCACTCTCCAGGCTCCTATCAGATTTAAATCCCTGTAATATCAAATTGGAGGAAAGAAGGACCAGGCTTAATCCTTTCTAACAAGGTAGAGAAGAAAAATGTTTTGCACTTTTAATTTGTTGCTTTCAGGCTGTTAGCTGAACAGAGACATATAGGGTTATTTAAGTAGCATTTTCATTTTACAAATGACTAGACTATGTGTTCATCTCCCAAGAAAGAAAAACGAGCTGCTTTCTTCTCCCTTTTTTGTTCTTTGGAGAAAAGATGTGCGTGTATGTTGCGGAAAACTTGCTGCCTATGAGTGTAACAGAGGAGAAAGCAGAAGCGAGGAGAAAGAACAGTTTCAGCTAAAGGTCAGAATTGGAACAGCACAAAATTGCTATAAATTTTTCATGAATTAGACTGAATTTCTCCAATCTACAAAACTACCATTCAGTAGTTTAGTTGAGTAAGGGCAAAACAACCTGTCAACTGTTGAAGCAGAGCTCAGTTAGCTGCCAAGATAAACATCATGACTTGGTGGCTGCAATGGGAGCTCTGCAGCAGGGCCTGCAGCTGGTGGCATCTGCAGAGGTCCTGCTGGGAAGGACCTTCTGCCTGGCAGGGGACAGCCTGCAGCACGATGTGACTGCTGGGCACAGATGGCTCAACTCCTTTCCCTGGACACGTGGCACCAAGCTGCTGCTGTGGTTGCCACTGTGAAAGGGGGTGTGGAGACCTGGCTTGTCTGAAAATGTCATTCATTTCCTTTTCCTGCACATAGTATGGGTCAAACACACCCGGGGCCAGCTGAGGTGCCCAAGGATCTCCCACCCAAACAGTGTCACTGCAGGAGGCAAATTTCTGTAGGTCTTGTGTCTTGTTTGCCAGACTCACTCCCCTGATGCCCAAGGGAATTTTGCATAGCAAGTACACCTACGTTTTGAAAACTGATTATGGCCCCACACAGGTTTGTCTGAATAAATCTGGATATCTACAACACAGACCTGTCTGTAAGCTATTCCATATATCCATTGACTACATCCTGATTAAATCTATTTAGTCAGTGTAAGTCACTGCTATCTATGGTGTAATTTATCTCATTCTGAAGCAGACACCTAAAATTAGCCAAGTGGCTCTCACCCTAGAAGTACCAGTTTCTCTCCATTGTCTATAACGTGAGCCTGATGTGTGATATTTTGATGTAAAGTTTCATTTTTTTTAGCTGTTAAAAGTTAAGGGACCTCAATTTCTTTTTAGTTATACTGGTCACGTGAGAACCCTGATGAAGACTCCCCAGATCCAAGAGTTTCTGGTTGGAAGGAGGAGAGGTTAAGCTTTAGTAACTTATGATCCAGAGTTTTGTCTGATTGATAGAGTCAGCTCAATCAACCACAGGAAATGGTTGGCAGCTCAGTGACCCAGTGCCTAGCTTAGCTCAGGCCAGCTGCAAATGTGAACCCCAAAAAGTTCCTGTCACTGCCCACTTAAACCACCATGGCTCAGGTGGTATTGTCCAGCTTAGAAGTCAGAGTGAAAAGAATTATTTACTAAATTGTGCAGGTGCATTATTCTGTCCGTTATTAACATTTGTGGTATTTGCAGTACTTAGATACTCAGCAATTTCCCCCCTTAGTCTATCAGTGCTTGCTTTCAGAAAAGAACAGTTCTGTGGACAGTGCTGTTGCATGTTTTCACCAATTCATCTGAGGACAGAATTAAATGGTATAAGCAATTATGAGACTTACAAGATTCATAATTGACCTCCTTTGACTATATGAGATAAATGGATATGATGGCACTAAACTGCCCTCTGATTATCCTTTAAATCACAAACACTCTTGCAGGCAGTAACACTTGGGATGTTACGCAGGAATATAAATATAAAATTAATTGATGGCATATTGATTTCATACAGTGACTCAAAGCATTTATCTTAGCTATACTTATCATAACTCCAAGAATGGCAGCAGATTCAGCTTCTCACTAATGGAAAACATTGTTCAGGTTTCTCTGAAGAGAGAAACAAATTGTTTGGTAATAGTGTTTTGCATAATCACCTGTTTAAATAATTACCAACATCATCCTCCTGCTGATGTTCCATAATAAACCTAATGATTTCTGAAAACATACTATAGCCTTCTCTAACTGGTGCAGACATGTCAAGGTTTTCTGATCTAGCAGTCAGCAAGGGGAAGAAATTGTGCTTAGCATGTGTAGGACTTTTTCCTCCAGTGCCAAAGCCAAATGTTCTGCCAAACATCTTGCTCATGTGCAGTGTTTTCTGAATATACCCAGCTGTCACTGTCCTGTGTCAGAGCATGTGGATTGCTGCTTAGATTGAGAAGAGAGGAAAACATTTTGTCTTTGGGATAAGTTTAGTCATGAATCTCCTGAGTTTTCTTTTTTTTTTTTTTTTCCCAGATAGAGTAAATATGGTTATTGATGCCGCTGTTTGAATTGATGATATTTATATAGTCTTTTCCTGTTGGAGAATTGGGAAATTGACTCCTCAATGGGGTTGAAAGTATGCTTAAGTAAACAGCTGTGTGAAATGCAAAGCACGTTGTGATTTTATTTTGTCATTCCTTTAAAAATGAAAGAAATTTGCAAAATACATTTCAGTGGAACACATTTTTTTTTGCTTTAATTATGGTAACATTTTACCCTGATGCAACCCAGTAAGTTTCTATGATGACATATTGAATGCTTATGGTAGAGAAGGATGGTGGCAATGCCATCCCTTGTGTCTTCAACAGCATCAAGCCATGGCTCCAGATTTGACATCTTGTGGTGGCAGTGGCATTTCCCTCACTGGCTCTGCTTGCTTGTGCTCCACTTTACTGGTACTTGAACTTTAAATTGAACAAAGATAAGATGATTTAATTATCTGTCTCAGTTTAGTGGAAGTGAGGTCATTATTTAACTGTTTAATATTTTCCTGTGTCAGCATCATTACTTTTTCCAATAATGTCCTTGTCTTCTCTTGTGCTTTCAAATTCCTGAGGAGATCATGGGTCCTTTGTAGAACGAACCTTTAAATATATTGACATTAAAACCTACAAATAAAGATGAGCCAGGATTAATGCTTAAATCTCAAGGGCTTCCAAATGTCAATGACAACAGTTGTGCACAGAACAGAGCTGAAAATTCCCATGAAATGTGCCTGTCGAAAAACACTGATTTTCACTTATTCCAGGCAGTTCACTTGAAATTCTCGTTCTCTGAAATTAATATTTAAAAAGTTAGACATTACTTCAGTTTCTGGGAGGATTTGTTACACCACTGAGTGCAATTATCATTCCCAACCTGTTGTGAAACAAAGTACTTAATGCTAAAAGCAGCAGGGATGCTGGGCGTCAGGGGCTCCCTGTTAAAAGCACATCGGTCTGTTCACACTGGAATTAATGCAGCCTGCTTTCCTCCAGGTTATATCTTGTGGTTGGCTGTCTGGTGTCTAATGAAGTGTGCGTTCATGTTGCATCTTTTAGTACTTTACAAGCTCTCTTTGTCAGCCAATTTTCATTAAACATCTCTGAGATTTCTGCTCGTGTTGAATTTGGTTTTGTTATGGCAGGACTGTCACACAGTTTCTCTGGCGTACACACACACAAACAGAAAAGAGCTGCTTAACTTCTATAGCCTTAGAAAAAGAGTTTAAGATGTCTTGGCTGCAAATAATTAAGCGAATTCTGAATTTTCTTCTGGGGAAATCACTGTTGTAATGGTCAGGTTCTGCATTCACTGGTTGTTTCATGAGTCCATGCCTCAAGCTTCCAGTGACCTTCCTGCAGAAGAAGGTTGCCTTGGGATTGTTTGCAGCAGCAACATGCTATGGCCATGAATGCTATTGAAAAGAATGTACTGGTTGGGAGGGCCATTTTGCCAAATGGATGGCAGTGGATAACACTTCATGGTTTGTAACCTGACCTGGTGATTGCAATGAAATTACAGCTCATGGCAGAAACAGATGATGGCTGTGTCAGAACATTTGAAGTTTTAATGAGGCAGAATTTTCTTACCCGATCCTACATTCAGTAGCTTGTCATCTAGTTGTGAGCAGAATAATTACCAGTGATAAGGACTCATTAAAAAGGTAATTCTCTTTTAACAGGAGCTGCTGTCTGAAGCTCAGCCTTTGGACTATCAAACCTCTGAGTGGCATATGGGGGATGGCAAGGAGATGGCAGTCAGTGTGCAGCTCAGGGGGTTGGGATGGAGCAGAATGCTTTGTAATGTCACCCTCCATTTACAAAAAAAAGCACATTGGATAGAAGTTAGAGGAATACCCTTTTGTAAGAACTGCAATAGGACTTATGACTCCCAACACTTTTAACAATAGAAAATATGAGAAGATCAGCAATATCTGACTCCATAGATGAGCACAGACCTCATAGCAGGGACAAAGGCAGAAAATTGGATCTAAAATGAATCAGAGAGGAAAAGCCTTTAGAACAACAATGACTCGAGGAACATCAAGGCTGAAGAGGATTTTGGGGAGATAGGAAGAAAAAGGAAATCCTTTGTGCCTTTCAGGGACAATGTCTTCACAGCTTTTGTGCCCTTTGGGCTTGTGAAGGAGTGATTTGGCTGACTAGCAGAAGAGACGAGGCTGTAGAAATTTGCTGGCTTCAATGCGCCTAGGAGAAGGATGAACATCATTTTTTAGCCACTTGGTGAGAGACTCACAGCTAAATGCCCTGAGATGCAGTTAGACCAAGTATGGGAGTTTTTGAGGCTGGGAATTCATCTTCCTCCTTGGCTGGATGGGACTGACTGGAGAGAGAAGACTGTCATTTCAAAAGAGGACAGGTTCTCTTCCCTACAGCAGCCTGGGCAGGCAGCAAGTGGGTCACTCAGGACAGTGCTGACAACGTGGCTGGTTACTGCAATCAGACTGTTCATTTCATGATGTATTTGCATGCACTAATCAGAGCAGCCAGAGGAGTGGGTGGCAATAGTAGTTTGATGTCTGGGACGTGTAATCAAGTTTCTACACCCCAGTGTAGATAAAAGTTGGTGAAAGACAGCAGTTTCTTATCTTTGATATTCAGTTCAGTGCTCCAGAAGAGCTGCCCTCCTGCCTTTGCAGCACCCAGGCCTCAGGACATTGCAGGGGACATTACCCTGACAGTCTCCCAGCTCAGGTTTTTGGCATAGTTCCCCAACCTTGCTCAACCAAGAATCCTGTTGGTTCAGAGGCCATTAAAAATTATCTGCTGTTGGACTTTTCATCTAGTTCTGATAATTATTTCCCTTTGTAATTCTCATTTAAGGACCTGTTTTTACTCTGCCTGCAGTATGTCTGTGGAAAGCATGGAGGTTATATGAGAAGATAAAGGAGGAAAAGCTTTAGGGTTTTTTAGACACTTTTCTACAAAAAATATCAAATTTCTCAAGCCCACATTCACAATATGCATGGAGAAAGAACCAAAACTTATAATAGTATTATTATATACTATGTATTTTTGTAGTCATATAATTTTACTTTATTGGCAGGTTAAGTGAATGGCTTTTTAGTAATTCTCTAGGAAAAATTCTCTTCTGAGCTCAGCACAGTTATGTTATTTCCTTCTCTCTTTATGTGGGAAGACTTTTGATGTAGCTCATTTAGGGAGGAAAAGGATGGTGCACCCATGCACTCTCTGGGGGCTTTCCTGCACCTTGGAGTCACAGGGCCTCTTCTGCTCTGTTTACTGCTTTTACATCCCTTTTTATACCTTTCCAGAGCAAGTGCAGCAAACTGGAGGTGCCCAGAAATAAGGATGACAGAACTTAATTTAAATTTCCTTGTGTGCTGGATTGCCCTACCTGAGACTGCTCAATGTATTTAATTTCTGTTATTTCAACTATTTTGCAGTTAAGGTTGAGCAGTAAAGATGAAATCCCCCTCTTTCTCTCTCTCTTTCTACTCTTGTGGCACTGCAAAGCATATTTCAAGGCACTTTTTTGTGCTCTGTCTTAAAAATACAGCACTGACCAGGGGTGAATGGTCCATGTAGCTCTATTAATGTTAAATGAGGCTTTTCCTAAATCATGACTGAATTTCCTGTGTTACATTTTGCCAGAAATTCTTTTCTAAATGCTCAGTGAAATCCAAGTAGCACACAAGGATTGACATTTAAGTTGCATATCTACCTAACAATATTTTGCACACTCCATTAAAAAGTTGAAGATAATTTAAACACAGTCATTCATATTTATGCCATTAAGTAGAAAGGAAGTATATTTTCAATGCTGAGAAATATTTATCTGGCATCTTAATCAAATATTAGAACAAACAGAAAAGTCTGAGGTCTAATTTTCAAATGTTGCTCAGTCCTATTTGGAAAAGAGTAAATAACCTTGCATCTGTATGCCTTTCCAAACAAAAAGGTTGTTAGCTACCAAGGATCAGCAGAAGATTTTTATGTCTCTTTTTGTCTTTCATCTGCCTGAAACAAGTAAAATTCATGCTGCACCTACAATGATGGAAGTAATAAGGGACATGGTAATCAAGCAGAATTAAACGCTCTGAAATTGTCTAGCAATGGATTACTTTAAGTGAATGTTTAAACTGCATAACCATTACGGGAAGATTGGAAAATCTCATCAAGCACTGCAGATAGACAGATGGAGAGCTAAGGCTTGTCTTTTCCCATGAGTTCAGTCCTTGCTGATGTAAATGCTCCTCCACTTGCTGCTGTGACTTTTACCCTTCATTCTGCAAGGATCAGTCCTTGTTTAAATCTTTACACTTGAAGGCTCATCATGCTCATTCCACTTTGGGGCTGATTTCTGAACAGCCTTTTCCCCTCACTTCAGACACTGGGTTTAGAAAAAATGGTGCAACTGTCCCGGTGCTCTGTCCCATGCCATATGTAAATCCTGGTTTCTCTGTGAAGGGAAGGCAGCACAGAGATGAGTGCTGGAGAGTTTATAGTTTTTATTTTCTTGGTCTTTATTTCTTGGAAAACGTCTCCAAGGGGCAAGGCTGGAGGGCACCTCTAAGGGTGAGAGAGCCAGAACCACTGGATTGAACGGGAGAAAGCTGTGCCTTGACTTTCCTTAGTTCTTTACAGTCATTTGCACACTTGTCAGTCAGTATGGGAGGAGTCCACAGCTGCTCAGCAGGAGGTGCTGGAGAATCACAGCTTGAGGCCCTTTTGTGTCTTCAGACTGCAAATTGCACAGGAGTGTCTTAGCTAAAAATCCCTGGGTCATTTTGGCTTCTGCCAGTCTGGTGCAGGACAAGGTTTAGCACTGAGGTGTGAGATGAACAGAGAACTTCTGCAAAACGTGGGTTTCTCTGTCCTCCCTGCTGTGACTGCCACTGTAGGAACTCATTTTACTGAAGGAGAGCAATGTGACCTCAGAAGAAAACCAGTTATTAGTAGTGGCTGTCAGCAGAAGTGTTTTCAGTACTGAGTGTTGGTAATGTTCTCATCCAGTCCCAGCTGCCACATGGCTGAAGCTTTTCTCCTCCCTGTTCTTTGTGCTGCCCTTTTCTGAGAGCACTGAAGAGCCTTCCCTGATAGAAAATTGCTCAGGAACACACATCTGATTTTGCCTGCTCTTTCCTCATGGTAGCCAAACATCTCTGAGGGAAAGATGCTAATTGGCAATATGCAATTCCTCTTATATCCACGTGGATCTACAAGACAAAGCTTGCAGCAGAGACAGGGCTGCTCTGAGTTATGGCTGATCCTAAATTATGGCTGACCCAGAATTATGGCTGACCTGTTGTGATCTGAGACATCTTTGCTCATTTCAGCCATTCACCTGAGGCTGCCAGACACTGAGTAAGCCAGAAGCAGGACCTCATTTTGCCAGACAACAGCACCCACATATGAACAGGCTCTAATAAAACATGTGGTGTGGCAAGCACATTTCTCTCTCTCTCTCAGGATTTTTCATAAAGGTACACAGAGAGAAATGAAAGAGAAAACAATTTCTATTTCTGCTCCTTGTTTTTCTCTTGTAGAATGTGTTTGGAGAATTGTTTACCTGGGGTGATTGCTTGGTTGGATCATGGTGGATTGTTTGGGCCTGATGGCCAATCAGATCCACTTGTGTCTGGACTCTCAGGAGAGGGTCACGAGTTGGGAGTTAGTTAGATATGATAGAGAAAGTAGCATGTAGTTTTTAGTATCCTCTTTTATATAGTATATTAATGTATTATAGCATAATTATAATAAAGAAATCATTCAGCCTTCTGAACTAAGTCAGAGATCATCATTCTTCCCACTGGGTTCGCCGACATCTACAACAATGTGGCAATATTTTTTCCAGAGCATTGGCTCCAAAAGGGAGGTTCACACGTATTTCAGAGTTTTCAGACTGACAGTGCACTTGCTCCCATGGCAGCATCCCTGGCTGTGCAGTGGGGGTGTGTTTCTCTTTTCCAAGCAGTAGATTACTGTTTGAAAAAGTTCCATGGCCTTATAAAGAAATGTTTCAATTGGGTGAAATCTCTCTGACCCTCCATTATTTTTGTACTCGCCAGCTTTCCCTGTGTGGGTGAGTCTTTTCTCCCCTCATTTAGAAGCTTAACAAAAGTCATTAAAACTGCCACAATGTTGTCTGTGAACAATTCCTGTGTGTGAAAGAAAAAAGACAAGAGAGTGTTGGAAGGATTGTTTAGTTGTTAAAAACCCTTTTCATTTTTCTGATCTCCTTGTCCTCTTCAATCATGTGAAGCAGAAGTAAGCATTTAAATAATAAGACATTTTTGTAAAATTACTTTTTCTTTGCCCTTGTTTTATATTACATGAATCTATCCATTTTCACTGCATAAACAAACAAGATTAATTATTCTTGGATGTTTGAGAATATTTCTGCCTCTTATCATCAAGCCCACTCAAATGATTAAAAGGAATAATAAAAACAGCATTTCATGTTGAATAAAATGTCTTTTATTTGGTCATTAATGCACTGTGGTCCTTATGTACCAACACCCGAAGCAATTAAATTCTCATGAGGTAGATTAGCCTTTGAAGGCTAATCAGAAACCCAACAGAAGCACATTTGAAGGGGCACATATTTCAGGAACTGTCTGAAGGATGGATGTTCAGAGGTAGCTTTGAACACTGGCTGTTCATAGCAGAAAGTGGTTTGTGTCGTCAGAAGTGAGTGTGAATCCATTTTCCTGTCTTGTGAAAAATGCTGAAGCTTCAAGGAGTTCTTTGTGCCAAACCCATGTGCATTGGAGACCTATCCAAATGACTGTGGTTGCTTATTTATTTTTCCTGAGAAATGAGGAAGGGGAGGTTGAGGAACAGAGCATTCTTGGGAGAGCAAAGAGTTTGGTAGTCAAGCCCCTCTCCTGAACTCCCTGTGGATGCTCTGCTTGTTAGGAGGGAAGGGGCTCTTTCCATCTCCCCTCACTGTCTGCTACCACTCTGAGTAGCAACTGCACATGAGGACATGTGGGAAAAGAGTGATTTGTGTCTCCCCCTCTACTCAGATCCTGATTGTAGATTTTGATTTCTCATCTTCTCCAACAAAAATGAACTGGTTTTGAGGAAAAAAAAAAAATAAAAGGCCAAAGGGTCTTGTTCATTCATCAGTTCTTTACAAGGAATATCTTGCTGAACACTTCCCAATCAATTAGCTCTCGTGTTTTATGTGTCCAGCTCAGCCCCTAACTTTTTTTCTCTGTGCCAGAAGTGAATGCCCTGCTGTGGAGCAAAGATAAAATTACTGCTTTTACTTCTTGAGACAAAGTGAGGAGAGATTGAGGCACGAGCAGCAGCTCTTTGTTAAATTGGGATGAATCTTGAGCACCCACTTGTTGTCTTGAGAGAGTAACCACACAGGGAGGCACAGGACAGACCCTTGAACTCTTCTGGAGCTTGGCCCAGTGAACTTAGTCTGTATCAGAACCATTCCTGCCTATGTGAAAAATTCTGCTATACACACAGGAGGACAACCAGCCTGTCAGCAATGGGAAGAAATCAAGCTACATCTTCTCTCCCTCTCCAGACCACCCCATGGCTCCACAGCTTGGAGGTTTGCATCTCAGAGAATGGACCTTCTTGGCAGTGAAGCATCCTTTTGAGTTGGATTAGCTGTGAGAGAAGGTACAAGCAAATTGATGCATGACTGAGCAATGAGCTGCACTGAAGGGGACCACAGTGACCATTTGGGAAGTGAACCATGAAATAGACAAATTTCGACTATTGTGAGGACACTCAGTGGGTGTCCACATAGTTTGGAACCATCATCCCTGTCAGGCAGGCATGAAAACATAGTGGGTTTTTTTATTTCTACATTTTTTCCTTCTGTCTTACCCTCCATGTTCAGTATTTTAATGCTCCTGGAAACCTGAACTGAACAACTCACCAGTGGGACTGCAGTGTCCCAGTGGCATTCTACAGCTCACTTTGACACATTCAGAGCTCAAAACTTGTCCTTTGTCATACTCCTACTGGACTTGGTCTCAGTAACAAAGGTGATGTCTTTCTCTTCTTTTAATTTATTTCTGTCTCTCTCTTGCGGCTTATGATTATGGGAAATGTTTTATTTGAGTTCATCTTCAGTTCAATCTTCACTGATAAACGCTACACATGCAATAAATTTACCAGAGAAAACTTGTTCTGCCAGCAGAGGTATTCACTCAAGCCAGACCTGCTTGGACAGGTGGATGAGGGGAGCGTTACGTGGCTGACTTCAGAAGGGTCATTCCGGCAAGTGCCATGGAATTGAATTTAAAATGTTAGACACTTGCTCCCCTTATAGCTCCTGCTGGGCACCAAAGCCTGTTGAAAAACCCTAAAAGACAGCTGGAAAAGGGAGTATTGTAGCAAATGTCACTGTGTTTTAATTGACTGGTCTGAGCAAGGAAATCCACAAAATACTGAGAGGCCAAGTCCTTGCCCTCGGATGGTTGGCTTCAGGAGAACTTGCAGGTGCCTTCAAAGTGTACATCATGCATCCCTGTTGTCTAAGAAGATAAGAGTCTAATGCAGCTGGTGAAGTTCAGCTTTGAGTTTGAGAGGTGTAGGTCTGTGTTCAGCTCCACAGGTCAGGGGTTCAAACCTTGCTAACGACTTTTGAAGAAGCAAATCTCACATGTCAATGTCAGAAAGCAGCCCCAGAAGTTTAACACCGGCGAGTTCTCAGTAATCTATTGAAAAGCAATGATATGAAGAAGGGAAGCTTTTTGCCTTTGAAAATGCAATCTCCACACCCTGCTGTACCTGAAAATGTGC
Source organism: Vidua macroura (assembly GCF_024509145.1). Classification (NCBI taxonomy): domain Eukaryota; kingdom Metazoa; phylum Chordata; class Aves; order Passeriformes; family Viduidae; genus Vidua; species Vidua macroura. The sequence goes on from NC_071571.1 coordinate 7,111,927, forward strand.
TTTAGCAGTGGTAAAAATGTCACGTTGCCACCAATGTGCATTGGACAGATATGCTCACAGCAGATAGGGCTCATTTGGCAAAATGTAGTAATGGTAGATAATTTCAGCATTCAAAAGACTTCAGCTGAGCTATAGTTGAGCCAACCCATCAGGGAAGGCTGCTCTTATTTTCCTTAGTCATTGTTCACCTCACACATGTTCATGATTTTCTCCTAAGAAAAGTAGAGAGTGTGGGGAGGTGACTTTCTCTGCAGGGACAAGACAGGGAATTCATATCTCAGGTGTGAAGATGTGTTGTTGGGGAGCTAAAGCCATAGGCATGGGCATGTGGAACAGGTCAAAACATCTTGACTTGCCTTTCAGTCAAAGAACAGTGAAAGCTTCTGGAAAAAACAATCCCTCAGGTATCACGTGAGCTAGTGTTACAATGCCTTTTATATATAACTCAATAAAAATAAGGCCAGTGTGCAGTGATTACTTATTTCTCTCATGCTGAGTTTTTGGTCAGTTCCACACACAGGAAAAAAAAAAAAAGAAGTGCATTTGAGCTTTGTTTCTAATAATGATTTCAGGAACAACTTTCTAATATCTTACAGGGCACCAACAGCTACCAGAGGAGGAGAAACATCCTCTGATAAACTCAGTTTATCAGCATAGAGGCACCTTCCCAGGACCTGGGGCATGTAGCATGTTGTGATGTCCATTGGCAAAGACAGACAACATGGGAAAGGGCTGCATCAGCCAAGGGAATTTGGTAGCTGACTTGAAAGGGCTTAAGCAATTTAGAAAGAAGATATGAATACCTCTTCCCCGTGAGAGTGAGGAAAACCTACTCTACTGTAAGTCCTCTGGCATGATGCTGAAAGAAGCGAGTGCTGTACCTCAAGGCACAGTCCTTGAAAGAATGAAAAAGATGCTCTTGCTCTGCTGAGGTTTAGTTCAAATAAAGTTCCAGTTTGGGCTTGTGAAGGATCCAGCCACTTTGTTCCTTTGCCCTGCTCCTGCCTGTGTCATACACTCCCAGGTGTGCATCTGCTTGTGACAACACTCAGGACAGGAAGAGAATAGCTCAGGTTTCACATGGTGGTGGAGGATTAAGACAGAAACAGAACCTGAGGGGGTTGGTATATTTTTGTGTTGTGAGAAGCATTCAGGCAACAAAAAGAAATGAAAGAAAAATCCACTTTTGTCCCTAGAGATCCAGCAGACTAAAGAGACAAGGTATGAGAGGAGAGGGATGCCTGGAGAGGTAAAAGATTGGCCCAAGGTCACAGAGCCAGGGCAGGGCTTGCTAAGGAGTCAAAGCTTTCCCAGATGCAGCCTATGGTTTGTCTATTTGTTGGATGTTCTTGACTTAAGATGTCATTTTCAAAGCTGAGTTAGCAGCTGTAATTACACTCCAGTCATCTTTATTGCATTCTGATAGTTTATTCAGGCAGCCTCTTAGGCACAGCACTTTATGGACCTCAGGAATGGCAGGTGTGTGCTGTGAGGAGCTCAGTTTAGGCTGCACTTAGCACTGCAAGGTAATGGCAGACAATAAAATAAAGCAGACAGGTGGGAGGGCTGTAACACTGAATGTGCTGATATATCAAAGGAAAGGTAATGAAACTCTACGTGAGTAGATCATCCTTCATCTGTAAAACAGGACAGTTCTCAGCAAAAGGGAATTACATTTAAATGTAGCTTTGCCTTCCTAATGGTTTTTGGACATTGTCCCTTCTCTCTTGTCTGTGCTGTGATGACCACTAGACTTTCCCTTGGATCTCAAGTTTAGTGTGGACAAGAAAAGAAGAAGATTTCAATAATATTTAAGGTTAAAAAAATATTAAAACCTAGGTGTTTGCCTAGCATCAGCTTTCAAAAAAAGTGGATAAGGCTGGACCTGAAAGTAAAAGTGTGCTGGCTAGTGAGAATGCATGGATGGAAAATGCAGTGCTAAATGTGAGGCAATAGTGTACATAAGGAGATTAATGCACTTGGACATTCTGGACATCACTGTCCTGCAATACCAAAAGTCAGAAGGGTGAAATTGCATTCACAGCAGTAACTCTATAAATGTGTGTCATGACTGTTGGAGAATAGTGCTGTCCTTGAGAGAAAAAAAATTTTAAAAGCAGGAAAAGTGATAGAGACAATTAAACATTAATAATCTGATTGTAATTGTACCAAAAGTCTTTGAATCACTGTGAAAGCAAGGAAAAATCAGAGACATGGAGGTGAGCAGAAAGCAGACTAAAAAATAACACAGGTTTATCAAAGGGAAAGCCTGTTTTGCTGCTTGATACCTTTCTCTGATAAAGACATTTTTATCCATGGGATTTACCTTCTATAAACCACCCCCCCCAAAAAAACCTGAGAAAGTGCCATGTGGGAAACTGCAAGTAAAAGCAGAAAACATGAGGGCCAGTGCAAGAACTGTACAGTGAAATGACAGAAAGGAAGCTCTAGAGCTATGTCAGTCTCAGGGAAGTTACTGACAATCTTTTTCAATAATTCTTGCAAGATCACTTAATAGACAAATAAAGAAGATCCTTGTGAAGGATCTTCCTTCACAAGGTGGCTAGGAGACACCATGGCTATGAAAAGATAAATACCTTGGTAGGCTGCACTGGCACAAGCACATCCAGTAGAGGTAGGTAAGAAATGACATCACTGGGCATTGGTTAGGCATCAGGAATTGTAACATTTTTCTATATAAATGTATATAAATGTAAAATTCTGGCCATCTACATTCAATGAGATGAATAATAAGGAATCAGGAAAGTAGAGTGAGCAGGAGCAAGAAAGTGTTCTTTATGAAAAGAGAAATGAAAACTAAAATTTCTACAGCCTACTAAAAGAAAAGATAAGCAGGTGTATCGCAACCATCAATAAATCGGTGATTGATGAGCAAATGCACAGGATGAAGACTCAGGAGAAGAGAAGAGAAGAGAAGAGAAGAGAAGAGAAGAGAAGAGAAGAGAAGAGAAGAGAAGAGAAGAGAAGAAAAGAGAAGAGAAGAGAAGAGATTAATACAGGTGAAGGAACAGACATACACAGGCCAGCTGGGGATACTCTTTAGTTAGAGATTTATAACCATCAGAGGAGCAAGGCTCTGGAGCAGTTTCTGGATGGGGTCAGGATACAAAAGCAGAGTATTTTGGAGATGACACATACTTTATCTGCCTGCAACAGGCAGGGTGAAAACACAATGACCTGGGAAATCCCTTCTTGCCCTGCACTCCTCTACATTAACGAGGAATGGATGATAAGTGTATGTTGGGAATTAATCTCCATATGAATTCTTATTCACTGCCCTCAGCTGAGGATTTTTTGGCTCTCATGGCAGTTTGAACACTGAGTTGACTGAGTTTTGGATGTGATATCTTTTGAAGTAATCTGCAAACCTTTCTCCCCAGCCCTGACAGCATGTCATCCATCAGGGAGTACATCCCTGAGCATCCTACCCTCCAAGGATGTGTCCCCAAGAGCTGAGTGTCAATGGGAGAAGACAATGAATCACTGAGGCATGAAGGCAGGTATGTAGCTGTAAGAGATGCTCTTACAGCATGCTCTTACACCTGGAGAGGAGGAGGTGTGCAAAGTAGAGAAAATAAACTGTGGGACGAACACTGCTGTTATGGTTACTAAAAAAACTTCACACTCCATCAATTCTAAGACCTCTGGTCTTTAATCCAATACCTGAGGCTTACAAACAACTTGCTACCATAACTCAATAACCTTCATGACTCTCTGGGTCAGAAATGCAGCCCTGGTGATTAGAATTCAATAGAGCTCCACCTCTTTATACCACGCTTGGGTCTGGCCATGCAGCCATCCTGGTGGCCCTTGGCTTGGACTGTGTATTAATTTAGGTACAGCATTTATGTCTGCAGTTCAGCAAAGTTATCTGTTATCTGAATAATGTCATATGAAAAGGAAATACAATTTCATTTAGAGATCTACAGGGATAATTCAGTGCTCCAAATATCCCCTTGGCAGATCTGCAAATTAAAGGTTACTTTCTTCCTCGGCTTAATAACAGACCTCTCCTTGATGCATCTATCTTAGTAAGAAAATAAAAAAAATTCAAAATCTAATTTAGCAACTGTCCACATAGTACTGGGATATTTATAAGCAAATGATATCTGAATTATTTCAGCCTTTAGTAAATCTATAACTGTCTCTTACAGAAGGAGACACTGAGGCTTTTCTTCTGTGTACTGGTATCAGTGGCCCATTCAAATGCTCCCCCAACACCCCTTAACAGTTGGGCTTCAGAGATCTCACTACTAAAGATGGTCAAAGCCAGGTTAATTATTTTAATTTTTATTTGTTTTATGCAGTGTTTCAGAGCATATTTACAGACATATACTGAGATTTTCCTAATTAAAAAAAGATTATCATCTTCTGGAAGCAGGTCTCTCCCTACTGTGACATGCAAAGAGCTGCCAGGTTTATCTGAACCCCATCCCACATAGCTTGGACCTTAACTGGGCTTTTTGGATGTTCCCATGAGAAAAACAGGAGGGAAGATTTACTTTTGTAAGGCAATGACTTTAAAGGTATTGAGACTGAATAGGCCAAGCCTTATTTTCAGTGATTCTCTTAAATTGTGCTGTCAGGAGTGTCACAACCTTCACTTGGAAGGATGTGAACACATCTTTCTGCTTACCTGGAGGTAGCACTGAGAAGGAGGAGCAATGCTTGAGAAGCAGAAAGTGGCAGCTGCTGGAAGCGAGCAACTGTTTCTTATTCTGGCACTGAACACTTGAAAACTTTGTCCTTGCTTTGAATTCTGACCTGAGCAGTTTGTACAAAGAAGAATCATAGAATTACAGAAAGGCTTGGGATGGAAGGGACCTTTATGACATCTCTCTGCCATGGTCAGGGACACCTTCCACTATCCCAGGTTGCTCCAAGCCCCATCCAACCTGTCCTTGGACACTTCTGGGCATGGGGCAGCCACAGCTTCTCCAGGCAACATGTTCCAGTGACTCACCACACACTTTATTAAAGAACTTCTTCCTAATTTCTAATAAAAATCTTGTCACTTTTAGTTTAAAACCTTTTCCCCTTGTCCTGTCACTGTCTTCCCATGTAAAAAGTTGTTCTCCCTCTTTTTACAGTAATTTGCATGAAAGTCTTAGAAGAGTTAGAAAGACAATTAATCTGAATTTCTTTTCATGAAGATGGGAAAATATATATAAAAAAAAAGGCAGGAGTCCTTTGCCACTGATAATCATTACCCAAGAAAATAACATACCTGCTGGAATAATGAGTTGTGTTCATTAACATCCAGGCTTCTACACCACAGATTTTTGCCAGCATGGTTACTTTGCTAGCCAATGGGATGATGCTGATTTCCTCTCCACCTTGGTGTCCAGGCAAAAAGCCCCAGTTCATCAGCAGTTACACTGCCATTGTAGTGATAGAGTTTATTTGAAGATTGAATGGTTGGAGGATAAGAACTGAGACACAGATTCTTAAAGGGCATCACTCAACTTGTCCTTACTGTCTTACTGATGACAATATCAGTTTGTCCACTTTCTGTGCTCAAGCAACAAAACTTTGCAGTAGGAGCCTACAGAGAACCTTAAAGTCTGATCAGTTATCAAGGCTTTGCACTGTGTCCCTTCCCATCATATCCATGTCTGCCCAGATCTCTGAAAATCACTTGCTGCAGTGGCTCTCTGTAGTGTGCTGAGTGCAGGTGTTTGATTTGTGCTGGTCTCTTCCCTCCTTTCTGGCAGGGACTGAAAGCAATGATACAAATGAGACAAAAAGCAATGATAGCAAAAACTACCCTGTATCCTTAGCCTAAAAAATCTTTAAAATAACCCAACCCACTGCTAGAGCTGGAACAGAAGACAACTGAGATCTCCATTTCAAATAAAAGTTTCTTCTTTTTATAAGTTAACAATTGTGCTTAAAACATAATTTGTGATTTTGATTTGTAAGGATGTTGTCTGCCATAAAAATAAAAAAAATATTTTTTATTACTCAATTTCCTCAATTTTCAAATTAATTGTTGTGACACAGTTGCATTTGTATGATTTAACCCACCACTGATAGAAAAAAAGGAATCATTTGCTCTTAGTTCAGGAGAGTATTATGTGATACTACAGAACAAACCCCTAAAACTTCATTAGATGTTGTCTTTTTTTTTTCCATTAAAACATGTTTCTGTGTATCAGATATAGTATATATTTTTAGCCACTTTGCCTAAAAGTTGGGATTGGTTAGACTGCCTCAAAACACACTTATTTAAAGACATTTTCATTATCCTAAATTAATAACATGCTAATTTATTATGGAACACAGCTCTCTGTATTCAGGAAAATGAGGATGGAAACATAGTGCTGCTTCCTGCCTGTGGCACTTCCTTTCCTCCCTGGGATGTGAACTCCTCTGGGTCACTATCAAACTACATTTCTGCAGTCTTTTGCTTCTCTGCTTAAAACTGAGTTTCAGACCAGATCCCAGGAAACACTGAACATTTTAAATTCCTGTTGAAAAGGACATGCACAGTGAGAGTCTTAACACCTACTCAGGTCAGGTACTTTGATTCTGCTACAAAAGAGGGAAGCTGTGAGCTTCAGTTCCCACAGAGTGATTCAGTGTTTATCTCCAAAGGGGTATGACATTTGAAGTGTAGTAACAAGCATCCATCCTCCTAAGCAGACAAAGCTAAATGCAAATTTCATGGCAATGAAAATACAGGATTTCCATTTCATGCTTGGAAGAAGGGGCAGGCTTTGTATGCCCTGATCCAATTTCAGAGACTTCCTGAACTGATAGATCTGATCTGATCCAAACTAGCTGCTGCTGCCCTTGAGTGCCCGCAGTCCTTGCTATCTGTTTCTGTATTTCTTTCCTGAGATTTGATCCTCTGCCCTTCTCTGTCTCCCAGCACCGACTCCATTTTAGTGCTTTGCAAAGTTCCTGCTTCTGTCTCACGTGGGTGCATTTAGAAGCCCACATTGCTAGTATAAGCTCCTATCTTTGACCACTCCAACCTCTCCAAATTCTCGTATCTTCCTATCTACAGCATCAACACCTCTGTTGACCATCCCATATCAAAATAAATCCCATGGGGAATAGTCCTGTTGGCTGGTAGGAATTATCTGGATAGGAGGCTGTGGGAAAGACAGCAGCCATTTAAACTGATTGATTTTTTTAAATTGTGGGACCATTTCACTGTGCTTAGCACAAGCTAATGCACTGTTCTGTGACACCATCGGGGCTGATCTGTGCAGGGCCAGGGGCAGGTTGTGGGTTTGCCCCTTTGGTTCTGGTGGTTATTTTTTTTCCCAGATAAAACCTCATCTTCCCTTCCTCCTTCTGCCAGCAGGTGCTCACATACAGAACCTGTTCTGTTGGCTGGGGCAGGTCCCAGATGGTACAGGGCAGCTACCCAAGGGCACACAGGAAGTCTGTGGTAAAGCAACCCTCCACCAAAATGGCAAGGTTTTATCTTATTCTTTAAACTGAGAGCCCAGGCAAAATGCCAGGCCAATGACTGGTACTGAGGGGAAAAGAAGGGACTCTTTGCTGACTTCATATAGGTGTTGCTGTCCTTAGAGCAGAGAGAAAGCCTGGGGCTGTCACACAGGGGTACAAGTGACCCTCCAAATGTGCACCTGTAAAACCTTGGGACCCCTCCATCCTCAAACAAGGACCCAGAGCTGCTGTGTGGAGCAGTGAGGAGCTTACTATCAATGATGTGGAATTGAAGCTTTCCCAGCCCCTGACTACGAGTCATGAAGATATGACAACTCCAATCTCAGTTTTCCCACATTCTCAGGAAAGGGTGTGGTATGGAAACCTCCTCCAAGGCTGCACCAGATTCTCCAGACCATGGGTTTGGGATATGGGAGAGTAAAGGAAGGGTCTGTAGAGCCCAGAGTGGCTCGTGTAGAGCAGTGTGAAACTCTTCCCACACTATCCTAAACCTCTGCCTTCCCTTCAGGCAGGACAATGCCACAACCTTCAATCAAACACGTGCCCAAGCAGCCTGAACGCAGCTGGCTCCTCTCACTGCAGTGCATCCATTCCCACTAAGTGAGAGGTGTTGTCTTGCAAACTATTCCTCTCTTAATAAATTATTGATGAAGCTTCTCTCTGACAGATTGCAAAGCCAGGGAGCCTTGGGCAATTCTGCTCCTCCCCCAAAATGTTCTAACACTTGTATTTATCTGAAGAGCATATGCTTGTTGTTCCCGATGACTTTGCAGCTTTTTGAGTTGTTGTCTTCTTCAGGAATACAAATGCTTTGGCTTCCTGCAGACAGGAGAATCACTTTCCCCTCCTCTACACTCAACTTTTCATAGTGTTTTCAGAATTTAATAGGAAAATTCTCTACTGGGGATGTGACTGGACTTACTGATGGATTATGAAGTTTTAACTTTGGACTGACAGCTGATATTGGTATAAATGCTCAACAAAGAAGCCAGTTAACACAAAACTCTATTTTGTATTTTTTGAGTTTCTGTATGGCTTCACATCTGAGGACCTCTGGATTGTTCAGGTTTTATAAACACAGGAGGTTCTCAGAACAGTAAGAAAACACGATTTCCATTAAATTTAAAAAAAATACAGACTCAAATTGACTCACCTTAGAGTCAGCATGGCAGATGTGAGCTTCTTGTCAGTGAGCCTGGGAGGGCTTGTCTGCCCTGAATCATCCTTGTGTACCTTAGACCGCTAAAAACATGAGGCAGAGCAATATCTCTGCTAGAAACTCATGCCTGAGTTCCCCAGGCATGCTCTGACTATAGCAAATTGCCTTGGGGGTATGTTAGCAGCCAAATCCTGGCTTATCTCTACAAGCAGAGTAGCCTTCAAATGGCAACAGAAAATATATTTACTGTTGGTAAAGTCATGTGGAGCCATTGCTGACCCAACCACAACCAAGGCTGAGCTGGGCTCAGGGTACTCTTTGCAGTGCTTGAGCCACACAGGAGGGCTTGGGGCAGGCAGGTCTGCTGGGGTCATGCCCATGCACTGGTCAGGTCATGTTTGCAGGGCTGTACTGAATGCTGGAAGTTGGGTTGCAGCTTTTACAAAGTGGGTTAACCATCAAACTTCACATTCTTCCCAGTTTCCCTTAAGTCATCCTTCTAAAACTCAGCACCCTTTTACTGTGCCAAAAATATTTTTAAATATTCCCTTTTAAGTCAGCTGAATCTCCTGCTATTTCCATATTTAACTTCACCATTATTTTTATCTGCTCTGTTTTCTGCTTTTAGAGTCAGGTAGAACTTTTTTTTGTTCTCTTTGAAAGCTGCAAATGCTCACCTACCAGTCTGCTTTTGTGCTGGCTCCACTGGCTTAATAGAGAGGGCTCCTTTAAATTCCCCAAGGAAAGGAAAAGTATAGAAAGGAAGAGGGATGGTAAAAAGCAGGTAGAGTTTGGAGGTTGGACAACAGTTTTCAGCACTATTTGTGAGTGGTTACATATGCTCTCCTTGGAAGCATTCAGATCTGTCTCTGTCAGTCGTTGCATGGTAAGAGCTTGAACATTTAGGGTTTTCATTTTTTAAAATTGACATTATTTTAATTTTCTAAGCCATCAGTTATCATACCCCAATGGCCTTGCACCAGAGAAAAATACAAGCTAGTTCTCCTTCAGTACCTTTGTCCCAGTGTGCCAATCCTTGGTTTAGGATATGAAGTATCAAAGTTTATGTAAGGTTGTTGTTTACACTCTATTTTTCACTATTACTAATACAGACTTTCAAGCAAAGGACATAAATACAACAAAAATTTTTTTCTGCTTCTTCTATCTGACCTGGTAGTCTGGCTAATTCTTGATTTGTGAATAACACTTAATGGTACAGTCTGTTAAACTCATTTTGTTTTTACATATCTTCTTTGCTACCTGAGACCTGCATTTAAAAATCTGAAAAAAAACCCCAAAAATCTGACATCCATTCTGAAAAGAAGATAGGAAAAACATTGACTGCTGGCTAAAATGGATATTTCTAACCATCAAATAAAATGTATCTCTCTTTCCATGAGATTTCTACGTCTTCATCAAAGCTACACCCAGTTCACCCTCCTTAATCCTAAACTGCAACCATTTTCTAAACACTTGGAAAAGATGGATAATACTGTAATGAAACTATCTGGAGCATGCCAGGGCAGCATCTGTGGCAGCAATTACCTACCTGGTGAAATAATCCCACCTCTCATCTCGCAAAGGTGATAGTTTTCAGTGACAGGATCTTTTAAAGCCTTCTGTCAAGGTTAGGAGTTTTTAGAGGTCTTGCACTCCAGTTGGGATCTCTTTATGCAACTTTTTTATTACATTACCAGTGAATGGTTTTTAAGTCACTACTGAAATGATCATGTGAAGGGCAATGACTGAAATGAAATCTGAATGACTAAAAAATAAAATCTTTAACAGATTCACCTGTTAGAGGTCTGGCAAAATTCTGTAACTGTGAGCATGGTTTCTGGGTCCTGATCTTGGGAACAAGAGGCTTATTTATGCAACTAATATTGTAAGATTAATCTGAAGTAAATCCACCAGCCCAAGCATCTCAAAATAAGATATTTTCTCATTTATTGGACAGAGTTTGGAGAAGATTCTCCAAACTTTCTTGACCACAGGAACATCTCAGCCCCAGGTGTACCTCACTCATTCATGCCCCTGGTGAAAGGTTTGCAGGGATGTGGTGACCAGCTGTGTCCAGGACCTGTGGGACCCTACAAACCATAACTGGGGGGTCACTGTGGCTGGGCCTCATGGACATGAGCTGAACAAACTGAAGACAAGCAAACATTGAATGACAGTCACAGTCAAGGTTTTGCAGCCTGGAACACGGGTGCCTCATTCCAGGAACTTTATCAAAACTGGAAGAGTCATTTCACTGCTGGTTTTGTGCCTCAATATCCTCAAATTTGGCATGTTAAACTGTGGGATAGGATGGAAGACGAGGGCCAGCAATGACCTATGCTGGCACCACACACAGCACAGGTCAGCAGTGGGGAGATGCCAGCTGTGTCCTGGCAGCAGTAAAGCTGCTCAGGCTGAGGTCCAGCTGACCTATCTTGTATTCCCAAAGGATTTATTAACTCAGGTTTTAACAGACCTGCACCATTTCTTATTTCTGATACTACCTTGGTCAAGCTCAGGGCTTGAGGGGCCTCTTGGTGGGCAGCACTTTAGGAACTTTTGAGGATGATTGCCTTGAAGCTCATGCTCCTGTCTGGTACGTATGGAATGTTATTTAGCAAGGATGACAAAAAAGACTTCTAGAAACTCCCTAATTCACACAAAAACAGTGCCACTGTTTCATTTCCAAAGTGAGCTCTGGAACAACTAGTTAAAAAAAAAAATTTCATTGTTTCTGGGTCATTAAGTCCAGACACTTTTCACCTTTGTGAACATTGTAAATCCTGTTCATAATCTGACAGACTATTTTGAGATCATTTAGATTGCCTTTCCTCCATTTCAGCAAGGCATTCAAAATCCTCACTCTTCTAACAGAAACTGCAATATGATTCTCAGCCCAAATTTACTGACAGCTAAGTCCTTGTTCCAGCATTTCTTTTAATAGTCCTCCCTCTAGGGTTTATACTCAATCCATCATCTCACATTTTACAGAATGATCATCTCTCTTTCATATTTTAAACAAAACAAGTTAAACATAAGATAATTTACTTTAGAGTGAGAGGAGATCTCATAGATTTGCACAGAAAGTCTTAAGCACCTTTTTCAAATAATATTTTTTTTTGTTCTAGAGTGCAGTAGTCTGAAGTTATGCAGTGAAGTATTAAAGACAGGAATTTGTTTATTCCTGTGGGAAAATACCTGCCATGCTGTGCCATTACTGGAAACACCACATCTGAAAAGTCCCTGGCTCACAGTGATTATTTTCATGCTGAATTCCCTCTTCCCCCCAGCCATGCTATTTTTCTTGTGGGACTATTCCCAGTCCAGCAAGCTTTTTACAGTTCCTGCTGTTGGGGTTGGATTTTATGTGCTGGGATTATTTCCCCCCAGCATTCTGGCTTTTACCTGGGATGTGACTTTAATCTTTTACCTGTGCTCCATTACTCTGATTGCCTGGGCTTTACAAGCAATCCTGCCTCTTCTTGTTAAAACAAGAAACATAATGCTTATTTCATATTTTATCTAGAACTTTAATCCCCTCATAATCCATACTGGCTTTGTCCTTTTTCTTCTTCTTCCTTCTTGTAGGTAGGAAGAAATAACCAGAAATAACCTGTCACCAGAAATAACTCAGTTTGACTGCTGGGGTTTCTCATCCTGTTGACAGCATTAACAGATCAGATGTTTTGCTGATGGTTCTGAGGTGATGGTCCCAATATATTTTATTGTTCAGGTTGGGTTACAGGAGTCATTTGCTAAAAGTGAATAAACAATAACTCTTTACCTATGAACAGAACATAATTGGTAGTGGAATAATTTAGAGATAATATCACAGTGCCCTTCTGGCACGGGATTCATCATCACTTTCATGCTCATTGATCACTTGAGCACATCCAGAGGAGGCAACCAGGCTGGTGAGGGGCTTGGAGCACAAACCCTGTGAGGAATGGCTGAGGGAGCTGGGGGTGCTCAGCCTGGAGAAAAGGAGACTCAGGGGTGACCTTATCACTCTCCAGCTCCTGAAAGGTGGCTGTGCTCAGCTGGGGTTGGTCTCTTTCTCCAGGCAGCACCGACAGAACCAGAGGACACAGTCTCAAGCTGTACCATAGGTTGGATATTAGGAAAAAGTTTTTTACAGAAAGGGTGGTAAAGTACTGGAATGGCCTGCCCAAGGAGATGGTGGAGTCACCATCCCTGAACGTGTTTAACAAAGCCTGGATGTGGCACCGGGTGCCAGGGTTTAGTTGGGGTGTTGGGGCTGGGTTGGACTTGATCTTTAAGTTCTCTTCCAACCCAGTGATTTGTGAATTCTGTGAATCCTGTTTAATTCCCATGGCATGCAGACTGCAGCTTCCATCAGACCTCTGGAGCCCCCCATGGTCACTGTATCTGACAAATGCATTTTATTTAACATCCCTCACAAGTGGCTGTCCCTTGGTTTCTCATCTCCCTGATTCCCACCTTATGTGACATGCAGGCACGATTTGGTGGGTGGACAGCATCCTGCCTAGGGGTGCACCTTCCACAGGCCTCTTACATGTCAACACAGCAAAATTAAATGGTACCACTTTGATCCAATTTAATCAGGTGTCTCAATTTTGTGAGCATTCAAAGTATTTTCATGTAACTCTGACACCTTTTCTTTTTTTTTTTTTTTTTTTTTTTTGGTGATTAATGAAAAGAAGTAGGGTGAAATTAAATACCTCTAAAATGTTTTGTCAGTTTTCCCCCTATGTTCCAACTCTGCCCTGCAATGACTGACAAATAAGATGCATATGAAATTAAAATCACCAATGAATAACGCATTTCTCCAGGAGAGCGTGTAAAGCCAGGAAGATTGTCTTTCCCATTTATGAATTTAAAGCATGAATAATTTAGCAATGTACTGGCACACTAAATATTTATTTGTGGCGCTGTTCTGAGCAGAAAAGATTTAAAAAGGCACAGAAAACAAACTTGACTTTGACCATGAAGATATAAATAGGAGATTTACATGCTGACTTAAGAGGTTTAGGAACATGTACCTCAGTTGCAATAGGATTTATGCTACTAAATCCACATATTTCTTCCAGAAATATCCTCTAACATCTTCTGTGGTTCCTAGATATTGCCTTGGTTTGTCTGGATGTGCCTTCTACTTCTGTCCCTTTTTGAACACAATATGTGGTAATACTCTGGAATCAGCACTTCAGCTGCACTGGTTTTAATTATAAATACATTTCATGCAATTAAAGATTAAATTCCCCATCCCTGACTAGCTTTTCTGAAACTGGGCTAACAATCAGAGCACTTGTTTTGCTGTGCACAAGGCAAATCATGATTGGCCCTCCCTGGAATCAGCCTCTGGAGGGAATATGGGGGTGGAAAGAGAGGATAACTGAGTCTATTTGCTGTAAACAGAGAGGAAGGAACCTGGGGATGTGTTTTCCACAGTCCAGTGTCCAAAGATTAAAAGAAAACAACACCTAAAACCCCTCAGGCAACTCAGAGTCTCTGTTTTCTCTCTCTATTCTCAGCTGTCACCATTTGAAATGGTTCTTAGGGTCCTACATCTCTGAGTTACTGCTCTGAATCAATTTACAGCGAAGCATGAAGGGACAGGATGGAGTGGACAAAATGTACAGACACAGATCCACTTTTAAGTACTTGGCTTTGTAGTTCATACACCATGGTTTTAAGAAGGAAGCTGACTGCATGTATTTTTAGCTAGAGACAAACAGGTAAAGCTGGAAAGAGAGATGATATTTTAAATAGGGAATCACAACATGACTGAGCAGCCCATTGTTTGCATTATGAGTCATATTAGAAGTATCTTTTCAAAATTCTTTCTTCATATTTTTAATTCCTTTTTTTATTTTTTAACAAGTCAATCATACTGTTTTCCTCTGCAGAGTGGTAAGATGAACATTGCATTTTCAAGCTGGTAAATGAGCTGAAATGCTGCATTTAAAACCACTTACTGCCAAATGTCCCACACAGGAGAAACACCTTGTGAGCCTAATAGTCTGCCCAGAGCAGAGTCTGGGCAACTCAGGCTTCAAATGGAGCTGCTTCCCATGAGAGGCACCAAAAAAGTGAAGTGTCAATGAGATGGCTTTCTGAAAGAAGACTCCCAGCTAAATGTTGGGTCATGCATGCAGAAAGCATTGTCTGGAATTCTCTGGTCTGTGGAACAGCAGATGGCTGGAGTCAGACTAGATAATAACAATGGCCTGTTGAGGTTGCATAAGCCATAAGTGGCATGAAGATAGCGATGTATGTTTGGGATAACCCTGTAAAAACTCTTTGAAAACATCAGTAGCATTACAAAGTCAGGCAAACAGTGGCTAAGGAAAGCCAGAATTTGGGGAAGACTACTAATTTATGCACAGTCACTGTGTTTGCCTTTTAATGTGGTAATTAATGATGCACATTTCTTTGTGATGTGAGGATTCAGCAGGAAAAAGAACTCTCTTCTGACCTGTCCTGACTGAGCCAGTGGGAACACTGGAGTGTGTCATAGGAGCACTTGGAACTCCTGTTTTTGGGTTTGGGTACCATGGGAGCACAGATTTGGGCACAGGGCTTCCCTCTCACAGTGGGGTACAGAGCAGAACCTCCACACCATCAGAGAGAACAGATTTAGGCTTGTTCTTGAATTACTGTTCCAGCTGGTAATATTTAGAGCTCTACTCCTGCAGACAGGCTTATGGTAACACTCAACCCTGCAGTGCCCCAGCCCATCAGTGGACTAGACCTCAATCCTCGGATCTCAGCTGGAAAAGAGAGGCAGGAGCATTTCCTTGTTGTACAGGAATGCTGTGAGCCAGGGAAGGCCATTACTGACAGATTGCAACTTGCTCAGACAGCAACAGTTAAATAAATGGAAAATGTCTTGTACGAGCCTGTCAGCTCCTCCGCTGATCTTCTCCAGAGCAGAGACTATTATAGCACTGTAGATTAAATTAAATGGTGAGTTTGTCCAGTAAAGCTCAAGTTAATTAATTTTTACTTATTCTCTATAAGATTTGCACTGAACTTGTGTTCAAAGGCCTAAGCCTTAAGTGTTTTCTAGTCTCATTGTTTTGTTTTAGCTACAACTAAACTCTCCTCACTCTGAAGCTTGTATAATCCCTGGACAAATGTGAAAAAGTTGGGTTCTTTTCCCCACTTTTCCTGGTGGTAGATGGCCACATATCTGAAATAAGAATCATGGTCTTAGTTTACTATTCTGAGTATAATTTTTTTCCTGCTTGAATTCCTTCATTATTCTTGACAAGATTTCAAACTCATTAATTATTTGACACAATGAGTCATTTCATCTTCACTCCATAACCCTGTATATTTTAATTTCTTTCCCCCTTTTTCGAAAAAAGCAAATGATCATTTGTTTTGCCCATTTGGAGCAAGCAGTCTCCTGGGAGCTTGAGACAGTGCTCATCCCTCACCTTCCACGTGTAGCTGGAAACAGGAGTCTGCCAGACCCCCTTCATCAGCACAGGTTAATGCCAGCAGAGCTCACAGTGGCACAGTTTTCCACTCCCCTCCTCTGAAGCCTCGTTGCTTCCTGCACAGTCATCTCTTCAGCTGGATGAGCTAAAGGCACTTTCCTCAGCATAACATTGCATTAGCTGGATGTTGTTTATGGATTTCCTTGCAGGGGATGCTGTGGCACACGTCAGTGTGGGAAGGTGGTCACAGTCACACACACCAGGGCTTTGGGCAGCCAGGCTCCTGGCAGCTCCTGGAGGGGTGGGGTTATGCAGGGTGACAATGACCTTTTGGGGGAAGAAGTGCTGTCCACACCAGTCTCCCTAGGACCCACCTCCTCCCTCTTTTAGCTGTGACCTTTCTCTGTCCCCTCCCCACAGCAACAACAGCCTGGCCCAAGTGATCTCTGTAGGATTAGGGTAGAAAATGCATCCAACTCTGTGTTCCCCCTCCGTGTGCTCAGCCTGGCTCTGTTTCCTCTGCTATAGACAATGCTGAAAAGTCCAGCCCCTAGCTGCTGCTGGTTTTACTTATTTATCTGTGTTCTCCAAGTCCCAGGTCTCACAGGTAGGCTCAGGAATGACCCTTTTGAGGTAGGAAATTCTATTTTGTCAGACTCTGGATCTGGTTCTTCAATATGTGCCCAGTAACAAAGGAAAACTGGGATATTAATACCTAAATATACATGTAAAAATCAGACTTGACAATGCACTGCTGCCGGTGAAACATCATTTCCTTTGGGAAAAAAAGAGTCACCTTTCTGCATTTTGGATATATTAATCTTTCTTAAGGGCAACCTGGATTTTTTAGAATGGAAGACTATAAACATACGGAAAATTAATATATGCAGTGTTGGGTGAAGGTCCAGTCAAAGTGAATTCAAATGTGAACTTAAACAACAGAAAATCAATTCCTGAGCCACAGTTCGTAACTACTTAAACAAAATATAGAGTTACTCCTGCCTATGAAGATAAATGTACTTTTCCCTTATTTTACACTGATAAAAATTGTATTGCAATGGTTTTCTACATCAGACAGAGATTTTATTTTTTCTGTGGAGAAAGAGAAGTGGTTAATATGCAGCTTTTTATGGCTTTCTGGGATTAAAAGATAATGAGAATGCTCTAAACTTTTTCGTGAAAGATGAACCAATGACAAAGATGTAACAGAAACCCACAGCCCTCAAGCTGGGCAGTCTTTCATCAAATACTGCCCAATCAATAAAATGCTTAAACAAAATTAGACAGCTGGGGTAAAAATAACACATGCAAGATCACTTTGGAAATTGAACTAAAAATAAAGATTAGGATTTGTTTTGGGATTAAATACTTTAATCCCTCATTGTGATGGATTTTTTAAAAATTGCAGGTGGTTTGTTTGTTTTTAATTGTATATTGTTTGTGGTCCTCTGTGGGAGTGACATGTTAAAAAAACAGTGTTAAAAGCAGAGCACCACAGAGGGACAAAGAGTTCCCAGCACTGCATCTCCCTAAACTTCCTCCAGCAAACCTTGCTTAAAGCAAGGTTTAATTAAGAACAGGGTCATGCTTTTGGAAAGAGCTGGAGATCTGAGCCTTCCAGATATGATAAGTTTTACATGTGTTGTAAAAGCTGGAGCATTTCAGAAGTGTCCAAAAAGCTAAAATTAATCTGGTGTTTTAGTCACAACTAAAGCAGCAGCTGGGGAAGGCAGGTGGGAACAAGGGAGAGGATGAGCTTGGCTCACCAATTCCTTGTCTGTGAATGTGGAGGTTGTCTCCTGCTGGGTTAGCTCATCAGAAGGAGTTAGAGCAGCAAAAGTGCACTGGTTCTGGCACCTTCCAGTCACCCCTGTTTTGTTGTATCCCAAAATGGATGCATTAGCTAAATTTTATTCTCTTGCAGTCCTGAGAGTTGCAGTGGATTGGCTGTTTTAAAGAGAGCAGAATTAGATCCCCTGTTGTGCCTCACTACCCTTCTGTGGGTAAATGCTAAAGAAAGTAAACTCTTTTCCAAAAGATTTATGCCTTTCCAACCCACATCCACTAATTGATTGCTCTCTATAAATTGTAGTAGTGTTTGAGATAGTTTTACTATGTGCTGAGGTTTCTGATTCACTGCTTTATTTGAAGTGGCACTTTCTATTTCAAGGCACTCTGATTCAAGCACTTCTGAGCTTATATTTAAAAGCTTATTTTGATCATCATTGCCTTCATGCAAGTCACAACGCTGAGAAGATGCTGCACAGGTTGGGTTTGTGCCGCTTCTTTCGTCACCTGAACCATGTTCAAGCGTTCCTACTTGACAAGGGCCTCAGCAGTTCAGAGCATCCAAATGGCTTCCTGTTCCCTGCAGCTTCTGGAAGAAAAGTTATCTTTGTTTACACGTGGAGATGGAGAGAGGCTCTCAGCAGCTTCTGGCTTCTGCCTTTAGAATGGGGTGAAGGCCCTTGTGTGGAAATACAAAATGTTCTGTGTGGGCAGAGGAGGATAATGGGCCAGCTGGGGGCAGAAATGACATTGCTCTGGTGAAAAGTAGGCAGTGGGCAGGCAAGCTGAGACCAGACACTGGAAGAGATAAGAAAGACAGTGAGGAGGTTTCTATCTGATGGGGAGAAAAGTGATTGGAAAATGCCTAGAGCAAAGAGAAAAACAAATGGTGGGCAAAACATGTTGTCAAGATCTTGTGAGGATTATGACTGGGCAAAATTACATTTGCCAAGACCAGAGGAAAGGGTGTTGGAAGGACCTTGTGGTGAGAAGCAGATATCTGTCACTCTTCTCTAGGAGCTCCTTGGTTCTGATTATTTTTTCAGTAACTTCACAACCAAATGTTTGTTGTGACTGAAGTCCTCCTCTTCTGACAGAACTGAAGAGTTCTGGCATAGTTACAAAATGTGGCATTAACTGAGAAGAAAAAGAGGAGGTGAATTGTTATTAGAATGGCATTAGGGTGGTGCTAAGGTTTCTCAGCAGTGGTGTTTACTTGCACTGTGTGAATTGTGTGCTGCAGTTTTACGGTGTCCACAGAGTGAAAGGAAGACAGATGAGTTATAATTTTTTGTAAGGTCTGTCCTAAACTCTGAGGAGGAATCACTGAGAGAAGTCATTTGATTTCTCATATTCATAGCATTGTGGTATTGTAAAAGACCTCCAAAGTCAGCCAGTACATTCACTGCCCAGGGCAGGACCACCTTTATCAATGTTATTCATGTCAAACTTGCTCTTGAAGATGTCCAGTGCTAAACACTCATTCCTTCCCCAGACATCCCATTCTCTTGCTTATAAAGCATCTAGAAATCTTTTTTTTTTACCCCTGGTTTACACTTTGTTGGCTATTAGTAAAATATTTCAATCACCTGTTTTGAACATCACTTTGTAGACTTGATGAGATGACTTCTCATCAAAACTGCAGAGCACAACTCTAACTCCTGCTGCAACACATTGCAACGGGGGCTCTGCTGGTTTAGGGGCCAGAGTTTAGCAGGTGTGCCCATGGTGGAGTCCAACATGCTGTTTTACTGCAGCCTGGGACCTCAGCAGCAACCTCTGTCCCCTAGCTCTCATACAAAGATGTGGGATTTCTTTTTTCTTCCTGAGAAAAACTGGAGGCTCTGCCCCTGCTTTTTTAATGCAGAAAATAGGGATTCAAATGTGATTTTACTTGGGCTGCTGTTGGGTTCCCTGAACCTGCTGCACTCCTTAAATAGTCACAGAGAAATAAATCTGGAAGAAAGTTCTGTAACTTGAGTCCCCTGAACTGTGAGAATAATTGTTTCAAATTTTTGCAGTATATACTTGTGAGAGTACAGTTGATCCAGCCCTCATGCTTCTTTCTTTTTATTTTATAAACCCTACTGTAAGATTTCTTAAATCTTTCTTTATTTTGTTATTTATGCAGAATCAGACATTAAGTTCAATATATTCAATAGATCCTGTTGCCCCAAAACAGCATCTTCAGCATAGAAAGAAATTGGAGAAATAATCCTTTTAGATTTGTGCATTATAGGAAGAAATTACTTGTGTACTTCAGGAAAAAGGGAAAAAAATGCAGGGGACAGATATTGATCTTAAGTTTTCATGTAAAATGTGAGCTCCTTGCATCAAGAACTCTGATTAACTTGTCTCTGCAGCACCTCATGCAGAGCAGCATTGCTGTAAATTTATTTTCCTATCATATTAATAATGTCTAACAGGAACCATAACATTACTTTTGTATCTCTCCTCCATGATCCCATGCAGACACATGACAGGCAAAATACCAGCTCTATATACATATTTAATAGACAGCCACTGCTTGTAACCACTGAAAGGTCCTTCTACAGCATGAAGAACTTAAGGAATGTTTCAAACACAACTGGTCCTTACACACTTGCCTTGAAAATTTGACATCAGTGGGAAAGCTGAAATAGTAAAAACTCCAGAACTGCACTTTGGGTGAATTTTGAATAAAGAAATGGCACAAGGAACCAAGGTAGCAGGTTAAGTATGGCCTATATGATGCCCATGGAAAAGTGCTGTCATGCCTCATTTAACCCAAGAATAAACAGGAATATTAATGCTTCCCTTTCTTCTGGCAAATTGTGTTGTTTGCTGATGAAAGAAGTGCACAATATCAGTCCTTGTGGTTATTATCAGTGTTATTGCTAAAGATTTCACATGCATTTTAGGGAGCAGGAAAATAAATGTACATCCACCAAAAATCTCAAAGCCTGTCTTTAGGAGCTGAGAACAGGAGGATGGGGAGCTATCTGAATCTGGTTGAGTGGAGCTGTGTTTCTTGTGCTGCACTCAGGCAGAAGTCTTCTGTCTGCTCCTGTGGCTGAGACAGAATTCTTCTTTCAAATGGACACTGAGCACTACCAGGATATTTCAGAAGTGTATTGAGACAGTTCATCCTGGAAAATGTGATTTCACAGCCAGTAAAACATTAGACATGGTAATAAAATGGCTTGATATGTGTTGTTTGTTTTGCTGGCAACAGTGATTTTTCGAAGCTGAACAGAATGAAACCTCTAAAGGATTTTGGGAGCAATTTGATTTGGATTTTCATCTGGAAGATTATTGTTTCCTTGCGGACAATAAGGAAAACAAAAAAATCCCACAAAAATACCTGCTTCTCTGGGTTTTTGACAACTACAAGCACAAGTCCCAGACACCCCAGTCCTGGAGCTTGTCTAAAATACACATCCCAGGGAAACAGCCTCTTCAGGCAAAAAGTGCTGCCTTGGTGCTGGCCTGTAAAACTGTCAGATAAAGACTGCAGTTTAATTGCAGGTTTAAGACAGCCTAAACCTGCACTGCTCTCTGCCCCAGCTGCCTGCCATGCCCCAGAAGGAGAGCCAGGGGACCTTGATGCAGCCAGATAAATAAGGCTCCTTGCAGAGCAGGGATTTGCTCCTGTGTATTTCACAGCCCAGGGCAGTGGGAGGGATGGAACCAACTCTTTCCACAGTAATATTAAACTACATAACCATGCTTTCAGGCTTACAGGCAATTAAGTCAGGACTGCTGAAGCCCAGGACGTTAATATAAACTGTAGCTGGTGGTGATTTACATTAATCTGGGGGCTGTGATTGTGGCAGTTCAGGGGTAGCTCTAAGCTCAGTTTGGATATCTCTGTGGGGAGAGAGGCAGAGAGCCTAAACATCAGCCACCCTTAAATGGACTGTGAAATGTAAGTCAGAGCCTTGATTTAATTCTTTATTATGGTGGAGAGGTTCAAAGTGAAGCATTACATTTTACCTTGGAGCTCTCAGCAGTGAAGGCAACAGGCTGGCTACAGCAAAAGCCAAGCATGGGGCACTGGCATGAGAATGTGGGCCTCAAGTTTAAAATTAAACATTTTTGCTCCCCTGCAGAGTGCCAGTTATCTTCTATCATACTTCCTATGTTTTCCAGTGTCTTGTTATTTTCCCTGAAAATAGGGAGAGTTTTATGCACTGAAACTCTCTGTACCATGTCTGTGTGGAGGCAGCCCTGGGGCAGGGGAAGAGACTGCAGGCACAATGGGCTCTCAGGAGCTGCAAATCCCCCTTGTTTTAATGTGTAACATTTGGGATCCAATCAATGTCATCTGAAACAGGGTGGGCCAAAAATAAAAGCGGCAAGTGAGAAATGAAGTGGCCAGAGAAGCAAAATTGGGCTCACAACCTGCTTCTTTAAAAGCATCCCTGAACAAGTGGACACCCTTCATGCAGCTCCAAGAGCATCCAGAAAATGAGGAGGGAGCAAATCTCTTCAGACTCAGTGGGAACCAAAAATGCCAGAGAAAAAAACCCCAAAGATCCCTTGATCAAGGGCATCAAAGACAGAAGGAATGTCTGAAGGAATGGGAACAGATGTGTGACTGCAATCCATCACCAAGAAGATGCTGTGAGCTGTGGCTCTTGGAAACGCCATCATCTGTGAGCAAACTGAAGTCTCATCTGTCCAGCAAATTTTAGGAAAAAAGCAAGAGGCTCTGGAATCACAAATGATTTAATATTTTAATTTTAAACATATTTTAACCTTTGTGTTTAATAGCTGCCAGTAGACCTGCCACCCATTAATACGACTTATGACTAATCTGTTTTTTAATCCATTTATTCTCCTGGCTTCTATGATATATCACAGCAATGAGTTACAAAATTGAAGTGTGGTAAGGTGTTTGGCAGGCTGCTTATCCTTGTGGCCGATTTGTCATACTGTGAGAAATAGTCAACAGCTCACTCTCTAAGTGCAATAAGCCTTCCTAGCTCTTCTTTTACTTGTCACCTCAGGGCTAAGAGAGCCTGGGTAGGGTAGGAATTGTGGGGCAGCTGGAATCTTTCACCTGTATTTTCTATTCCTCTGAGTATTTTTCTGTCCTTCACTGCACTATAATTTCTTTTGCTGCTATGCACAGCCTTCAGAATACAATAAATCACCTTTCATTTATGTTTCTAGCAGGCTTAAACACATTTCAATACTTCAGACTCTCCTATAGAGTTTTGCAATTGTTCTCCTGTTGTTCATCAGCATTTCCAGCCACAGAGGCTCACAAAATGAATTCAGGTTGATCACCATTTTTTAACATGCTCTGTGTAAGCAGTGCCAGCTCAGTGTACAGTCCCTGAAAAGTCCTGAAGCCAGACACAGTTTTACATGGACACGAAAAATGTGAATGATTTCACTCTTTACCTGCTTGTAACTTATCAGCTTCAGGTGACTTACCAGTATATAATTTTGCCACTTCATTTATCTTTCCCAGCTACTGCATAGAGAGATTTCTCTTTGTGCCACCCTGCAGAAGATCTTTATCTGCACCTTTCAGAAAATGTCTTTCTCTGGCATCTCCTTCTTTAAACCAAAGCAAACCAGTAGATTATTGATTCTCATGAGAAACATGCCAGCAACATATATTAGGTGGACCTGTTGGAGTGAGTCCAGAGGAGGCCATGAAGATGCTCAGAGGGCTGGAGCACCTCTGCTATTGAGACAGGATAAGAGAGCTGGGTTTGTTCATCTTGGAGAAGAGAAGGTTCTGAGGAGACCTTATAGCACCTTGTAGTACTTAAAGGGGCTACAAGAGAGCTGGAGAGGGGCTTTTGACAAATGCATGTAGTGATGGGCCAAGGGGAAATGACTTTAAACTGAAAGAGGGGAGATGTAAATTCAAGCACTATCCAGATGAAGGTATCAGCTATGGATACAACAGACTGTCCCTCTTCTCTGAGTGAAGGAAAAGTCCCTCATTGTGGATTGATAGAAAAGTTGAGAGATTATTTAGAAAGTGTACAATGAAAGAGTAGGTGGCTGTATGCTGAGCAAGGCTCAGGCCTATTTTTTTTTTTTTGACAGTTATAAAAATTGAAATGTTACTTACTGTTCACAATAATGCCTCTGAACAAGCAGTACTGTAAATTCTAAGAAAATGCACATCTCCTAATCAGATATACTTTTCATGTCTACACTTCTTATGTAGCTTATGATTCTTATATGGCTTACTTACACTCCCTCTAGCCATCAAAGAAAATGCATTAGCTTTGAGCTGAAAAGAGCTGTGTTATTATTTCTTGTGTCCTAACTTGGGAAGGCCAAACAGGAAGGGATAGAAGCAAATCAGAACAATGTAGCTCCTCACATTTGTGTCCTCATTATATGCACAGAGGCAGATCTCTGACAGTGCTGCTGTGTGAACCATCATGGTGTCTGGCAGTACAACCTAAAGTTGCAGATCTGAATATATATTCCTTTAACTGACAGGTCTATCCTAAATAAGCCCTCTCTTAGCAGGGAAGTGGGGAAACTGAACCATAACATTTTTATGAAGAAATCTTGGCTCAGTATCCATTGAAATAAATAGAAGTTTAATGCCTTAGGTTATTTTTTGGTTGTTACTCTGTAACTATGGAAACCTGAGATCAGTTGTTCAATCAAACAGTATTCTGTAGTCTTGCAGTCTTTTCAGTCCTAGTATCAAACAGGAGTTAAAAAATACCTCCCAACAGAAATTTAGTCCTTGTGAAAATGGTGATGATGACATTATGTGCTTAGAACACCAGCTTGGAAAAGTGCTTTAAGTTATTGCAGGGAAAAATAGTTGAGAGTGGCCCACTGGTACATTATTTACAATGTGATAGCTCTGGTGTGCCTGTCCTTCCAAATGAGTAGCCATGGAAATGTTTGGACATGCGAATGCTTTGCTGGGGAGCACTAAATCACTCTGTGGCAGCTGCTTCATGACCATTTCCCAGGTACAGGCACTCCTCTAAGGGGATCTGACAGTAAATAAGGGACCTGGGGCTAGCACACTTTTAAACTTCTGTTCATGGAGGCCTAAAAGCAAAAACACAGGTCAGTTGCTGTAAAGTAACAGTAAAGTGTTGATTTGTTAAACTAAGGAAATTATTTTTATTTCTATATTGGTGTTTGTAAAAATATAGAGATGTGATGTCTGAGAGCAACAGTACTTTGCAGTATATAGTTATGCACATCTCAATTTTATGAATTGAATTTTTTTTCCTTAATGACCAAAATATGTATAATTTTGTCCCTGCTGAACTTTCAGAAGGAGAATTGTTACTCTTTGCCTCAAAGTGTTGATGGGTCTGTTCTGTGGCTGATTTTATGGCTACCACGTCAAAGGTATTTGGTGATTGCTATTTTGGTGCCCAGCTGTAAAAGCTTCACAGGCTCCTCATCTGCATAGTTTCTTGAAAACCAGGCTAGTGAAAAATTTGGGGCAGTTTGCCAAAGCTGTTAGAAAATGGCAGTCTTTGTTTGTAGTGGGCTTAATTTCACGAAGTTGATAATACAAGAGTGGAAATGTCAGGGGACATTATGACTAAATTCGACACTGAGCTGCCAGGTGTTTAGATGCCAATTTCTTGCCAGCATCAAGGGGATGTCAGAGCAGAGGTTTTATACTCAGAGTGGAACTGTGGTGTGCATCTACCTCATGTCAGTCCTCCCTGGCTGGGGAATTGACCATTGGTGGGGGAAAGGAGAAGGCAGCACTACTGGGATAGCTCCTGCTGTCCAAACCCTGTTAGAAGGAGGTGTCTCAGGAGAAATGGTTGCAATAAATTGGGTTTGTTCTGGGAATGGCAGGCAGTTAGTCATGTCTCTGCTTACTAAATGTGTTCCCTGGGATTTCCAAGACAGAGGAGAAGGCTTTTAGTACCACTCTGTGCAGAGTGCTCGTTTCTGCCGAGGGTAAGGGAGGCACCAATTGGAGAAGTTGGTTCCTCTTTCTTCGCTCCATGTTACAGCTGCACTCTGTTTCCTCAGAACTCCTTTTCTACTTGGCCTTTTGCTGCCTTTCAGAGCCCAGCCTGGTAGCTCTTTGGTTTACTTTAAATGTGAAAACCTCTAAGCACTAAAATGTCACAAGCTGGATGCTAGATATGACTGCTCTGCCTATGCTGTTCTGTGTTGCTTTTTTTCTCAGTACCTCCAGGCTGGAATGTTTACATTAAGGGCATATTATCTGTTCTGTTTTGATAGGATGGGGATAGTACAAGGAGTAATGGATACAAATTAAAAGAGGGGAAATACAGCTTTTATGTAAGGAAAAAATTCTTTCAAATTAATTAGCAACAAATGAGGTTCAAGACTTAGATCACAAGATCCATAGATCCAAAGATCACATGGAAAATCCACCTCTTCTCTTTTTTTCTGTCGTCCTAGTTATACTGCAAAAGGAATAAAGAAAAATGCAAGGCAGATATGCAGAAATGGGATGAGACTAAGAATGTGTTGAAACTTTTCCCCTTGGAGACATGAAATCAGAGCATGGAAAGGCTTGAGCCCCTCTGACCTGCTCAAAGGCCCCAGACACCCAGAAACATTTCCATGGCTGCTTTTAATAGATATATTTTGAAAATATTGCCCCATTTAGAGTTTCTGAGCATTGAGCTCAGAGGAAATGGAGACAAAACATCCCACAGCTCAGTGCCTACCAGCAGACAAACTTCCAAGCAGATCCCATTGCCAGATGCTGCCTACTTTGCTTCTTTTATCAGCAATCACCTGCTTTCATACACTTAGTGATTAATGTAGGCCATCCCCAATCCTCAGGCAGAAGTTGTTGCAACTAAATTAATATTAAATACTTTTGGCTTATTAAAATAATAATTTTGCTTTTGCATAATTAAGATCTTTAAAGGATTATCTATATTTTTTTTCCTCTCCATGTCGCAGCCCTAAGAGCTCAGTAGTTATTGATCACCACGAATCCTAATGGAACCACAAGAGTTTGTGATAGAGCTCTGATCTGTCTCTGCATTGCTAATGAAGGCACTTTAAGCAAATGAGATTAGCTTCAGCTTTATGCAGCTCATATAGAAGCTTTGAAAATATATGAAATAAAAGTCATCCTGATAATTTTGACATTACTAGAGATAAAATCTTATCATGAGCTGAGGTAGCATCCTAAATATTTCTGAAAGCTGCAAGTGTAAACCTCTATCTGCCATTGGAGTCAGCGCTCCAGGTTTGTTTTGTTCTGCAGCAAGGAAAGATCAGCATGAGATAAAGGACCATGACACCACCACAGCCTCAGGCTATGGGGCAGTGGAAATAAAAGCTAATGATGATCATAGAATCATAGAATAGTAAGGGGTTGGAATGGGCCTTAAATACCATTTAGTTCCAACTCCCCTGCCCTGGGCACGGACACCTTCCACTAGACCAGGCTGCTCAGAACCTCATCCAGCCTGGCTTTGATCACTGCCAGAGTTGGGGTATCCACCACCTTCCTGGGCAACTTGATCCGGTGTCTTACCATCTTCACAGCAAAAATATTCTTCCTAATATCCAGCCTAAATTTCCCCTTTTTCATTTTCCCCTCTTTCATACAAAGTAACTTATCCACTACCCCTTGTCCCATCTCTATTCTGTGTCAAACTCAGCCCTTGAACAGTCTGCATTGTGTGTTCCATGTCTTCCTTTGGGAAATAAAGCACTGTTCGCTTCAAAAGTGGATTTTTACTTGGAAAGGTTATACACTTTGTTCTGCTTCTGAGTGGAGGGGAAGATTGGAAATAGTGGCTGGACATCTATTAAGAGAAAAGGAATGAGGGAGAGGGGGGTTTTGCAACTTGTCTTTCTAAGTCACTTCAGGAGGTTCTCTGCAGTGCTAGGTATTCAAAAGGAGCCTTTAATTACATTTCCTATTTGGCTGTGGTAAGATCAAGCCCAAGTGCTCTGCAGACAGGATCTTGGAGGTCAAACAAGCAGAGTTTGTCAGTAGAAGGTACAAAAAGACTTTTCGGGATTGACTTCTGTTGCAACTGAACCAAACTCCTCAGGCCTCAGATTGGAAAATTGAAGCTGGATAAACATTTCTGACAATAAGGGCTGACCTCTAGTGTGGTGGCAGTTCAAAATCCTCTTGACGCTGCACATGATCTCAGAGCCTGTGCTAAGAGCTTGCGCAGTCCACGCACATTTTCTTAAACCATCACTGTCTCAAGTCTTTATATTTTTCACTACTACATGTCTAGGGTGATAAAAGACCAAAAAATCTTTAATAATTATCTGGTCTTTGGATATTGTGGTAATAAAGCTATATTAGTCACCAGAGAATCTGTCAGTAGTTGACTGAGGTGATGCAGCAGGAATCAGACAATGATTTATTTTTAAGTAAGAAGTTTTTATCCATTTTAGCAACATTTCACACTAGTTCTCTGAACCCTGAAACTCTGACAAGGACCATTCCAGAAATTAAAAATGTATGGCATGAGGCTATTTGATGCTACCATTAAGGCACTTCACTACTGTATTCCTGGATCATCAGGGGAGGAGGAGGAGGGGTGCCCTTCAAATTAGCAGAAGCTGCACATTGCACTGCTGTTGGAGGGAGCCTGAGTGTGTTTTACTCAGGGAAAAGAGGCAGTGGTGGCCAGCAAGAATTGCCTTATGTAATAGAAATGGCAAACAGCCTTTGGGTGTGCAGTCAAGAGGGAGAGAAGCCTCTGGACATGACATGCCAAAGCACTTAGGAGATTTTGCCACTGGATCCCAGTCATTCAGAGAGCCCATGGCAGCAAAGACATCCTGCAACATAAATTTAATTTTCTTTACATGTTTATCCATTCTTTGACTTTGCCTTTTCATTCCAGTCCGTTTGGCTGTGTCCTGGTACTGTACAACCTCTAACTGCCTGAGCAGTTCCTGAAAAGTTCCCTGACTTTTGTGTCATACATGAAGAATAGCTTTGGAAAAGGCAAGAGCTGGGCTAATAATACACTGCTGTTGTGTAGGTGTGCTCAGCACTTCCTTTAAATTCCTGCTGGGTAAAGGGTTCAAAGCCAGCTGGCTGGAACAAGGCTTATTAACCCTGCCTTTGAACACCTAAATGCAAATGGCCTGGCTTCTGAGAAATGATGGGGACCCAAGGAAATTTCCTGTCTTTCTCTGGACACATTTGGGGAATTCTCATTAAAAAGCTACAGCACTAATTCCCACATCTTCCAGCTGGCCAACCCAGAGGGCTTGGCTAATTCCAAAGGACTGAGCTCTGTGACCTTTCTCTTGAGTACAATGTTTATCATATGTGAGCTGGAACAAAGAGCAAGAGGGCATCAGGACAAAATTAATGTCCTGAATCACAAACAGACCTGGAAAGAGAACACAGCTGTAATAATTTTGTTTCTTGCTCTAGATCTCCTTGTGGTAAAGCATGGCTGATTATGGGGTTTTGGTGCTCCTTATTGCCATTATTTTACTCTACTTCTGCAAAAACTGCCACATTCATTCTTAACGTGGCTGTCTAAAGGAAGAGAGGTCAGACACCCAGTGTAAGACAAGGTAAATAACCTTTATTTGTCTGCAGGTGCTGGAGCACCTTCTGCAGCAATGTGCAGCTCTGAGCCAATGTCCCACCTGATGGCAGTGGACTGGCTTCTCTCAGGATTTTCTAAATGCTCCTCAAGACTGCACTCATGAAAATTAAGCTTCTGCAAGTACTACTTGCTGTTAAAATCACATTCTGTTATCAGGAGCATTCCCAAATTAGTATTCTGTGTTTTGACTGAAATGTTCTGAATGGTTTGGCTGTTTCCAAGAATAGATTTAGATGAAAGAAGATGAAGTTTGTTTGAAAGAGACAAGAAAAGTATCTCTGCTGTAGACTTCAGTGGTAAGATTCTGATTTCTAGAAGAGAAACAAAATATTTCACATATTAAGAACTGACTTAAAATCCATGTTTAAATGAGGGATAGCTCACTATGATATGACACAAAGATCATCTCTTCCCAACTCAGTGTTGCCCTGTGATACTTCATACAAAGCTCCTTAAAGATTCACAATGATATCACGTGGTGTGCATGCTGGGCTTGGGCTGGCTTAAGTCCACAAGAAACTCTTTTCATGCTTTAATTTGTCCCTGAAATTTGAAGCTGAAACAGCTTTAGTTCATTCCCTCTGCAATGAACAAGACACAAAAGCTGCATTTACTATGAAACCTGTGGTATGGTGTTTCTTAGTCCAGAGAATCCTAGAATGGTTTGAGTTGGAAGGGACCTTAAAGATCATCTCGTTCCAACCCCCTGCCATGGGCAGGAGCACCTCCCACTATCCCAGGTTACTCAGAGTCCCATCCAACCTGTCTTTGAACACTTCCAGGGATGGGGCATCCACAGCTTCTCTGGGCAAGCTGTGCCAGAGTCTCCCCACCCTCACGGGAAAGGACTTCCCTCTAATTTAAGCCTGGCCTCTTGCAGTTTAAAGCCATTGCCCCTTGTTCTAGCACCATGTGTCCTTGCAAAAAAGTGCCATGAAGCCCTGAAGGATGGGAAGGCAGCGAGGGTTGTGCTGTGACTGCAGAGCTGTTAGCACTGCTGTGACAAGCAGGTCATACTTAGTTAAGCAGCCTGTTCATTTTCACTCTGCCTGAACAAGAGGTCAAGAGAAACTCAGTGTAATTAACAGAAGAGAGATACAGGGGATGCAAAAGTATGAGGCAGTGTTTATTTAAAGAGCTATAAACTTGCTGAAAAAAAAAAAAATCCTACCAGAGAGGGAGCTATTAGAATCAGCTTTTGTTAAGAATATTTCTATAATAAAGAGTTGTGACTCCATAAAAGGGTGTAAAACTGTCTGAATAAAACCCAAGGGACAGATTTCTGAAGCCCAGGAGCCACAAGGGGTAGGAGCATCAAGATTTGTTCATAGCTCCCTTACCTTGAGCTCGTGCATGTGTGGGAAGCTGCATTCCCACAAATGCCCCGTTCATAATGATCCACTATTGTCCAGTGGCTGAACTGGAAATTTAGGAGCCCCAGTGGGGAGCTGCTGCTCCTGCAGGGCTTGTGTTAGAAATGCTGGAGAGCTTTTACAGCTCATGGAATGCCTCAGCACACTGCCCTTCATCACTTTGTTCTGGCTGCAGCTGTACCCCGTAGTAACAATGTTAATAACTGTGATGCCATGGCTGATAATGATCTTTGATGTGGGTTTGACTGATAATGGTCCTTGGCAGAGGTTTCCCAAGATTGAAATGGGTTTTGTAGGTGAGGCTGTCCTGTACTATGGGCTGTTCCTCCCATTCTCTCCTGGGAGCAGTCTGGCAGGAGGGGAACAAGAAGGGTCAGAGCCACAGAGCTCAGAGCAGCAGGGCTGAGCCAACACTGAAACCAAAATGGGCCAAAGGGGGAGATGCACAGAGACTCAGGGATTGTGGGGGTACTGTCAGTGCTTCCCCCTGGAGCTGTCAAATAGGGCAGCAAGCATGCAAGAAAGGACAGCACCTAAAATATCTTTCCTACTTTAAAGCACCAGAAACTAAAAATAGTAATTAAAAAAATACTGAATTGAAATTATAATTGGAGTAATGTGGTAAGTTCTCATAACAATGTTTTGGTAGCAGGGGGACTACAGGGGTGGCTGCTGAGAGAGGCTGCCAGAAGCTCCCCCTATGTCTGATAGAGCCAATGCCAACTGTCTCAGTTATTGAAGAACTGCAGCCCATGGAAAAGACCCACGTTGGAGAAGTTTAGGGATGACTGTCACCCATGCTGGAGCAGGTAAAGAGGTGACAGTTTGCCCACAGGGAGGAAGGAGCAGAAGAGACAGCGTGTGATGAACAATCCCCCTTCCCTGTCCCCCTGTGTAGCTGTGGAGAGGAGGCACAGAAAATTGGGAGTGAAGTAGAGGCCAGGAAGAAGGCAGAGTGGGAAGAAGGAGGTAATTATTTGTAAAAAGTTATTGGCATTAAGTTATTAACAATCACATGAGAGTAGGATAATAAGAAATAAAAACTAAAGCCACTCCTGTAGCTCCTCCACAATCAAAACCTTGCCATGCAAATATAACACAAGAAATCATATTTCAAGCATAACATGGGTTGAAAAATGATCCACCATCATGTACAGGTGGACATTAACTCCTATCCATGGATCAAAGGTTATTTCTAGTAAAATAATTTGTCCTGCCTTTGCTCCTTTGAAAATGCTTAGCACAAATATTGTTTCTGTAAAAATAATAATTATAACCATCCCAATCAAAGGTCACCCAAATGTAGGAAGCAAAAGTTTTATCTGAAAAAGGACTTTTAAAGCTGTAGGTTTTGGCTAACTAACAAGGAACATTTTCTATTTCGCATCATTATATGAGCTTTTGGATTTGCAGGGAAAGTACAGATTCTGAAATAAAACCCCTTCTCTCTAAATGCTTAGATTTCACACACTGTTCTTTATCATTATTGCTCAGTGAGATAATTTTCTAGTTAAAGTTTACACAGCATTTTATAAACCTCATAAGATATTTTCTATGTCCTGAAGTCCCCTGATCTAAGGAAAAAAGGTAAATCATGCAGTTCAGGGAATATAGGAACCTTGTCACCAGAAAACAGACCTGAAACTCACCTTGTTTAGAATCCTGCCTCTGTCACCAACACAGAAACAGAGTTTCAGAACCTGGCAGGATACAGGTGGATTTGCTTCCCCACACTGGCCTCTAATCACTGCTTTAATTCCTGATGGGTGAAATTCTAAAGTCCCTGAAGTCCTCTTAGGATGGAGGAGATGGAAGGGTGGGCTTGAAGATTACAGGAATCCTGTGTAGAAGAGTCCTCCAACTGAGGAAGCTCGTGGGGAGGTGGGTGAGGTGCAGACACCACGATTTTCTACTGGTTACACACAGACACTGCAGGAAAGACATGAATTTATCAGCTCAGGTAACACTGGGCTTTTGTAAACCTAGATCAGACCTTCTGGTGTCCACTGTGTGATACAGGACAATAATTTCCCCCCAAAACATGAAACCAAATGGAAGTCTTGCACTTGGTCCTGCTCTCAGAATCACTTCAGCCTGAGCCTCAGCTGGGGAATGTAATTCCTGACATGTTTAAAGTAATGAGAATGCTTATGTACTTTGGAAGATGAGTGACAGTGCTCAGCACCAGCCAAAATTGAGTGTTTGCATGAACTTACCTTCGTGGCAGGGATTTCTTAAGCTTAAAACCCAAAGTTTTCTCAGAGACAGATAATTGCATATTTTTACCTTGTGGAAATATTTACACAGGCTTACCATGGGGAGTCATAGTATCCTGGGGTTTGTTTGTCTTATACCCACTTAAAAAGAAACAGAGTTTGACTTTGAAAACAACATTTCAGAATGTTCACATCAAATTCTCTTTCCTTTGAGGTGCTGCATGAATGGTTGCCAGGTAGGGGTGCAAAGGCTTTAATACAGGTGTGTAAAGAGGAAATGTCAAGTAAACTCTTTTTTTGGAGAAAAATATTTTCCTGTATTTTCTTTTTCTGATGGGTTTTATCCTGGAAAACAATGACAAGAAAAGAAAGCTTTCCATAGCTGAGTTCACATTTCCATTGGCAATTGCAAGATCAGAGGAAGATGGAGCAGAAAAGTTTTAAGCCAGAACCATATGGAGAAGAGAATTTCTATACTAATGGATGTGTTAATTCCTCGATATTTTCTTGCACATCAGAATGAAACAAGCTTGTGTTTTAAAATTTCAGAAGTCCTGCAAAAAGCTGATTCAAAAATTTTGGAAAGGTTTGTTTTTGTCATGTTTTCTGTGAAAATAAACATACTCTTGGAAGCGTCAATATTGCAAAATATTGATTAATGAGGAAGTACTTGATTTTCAAAGTCTCCACCAGAAAATATAAATTATTGTATTCCCTGGCAAGAACTCTCCTCTGTTGATTCCTCTGCCAGCCTCCTTCCTTCACAGAGTAATTGAAGGAGCAAAGTTAATTGAAAATTAGTGGTCAGCTCCACTTATTGCTGATCACACACACCAAATCACTGCAACTCCAGCGAGCAGAGGGCCTGGGGATGTGTCCTTCTCAGGTGCTTCTGGACTCCACAGACAGCTTCCATTCCACAGTGCTGATAGGACATCGTGGGTGATAAGTGTTTCAAACTTGAGCTCTTCTTTTCCTTTCATTGTGCCTCCAGTGAGTCAGTGGGAGTTTTACAATGGATGTAAATGCGAGTACCTCCCACTTAACCAGAATTATATTACAGCAGCTCATTATTTCTTTCATTCTAAAATATATCAAAGGACATTTCCCCCACAATTAGGATATTGTTGTGTGATCCTCCAAACAGGAGGATCTATGACTGTGTTTATGAACAGAATAATTTATTTTTATGTCATTCTCAGCAGACTGTGCAGTTGCTCCTCTGTGGCATAAAGGACTTTATATTGGTCATTATAAAGCACACTAGATTTGTGCTTTCTCAAGGAATCATAACTTTTTTGGAACATCTGATTCACTGTTACAGAGGGTGTATCACTGGTGACAACTGGATGATTGATCCAAAATTAGTTTATTAAAAATTAATTTGATGTCTTTCGTAATGTTGGCTCCAGTGCAGCTTTCTCTGAAGTCCTGCTTCCTTTGAAGTTTTGTCACTGTCTTCTCCAATATTAAGATCAAACACTTGTGCTGCATAAGTGTTACCATTCAGGGCAGCTCTGTGTGTGACCTGTTTCCTTGATCAAGATTTTCTGGTGACCTATGCAATCAATTTGTGTCTGTTGTGCTACTGAACATCCAGAGCTCAGCCACACAGCATGGAAGACTTTCATGGGTTTTGGTGTGGCTTTTTTTTTTTTTTTCCCATTTTGAGAGTTTGGTGGTTTTTATTCTTTTTTCACATCCTGAAATGGTTAGAGAAGTTGGAGTTAATAATCTGAATGCAGCTAGAAGGGATTTTATGCTTTATTCTTATACTGTGCCATCATGACCTCCCAAGAAATCCCCAAGTGTCTTGATTGCAGTTGACAAAATATACATCACTTCTATTTCTCCTTGTACTCCAAAAGTAATAAGAATTAGCAGTCTGGTTTTCTTCATAGCATTTTCTCCTTGTCACAGAGATCAAGTTCACATTTATCAGACTCCCTCCAAGTCATCAGTGTTGCTCTGCTGTTTTGCAATTTCATCAATTTATGACAGAACACTTACATTAGTGTGATTGTTTCTTCAATTTTTCCTTTCTCTGAAAGTATTCCTCTTTTGTATACTTTTCATTATTACTGCTATTTTTCTGCAGGTCTCTGTTCAATCACCTTCTCTGATGAGGGGAGCTCATTACCAATAAATATGAAAAATACAGGAGATAGAGCTGTAGGTGGTAGTAGGAACAAGGAGAATAAATGTGCAACCCTGCAAGTTATACAAGTCTAAGAACTTACATTCTCTAATTTTTGTTGATGCATTTTTGAAAAAAAAAAACCCACAGATTTAAGGACTTTGAGGATGTGAATGTTGGAAAATTTCATGCCAGGTGCTTTGTCCAAGGTCACGTGTAAAGAGCTTGTGTAAGAGTTGAAACCAAATATCCTGAGACCTGACTAGCTGCAGGATTATGAGCCTTTTGTTTATTCCCTCTCCTGTGGTCACTGCAGCATCACACACTCCCCTCAGTCACATTCAGCTAATGGAAAGGTTGTCATCTAGTATGCTGAGGATATTGCTTTGTCTCTCATAATTCAAACATCCCAAACTACAAAGCTAAAGAAAAAATATGTCTTCAGCTCCTCATTTATCATTTCTACTCTCACAGGATCTGCTGCTGCAGAATTTGTTTCCAAAGTGAGTTAAGGGGAAAATCCCTCCTAATTGATAAACTTTTCTGGTTTATCTCTTATTAATTGCAATTAAACACATGAATGAGATATCTGTTATTCATGAATAATTGTCAAGAAGCGTCTTTTTAAAACACTTCAAATTTAATTATATTTTACCCCTTTCAGGAATATTATGATGACAACATAGGAGGAACTTGCCAAAAAATGCTTTCTGGGTGTGATAATAAACTGGTGTAGCAAACATCAGCTCAAGTGATATTGAAGGCAAAAGGCTCTATGGAGATTTGCCATAGGTAGGTGTGTTCTCCTCCTCATGGATGCTTTGTTTCTACAGCTCTCATATTTCACTGCCAGCACGTTATAACCTGAACCATTTTGAGACAATAAAACCAACAGTCACACTCCAAATACTTCACAAATTACTCAATCCATTTTGCCATTTCCTTGGAAAAATCAACTTCATGTCTCTATTTTAGCTCTGGTGAGCACAAAGACCACTGTTTGGAAAAGTGCTGGTGTGCCAGGATAATCTGTGGCCAAGTGGGATCAGCACCTGTCAAAACCACAGTGTCTTTCATGCCTTAAATTTTATCTATGAGCACACCTGGCAAGGAAATGCAAGTATTTCTTGGTCTTGATGTGATGAAAACAAAATAAACAAAATTTGGTTACTAGTTTGCAGATCTACGGTTAAAAC
The DNA here is from genome assembly GCF_024509145.1 of Vidua macroura. Taxonomy (NCBI): domain Eukaryota; kingdom Metazoa; phylum Chordata; class Aves; order Passeriformes; family Viduidae; genus Vidua; species Vidua macroura. The sequence goes on from NC_071571.1 coordinate 7,148,212, forward strand.
AGCCACTGAGAAATGCACCTTCAAGGTTTTTTTTTTTTTTTTTGGCTATTATTTTTGTTGTTGCTGTTTATAATTTTGTTTTGTTTGGGTTTTTTTAATAGCAAGAAGTAATTTCCTCTGGGTTAGCGCATGGTGACTCATGCCAGTTCCTGCAGCAATGGCACACAATAAATTACACAACTAGCACTTGACATTTCTTGTCATCTAAAGAACCAGGTTACAGATTGCAAGATTTGCCAAGATAGTCTTGGCACAATTCTTTACAAATATGCATAGTCAGAATTTTTTAGCTTCCACCAGGCACTGAAATTATTTGTCATAGTTTTAAGGCAAATAAAGAAGCTAAAAGGAGTTTTTGAGAAATGCTTTTCCCATCCTTGGGGTCATCTAAAAATGTTAGGCAGGTGTCAAAGCTGTACAGAACACCTTAAGTATGAACTCATTCTCATTAGGCTTGGGTAGCTCCTGTGCTTTCACACTGAAAACCTTCTCTGTCCAAGTACAGATTCTGCCAGGAATTTCAGCTGAAGGAAGTAATTTTCTTTCCAACCAACTAAGCACTCTTATCAACTTCCTTTTTATTTATTCTGTACAAAGCAAGGAGTAAGACCCACACACCAGAGTGAATATTTCAGCAAATAGCAACCAGTGACCCTCCTCTCCATACCTTGAGGTGCAGCCAGAACTCAGAGCAGTAAGTAAGCTATGACCCCCAGTTAAATTCCAGCCACCACAGTAACAATATTTATATAGTGGATTTAGGGCTGAAAAAGTGAAATATTTGGGCAGAGGATCTAGACTTTTCCATCAGGCTGTCTATACTTGTGCCCAGGAGAGGACAGCAGCTCCCAGTGCTGCAGAACACCTGGCTGTGTTGAGCAGCATGTAACAAGATCATGGGCACAGGCAGAGATTTAACAGAGCAGAAAGTGGAGATGGGCAAGTAGAAATAGAAGATGAACCATCTTCAGGTCCAAACTCATGGCTCCATTGTCCTGGGCATCCCCTCAGACACACAGTGGATGCTGTCAGGCTTGGCAGACCTCTTTCTCCAGCCCTTTCTTTGGTTGAGATGGAATCTGTTTTTGTGGGCATCTATTTACACTGTAATCAAAGCACTTGTTTTGAAATGTTTGGTTTCATTTGGGTGGGCTGTAAAAGCCTCCTGTTTTTCCTCTGCTTCTGAATGGAAAATGAGGCTTCAAAGTGACAAACTCAAGAGCTTCATTTTGGAAGCTGTTAAAATGAAATGTTCCATCATGTTAGAAAGTATTTATTTGTGAAACTTGAAAGCAAAACTCCAGTATTTCTAAAATCCTTCCATTTTTTTTCCAGCAGAAACAAAAAATCCACAACCCCACCCCCCCAAAAAAAAAAAAAAAAAAAAAAACAAAACAAAAAAAACCCCCAAACTAACAACAATCCTGTTCGGGAAATTAGATATCAATCTACTGGAAGTTTCACTTGTATAAAGCTGAACACTTCATTCCCACTGAGACTCCTTTCTTCATTCAATGTGGTGGTTAAAAGGAAAGATAAAATAGTCCTCTCCCTGTTTAAAGAGACAAGCAGAAGGTAAAGACAGCAGTGTCACTTGCAGGCTGGGCCAGGGACTTAGGAAGTGCCAACACTACCAGTCTTTTTTCCATTTCTCATGGGACTCTGCTAATGGGATTTTAGCCAGTGGGTTCAGGGCACCAGAGATGTCTTTGAAATAAAAGCAGCTTGATTTTCAAAAATACACAATGCCTGTCTTTTACTGACTGCAGAAGAACTTCACTAAACTGAAAGAATGGAGTGTTAGTGTAGGTGCTTAGCCAGCTGACACTCAGGTTCCTTTATCTATGAGGCACAATTTCTGGTCCTAATACACAGTATTTCCCCTATAAACAGTGATGCAAAGGTATTTGGAAAAGTGGGCAGTCTCTCAGAAAAGAATATGATATTTTCACATATGCTAAAAAGAATATTATTTACTGTGTGTGCACAGATCCTGTTGGACTCAGTACTATCCAGGCAAATTCTTGTAGAAACTTGACACTGAGGCAGTTGTGTTATAATGTTCTTTTTACAGCCAGATTTAACAGTTATCTCTTGTTTTCCTTAATTTGTATTAGTTAATTGCTTTTCAAATCAAAATGAATAGAGGCAGAGCTCCTGTGAGACTCTGGGAGTGTGCTGGGAGCATGTTGTGTTACATCTGCTCACTTCACTTTGAATTGCCTCAGATTTTGGAATGTAACAGACTGTTAATGGGTGCTGTCACACACACTTTGAAGCAACCATATCTCTCCATTTTGAATTTTCAGCTCTAAACTTCACCCCACTGGACCAGAAAAGTTTTAGTTCCTTGTGAGGGGCCTCTTTTAAACCTACACCAATGCATTTTGAAAGAGTTCTCTCAGACTACACTATTGCATAGATGTCACTGGACAAGACTTTATTGTCAGCATCATAGGCTTGTCCCAAAGATGCCAAAATTAATGGTATATGAATCCAGTTATTTGCAACTGCAGATCCCTGAGTGCTAGTGAAAGACTCAGTTTGCATCCCTGAATTCAAAGACAGTATCACCAATAAACAGCATAATCATGTGTGTGATCACAGTGTGTAGGAACAACCCAAGGACTTATTGAGACACAAGAGGCTTTAGAAGAAATCTCAGTGAAGGGAAAGGGTTAGAACAGTAAGTGTGGAATAAAACAGAGGGAGAAACAGGAAAAAATGGGCACATAGTGCTGGAGTGAAGATACAAGTGACATGAGGTGAAGTTCAGTCTGTTCCACAGGAAAAGAAAGAAAGCAGATGGTTCACAGCTACTGCAACTGTTCCTGCAAGCTGGAGTCACGTTGGCAATGTTGCCTCCAAGATCTCGAGTGAGGAGTGATGGAATGAGGGGAAAGATGTCAGGAAAGGATCACAGGATTCTTTAGTTCCCCAGGTAGGGAAAGGTCTCCTCTGCCTTTAAGGCTGTTAGTCCTTGTAGGGCTGTAATGATACTGAAACCCTTTGCAGTGCCCTGAGAAATCTCTGCCCTCTGAAGACGTGCATGGATACAAGAGACTACAAGCTGAACACTGAAACCCTAAATTGCATTTTAAAAGTGGATTATCTACTTTAGGGAAGGGAAAGCTATCTCTGGATCAATCCATTCTGGAGAACATTGACCTAGATGTGTAGATCTCCAGGGTGAGATACTTGATTTCAGCAGAGAGGTGTTCATTCACCCTGAGTCCTCCTAGAGATTTGCAAAGTATTAAACTTGCATCTGATACTTATGCAGTGAACCAAATTCTTGCCTTCAGCAACATTAATTTCAGGTTGGAGTTAGCCAGTGGAGTTGCTCAGAACTCCAGCTAATGGGAATGAGAAGCACATCTAATCTAGAAGCTCATGTGGAAACTGGCCTTATAAATTGAGACATTATTTAGAAATATTTAATAGTCAATACTGTGACTTCAAAGCTCAATGTGATCTCAAGTCTCCTGGCATGGATACATGACATTTATTAGTAGAGGTGCTGAAGGACTGGCATCCAGTTGATGTCATCAGACAAATTACTTCTCCATTACCTATTGATTACTGTTCTGCCCAGCAAAAAGTATGTGCTTACTTCTCATACCAGTGGGGAAGAGAAAAATTCAATAGCTGACCACTTTAGGTAATTATCCAGTTCTTGAAATGCTTTACTATGGACAAATAGAAGCTGTGGCTTTTCCAGCACCCAGGAATCTGTTTTCTCAGCAGAATAATCCAAGAGAACATATTGCTTTTGGTTTCCTCACATTTCCCTGATTCTTTTCCATTAGATGATAGCTTTAATTCATGCACCAGTCCCTATTTTCCTCAAGTGGGATACAGTTAGTTAAAGATGACTTTACTATATTTGATCTGCAAGATAAGAAAGAATCATTAGTAGGTTTTATGAAAAAGTTTGGCTCCAACAGGTTTCCACAAAAAAAAAAAAAAAAAAAAAAAAAAAAAAAAAAAAAATCCCAGTTATTTAAATAGAAAAGTGTGTAAGCCTGTGTCAGTTCTCACAAAATAGGATGGGAGAAAATCCAAGCAATTTTTTTCTCATTTTATTTTGATAGGAAAAAATGCTTTCTTCGGACTCTATTGTCCAGACTCATTTTGTCTAGACTGCTCCATCCCAAGCCAATATGTATTTTTACAGTATTGCAAAGGCATCACACAAATTGATATATTATTTCCTTATCTCTGCAAAACGTTTTGGCACTGCTGAAATGAAATACTTCTGTAGTCTCAAAATCAAACAATAGATTCCTGTGTATGAAAAGACTTGTGGTTTAATTTTTTTCCCTCTTTTCTTGAAACTACTTAATATGATCACAGATGTTATGATGTGTTCTGGTGACAGAATAGTAAGATCTATTTCCTAATCACAGTTGAGATTTTGGTTAGAATATCCAGATTGGTTCATGTTCTCAAAGAGCTGATTCTTTCATGTGGAGAAAATAACCCCACAACTCTCCTTCCTGTGAAATAAACCTGATCTTGTTGCATCTCTGCAGAGGTGTTGTGGAGGTGACTGTTTATAGACTTTCTAATAGCATGTGAGAAGGGATAGACACAGCACTGAAACTGGAGAGCTAAAGGGGAATTCATCAAGATGGGAATGTGATGGATAAGTTGTCAGAGTGAAGCCCATGGAAGAAAGGACAGAAAACAGCCAAGTGCCCTTAGAATGGTGATGAAGGAAAGGTTTCTCTACTAGCACCAAGTCAAAAAGGGATTTGTCTCGTTCAAGTCTCCTAACTCACTGCTAAAGAAAACTCACCAGGCAATTGTGACTAAACTCAGACATTCCAATCCTGCTGTGAACCACAAGGAAAGTGATTTGGGATGAGCACTTGCACTGGGTGGGAAAACTGAAATTCATGATAGCCTTTTGGTGAAATTCAAGATAGCCTTTTGGTGACAGATTTCAGCTTGGGAGACCATTATTATTAGCATTTTAGTCCTTCCAAATATCTCTTTTAAGAGTAAAGATGTGAAGAGTCGTTGCTTTTGGAGCCAAGGAACAGCTCCCAGAGAGAAGACAGAAACTCCCCCATATCTCAACAGTACTGCCACCACCCCAGGGGTGCTCTACAGCTCTGTGCAAGAGCAGGCAAGCTATTAAGACCTCTAAAAATTGCACGGAAAAGACTTTGACAAACCCTGCTCTGATTTACATCTCTCACAACTTCAAAGTTTCAGCCAGCTTCCAAAGAGAGTAAATCAGAAGAGGGTTTGTCTCACTGGTTGTTTGATCTGTCTGTAGTTGTTTAGCAGCTCTCTAGATTGGCACACCACAGCCAGGGAACTTCAGGAGCTCCTGTGACTTCTTTTTCTTAAAAGAAAGTCTTTCTTTAATCTACATTCTCAAGGGCAAAATGGTCACCTACTGGAAAAATGGTGAGATGGATTTCCTCAGCAAGCAAAAACAAAACAAAACAAAACAAAATAAAACAAAACAAAACAAAAAAGAGACCCACAGGTTTTGTTTTCTAGATTTCTTGTAACTACAGCTGGGAGAAGGTTTGAAACCTTGCACTATGACATTTCAAATAAATAAATGAAAAGAAATGTTAAAAACCCAACTACTCAAATCTATTGTTAACATTTACCCCATGGAGAGGATCGCAGTATCTCTGTTTGTCCTACTGCATCCCCCTTTCTCAGACAACAGTGAATCCATGTCCAGCTCCTGTTTTGGTGTTCCCCAAAGCAAAGAGAAGAAACACCTTACTGGTCTGAAGGGAACATCTTGGTTAATTTGTAGACTCTGCTATGAAATCTTCACATAGATGTCTGAGCACTGTCATTATTTGTCAGGATTATGAATGGGAAAACAGGACCACCCATAAAAATCTGAATGAACTTTGAATAGGAGCCAACATGGAGAGCTGGAATTCATTACTAGTGGACAGCAGTGGTTTCTGTGGGCGGAGAGGGTGAAGGGGCAATTGCAGAGCTGCAAAAGGTGTGTGTTTGACAGGGCTGTTCTTCATTTCTGAGTAGGGTCAGGGTGTTCCTGCTCTGCTGCCTCCAACCCTTTTGAATAGGGTGACTTTTCCTCAGCTAGAAGGACTCAAGTCCTGGCCCTTTCTCCTTTGCACAGTGAGCTCTAAATGCCCCTACTGCATTCATGTACAATTGTCAGTAATAAGGAATGATATATGTATTTATTATCTGTGCTTGGGAGTTAGTCATACCTCCCAGTGCTGAGTGAGGTAGCACTCAGGCCATCTTTCAGAAGATAAATAAATGAACAGACATTAGCTTTTTATTACTTCTGTGATATATGTAAGTGCTTTTGGTAAGTGTCTGCTTCAGTTTTAACAGCTGAAAGTAAAGCAACCTTAAAAGAGAGTGCAGTTTTGTGTTCACTGAGGTAAAAAGGATAACTTTTCTGGCATGATGGAGGTTTTTGAATGTTATTACATGCCCCATGAGCAAGTGGGGTTTTAAGATTACAGGTCCAGAACAGAAACCTATTGAGTGATACATCAGGGACTTGAGAATGAAACAGAATCCATGGGTAGGTCTGTTATCAAGGATGAGGCATGTATTGCATATAATCAGTGTCCAAAACTGGGAGGAAGCATAGCTAGGACAGGTGACTTGAAGAGTATTCCATACCATGGAATGCATGTCCAAGGTATAAACTGGGGAAATTACCTGGAAGCAGGGACTGATATGGGTTCAGGAAGGGGGATCTGGCATCAGTCAGTGAATGGTGAGCAACTCTATCATTGCATCACTTTTTTTTTGTGGGTTGTTTTCTTTCCCTTTTTTATTATCAGCATAATAATAATAATAATAATAATAATAATAATAATAATATTTAGCATTGGTTTTGTATTTTACTTTGTTTTCAATTATTAAACTCTTATCTGAACCCACAAGTTGTACTTTTGATTCTTCTCTGCATTCCACAGGGGTGGGAAGGAAGAGAGGAGGGTTGAGTGAGTGCCTTCATGGTGCTTAATTTCTCTAATTACTGCTGGGTTTAAGCCACAGCACTGGTCCATGACTTCCCTGTGCTGTTGGCTTTGTCAGTGTGATGACACCCACAGGCTGATGATTCCCAGTTTTTGCTGTTCCTCTTTGGATAGGGTACATTGCACAGACATTCCTGCTCTTGTTTAATAGCACTTTCTGCAGATGGCTTCCTTGGATTAACATCTTGCCTTTGTTCAGCTGTCAAAAATAATTCATGCAACAGTGCGAAACATATTTGAGGCAAATAATAGCACAATAAAGAATATCAACCATGTAGCAGCGCAATGCAGATGAAACAAATAAGGAAGGAGATGAAAGAATTAATAACTACAACTACTGGAAACAGATTCTTTTTTTAAAGGTAAACACAGAGTGATAAACATCAGCCTAAAAAGCAAAAGTGTGTGCAGCCTGGAAACAAGGTGTAGACAAGAAGAACACAGTCTCCCCTTAAAGCAGCAGAAAAATAATCAGAAAATATTTGGCAAGAGAAACTAAGTCATCTCTAAAGACTGCCAAAAAATAATACATAATGCATTTGCCTGCCTGCTTTGCTCTTTGCATACCCAGAGCTTTTGGCAAAGCCAGAGGTGAAGCCCTGAACAGGAATCCAACACATATTTTGCTTCTCTTTCATTCTTCCCTGCCCTACATAGGCTTATGTGATTTCATTCCCTTGTAAATTATCCCATTATCATCACTGTAACACCTGAAAGCTGATCTCAAACAAACTGATCTGCATAATGTTACATCTGAGCTTATTTATTTGGAGCAGCATTGCAAGCTTGGTTGACTCTTTGGGGGATGTTTTTCTAGTTTGTTTGCTTTATTTTTTTAACATAAATATAAAATATATATAGTGTTCACTTTGCAAAAGAGCTAAGCTGGAGATTTGTGAAACTCCATGAAAAAGAATTTCACAAGATGAAGACCTGACTTAAGCACATTTATTCAAGTCCTTAAATCCCTCATTGTTTAAATCATCACTTAACTTTGTGTGCAATGCAAATGATGTTTTCGCAGCCTATTGACCACAGGGTTTAGTAGATAACTTTACCTAGGCATTTTTCCAGGTGATACAAAAGAACATTTTATTGTGCAAGGTTTCTACTAAGAATGATACCAATTTTTCTTCTGAATAAGAAGTTAATACAAGTCAGGAGGAGGAGTAAATGTGGGAAAATCAGAATTCATACAAGGGAGGGATCTCCCAGCCCGTGTGCACATCCATCAGGGAAAGAGGGGAGATAGCTCAGACCCTGTTTCATTACTTTCTGGCAATTGTTAGTAGGTTCCCTGGCCTTTGCCAGTCACATTGGTGGTGGTAGTGAGAGCAAGCATGAGAAGGGCCAATCCCAACAGGTTGGTGAAAAAAAAATACTTTTTTCCATAAAAGTTTAAGTAGCACGAAAGATTCGCCAAAGGAGGAGGTGCATTTTGCTTACAGAGGATTTTGAAATCGTTATCTTTTTAATGAATGGAAGCAGTTTTGATCCAAGAACTCACTTAGAAAAACAAAGCAAAATCTCTTTTCTCTTTTTGGTCCATGTCCATGGGCATCATGTTTATGCCATACTAACCCCTTGATTTGGGACTCCTCTTGGCTATCTCAGGGAACAGGAAAGATTAATTTTCCCTATTTTTAAGCCAAAATTAGGCTGCTAGGAGGCAAGAACAATGGAGAATTGTTAATATTAGAGCTGTCATAAGGAAGATGTACTGGGTGTTCCTAGTAGCATTAGGCTTTTTCGCCACTATTATTGTGATTTTTCTGCATCGAGGTTCCAGAAGGGATTTTTTTTTTTTTTTAGGTTTGTTTGTGTAAGAGTAGGAAACTGGATCATTTTTCTCTGTAGCATGAACTGCATTTCCTTTCCTATGGTACACAGGACAAAGTGTATAGCAAAGGAGAAAAGGCACATCACAGATCCTCTAGGAGGAGGTATCTAAAGCAGGGAGGCAGCAGCCACACTCCTCTGCACATTTCTGGTGTGGCACGTTACTTGTGTGGGTTTGGGTTTCCCCCTCTATGTCCTTGGTCAGCATAAGATGGGAGGAAGGTCTGTAGGGTGAGGACAGATGCTCTCTGAGCCAACTAAACAAAGAATCGGAGTATGTCATACAGAAAAAGTGGTTTGCCTCTTTTTGTCCCCCACATGTTGTCTTTTGTAAAATTGGACCTGAATCCGCAGATTTGGGTGAGGAAAGGGAAGTGTTGTCCAGTAGTTCATTTGTGTCCTGCTGACTCACAGAGCTGTTCAGAAACAAGAAGTTTTGGCTCTTTTTAGAAGCAGGTGAAAATAATCTTCCACTAAACCGTGCCTTTCTCATTTAAAATAATTACAGATATTTTGTCTCTGTCTAAGACAATACACAGGCTAGGTATTAAAAAGCATTTTAGCATGTTGGTATTGAATAGGTTTTGTAAAGTACCTTCATGGCCATTTGTCTTTCATTTCAATGCATGTCAGGTGATTTAGAAAATTCTGATAACTGCCTCTCTTACCTTTCTATAAATATCTTAAAAATCTCTGACCTGCATAACCCAGATAAAAACAGATAACACAGTAGCAATCTGTATGTTTTGTGGATGGTAAATAATCCATTGAATTGTCTGGCTCCTCTCCATTCCAGTGTCTCCTTCCATTGTGGCCCTGAGAAGGACACGACTTTCTAAAGTTAATTCAAGTTATAGGCATGAGTAAGGAAGTGGAACTGCTCAAAGGGAGAGGACAGACTTGTCTGACAAGCAGGAGGAGCCTCCCAGCACTGTAGAGAAATAATCATACAGGGAGCAGTTCTTGACATCTTCTGGGTCACTTTTCTGGAAAATGCTGGGAGTGGCTATTTTTTACCCACATGTCCTGTTCTTGTCTCAGACACACTGCTGAAATTCAGGCCAGATATTTATTTGCATATGGATTTGCCAAGGTGTTCCTAACACATCATTTGAGGATGCTCAGATAATCTGGAGGCTGTCACCACGATGGGATCACATCCTGCTGCAGAGGGAAAGACTTTGCATGCTTCTTCCATGCCCAATTACATTCTACTTTTTGACACTACCTTAGAAAATAAAAGTTTGGGAGTTCTTTGACTTTGAGGAATTGTGGAATTTGAGAATTCAGATTACAAAATCCTCCTTGAATTCTTTAACCTGCTTTCCTGTGCTACTAGATGTTTTTGGCAAGAGTGATAGAAAATATCCTTTGCTCTATCAAAAGATAGGAAATATTCTGTGGAGGACTGAAAGGGAAGTTACATTAAGAAAACTTTTTTGAGAGGAATCTCCAGTGAAGATGCTTTATTTAATGTTGCTTGGAAAAAAAAATCAATTTCTCTCAAACTCTTGTTCCTTTTTTCCAAAAAATGACACTTGGGCACTGCCAACTAAGTCAGAAGGTGTCAGGTGTTATTAACATTTACATGCCCTTAAATGTTTCAGGGAGTGTTTCCTTGATATTGTGGTGTTTTTTTTTCTTGTTTGATGTCCTACCTTGTAAAATTGGTGAAAGCATCCTGGAAGAGGGTGAATGCTTTGCTTTCTTTTCCATTCCTGTCTTCTATTGTTGTCAGAAGCCACATTGTTGCAAGCTACAATGCCTCAGTACAGAAGTGGAGATATTTTGCTTCTTCACATTCTTTTTACTCTTCTACACTACCACCTCATGAGTTGCTCTTTGGTGATAGTTCCCTTCAGCACAACTTTTTACAGATCATCTTGAGGTTAAAACTTTTCAAAGAATCCTACTAAATTTTCACTGAACATGTATCAAACTGTACATCAATATAAAATTGTTCCCATTCTAGCTGTTTTGGAGAGAAAAACTGAAGAAGAGAATGAGGAAAACAGAATAAGGAAAATTAAAAAAAAAAAAGGAATAAAAAAAGGAATAAAATGATTGTTCATAACTCCTGACAAATCTTTCAGAGATCTGAAAGATCTGTCCTTGGACATTCTTATGTCCAAATAATTAGTACTAATTGTAACTTGTACATATCAGTTTTAGAACAGGGAAGCAAAATAGAGGCAAATGAGAGAATTAAAGAGGCTGAGTGGAAATATGCACCATAGGTATGGCTCAGGATGTCAGAAATCTTCTAGAAATCTTTATGAGATGAATAATAGGGAAACAGGACTGATTCAGCAGGTAAAGATGTGCTCCACAAGCCAGTTATAACCCCAGCTATTACACACCTGTCCCTCCCCACCAGATTATCCCCACAGGATCTGTTTGCATTAATAACCCTCAGTAGATTCTCTGCTGAGCTCCAGTGGCTGGAGCAGAGAGTAGGTGGCACTGCTGCTTTGAGAGTTATTCAAGCAGGTTTGCATCATTCCCCTGGAGCAGAAGGAAATGGGTCCAAGACACTGTAGAGCACTAGGAACACCTCTCAGCAAATTAATTACTACTTGAAATTCTCTGTACAGCCCTACAAAGTATAGATTTTCTTAGGCTTGAAGGGTTGGTATAAATGCCATCAGAGGAGCATCTTACTGTTTCACAGAGGGGAAAATCAATTCTGCATACAACTTCATGGATGAGACTGCATTGGCTGTGGTAGAGTGGGAGAGTGCAGCAGGGTTTTCATTTTGGTTCTGTAATAAAATATCTACAATAAATTCTTATGTAATTATCTCTGTTTCTATCAGAAATGTTCAGCATACCTGACTTCAAAAGACAAGATTTTTTACCAGGTAGACAAGGTCAGTTATGTCTTGCCAGTAAATATTGCATCTAAGATCACATCTATTTTTGCTCAAGTCAAAATGATTATTTTAATGCATTATTAGTTGTTAATTTTCACCTGAATGTGTTACATTAAAATAAAATATTTATTATCCAAACAAAGATGTGAAGAAACACAATTTCACCTGCAAAAATCAGAGCAACAGAACAGGGCTGGGCACTTGCTGATTGGTTCACAGACAATGTCACAGCAAAGGGCCACATCCTGTCCTTGGTGCCACCAGTGAACTGCAACCATTTCTGAGCATTTCCATTATGTTCTGGTTATAAAGTAGAACAGTGAATATGATAATCTGGGAAGAATTACCATGTGCCTGAGTACAGGAAATCAGTTTATGGAACAGAATCAATTGATGCCAAATGTGGATGGCAAAGGTAAATGTGGTTTCTCAGTTGGCTTAAACAAAGGCTGCCATGGAGAGGGAGTATCCCTTCCCTTTCTGCTGCCCTCACCTGCATGGTTCTTCTCCTCCTCTTCACAGTTCAATAATTTCACTGAGTGAGTGAAATTTTCAACCAGCTCAGTGGATATGGCTTGTGACACTTAATTTGACATTACCAACCCAGCAGAACTAGGGCACATCTTCCAGGTCCACAACATGCCTTCATTACACCGTGGTGAAGGACCAGGAGATGAGGCAGTACTCACTGGCCTCCTCTGCCTCTATGCAAACCTAGATCTGTATGCCACAAGGGGCCACAACCTGCTGTGGTGTGTCCCCATCTGGACATCAGGGCTGCAGAGCCCTGGTGGGATGGGTGGCCGCCTCAGGCAGACACACAGGAAAATATTTGTAAAATGCGATACACAAACTCTGCGGCAGAGCTGGAGATAATTCTCTTAGATACCAGTCAATAGTATCAGTCACAGGGTCTTGAGATGTCTTTAGCTATTACCACTGAACTGAACTCTGAAACAGGCAGGATTGATATGGCTGTGATGACTTCTATGCCAGTGAGCCAACTTGGCCAGAGATCAAACTAGCCAAGGGAATATCACTGTCAGTAAGTTACGGTTTCCAGATGCCAATGTCTTTTAACATTCCTACAACAAGAGTGATACTGGGATGTGCTTTCTATTATGTAATTGGGTGAAGCCCATCCTTATTTTACATTATTTTGAAGTTTAATATAGTTTGTCTTCTTTTTTAGGTCACAGAACCCACAAATCAATAGGTACTGAGTTGAAGAACGACAGTGAGATAGTTAATTCTCATCCACCATGCTTTGAGCACTACCTGCATCGACTAGAGAAGGCAGAACTGCCTCCTTTCACTGAAAAGCAAGGAAAAAACCCACTAATGACATTGCCAAGTACTAACCCTAAGTTGTTTAAGTGGTAGTTTTTGCTGAATTAAACTATCAGTTCTTCCACACTGAATAATGACTTTGCCAAGCAAGCTCATAGGTATGCATTAGAAATTTCTATCTGCATTTTATGTTTTATACTCTATGGCTAATTTCAAACACATTAAAGGTAAAAATGCCACAATCGGATTTAAACTGACACCCAGGTTCTTGCTCTGATGTATAAATCATTGTTTTTTTGCATTTTAGTGAGAAGCCTCTATATAAAACCTGGTGCCACTGGTGAAAGTAAATTTACTGCAGGGTATTTGGCAAATAGACAACACCATTATCCCATCTTTGCAGCTTATTTTTACACACAGACTTTAGCAGCTGGTGGCAAGTGGTTATCCTACCTGTAACAGTGTGAAGGGGTTTATCTGTATGAAGCACTAGCTGTCAATGCTTTTTTTTTTCACAAAGGTCTGAATACTTAGTATATTTCTTGAAACCCTCTCTGTGATCACACACAGCTCTTTTCTACCTCTGATTGAGCATAAACACATTAATGTCTTATGATTAATGAGAAAAGCCTGGAAATGTCATTATTCACAACTTAGAGCTCAGAAGATAAACAGTAATAATCCCAAAGCAACTGGCTTAAAATTAGTAGAGATATATGTAAATAATTATAAGTTTAAAAAAAAAAAAAAAACCATAAACAAAAGCCAATTTCATACTGGCAGTTATGAATGGCCTGGAAAGGCAATTTTATGGTTCACTAAGAGGGTGGGGGAATGTGTTTTTCTCAGGCCCACCACAGCAGGATCCTGAACCCAGGTGATGATTTCTTAACATTGCTACAACATGCATAGATAATAAATTTTTCTAAGAGCAGTGTTCAGAGCCTCAGCATTCAGCATTGTTTAGTAATGCTGAATAGGAGATGTTGCCTCAGGGAGCTTTCTGTCTCTTGGGGATTAAATGGACTATTGCCCAAAGCCCTGTGAAATTATATATTTGAGGATACCTACCAGGCAGTGAGAGAGTAGAAATAAATCATGCCCAGCCTTGGTGTGACATCCTGTGACATCCCAGGCAGAGCAGTGCCAAGGTGTGACCTGTTTAGCAGTGAAGACACCCAAACCATGGCATGGTCATTCCTGACCTGAATCAGGTCCAGGACCTGCTTTTCCTGCTTTTGGAGCCTGCTCCCATGAGCAGCACTGATGGAGACACCTGACAAAAGAAGTGTGTGGGCTTTTGTTTCAGCTATCTTAAAGCTCCATTCCTTCATTAATTCTTTACACCCCCTTTGATCCAAATTTTCTGTGTTCAGTTTTTCATTAAGTAGTTCTGCTCTTTCAGAAAGCAGAGATGAGGAATTACGTCAGTCAGCTTCTGTTGAGAGATCGCAATATTTTAAAGTAACTGCCTTTGCAATCTAATTTTTTTTTACTGTCTTTTAAAAATTTTTGACAGTCTAAATCCAGGCAAATGCCATGTGCAAAAAGAAATTAAGGTTCGTTACATTTGCCACTTTTCCACATTTGCTAAATATGTAGTGGTGGGATAGTTCCCACCTCTGTTTTAGGTTTATGAACAAAAAAGCAGTGAAAATCATGTTCCTGTGACATGACACATCATAATATTCCCAGGAAACAGCATTTGTGATGGAATCAAACCAAAACTATTCCTAATTCTTTTTTTCCTCATAAGAGTGCTTAGTCAGGGAAGAATGTAATTAATCTTGATGCTAATTTTTCCAACATACCCATATGTCACTATGTTTCTGTCTTTCTCCATTTTTATAGTAATTCCAAATGATTTTTGTGTGTCTCATATATGACTATAGAACAGTTTTCCGGAAAAAAAAATCTTCTCTCCCTCAAATCAAACTCTCTGAAGAAGAAGATGCTACACTCATATCTATTCAACCACCTCCCTAGACAGAGCAGCAGCAAATAAAGTCTTTTTAACTCTCTAAATAAATGCCTTTAGGTAGGAAGTTATAAACAACCTGCTGATATTGGTAGTTGGGTTACAGTGACAGCATTAGCACCATATGGCTATGGCCATGTATTCTACTATTTTAGTTACTTTTTGTGCAGTAAACAAAAGGTGTGCAAAGACCTCTAACAGCTTTACTTCTCATTAAATGTTCTTACTACACTACTTTATGTGAACTGTCAATACCTACAGAGACACCTTTTCAAACAGAAGTCTCGGAGTTGATCAAGGCTGTTCTAAATGTTTGCTCCCTTCCCTTGGATCCGGTACCTCACTTAATACCTAGGTGTTGTGGATTTGTTTTATTTTTTGTTTGCCAGTTTGCTGGGGTTTTTTTTATGTTTTTCTTTCTGTTTTTGTTTTTCCGGGTTTTTTTTTAAGCTACAGTTAAATAATGTTTAAAAGGACAAATGAAAACAAAGATTTAATGTTTTGTACATATGCCTTTTCCTGAATGTATTTGCCTCCCTCTCATAATCTTTGTATAATTTTGTGACTAAATCCTCAAAGTTTGAAGGTCTGTCTAGCATTTTTCCTACTTTCAACAGAAAGTTGTTCTCTGTAATGCATCTGTTACTTGTTTTGGTTGCAGAGAAGTTTGTGTATTTTCTTTAAAAGTGCTGAAGACTCTTGCAGTGCTTTTTATCACTCTGCATCTCCAAATTTTTGACAGCAATGAAGTCTTTGCTAATGGCTGTCTTTTATTATGCACTGCTCTCTTTGGTGTCAAATATGACTATACTCTTCAGGGAGACTTAAAAAGGGATGGCCCACTCATTGTCCTAGTTCATAAAGAGCAACTGAAGTGGAAGAAAAATTATCATTAAAGAATTTTCCTGGAGATCTTCCAGGGAAAGCTTCAAGACTGAGCAAATGAGAAAGGCAATCTCCATCAGTTACACCTGATTGTTCAGAGAATTAAGCTTGTTATAGAAATCATAATAAATGCATTTTCTGTCATTGAAAGGTTTGCTGGCAAGGCTAGAGCTGGAGGAAGAACTTTGGGCTGTGACAAAATTATTCTATTTAGTGATGTCACAGTTCATACCTGCTGCAGCTTATTTTGAGCTGCCATTCGTGTTTCCTTTCTGGTGCTGGCACTCTCCTCCACCCACTGAAACAGGGAATGCTGTTTCCAAGGTCCAGGCTGATCCAAGCCCAGCCAGCAGTTCTGGTTATTTCACTGATCAACTAAATAATGCAAACCAAGACCTGCCTAAAGGGGACAAAAACCATTAAGAGACAGTCTTGTCACACTGTGGATAAGAGAGAGGCAGGTGTGTTGTGCAAGGGAGTAGAAACAGAGGCAGAAAAGTAGATTTGTACCTGAATAGCACATGATGATTGCAACCTCTAGTGCTGCTGTAATACAGCTGAACCACAAAAGGATCTGAGCACAGCTAATTTTAACCTTCATGGTTATTATATCTGGTTTGATAAACAGCCATAGCCAAAGACAGAGAGCAGCTTTTTATTCCTGTGTCCTGAGTCTGGATAAATCCTGCTGTATCTTGCATCCAAATACAGTGCAAATACTGCAGCTGCATTGTGGGATCACCTGGCAGAACTATGGTGCACCTCAAGGTCCCACTGACCCAGGACTGGAGAGATGCAGGGACAGGTTCATACTTTGGCCTGGGATAACCAGAGTTTCCTCTGATAAAGCCCTGACTCTGGATGTTAGGGATGGCAGAGGAAGCCAAAACAAGGGAGGTTGACACTTGGTAGAACTTCTGATCTCACTATCACTTTTACAGGCAAAACATCCAAACTCCAAATGGATGAAATCAGAGACAAGAACACCAGAGATGGAATTTTTTCTCCCTCTCTCTCCTTTTTTTTTTTTTTTTTTAAATTTTTTTTTTTTTTGTGTTTTTCACCAGTCTCTGCAATACTGTTTATGTCTGCCTGCTATGTGGGTCACAGACAGACTTGTCTGCTCCTAAAAAGTCATATTCTTTTATCTGCCATCAGGACCAGTCAGGCTGCTGCAGATCTACCTGCCCCATTCCTTGCTGTGGCTCACAACTGTGAATTCTTCCAGCTCATAAGATGTGCCAGAAATCCCATTTTCCTACAAAGCAGCATTGTTATAAAAGGTATAAAATAACTAGACAGTGGAAGCTGCACGTGGATGGGCAGAAGGAGGCTGGATCTCATTTCTCTATCTCAGTAATTGCTCTGTTTCCCCTAAGGGCAGCTCTCCTAAGGCTGCCTCCCTCTCTGCCTGGTGCAGGGCTGGGCTCACCAGCCCAGGTCTAGTCCTCTGCTTTGCTCCCACTGTGAATATTGATTAGGGTTTTTTTTCCTAATCATCTACTATAAAGGGAGAGAAAGTGTGGGAGCTGCATTTTTTAAGGGATGGACACAGGAAAGTGTGTGTATTGGTGCTTCCAAAGGGTGTGCAGACTACTGCAAGGAGCAAGGCTACTAGAAATGCCTGTAGTTCTGCTTATTCAATTATTAAATCAGTGCTCTGCACTTTTTAAAATACTTTTATGTGCTTGGAGGAGAAAGATACTTAATTTGCACATTAGCTAGAACAAAAGCTTTTGTTCTGAGCTGAGGAAATGTGTTGCAATTGCTCCCACATCCTTCTTCAGGCAAGCACCCAGAATTTATCTACTGAAAAACATCAGCACTGGTGTTGACTGCACAAGAGGATGGTGATAGAGAGGATTTTGCTTCCTGTGTTCTTTTGCAAAAGCTGATTCCTATCTTCAGTCTCCAAGCAGGGGAGAACACTGGCTGAAGATTTGGACACCAGATTGACCTCCAGCTGGTCCAGGTCAGAACCCAGAGGAGTTCGCTGAGGAAGAGAGGAAATGACATTTCAGCCTTTCAAAAGTCGTTCATGCCGCTAGGGATGATCAAAATGTCTGAGAAGTCATTCTGGCATGTCACTAACAAACAGGCCTCCAGTCAATCATGTTGCATTTGGGGTGCTTTGCCTAGACAGGGAGAAAGAGCTGAGAGAAAGTGAGCAGTCAGCAGAAGCCATCCCTGTGTGCCAGCTCAGCCATTCCTTGGGGCAGCAGTGGTCTGTCCTGTCTGCTGGAGGACAGAGCTGCAAACATCTACACTTTGCATGATCTGTTACATCAGGCAGCTGAAACCCTCATTGCCAGTAACTATTAGAAGCTAACATCTACACAAACCATGGAGTTGGCAGTGATAGTCAAGTTGAGAGAAGAAAAGCCTTGGCTGATCCCTTCTGTGTCCAAAAATCTCCATGGCAATGTGGGTTTAAGAATATTTTCAGTGGCAACAGCACATTTTATAAAATTCTCCTTGCTCCTCTTTTTACTGCAGCCATCACTTGAACTAAGCCTGTCAACAGCCTCTGGAACTGTTCAGAACCTTTTCTGCTGGATATCAAACTTCTTTTTATAGTGCCGTTCACTTCTTTCTTCCAGTTTGCACAAAGGCAGCAGACACATCTGAACCCGCAGGATATTTTTGGAAAAATTACAAAGAAAAACATTGTATTTATATCAAGAAAACAAAGAAGGCAGCCCACTTTTTGGACAGGCCCAAGGTGGCTGTTTAAAATATTGATGCTCTTACAAAAGGTCTGGTGACAGAATGGTATTTCGTCTTTGTTGGTGTTTGTTCCCACATGAGACAAGCCTGTTTATTTCTGCTGGGGGCAGCTTGCATGGTGCAGGTGAAGGCAGTGAGAATGAGCAATGAAGTCTCTGGACAGGACAGGAGCTGTCAGGAGCCCTCCTCAGCCCTAGACTGCTGACTTCAATTCAGGGTGGTGCACAGGGATCACAACTGCTTGGGGTGGGAGGGAAGAACTGTCTCTTGAGCCTGGCTGTGCTCAGCTGCTTGGCTTAATAAATCAGCTGGATTTATTCTCTCATAGCTTTAGACATCTCTAGTATCATCCTGGGCTTCCTTTATAATCAGTGAGAGGAATGGGCACCTACAGCAGTGTTACAGATGCTTGTTTCCAGAGGAGCTGCACCCCCTAGACTCTGCTCCCTCTCTTGCTGAATATCCACTAACTCTGATGGGATCCTTGTGGGACCAGTGTGGGTTAGAATATTTAAGTGCAGGGAGCTACATTTAGCTATCTGAATGCATCTTTAGTGGGAAAAAAGCTTTTTGCTGCTATCTCCTAGAAGCTTTTTATACTTTAAATGTATGTAATATACTTTAAATGTATGTATATATATTCCTACTTTTTATCTGCAACCACTCCCTGGTGGGAGGATGCACAAGTAGCAAATTCAAACCTATTGAAAATAAGATTGTTTTTCTTATTTACCTTTCTCTGACTCTGTAGGAATAGTGCTCTCACTTGCCAGGCTCCATGGGTGACAGAGTATAAACCACCAAGTTTTAGAAAGTGTTTTGTGAATAAAGCTATGAGAATAACCTGAGTGACACTGCTGGTGGCTTATGGCTTATAAACCAATGAGACACCTCTAGAGAAGGAAATAGCAAATTATGGCGGAACAATGAATAAAATTCTGCTCTCCCTACACTGACAGAAATGTGGAAAGCACTTACCAGGCAGCTCTCATGGTGAGTTTTGTCAAAGCAGTTGCTGCTGGCCTAATTGTGCCAAGTAAGCCAGGTTTTGAGCTTTGTGACAGCAGAGTTAAGGCAGCCTAAATGTGTACTGCTGTTCCCCAGCACCCAGATGAGTGTCTCTGGCACCAGAAGTGTTGCAGGAGTCCCAGTCCTCATGAACAGTTTTGCTGCCCTTAGACACAGTTCCACTCTGCATTTGGGAATTGTGTTGTCTCCAAGTGCAGCCTTACAAGCTGGAAAGGAGACAGCACTGGTGGTTTTGCCTGTATTTGGTACCTGTAATATAAAGAAATACTGCCTTGACTGAAAAGTTCACTTTTTTTTTCTGGGATACTCCAAAATCCCTCCGTGGTGTGCTGGAGGTGAGGAGCAGCTGCCCATGTGTTTTGCAAAGAGACAGAAGCATTCTGGTTTTGCCCTGTTAAAATAATGACTCACACAACAGAAAGGTTTTGAAAAATTGAGCAGGAGGAGTGAGAGTGCATGTGACTGTGTGTGCATGATGCATAAAAGTCTGAGTGAGGATTAATATTATATTAGAAATTTAACAACTCTGAATCACTGCAGTTTTCATTTAATGTTTTACCAAATGCCTGTGACAGTACAAGTCTAACACATGACAGATACACTTAATTACCTCACTGTAAGGAAAATAATGATCAGGACTGTTAAGCAGGAGAAATGAAACATGACTAAGCTGGCATTTGTTACAGTGCCTAGTTTTAGCCTTTTCCAAGCCATTTGATAGCAAGGCAAGTCTATAAGCAGTGGGTGGTTACTAATGACTTTTCATGGTCAAAGTAACACTTTCTGTGCCACTCTCCACAGGGCTTGGGGTGGGCTGGGTCCTCCCTAGGATGCTCTGACAGAAGAAAAATAGGACTGGGATGACCAGAGGGGGGTAGAGCCTGAGAGTTCCAATCTGTCTTCACCACTGACACCATTGGGACTGAGGGAATCATCTCCTTCAAACAAAGGTCCACTGTGAGGTGAACAAGAAATTGATAATTTTTTTGAGCTTTAAACTGTGTGATTATTAATTTTAAAATTATTTATTGTGGCAAAATGCAATAGCCAGTGCCTGGTTCAATATTCAAGTTTCATGAATAAACATAACATGTAGTTTCAGAGAAGCACACTTAGCTATAGGCCTAATAAGGAGTGCACCACCAGAAGGGAGAGATGATTTTTGACATAAATTGAGTTCATCTTTATTTGTTGAGAGTTAGTTCAATTAAAACAAACAAACAAACAAACCAACCAAACTTGATATTAATGGTAAATCCAGCCATTGTCTTCAAAAAATATACCTTGTGAATGTCCTTGGGCATCAGTAGGCAAAACTTCTGGAGCACCTTTTAATGTAGTATTTTTATTTCTCCTTCTTCTTCTTCTTCTTTCCTCAAATTTTTATTCATTATGAAGTCAAAAACTGTTGAGCTGAAAAATGACCACGTTTAAATTTCTTTTATGTTAAACATGTCAGTGAAGGAGCAAAGTGATTTTTGTATTTCTCCATTGCTCATGGCATTTCTTAAAGCATTTTCTCATGATCTACTTCTACCCAAATGCCTGGAAAAAGAAAAAAATTCTTCTGAATGAATTAATTTATGAATACAGCTATTGGTTTTAACATACTTTTTGGGTTTTTTTGTCTTTCTCTCCTGGATGAAAGATGTTTAGTCTATGAATGTTATTGGTTCTAAAAATTCTTTCTCATATTTCTCCTACAATCATAGAGATTAGAGTGAGAGAGAGATGCCTTTCACACCCTTTAGTGCTTATTGCAGTAATCAATTAAGGAGACTATGGTGAGCATTTTTTTAACTTAAAATCCTAAACACATATCCAGGAACCACAGTATGTGCCTGGATTTCTATGTGCCAATGCCTAGGAGATCACATGGACACAGGGCCTTGGCAAAAAAGGAAAAAGACAGTGAAAAGAAGAAAGAAAAGGAAATGAAAAAGGAAAAACAGAGAGAGAAGGAGAAAGAGAAGGAGAAGGAGAAGGAGAAGGAAAAGGAAAAGGAAAAGGAAAAGGAAAAGGAAAAGGAAAAGGAAAAGGAAAAGGAAAAGGAAAAGGAAAAAAAGGAAACCTCTACTTTATCAAGTTGATTCATTTCATGGTAATTCTTTTTGGAAAAATTATGGTCGAGGGACATCAAAATTTCCTTACATCCACTCAGGCAGACTTTTAAAGCTAGACACACCTATAGCACTGAGCTGTGTGTATTGGGTATGTGCTATCCATTGTGGGGACAGCCAGGTCCCAGAAAAGTTTCTCCTCAAAGGCAGATCCATGTAAAAGTGATGCTTCTTCGTATCTGTCTTTCACCAAGGCATTGCTGACCCCTGACCCAAACTCTCCATGACTATGCATCAACAACTCCAATTTTTATTAACAGCTCCTCACTGCCCTTGCCACTCACTCCATTGAAATTTTAGGGATATGTCCACACCACTTATTTATTTTTTGGCCTAGGAGACAGTGGATGAGGGCAGGTCCCAGCACAAGCATTTAATGGCTGACTGTGTTTTTGCCAAGTGTTGTTAAAGGGACTGCCAGATCTTGCTGGATAAAATATGGTTTGCTTTAATTTTTAAAGAACAGCCTGCAAGGTGCAACACCCACTCATCCTCCTCCTGCAAGTCATGCCTGCTTAGAGATAAGCAAATATGTGGAAACAAATTAATTGAAATCTACATTTCTTTCTAGCTTAACGCTTGCACTGCTCTGCTACCTGGAAGCTGAAGTCATAAATCCAGTCTCTCCATGTGCTGAATGCTATGGACAGAAAAGGAATTTTGGGGAATTGTTAATGTTTGCTTGGGTCTCCAGAGTCCCACATCCCTGTTCACCCACCTTTTGGATAATCTTAGCACTTTCCCAAGCAATTGCTGCTATTTCTTTGGAGGAGAACCTTGGCTGCAATTCACTTTGGCTGTTTTAGCTATCAAATCAAAATATCATTATTAGTCTGTGTAGGTCTATCAGTGAGTAGAGGCAGGGGATCCATGGTATTTGTCCTAAAAATACTATGTTCTTTGGCCAGCCCTCTCTAAATGAGGCTGGAACAGGAGGTCACCAAGTAAGAAATCAAAGGCAAAATCAGCAGTAAGCTAGATTAACTAAAAGGATGAACTGCATAACAACTAAACAGCATAAAGCTGATCTCCTGTTAAAGGAGGATATTCAATACAGGTTTTTCTAGTAATCTTCATTTTTTCCTATGAATTTCCAAAGAGAATGAGGAAGGAAGAAATATTGGAAAAAGCAATGTTTTCAATCCTGCTTGAGGGACAACTTAAAGTTCTGCTCCCTCATGCAGCTGGTCATCAGTAGAGCACCAGAATTCCAAAACTATTTCTATAATTCAGCCTTTTCAACTTGATTCCAAGCAGGACTCTGACAATATCTGGGTAATTGCAGACTACTTGGAGATATTCCCTTGTTCCCAGTTTAAGGTCTCTCTCAAAAACAGAAACAACAATAAAATTGCATAGATTGTTACTTCAGACAGTCAGAAATCACTGATTTGCTTTCCATGATGTTCCCTTGAAGCTCATTACCCTTTTTTGGGGGGAAGCACAGTGAAAGCCAACAGTAAGTGTTGTGGCACACATCTGTAGTGGCAAAGTTTCGAAGGGGGCTATGGGACATGGGTAGGAAAAAGAGAGAGAATAGTGCTTCTGCAGCTCTTTGTTGCTGTTGTGAATAGCATCACAATATCTCTTAATGAAGCAGATGTTCAGATAAAGATTTTCAGGCTACATGCACCAAAAAATAGAAGTTTCCACACAGCTTGAGTTCCAGCACTGTTATCCTTGTTAACCAGTTGTCATGCTCTGTCTGGCAAACTGTAAGCTCAAAGGCATCTGTTTGATGAAAATTATATCAGAAATATTTCCATTACAGTTTCTTAAGCACATCTTGCTGTGCCCTCTTTCATCATGTTAGATGGATCCTTTTCAGACTTATGATCCCAATTGCTATTACTCATCTCACTCTCATATGGGGCACCATGGCCCTAATGTACTGCTATTGTAAAATGGGAAATAAGTTTACATAAAACAGATGAGTTTTGATTTAATTGCTTTTTACCCTAATTACGTGTTAGCGCTTGCTGACTGGAACTGTGTCAAACAATCTCCAAAGTCTCACGAGAAATTTGTTATGTTAACATCCACATTTGGTAATGCTCTAATACCTTTGGGACTCTTGTTCTTTTTTGGATGTATAAATGAGAAAATTGTGAGGGGAAGGGGAGAAGATGTTTTGGAGGAGAGGTCTGGTTTGTACATTAAGTATGGGGTAAGAAAGTCACACCTCACTTTGGAGAAACCTGGATCACTTGTGGGTATCACCATTTCCAGAGTGAAAGAGATTTGGAGACTACTTTCAAGGACAAAGTAGATGCCAAAAAGGCTTGGTGGAGCTAGAATTAGGTGCAAAGCAAAGACAATTAGACCGCTGGGTCAAAACCAGCATTTGCACTGGGAACATCTGCTCTGTGTTCATGTCCAGACTCTCCCTCCTGCAAGCCAGAGGCTGGTGAGTGTCTGTTGGGGAATGTCAGCCAGAGGCATGGACAAAGGAGCAAATCCACCCTGTGTACATGGCTTAACAGGATGTGCTTATTTTTCAGCTGCCATGGCTGATGTTGAAGTGGCCTGCTTGGCTCGTTGACAAGGAGCGATTTGGCAAGTGGAAGCATAAAACTGGCTAATGGGAAAGGTGCACAAATCTCTGCAAAAACAATAGCTGGCTCTGTGCAATCTGGAGGCAAAGCCAAAAGCATCATGCACACTGAGGTATAAAATGAACAAAATAAAAAGAAAAATAGGACCATAAAGGGCAACAGCAGTGACTAGAGTGTAGTTGTGCTGCTTATGGCCTCCCACAGCCTGTGTTGGACAGCACAGATGCTGTAATCACTCCTCTCATGCTTTTGATCGGGAGACAAGAATTCTCCTTGTGCTGTGGAAGAGCTGTCCTAGGTGGTGGTGAAAACCATCTGCCAGGACCTGTGCAACTGCCTCCATCCAGCACACAAAGGAAGAGTGCCTGTCCTTGCTGTGACAGTGATACAGAAGGACACGAGTCCCCTGGCCCCCGTAACTCAACTCAGATTATGAAGCAATGAGGTCTTGAGTTACAAGAGCCTGCAGTTAAACCCCAGTGGAGGCAGCTGGAAACAGAGAAAGCCTACAACAACAACAATGGGTGGGAGTTAAAGCTCCTGAAGGCAGCAGCATTTGTGCAGACTGCATAAACACATCTGTGCTCATCCCACCCTAAACCCAACTCTGCAAGTGAGTGTGGGTTTGTGTCCTGAGGTGCGCAAATGGCATCTGCCCTATAGGACCTGGAGTGGGAAATGATGAGGGAAACAAAGCTCAATTTGTCACCCTACAAGGCAGAAAGGAACCTGAATGTACAAGGTGGTGTAGAGGGAAGAGATCATGTAGGTGGTTCCAAAGTTTGAAGAGCTGGTGAAAGGTTTTCAGGTTTTCTAACATATATGGATGCTTGGTGGTCCTAAGAAGACAGACTGATGCTGTTGCTCTATTATGGACAGGTTTCTTTCCTCAGCCTCAAGGACAGAGTTGTCTGGAATTCCCAAATTCAGGAAAGGGGATTATCTGGCCTTAAAGTAAATTTTTTTCCCTATGGCTTCTGGATCTTCAGGCCCTTGCTTCTAAAGATCACACCCCAGTCCTGGTCTGTGCTAAGATGCTTTAGGAAGATGGCTTTCCTATGGGAATCTCTATCAAGAACTGCAGCACCATATTCCCTCTGTTTATTTTAGTTAATGGCTTGAAATTGCTCCAGAAAAAAAGAGGGTATGTGAGTAAAAAGGAATTTGTCAGACCTAAGTATGATTACAGAGGAATCAAAATAGCTTTACCCCTTCAGATTTATCATGAAGATCTGCCTCAATGAGACTCTTTGCTGTCAAAGGAGATAAAAGGTAGTTTGAGAGCAGGTCATCTGACCTGTTTCAGATGTCTCTGTCAGTACAATGGTTTTCCCCCTCCTCTGTCCCTGTTCACTGGACCTCCACTGACTTTAAAGGCAGCCTGCAGTGACTGGCTCAGCTACAGCCACCTCCATTTAGTCAGCTAAATCCACAAGTTGATACACAGAATCTGGGTCAGAGATGTCAAGTGCAAAGCCAGGAAAGCAATGAACAGACACATTCATCAAACTCTTCCATTGGATGAAAAGCTGGTGCAGGAGCAGCAGTACACAGCTATTTCTTTTAAATTAAAATGTGCTTAACTTGGATTGCTATTCTCTTAAAGGTTCTCCTTCACATTTCACCTTTTCCCTTAGAATTAGCCTTGGAACTCAAAGAAAAAGCATTTTCTTTGAATATCACAGCCCCAACCTCCAGGGTTAGTTACTTTTTAGCAAAATTGTGCTTGCCTAAGCAATGCTGTATACTAACCAGAGCTATGTCAAAACCTTAATTCACTTTCCTAATTATTTTGTGAGAGGAGGGTGTTTGGGATATTTAAATAATGATGTAAATCTAATTAAGGAAATCTAAAAGACTCTGAGCTTTCCCAATTGAAATTGTTTCCTGTGTTTCATCCACTGATGCTGATGTTCCTCCCAGTCACCTCTGGATTCATCAGGAGCTGTCAGGCTTTGCAGGACAAGCTGTTGACACAGGAAAATTAAGAGTACTCAGTGCCATGCAAGTCTTCTGATTGATAATATGCCCAAAGCAGAGTATCTGGGCTTCTTTCTCTTCTTAGGCTGGGTTCTGTGTGCCAAGCACTGTCTGAAGTCTGCAGTGATTTATCTGTGCACCTCTCTGCAGTTGGGGGATGGAAGGGTGTTGCCACAGTCTGAGTTGGAAGAGCAAGTGTATTGCTCTGGCACTAATAGCAGACTGCTGTACCTCTGTCAGCCCAGGCTCTGTCTGGAAGTGCAAGTTAAGACCTCTTCCAGTAACTTATGAGACGAGTGAGGAGCCAGCAGTGTGAAGGAAGCTGCCAGGGAAAATCCTTAATAACACAAAATGCAGTGCTAAGACAACATGCAGCCCTGGAACAATGCGACTTCTGTTCTTCATTTTTCTCAAAGTACTGCAATTTCCTGAATGTCATGAGCAGCTTGAGAAGCCACATGAACCACGCCAGTCCCAGGTCCAGATCATAGTAGGCCACACTGGGACATTTTTTTTTCTCTTCAGTGACACTTCCAAGAAAGTCAGCGCTGACTGACCCCCAGATTTACCAAACTATTGCTCCTCCTGCTTATCAGCTCTGGTTCCTCCTGACAGGTCATAAATCATAAAGTTGCCCTGAATATTTGTGCAGTGCATAGGACAGATGGAGCTGTGACCCATGGCTCAGGTCATTAAGCTCCTATAAAACCAGGAGCAATAACAATAACAGTAATAACAAGAAGCTTGAAGAAGTCTGTGCCTTCCTAGAGGTTCTGGGAAAGACATCTGCTGTAAGCAGTTCTTTCATACAAGATGCAAAGAAGCACTGTGAAAACCATTCTTGTGATTTGTCACTGATTTCTGTGCCATCATTACCCTTTCTGTAACCCAAATATTTCCATCTTCAGTTGTTCCCATATTGTTAATCCTTTTATTGTCATTGTTGTTTTCATGGATAAAATTTCTCCTCATAAGTGACTTTTCATTGGTGCAAGCATTGTTTTACTGCTGTATTGTGTTGTACAGCTGCTATTTTTCCTAGAATTGCATTCTTTGCCTGTAATTTCCTGCTTAGTACTTAGCACAAAAACCTGTTGTCCCTTCCTGTAATTTTTTCTTTTTTCCCTCCCTAGTTCAGTTTTGCTATTGTCTGTGATTCAGCCTCCACAGACTTCTTTCATGGAGTGTCCTTTCCCCTCTCTATAATTTGCATATTTTGAAATATTGTGTATTTGTTTCTTGTTTCAAATGAAAGTTGCAACATTGTTAATCAGATTCTCTTTTCCTACATGCTGTTCTGCTTCAGGTCCAGCAATCCTTTCTTCTTCCCCTCATTTTCCACTATCATACCAGTAGAGAATCTCCACCACCTTCCAGAGCAGCCTGTTCCAATGTTTGAGCACCCTTTCAGAGATGAAATATTCCCCAGTATCCAATCTAAACCTCCCTTTCCTTTCTCTCAGGAATCTGATGACTGAGCACTGCCTCTCCACTACCCTCTTATTCCACCTTTCTGTCATTTCTTTCCCCATCTTTCCCCTTTTTCTCTCTCATTGAGCTACAGTGTGTCTCCTTAAGCACTCTGAATAGTGGGATGTAAATAATTATTTTGCTGTCAAATGTTTCATTTTTGTCTCCTTTTCTGGACAATAATTCTTTCATGAGTGGTCACTGCATAGTTAATCTCAATTCATTACATGGCTGTCAGAAATCCAAGCCATAGCTTGAGATATTCAGTCGGTGCCCTTGGCTTCTGTGCAGTAATGTGCAGTGGGCTTTAGATTAAATTGTTATTGTTTGTTAACAGCTTATGCTCCTTCCAGTGCAGTCCTTGCAGGCCTTGGGTTGTTTGGATGGAGAAACAGCTGCTCCCAAGTGTGACTGGAGATGGAAGAGCAGCAGTGGCTGAACCAGGACTGGTGGCAGGAGTCCAGTGCCTGGGAGTTGTCTCCTGTATTATGTAGCCAGGCAAGGCTCAGGGATCTTGGTCCAGGCTGCAGCCAAAGCAGATGGCACTGCTTTGAAAAGTCATGGAAATACTTAGTAAGCTTTGAAGCTTGTTGAAGTGAGGCTGTAAGTGAAGCAAGTTTTCTGGAGAGAGATAAAATAGATTTCTGGATTGATTTTCATCCCTGGCTAAAATAGGGAAACTGTTAGGTAAACAATCCCTTCTTCCAGGCCAAAGTAAAATCTCTCATTTTCAAAGCTAAATAAACTTGATGGTGGAACTCAAACTACCTTGCTGCTGCTGCCTTAGTCATGAAGGATGCACACTGGTATGCCACCCTTGGTGACAGCACAGCCTGGGCTGGTGCCTGCAGCCTGCACTGAGGACCTGTCAGAGTAAGGCCAACCTGTAGGCCAGCCTAAATATCCTGCCAGCCCAAATACTCTGCCAAGTTCATATTTTAATAACCCTTGCCAACACAGTTCCTCCTGACTGTATGAACAGAAGTGGGCATCAAGGTGTCTCCACACTACAACAGCTTCATTGAGCATTGCTGGAGAGGATTAAAAACTCACAATTTGAAATCAACTTCAGTCAGCCTTTTACCTGAGAAACAGAGATGGTATCTGTATTGTCTGGGCTGAAATTTTGGATTCACTCATTGGTTTCTAAGAAAAATTTAAGACACTTCAGTCTACCATCAAACTGTCTCTTGAAGTCTCTTCTAGCAGTATCGAAGTCTAACAAAACATGGTCAGCATAAAAATGGTATCCAAAAAACTGTGCTATATAAAAATGTGCAAGTCACACCCCAGTGAACACAAACCCAGCAGTCATCCAAAACCTACTAAAAAAGTGACAATAGGCTGTCAGGTTTTCACCACCATCACATCTGTTCTAAGGGAACCCATACCCACCTTGACAGTCTGAAGAAGCTGCTTGGAAAGTAAATATTTTCCACACAAACAGTTCTTTAATATTTTCTCAAAAACTTGCTTCAAACCCCTTAAGCTGCACCATATACCACCAAACACATCATTAAAAGGAAAATACCAAAGAAGACTATCTACCAAATGGATCATATAGTTCCTTGAATAAAATGCAGGAAAATTACCAATATGTCCCGAGTCTTAAAAATATTCCTGAATCCTATGCCTAGGGCTCCTCCCAAAGCATAATATACTTCCCCTACTACACAACATCCTCATAGAAATTTTATGATTATAACAACCTCCATGAGACAGAAAAAAATCCATGCACAGGCAAAGCAGAATGGCAAAAGCATCCAGTTACCAGTAGACTAAAAACTTTTTCCATAAAGTCAATTTCCTCTCTCTCAGTCTCTGTCCTCCAGGGGAAGCTACAAAACACTTTCCAAAGGTGGCAATCAGAAGACATTACTCATGATAAGAACAAGTCACAGCATCAACAGAGACAAAGATTCATGGCACGTTATAATTCTCCCCTTTCAGCACCACTGTAAATTGCTTCCCAGTGAAACTGCCCATGTGCAGTAAATTCTTACTCTCTCCTTTCTCTCTCTCTGTGTATCTCTTTCCAGTGGTAGATACTCTCATGGCACCTTTTCCTTTGCAATGCCCTTTCTTCTTTACTACAGCTATCAAACTTATTTTCTTACGTTCCCCTGACAACTGATTAAGAGAACATAATTAAATTTCATCCTTTGCTCTCAGCTCATGCTCACTTTTGAATTTTGGCCTATGTATTCCAGGCTCAGCAAAGAGCTTTTAAGCCTGGTGTCTGTCTGTTGTTTCAAAGTAAATCAGCTAATGTAACAAAACATGCTTTTTCCCCCATACAAACTTTGCCTAGCTTAATACATAACTTAGATCAATGCTTAGAAAAACACCTCCAAATCTATTTTGTTGCATAAATATTATTCAGACTTGATTTCCATGGCTCAAAATGACATTTTTAAGGGATTTTTTTCCCTTTTTATTTTTAACAGAGTGGGTGGGAGTTCTAGTGGTCTACTACTTCCTGTCTTAATAGGAATTATATGAACTGACTTAAACTTTAAAAAGTGTGTGTAGATCTATGTGAATAAATTTATCTCTCCATCAACCAGGATAGTTTGCTGCAGCAACACAGCTCTTCTTGTTCCTCTTGTAATGCATGTTTAAGTGCTTCAGCACCTCCACGTGAAATATCTGGCTTTTAGAGCCATGTGTCTGTGTTGAGCTGTAAGATGTGTGCTCGTGCATCACCTGCTGCAGTGAGACTCTGATGCATGGCTTGGTCCCTGAGGTTTTACTGCCCAGGCAGCTCCATGTGAGGCTTAATCCTGCCATTCCTGTGGAGTGGTGCCTTGAACTTAAAATTGGAGTGGTGCTAGGCACAATGCACAGCGTGGGGAATGCAGGCAGAGCTGGGCTAAAGATCCTTGTGGAGCACGAGTACAGGGATCAGAGCAGGGCTGGGCTCCCCATTGCAGCTGATCACAGAGGGAAAGCCCCCAGGTGATTTACATGTGAAATCTGGTACTTCATGGTGAGCAACATCTTTGAAATTGGGAAGGTTTTGCCCTTTCTCCCATTGAGCATAGCACGTGACAGTGCAGAAACACTCCTGCTGCTGTTAGTGGAAGTGGTTTGGTAGTAAAATAGCCAACAGACATGAACATTTGAATTCAAGTGCTTCATTTATTTTGCCTTTGAAATTTAAACAGCCTGACTCCTCCTGAAGTACCCTTATCACTCCGTATGAATCTATGATTGCATTTTACCTCTTTTTTTTTTTTTTAACTTGTTTTCTTTCTGTCATTAAAAGGCCATCAGACTATTCTGTACTCCTTGTGCCCCTAATAATGACATATTATCTCCTAACCTCTGTGCACAGGAATGCACTAGAGAAACTCTCAGGGACTGAAATTCCAGGGAAATATTTCTCTAGGTGAAGTGAAAAAGGTGGGATGGCAGATTTTACTGAAATATTTACCATGGCTGACTTTTCAGTTTGGGATAATATGTTCTCAGGCCTCTCTCTGGGTTATGTGCAAGCAACCTGTATTGCAAACCTGCCTGGTAACACATTCAGTCCTGCTTCCTTCAATATCAAATGAATCCACCAAAGCCTTTATATGTATGACCCTGTGTCAGAGTCAGTCACCTGCATGCCTCCAAACTGCTGGAAACACAAGGGAAATTTAAATTCTCAAAACTTCATGATGCTTTGATGTTGGTAGATTTTTTAATGTCATTTTAACATGTAACAGCAACAGAGAAAAATTCTAAAAGCTGTGAATGTCTTTGTCAGTTGTTTATGGTAGGACTTGCTCCTGTAAAAGCTACAAAAGGGATGCTGTTGGGGATTATATATTTATAAAAATAGACTAGATTCAGTAGCTCAGTAAAGGCAAGTACCTGGTTCCAGTTTGGTGGAGGTGATCAACTGCACAAAACCACTGGCTAGGGAGTGTTGGGGTGGGTTGTGGTGCTGCAGAAAAGACTTTGGGTATTTGTGCAGGTGCTGTGGTAAATGGGTCAGTGGGGTCACGGAGTTGGGCATGGGATGCTTAGAAATGGAGACTTCCATTCCCTGCAGGAAAATACAGATTCAGCATTCAGTCCAGAGCACAGCAGTAATAATGCAGACCACCTGTGGGAGTTTGGAGGAGTTAATTGGAGTTGTTCAGTAAAAGATGAGGGACAGTAACAGCCTTCAGAGATGTAAAAAAGGTTATAAACATCAGGGAATAAGCAGCTCAGCCTGTTCCTTGTGGATAGGAGAGAAAGAACCAGCATTAGTCAGCAACAATGGAGTTTTGTTAGGCATTAGGAAAAACCTTTTAAGGTTGCTGAAGCTCTAGGAGGGCCCAGCATTTCCACCTTTGAGGGTTGTTATGAAGAAGCTGTGCAGGCACCTGTCAGCAATATGTTAATGATTCTGAGCAGAGCTGACCTCTGAAGGTCTCATTCCTGTGAATGGGAAGCCAGTGGTTTGTGTAGATCCCATACATAATTTAGGAAGCCCACAGCTGCTGCCTATAGGGTTCCAAAAACAGTAATGCTCACAAGTCCTTGGCAGAAGATGCTGTCTTTCTCAGTGGTACCCAGGAGTGTTTGTGGAGGTAATTTCTTTTTTTCTGCCTGAGCATCAGAGTCATCCATTTACTTCTCCTTGGCAAACTCTATGTGATCATTAGTGAGGTAAAAGGCAAGAGATACATTTTAGGAAGCTAGATCACCTGCTTTTCTTCAAACACCACCTTGGCAAAACTGTATTTTTTCTTCATACATGGCCAAATTTTGTTTTTTAACAAGATGTTTTACTTTATCCTGGTCATCCTAGTTATCCCAGCTTTCTTTTTTTTTTTTTTTTTATACCACAAGTCCTGTGTTTCAAAATAAAATATTTAACGAAGAAAAAAGAATTGCACCAAGTCATTTTTCCTTTTGATCCACATCAGCTTTAAAAGCTAGCTGGAAGGAGACAAGTCCAAGTATTCCACTTCAGCTACTTTGAGGTACAAGCAAACATCTAAAAATCCCATTCAGAGCCTTTTCTGTGAGCTAAAGTTCATGATTGTCTTACAATGCTCATTTCTCATTGATTTTCCTTTGCAGAAGGTAACTAGGCAAGTGGGGTGCTCAGGCCAGGTCCTGCATCATTCCTCCTATGAAGAAATTATTAGATTTAGATTTGATTAGAGAAGTGCTTTACTCTGATTTATTACTGACTCGAGCACACTCATAAATCTTAATCCATCTTTAACTTGATGCCACCAGTCTGATGAGCTTGACCATACTTAGCAGAAAACAGCACTACAGGACACAGAATGTGTCAGTTTTCTGTCTGGTGGAGGGCTATGAAATAAACTGCTAAAAGACGCCTCTAACAAAACTTGTTCTTAGAGCCAGCAGTGCTACCTGAAGAGCAGGGTGCCCTTGAAAAAATATATATTCCTTCGTTAGCCCAGTATCTGCAACATTTGCAAGCTCATTGAGTAGTTGCTAAATAATATATTCAGTTCCTAATTATTCTTGCAGATGAGAACAGCTATAGCACAGCCATCACGTAGCTCAGCTCTGCTTTTCTTATGAGCATGGATGTTTGCTTAGCAGGTTTGCCAGCTGTGGATGCTACATTTTTCTTGTTTTACTTGCAATGAGCATGAACCTGAAAGATCTTATGATCCTTTTGCAAACCATGGGTTTCTCTGCATCCTGACTCATTTCCGGAGCGAGCAGGAGGATGGAGCACCTCACAGAGTCAGACTTGTGCACAAACAGAATAATTTAGCATTAAAAAACAGAAAAAATGCTGTTGTGTTCAGCAACATATTTCCCTCTAGGATTAGTGAATCTAAGAGGAAAGCAGAGGAAGTTAATGTTTGCCAGAAGGGAAATAAGATCTCTCCCCCAGTATGGGGCTCAACTGAGCAATCAGTCTTGAACATGCAGCCCAGCACGCCCAGAGACAAACACCCTACTCCTTCTCCCCTGCAGGAATTTATTAGTTTGAGAAAATTTCCACAGCTTGCTCTCTGTA
Source organism: Vidua macroura (assembly GCF_024509145.1). Taxonomy (NCBI): domain Eukaryota; kingdom Metazoa; phylum Chordata; class Aves; order Passeriformes; family Viduidae; genus Vidua; species Vidua macroura. The sequence goes on from NC_071571.1 coordinate 7,181,957, forward strand.
CTCTATTTTCATAGCTTACAAGTGCTCCTGGAGGGCAGGAAACCCAAAAGTGTGTTTTGAGTAATTATGGCATTGCTCCTTGAGAACAGCAAGGGAGAAGCCACAGACATTCCATTTTCCAGCCAGGGTGGCTGACGTTCAGTACTATGTTTTTTCAGCTGACGAGGAATGCAGCACACATTTGGTGGGGGTGTCACCTTAGGTCTCAGCCTGCTGTCCCCTCAGTTTGGAGTTTTCCCCAGGGGCACTGCTGAGAGTGGTGAAGGGTTTTTGAGCTACAGACAAAGGGGGAGCCTGAACCAGCACTGCTGTTTTAGACTCATTCCCCTTCATCCCCCTAGGTCTGTTGCAGACCAGTCAGGAAATATCTTAATTTTCCAGTACAGCACAGGAAAGAGAGGAATTGTTGATAACTGTATTCACTACTTTCTCTTGACTTGTGAACAAGGGAATGAAGACTGAGGGAAGGCCTCATTGCAGATATAACTTCCTCATGAGGTGGAGAGGAGGGGAAGGCACTGATCTCTGCTCTTCAATGGCCAGTGACAGAACCTGAGAGAATGGCTTGAAGTTGTGTCAGGGGAGACTTAGCTTGGATGTTAGGAAAAGGTTCTTCACCCAGAGGATGGTTGGGCACTGGAACAGTCTCTTCAGGTAAGTGGTCACAGCACCAGCCTGACAGAGCTCAAGAAGTGTTTGGACAACACTCTCAGGTCCATGGTGGGATTCTTGGGCTTTTCCTATGCACAGCCAGGAGCTGGACTTCAATGACCCTTGTGGGTCCCTTCCAGCTCAGGATATTCTATGATTCTGCTGGTCATCTCTGTCTCTGCCAAGCTGGGATGGCAGCTGATGAGACTTTAACCTCACTGACTCCTTGGGCTGGTCCCTGGGGTGGGACCACCTTGCTTGCCTTGGGATGCCTGCAGTGAAATTCTGAACCAGTCACTCACAGTTAGCATGGGTTGGTAGGCACAGGGAAGATGTAACTCACCTAGTCCAGATTAGACCTTTTGTTTAGGTGACTCACTCAAAAAATATTTCACCAAAGTCTGCAATGGATTGCAGAGTTTCTTGGTGACTCCAATGTTTGGTCAGAAGCAGCCCCACCTGTCCACTTGTGCCACATGTGGAAGATCTCTGGGGACAGGACATTGTTTCTGCCTGTTATGCAATGCCCAGCCCTGTGAAGAACTGTATTCCTTACCAAGACCACCAGTTCTGACATAAAAGATCAATAATTAACATGCTGTTGCTATAAGCTTGTGGTCAATAATAAAGATGCTATTTCTATCATCTTGTTTTCCATTCATTTTCAAAGGAACTATTCCCAAGGCAGTAGCAAACTGACTAGAGGTCAGATCAGAGACATTGTTGACCTCCATTTGCAGGTACCACCACTAAATCTTAAGCAGTCATTACAGATAAGACCATGAAATTGTTTCTAACAGCTACCAGTTGGCTTGAATGATGCTGTCATTGTTAAATCTCATTTGCAATGAGTGTTCTCATTCTGACATATCTTTATTTTGTGGAGTTGGTTAAAGATTTTGAAGAGCATTTTTCAGGAACGGATTGGTTTGATGATATACTTTGCACATAATACTTGAACAATCCCCATCTGAAAGCTGTATTGTTAAGATATCATTTTACTCCTGGTGGAAGCAGGGTAGTGCTGATGGATTGTCTATAAGATGCATGAGCAGGGGAGGCAGATTAAACAACATGGTCTGAAGGAATAATTATTCGGTGTGCTTATCAGAGGAAATTGATTATCAGACATTCCTGATCAATTCATTTTCCCTACATCTGCTTTTTCACATTTCACTTTATTAAAATTTCATGGTCTAAGGGAGCCTTTAGTTCTATAAACCAATCGACCAATAAGCTGTTAGTATGAACAGTCCAGCCTAGCAGTGATGTGCAAAAACTTCAAATATTGAAGCAAAACAGCTGGGAAAAAGAGCAAAACCAGGAACAGCTAAATGAAATGAAAGAAATGTGTACTGAGTGGTAAAATTATCCTTTGCCTCTTCCTTGTTGTGTTACTCTTTCATTGGAGTTTTCTGTCTGTATCTTTGTCTGGAACTCTCTCTTTTCTCTAAAACATAATGCACACATAAGGTGAAGAAATTATCTAGAATGTCACAATGTTATTTTTGAGACTAGTTTCGCAAAATTAATGAAATCTTCCAGTGCTCTTACCAAAACTCTGGGCTTTGAAATTTATTCCTCAGTGTTTGGAGCCCATGGAAAGCAGCAGCAATACAAGCCAAGAATTATGTAGGAAGGGCAGGGGACACACATCTTGGGCTGTTCAGTACAGTCAGGAGCCATGAGTTCCTCCAAGTATGGTTTGGTTTGCTCCTTCTGGATGACATGACTCGGCATGAACCTGCAGGATTGACTTACTCTCTTATTTTCTTCCTGAACCTTCTTGCTACCTTGTCAGGACCTAAAAATTCCTCACTTGGTCAGGGGCTCCCCAGCTGCACAGGTGGAACAGAACAGTGGTTGAAGTTCAAGAAGGGGACCAACAAAGCTGAAACAAAGGGACTGACGTCACTTCTTGCCAACTTTCATACAAAATATTTAATTATTCAGTGTAACTCTCTAGGTGGGAAATTTGAACTGTCCTGAAGGCTTCTCATGTCCTGTACCTAGAAAAATCTTTATGCTTCAGAGCAATTTTTTTTTCATTTTGATGTGTTGATTAATACCCTGAATGGAGAATCTGAAGTGTCTTGGGTAGCTCTCACTGCAAAACCAATCCAATTGTATACAGATAACAAACATTAAAAATTTCTCTTGCAGACACAGAAAGGCTCAAAAAGACAGTTTTTTGTTATTTTGTTTTGTTGTACTCTTTTGCTAAGACAGTAAATGTTAATGGTTTAAGACAACCAAGAACAACAAGAATTGTGCATTTGCAATAGTGGTCATGTAGGAGCTGGATGTTAGAACTGCACTTTAGGATTGTCATGTAACCCATATGGGTCTCCAGATGGAAATGCTCTTGCACAGTTGCTTGCATGTCAGGCTCTGGACACCATCCAGGCAGCAACCAGACACTGTTCACAAACTTTGTTTCCTCATGGAAGCAATTACTTTTTGCAAAAATGTTAAGTTTTTGTCAAATATTCTGTTCATGCAACATTTAAGTGATGGAAGGTAAGTGAGACTTTCCTATCTGAACAGAGAAAACCAATTTCTACTATAGTAAATCACCTAATCAAGAAGACAGATATGCCATATAGTATTTAGGAATATTTATCAGGAGGTTGCAAGACACAGTGCTTTGCTGCTGAAAAAACCCTCTCTCAGCTCAGAGTTCTGCTTGTAATATTATTTCCTCCTCTAGGAAACACCTTCTGCATCAATCTCAAAAGTAGGAATGTTTTCTTCATGAGCTGTAGACCAGCTGGTCAAGAGGGAATAGCAGCAAGGACGAAAGTGATGCCCTTGAATCCTTCATATAAATAATTTAGATTCAATCTGCTAACAGAGGTTAGATGCCAGTACATAATTCAGATCCCATTAGACTAGAACATCAGGGGTGAGATGATATTTAGATAGATCCTACAAACACAAATCTCCTTTTCCTTAATGCAGTTAACCTAACACAAATCACCTTACAATGCAAAATAAGCACTCTGAAGAATCAGAAAAGATGTGTAATTTAAAGTAAAATCCCAGTTTCTTTATTAATTTGGGAAACTGCATTACTGTTTGCATTGTTACAACTGTACTGCATGATTATAACAGTCAGGACTCATCTGAATTTCCAGGTTAAAAATCACAACAATAAAATAAAAGGAAATTCTTTCCACTATGGACTATAAAGGACATAAGGGCAATCAAAACACTTAATTTGAAAATCCTTGTTGACTAGAATATTGACTCACTGTGATCATTACTGAGGAATTAATCTAACAGAACTTAGACACATAAAATGCAGACTTCTGTGTAGGTGTTGCTAGTTATCCTGGGCTCCCTGTGTGGCCATTGGAAACTCAGCCAGGGAATTTTCAGAGAAGTTAAGATGCATTTTATCTCATCCTAAAGCTGCCTACGGTCCCGACATGAAAATGTTTCTCTTCACAGACTGAAGAAAACACCTTGGCAGGCTCACAGACTGGAGGAGTGCAATATCAGCTTGGGTGGAATACACACTGCCCATTTATAAACAAGAAACCACAGAAGCACTTGAAAATCCTGGCTGAAAATGTGTATACTAAACTGGCTGCTGTCTTGTTGGCCTGGCTCTGAACAGAGGGGTCACAGCACCAGGAGCCCATCAAATTGCTGAAGAAACCCCTAGGAATGAGAGCAAGAACATATCCCTTTCTCAGGGAAGTCTTATAATACCTTGGTCCTGCCTCAAAGTGGAGGACTGTGGGGAGGGGAAATGTTATGCTCCTTTTCAGGTTGCTAGAAAGAGCAGAGCTGTAAAATGATGCAGAAGTTGAAAACCTCTGAATCTCTGTTAACCAGTGGGAGCCAGGGGCCAGCCTGACCTTCTGGAAATGGTTCCTTTTGAGAACTGATGAGCTGTACCCATTTTTATGACAGACCTTGTTCAGCAAGTCCCTTTTGCTCACTTGTAATTTCTGCTGGAGTAAGTAACTAGATTACAATATTATAGTTTCCATATGGTCCTTACAGCCAGTCAATTAAAACTTCCCTGATTCTCCTCAGTCGCTGCTGCTGCCAAAATAAAGGTATTTTGCATTAAACATGAAATCTATGACTTTAAATCTGCCTTGCTCCAGCAGCCAGGATCACTTAAAAAATGATGGTTCAGCCAATGACCAGCCTGTTAATTTGCTGAAGAGATTATTGAATCTTGCCAAAATGCAAAAAGGAAAAGAAGAGCTGGGCTTTTCCATCATCACTGATAAAAAATAGTGAAAGTGATGAGACAAACTGTGTGTTCAGGAAATTAAATCTCTGGGACAAAACAACCTGGTTAGCTAGAAAGAGAGCCAAGCACCCAGGAGACAATAACACTGCAATCATAAAATATCCACATTTTTGGCTGCCAGGTTCCTAATAAAAGCCCCCTTTGCTTCAGTGTTTTGCTCTCTGCCTTCTGTCTGTTCATTTTCTTCCCCTGGAATAAAGCTTTCCACTTCAGTTCTGCTTTTCAATTCTGAATTCCAGCTTTCTCAAAATTAATCTGTATTGTGCTGTGCTGTCAGTAGGTGCCAAAGTCTCCAACTAAACTACTGCACAAGTTTAAGAATGGCAACAACTTCCTCTACCAAGTGTTTTCCCAGGAATCAACACAGAGATCCATGTTAGAGTTCCTAGGTCTTGCAGCAGACAGGTCCTGTCTCTTATAGCCAGCCTAATTTGCTGTAAGATCTTGATTCTAACAGTGCAAGAACTTCCAAATTTGGTAGCTAAGATTAAAAATGTAGAAACAAACTACCACTAATGAGAAAAAGCCATCTTAATCAGGAGAACAGAGTTCAACTTAGATTTTTTGGCTCAATACTTGCTCTCGCTCCTTGAAGATCACCTGAGGAAAGAAGAAGAGTCCTTGAAGCTTAATTTCATGAAGTCTGGCTTAACAGTGGCAAGCAGAATTATGAGAAACTCTTCTGAAGCAGGATGGTGTAGACAACATGATTTCTGGGAAATCCTGTAGTACACAACATGCATGTATGTAAAAATGGACCAAAACCTTCCAGGATCACTGCACAATGACCAAACATCATCTTCTGAGCATCCAGCCAGCACAGCAAGGCCCAAGACTCTCAAGACACAGTTTCTAAACCCCAAACATTCACCAATAGTTTGAAGACCGGTCACTGCTGAATGCTCATTGTTATCATTATTTTTAATTATAGGGTTTGTCATGGTGAAATGTTTATGAGGCTGCCAGCTTTCACTGGCTGTCAAAGGGAACTTAGTCCCTTCACACCACTGGAGAAACTGTCTCAGTATAAACCCATCAAGTGGAAACAAAGAATTAAATGTCAGTGGTTTGCCAGAGCTTTGGTGACAGCCTTCTCCTCCCCTCTTTTCATTGCCACATGAACAGCTGAGAGATGCACAAGAAAAGGCAAAAGAAAAGAAGCCTTTCAACAAGAGACAAAAATTAATCACTTTAGAATAAACACAATTCCTCAGCCATGAAGGGCAATTAAACTTATTTCACTAGTGAAAAGGAGAGCTTAATAAAGTTATGAGTGTTTTAAAACTCATAATAGCAATTTTTACATTCCCCCTTCATGGATGAGCTCTCACAAGTCACAAGATTGTGAGCTCATTATCAGCTGCCATTCAGGGAGCTGCAGGTTGTTAAAGTGCTTTGTCAACTCTCTCCATCTCCAAGCTTCACCATTAATTCAAAACTGGGTTTTTTTTTCTTTCCATCCAAGGAATTAGAACACTTGTTTGATTAAAACAAGATAAACTATACGTTCAGTTGTTCATCTCTTCCCTTCGTGCCAGCTCTGTAAAATGATCAGCCAAATAATTGGTAGATGTTCTGGTTTTGTTTCTCCACAGGTAGCTGTTGAAAACAGGTGGAAATATGAACACATGATGGGAGGAGCAAAGCAAGGCACTGTGGTGGAGCAAAACCTGAAACATAGGAGTGATAAGCAAATAATCAAGTTTAAGGAAGGTATTTTAAATTCTGGACAACTTAACCCTGGTTCATCTGTAAGCATAATTGTCACCTTCTGAGTGGATCCAGATCACTCTGAATGGTTACATCCTCTCTGGGGTTTTCTGCATTATTTGGATTTTTCCTCTCCTACTCTGGATAAACTTGACTTGGTGCAGATTGACTTATTTTAGTGATTCTGGCTTAAAATTGTTTTGGATTTACAGACTGAAATTGCCTTCTCTTTCAGTGCTTATACAGTCACATATAAAACAGGGGAGGGGGGTGAGCCGGAAGGATTCTTGATTTGTTTCAGGTTCCTAAGAGCTGACATACAATAGACATGAGCCATGGTTGTGATCTGCTGCATTGAAAATTCCTGTATCTGCAAATGCTTCAGGAAGTTAAAACAATTCCTAAAAAAATAGTGAGTGAAAGCTGTATGTAAAACTCTTGTTTTTAGCAGCAGCTACCTTGTGCCAAGCAAAATAAAATAAATAGTGAGATGAGATGTGGAGCTTCATTTACATTCTCCCTTTCTGTGGTAAACCAAACAAAATGTACCATCTCAGATGACATTTCAGACACTTAAAAGAATAGCACAAAGCAGTCACACCCCAGGTGGTGTTTTCAGAGGGGTCACCATGTGAGCAGCTACAAGGAGTCTGCCCAAAAATCACCTTTCACTCAGGCTCCGCTGTAAGTGGCTACTTCTTAAAACTCAGCTGCTTTGTTCCTGTGCATAAAACATTGAAAATGTTGAAAAATTCAGATGTTATTTATCAAGGCAACAACAGGGCAGGAAAATCACACTCTCTACAAAGCTCTTGACCTTTTGTTCAATCCTACTCTCCTGCACATTTTAATGCATGATTTTAAATGCTCTGCAATGAAAGGGAAATCAGACTGCTGTGATAGAGGGGTGCAGTTATTTACACTTGTCCCTGGAGGCTGATTCAGAAATGGTTTTGCTGGACAATGAACCCTCAGGTTTCTTTGAATATCCTCATCAGAATTCCCCAGGATCTGGGCATTGTACAAGCACAAGTGTGATGCATGCACATGTATATTTTAGGAAGCTGCTCCTCTTTGAACCCTCAAGTGTCAGGATTACGAGTAACATATTTACGAGACATATTTTGGTCTCTAGGGCAATCACAGCATATACTTCCTAACACAGGAAAAAAGTTTTGAAGAAAGGTGAATAAAAAAGGAAAAAACCTATCAATTATATACTTTTACAACCTTAGCTCTGCTGCAAGATCTAGACCTACCCACACCAATATTCTCTGCAACTGTTGGCAAGGGCATGTAGTGATAGGACAAGGGGGGATGGCTGTCAACTGACAGAGGGCAGGTTTAGATTAGATCTCATGAAAAAATTCTTTACTATGATGGTGGCAAGGTGCTGAAACAGGTTACCCAGAGAAGTTGTGGATGCCCCATCCCTGAAAGTGTTCAAACCCAGGTTGGATGGGGCTTTGAGAAACCTGCTATAGTGGAAGGTGTCCCCTCCCGTGGCAGGGGTAGGAACTGGATGATCTTTAAGGTCCCTCCAATACAAACCATTCCAGGATTCTATAATTCTAAGTTTCATGGACCAAAGAGGAAACATGTCTGAATATTCAGCCTCTTACATAGTCATTGGTGAGTAATTCATGGATCAGGATCACTTATAACACCAAAGTCAGAGAAGTTATTCTTGCACCAGCTGCATGTTAGCAGAACAAACTTCTGAAAATAATACACACTTTTGCCACTTGCAATGCTCAGGTTTTTAACCAATTTCCCATTCAGACACAAATTTAATAAGCCCTTGGTATTCTGTGTGGTGTCCAAATATAGTATCATTATGTGATACAAACCATTTTACTGTTTTCAAATGTAACAACTCTCCAGAGTGAAATACTGTTAATGACCAGCATAAAATAGTGATCATTTTAGTACAGGTTGTAAATCAAAATTTATTTTGTACCTGGCCTGCCATGAGGGCATGATTAACTTTTATAAAATGGGCAGGATTTGGGGAGCCATTTGATTGGTCAATATTAGTTCTAAGCCACAGGTATAAATCTTTATGACTAAACAGGTCGAAATTCATTAGTCCCGTGCCCCTCCTTCAGTTCACATTGCTGTAAAGTGGCAAGGAAAAAAGTATCAGTGAAAAGAAAGGTTTTTTTACAAATTTCCTGATCTATTTTCTCCAAGCAAAATGAAAACATACTGTGGGCTTTAGGTCCAGCCTTACTGCATGATGATCTCAGTTACAGCCACAGCCTGGCATCTGTGGACAGCTCTGTGGAGGTTGCACAGCTTGGAGGGGCTTGTGAGAGCCAGAATCCTGCAAAAGGTGCTCACCCCTCTCAGCCAAGTCCTGGAGCCATCCCTTATCCCTTCCTGTGTCCAAGGCCAAGGCTGAGAAGCACGAAGCCACCTGGTGCTGCTTGGAGAGCCAAAATGAGGAGGAAAATGTGGCATGGATTAAACAGAAATCCCTGATGTTATCAACTCTCACCTAAGTCATGGCCTGGAGCAACCCTCTGTGCAGATTCTATTTGAATGGAGACAATTTCACACTGCTTGTTCATTTTCTTTTTCCCTTCCTCCCCAGGGTACAGACATGAAATTCCACAGGAAACAGGATTTCAGGACTACACTGCTCTCGAGCAGGTGCTGCTTCCCAGAGCCATCACCCCAGCATAGCTGTGCTGGAAGGCAAAAAGAGCCTGCTTCTTGATCATGGTGTTGTTTTCCACCTCCCTGCCCAGGCAGGTGTGGGTGCTGAACCACCTGGTGCATGGGGATGAAAGAGCCCTGTGAACAGCTCAGCCCATCACTGGAGTGGCAAGGTACATCCCAGCATTTCTCAGAGGTTCTCATAGAGCTGGAAAATATTTCCCTTCTATGCCTCTGGGCAGGCATAGGGAAATATCTCCATGCCTTGACTGAGACATTTGATTTCCTGCATTAAAAAAATAAGGAAGAAACCATAAGCCTTGCTAATGGGTGTGTATTATAAATGCAGGCAAACCCAGTGGGAAGAAATGCTGATGTCTGACTCCAGTTCAGAAGGCTGAATGATTTCTTTATTATAACTATGCTATAATACATTAATATACCATTTAAAGGAGATACTAAAACTACATACCTACATTTTCTAACTACCATATCTAACTAACTCACAACTTGTGACCTTCTCTTGAGAGTTCAGACACAAGTGGATCTGATTTGCCATCAGGCTCAAAAAATCCTCACCAGAATCCAATCAAGCAATCACCCCAGGTAAACAATTCTCCAAACACATTCCACATGGGAAAAACAAGGAGCAGAAATAGAAATTGTTTTCTCTTTCTGTCCTCTGTGCTCCTCTATGAAAAATCCTGAAAGAAAGAAGAATGTGCTTGTGACAGGTGTGGGCACCTGAAGAGGTTTAATTCTGCTGGAGACCTGCTTTGCAGCTGGGGAACTGGAACTGTCCACCCATCAAACTGGTGAGGGGGCCACAGGAGGAGCAGCAGCACAGGCATGTGTCCCCAAGAAGCAAATGGCCACATCTGCACTGGTGTCCACTGGTTCAGAGCTGGGGGCACCTGGTGCCTCAGCACCCCCTTAGAGCTCATGGCTAAGTGAAGGTGACAAGGACACACAGACAGGCTGTGCCACAGCAGGAGCCCAGCCAGGACCTTTGTCACTCCTCTGCACCACCTGTCTGGCAATAAATCTATGAAAACTGTCTCCAGGCAGTTAATGATGTGTTTATGTACCAGAGTTTCTAACACTTTATAAGCGATTCTTATCATCCCTTTAATCATCTTCCTTCAGCCATTTTAAACTGCTGGTCCCATGAGATCTATAAATGAATATTATTCATCAGTGAACAATGTTAGTGAAGGAATCCAAATAGAATCTGGTGCTTTATATGTGGGAATTAGGAGGCTTTATTATGAAAACTCTTCTGCAATTTTAATTACACTGGCTGTTACTTTTGACTGCGCATATTAAGAAAATTATTTATCTCTGATAAATGCTGAAATAGCGGCTCCAAAAATGACACCAAGAAAACAAGAGAAAATACATGGTGAAATATTTGTTATTTTGTGTCCTTAAAGCAGTCAGGGCATGACTAGCCCAAAGCAAGTTTAGGAAAATAGTAAATATACTATTAGATGGGAAAGAGCGTTTTTGCTTAAAGGAAACCTAAACAGGTTTCCTCCCTCTTAACAACAACTTTAAAAGAAAGCTTGATCAAAACTGGAAGGACTGTGCATGCAAAACTTATTAAGCAAGTTATTCATTTCCCATCTGAATAGCCAGAGATTTCTCGAGTCTGTGAAGCAAACATCCTCTGCAGCAGATTTTAGCACCTTCCTGACCTGGTGGCCAAAAAGCACAGCCAAGCAGGCAAAAACTGGGTCTGCTCTTTCCAAATGCTCACTGCTTCTTGTTTAGATAAGAAATGAGTCATCTGCAGTCTTAGCAGGTGGCACTGCACAGATTTTTTTACTTCAGAGGGTACTTCCCTATCTCAGACTGTTCCTTCCAAGGCAGGATGCACTGCCCTGTGTCTGGGACAGCATCAAGCATGGCACAGCACTTGCCATGCTGCATCCAGGGCTCTTCAGAGTGATTTAGCCTGGATTGGTTTGGTTGCTGTTAAAAGAAAGCAAACAGATTAACATCTATGCTGATATAAAAAGGGTTCCTCTAACAGAGGAATATTCTGGGGACAGAAGAGGCTCTTCTTTCTGAGGATGGGACACATTTAGCTTCTGAGATCCAAGGAGCAGCCACTTAACTGGGGCTCATAGAGCCACACCAGTTAGAATTACTTAATCCCCTGTACTCCTTCCAAATGGTGTGTCTTCTCCTTTAAAACTGATGGCTGACTGCAGGCTGGGCAGACCTTTAAATGTTTTTATTTGACTTGTGCCCTCCACATCCAGGGTTGATGCACAGTCTTTAGTGCCTTTGTGCAGCCATCTGCTCCCCTGGCCAGCTGCCCGGGGACAAACCTGCTCCTGCCCTTCCCTGGCCATATGGTGCCAGCGCTGAGCGGGGGCAGCCTGCCCCCAGGGAAACTCAGGGAAATTCTCCTCTCTGCCTCTGCTCTGCTAGGGAAAAAAAGGGGCAAAACCAGGCTAAAAAAATATAGATAAGGAGCCTGAGGGTCTCCTGAGTTTCTCTGGTTGCTTGTGCTGCTCCCACAGCCAGGCTGAGGGGAGGCAAGGTGGGCAACCACCTTGGAGCAATTTACCCTGAGGTCCCTTGGTAATCTGCAGAGCTTTTTGCATTGCCAGCCATCTGACTTGCTCCAGGGTGTGCTCAGATGAACACACCAGCTCCAAGGACAGCTGAGGGCTGGTTCCCATTAGACACCCTGCCTGCAGACATCTACCTGCAGGTGAGTAAAGTCTCTGCTTCCTCCAGGCTCCACAGCTCCCACAGGATGCTGCAGGGAAAGACATTCTTGGGAGGAGCAGAGTCCCAGGGCAGGCACTCTTTAAGGCTGGATTTGCATTTGGCACAGAAGAGTGAATGTCATTTTAAGGTCTGGATGCCACAGCATCAAAAATGCAACTGCAGCTCTCCTGGGTGCAACTTGTGGAAAGCTGCAAACATCAACAAGAACAACAACAACAAAACAAAACAACCCCCCCCCAAAAAAAAAAAAAAAAAAAAAAAAAACACAAAAAAAGCACCACAAAACCAAAAATAAAATTAAAAAAAAAAAAAAAAAGCCCCAAAACCAGCCTGCCCTTAACAGCAACTGGCAAAGAAACATCTCACTGAGAGTTTCATTACTTGTGTGCAGGCTGGCAGAAAGTGGCAGGTCAGTCTCACCACACTGGGATAATGAGCTCCAGCCTTTCACACTTAGGGATGATTAGAGCCACAGAGCTCTCTCAAGGGAGGAGTTATCCGTAGGAGGATAGGAGGCAGCAGGTCCAAAGTGACAGGGTATTAAGTCAGCATTCCTTGCAGAAGATACTCAATTTGCCATGATTTGTAATATATGTGTAATTCAAAAATTAATGTGCAGTTCTGCTCCTTCAATAGTGCCTTCTAATGGGTTTTGGAAGGATTTATTTACTACGACTTGTTGTGATATTTTATTAATTTTATTTCAACATTTTATTACCGACAACACAAGCTAGGAAAATACTTTGAAATATTGCGACTTCTTATTAAATTCATCAACTACCTTTTCTGGAGAGGGAAGTACTTGCTATTTTATATAGGAGTGAAATGATACTCTTGTTTCATGGTTCACCACAGGTTTGGAAGACTCCTACACCCAAACTCTGCTTGACTGCTGCAGAGTTGAAAAAGGTGGCCTGAAATGAAGTGCTAATTGTAAAGCTAGATGGTATTAACTCAAGCATTCAAATGGTATTCAAATATGAAATTGAGGAATCACTAAGTACTGTTAAATTGAGCCTTCCCTTGTAGGGCTGTACATTTGCCCTGCAATGCAGGGCAATAAATGCAATCTCAGTGGCAAATATATTATTACCCATTAAAAAAACTTTAGGAATGGTGTGAGAATCCATAGATTAGTGATTCTGTCTTTCACACCAGTCAAAAAAAAGTGTAAGGTACACTAAAAAAAAAAAAAAATTAGAAAATACACATATGAAACCCTGATATATTGTAAAGAATTGACAGGATTTACATTAAAAAAAAAAAAAAGGAAGATATTATGCCTTTCACATATCTCAGGATTATTTGCAAGGAGCCAATGCACATGAAGATAATGGTTTTGTCATTGCAAAGGAGCTGAAGTTTAAAGAACTTAAATATCTCACCAAAGACTGTTAAGGAAACTAAATTCTTCAGGGATAAGAAGGAAATTCCTACTCCAGATTAATCACTGAAAGCAATTAACCAGGAATTGCTTAATTAATTAGATAGGAACAAATAATTTGTTCTCACACTGGAGAGTGAGGTCCTATATTAAGGATTTATGGTAAGGCTGGTGTTGTCTGTGTGTTCAGAAATGACCCAGGAACAGAGGAAGACACTTAACCAAATCAACCCCTGCCTGATGAGCTGTGCCAGAGTCTTGTGCTCTTCTGCAGCTTCAAGATAAAAAGATGTGCTTAAATCATTTCAGATCTCTGTTCCAGCTCTCACCAGCAGGTATGCCATGTGGAAAAGTCAGACATCTTCTACCAGTGGTACCAGGGAGGTCTGGTGTCTTTCCTGAAGGGGTACTGTGGGGCATGTAGGGATATGTCTTTGGAAAATCCTGCGCTCTGACCCTGGCCCCTGGCCAGAGTGTGATGTGTGTGCAAGTGATGTAGTGCAGTTTCCTTGCATGGCCAGTGCCAGAGTGATGCCAGAGGCAGTGGGAAAGAGGAGTAGAGGAAAACATTTGGGTTTATGACTGAGCCTCCTACATCAGTAGTAAAATAAGTCCAACTAGATGGAAAAGGTAAAGCAATGTCACTGTGGTGAAAGTGAAGATCAATAAACAGAGGTAGAAGTGATATGCATGTATCAGAAAGAATATTTGTGAAAGTTGATGCTATAAGTCCTTTTAAATCTATCCCAGTTCTTGGTAAAATGGAAACCTGCCCTTTTTGTGGCTCACTGTCTTAGTGCTGCACATAAATCCCCCTGGGAAGGAATTGATTCTGAATTTTTCTTGGCTTTTTTTTTCCCTTTATCATGTAACAAAAATAAGTGACTTTCTATGCTCAATTTGTAAGTGGTCACTGTTCAGATTATGAGCTGAAAATTAGAGCACTTGACAGCACACACCATGGAAAGCCCAAACAGAGGAACTTTCACCCCAGAGGAAGGGGAGGAGGAGGCACCTTCAGTCCTTCACTACCTCATGTTCAATCAATTTTCCCTCAATGCTGAACCAGTTCCTTTTAGTGTTTCCTGTCTTTCCCTTATGCAGGGCAAATCAGTCCCATCCAGTATTTATGGCAGCCCTTATTTCATATTGATTATTTTTAGCTCTTGGTATTCAGCAGCAGCAGAATTCTCTATTGAAGTTCAATGTAAAATCTAACTACAGCAGCACTCTTGCAATAATTATTTTATGAATTAATTACAGGTAAGTGGCTGTACATAAGGGCAATTGTAATTATCTGTATCACACAGTGAGCTGCAGTCACACTTTTGGGCTTGAACATTTTTCCTCTGCCTATTAAGAATAAGCTCATGGAGTCTAAGAGAACTCCTTGCACCAGAATTTGGCTGACAGGCTGTGTTGATTAAATGCAATATTTCTGTCTTAGGTTTGTGGGTTTTTCCCCTGAAGAATCTATTAACAACTTCTTCTTTTCTATATCCTTGCTCAGTTGCTGTGTGATGTGAGTTCCAAGGTCAGGCAATATCACCATGGGCCTTCATTCCAACACCTCTTATTAGGGCAGAAATCTCAAAAATGAATCAGGTAAGAGTGTGGAAGCACTTTTCTAATATTGCTCACTTTTTTGGGGGGGATTTGGCTGAGCTCTGATTAGTTATGTGGTATCTCATGCCTGCTGCTTCACTCCATCCTCTGAATCTTTCTAAGAAGTTTATTAAGACTGAAGCCAAGCAATCATGAAACAATACAGATAATAAATTCTGGGCTTACACATATCTCTCCTCACACATGCTCTCTCACAGCAGCATGTCTCAGAAACTTTTATTATTTGCAGAGGTCAGGAGCAGATGAGTTGGGTGTTGCCAGTCCATGCCAGCAGGAAGAGGTTCCTTCCCCAAATCTCCTTAGGGCCAATGTTAGAACTCAACTGGGATAATCTGCAGGAAGCTTCTTCTGAGCTGAAGGTACCTCCAGTCCAACATCCTCTTCCTGTGGTCTCGCACCAAGCTTGGACATTGTTTACAACTATTTCTCATTCCCACAGGTGCCCAGCCCCCCTGACCATCCCTCTTTGCTCTCCACATCCCTTGTCCTTTATCCATTGTTCTTCTGGGCAGGACTCCAGATGCACAGGGGCATTTAAACACCTAATTCCAATGTGGAACACGGAGATACAGCCACCATTGCTGATTTTGGGTCAAGAAAACTCCTCCCGCCCCCAGTGAAGATCTGTAGGAAAGACATCAGGGCTCAGTGAGTCACTTGTGGGTGTTCAGCAAACATCAATATCTTGCACACCTTGTCTGGAGCGGGTGCAGCTGATCAGAGGGTGCTACCACAACACCTGGGAGGTGGGCAAGAACATTGCTCTGAGGGCTAAAGGGTCCCTTTGCTCTCTCTCTCCCCTCTCATGGAGATGTCTGCACACATTCTGTGTAGCCCACTAAGATCTGCACTGGTAGGAAAATGTGTTTGAAATCAGAGAAGGTTCTTTGTGTGGGAAGAAGAGAAGATCAAAGACTAATTTACTTAGTTCTTAGGAAATGAACCATGGCTCAAGTAAGAAAGAAACTAGGGAGATAAGAGAGATCTCAGGCAGCAGAATTCAGATCTGGAGAGTTGTACTCTGCACAGTCTGCAGTGAGACCAAAATGTCTGGAAGCATTTCAGTAACAAAGGAGAGACACGGTTAAAATAGAAACACTTTTCTACAAAACTGGTTACAAAACAATCAAGGAAAGCTAGCAAAAACATACCTCTGCTAAGCGCTCTCTCAAATGTGATTTTTTTCCAATGTCAAAATATAAAATATGAGGAATAGAAACCATTGCCTCAAAAAGTAACTTTGAGAACATTTTGGTTACTACGTTGGAAGGCACCACATATTAACTTCTTCTCTTACTCAAGAAGTTCTGAGGACCTTCAGAATTTAGTAGATCTGTGGTTTCTAAACAACTCCAATTTTTTCATGTTTCCTTTTTCTGTCCACTGTAAACCATTTCCATAAAATTTCTGAACTTCCACGGGGGAAGTAGCCAGTGCACTTATCTTTACCAAGAAAAACCAGTTTGTTAGACTTTCTCCCCAAATTCCCTGAGCTGAGCTAAATAAGAGAATCTTAATTAGTAAAATGCACAAGAAATAGTTAAAGCTGAGCATGGTCTGAAACCTGGCCCTGTTGAATCATATTTAAAAATTCCATTGACTTCCATAGGGAAGTAAAACACATCTGCTTTGGAGAGGATGAGTTTAATTTTATGATAGGATTAATACAGCTGCTTTGAAGGAGGCTCACTCAGCCCTAAATGCTTCCAACTTTCTGACAGTTTTGCAGCCCTAATCTTTGATGTTGAAATGGCTCAGAGGGTCAGAAGTCCAGCTGTAGTTCAGATCTCAGCCTTGCTGAGGAGATGAACCTTCATCTATAAGAGAAAAACTAGGAGCTGGATTTGCCAGGATGAGGAGACTGAGGAAAGAGCCTTTCCCGTCCATTTTGCATGAAGTGTTTCAACAGATGTCCCTGCCTGGATGTACCTACTGAGGGAAAAGTGTCCTGGAGGTACCAAGGTGACATTTTGCACGAGCTCTCACAGTCTCATGGTCTTGACAACTCAAAGGGTTTGAGAAAGTTATGCCACAAATAGGCTAAGCAGCAGCCATTTTCAAACACCTCAACAGGCCTCTGACATTTAAAAAAATTGGGTATTTAGTTTCTTTAAAAATCAGGCAGTGAGACTAAAATTCATCTGCAGTGTAGACATCCATGTGTGAGCAAGATGATGGGGGCTACACAGGGTAGGGAACAGCCCAGCAGCCTGAGCCTGTGAATACAGGTGATAAATTATGTCCCCAAAGTGCCTCTGTCTCCCAGTGACCATGAAGGGTGACTAGCTTGGTTCTTGAGGTAGGTGAAAATATAAATTTCACAGTTTGTCTCCTGTAATTGGTGTAGACTCAGAACAACTGCTGAGTCCAGTGTGGAGGTAGTTCTGCCCTCACCCTCTAAAGACCTGAACTACTCTAAAAGCACTGATGAATTGTGGTTTCTGAAGAACCTGAGACAGAAAATAAGGGGCCACATCACTTGCCAGTGCCATCGGGAAATGTTGCAAGAGTCAGGGACTGAACTGTAGTTGCCCTTGCTCTTCATTTCTGTCTCATGTTTGCTCATGAAACCATCCTTTCTACTGTCCAGAATAAGTGTCAGGATGCACACTCCAAAAATGGATTTTAGTCTGCTTGCTGATAATAAATCACCTTTTATTGTGAAGGGTGGAGGACTGACAATCTGGTGTGCAGGCTTCTTAATCATGTCCTTTTGAAAGAAAATTGCCTCCATCTATTTTGAAGTGTTTGCTTAAATAAGTTTAAAACAAGTGTCTGTGTCCTGGTTTAAGGCTGACAGGGACACTCACACAGCTCCTCCCACTGGGATGGGAGAGACAATTGGAAGGGCAAAAATGAGAAAACTTGTGGGTTGGGACAAAAACAGTTTAAAGGGTAAAGCAAAAGCCACACACAAAACCAGAGCAAAACAAGGAATTCATTCCTTGCTTCCCATGGACAGGCTCAGCCATCCCAGGAAAGCAGAAGTCCCTCAGGCATAAAGGTGACTTGAGAATACAAAAGTCATCACTCTGAACATCTTCCTTCTCCTTCTCCCAGCTTTATATGCTGGGCATGATGCCATACAGAGTGGAATATCTCTGTGGTCAGGCAGGTCACCTGTCCTGGCTGTGTCCCCCTTGGGCACCCTCAGCCTCCTGTCTGGGGGTGTCAGGTGAAGAGAAATGGCCTTGGCTCTGTGTAACCCCTGCCCAGCAACAACTAAAACATCCCTGTGTTATCAATGCTGTTTTCAGCACATATCCAAAGAATAGCTCCTGTGAAGGAAATTAACTCTATCCTAGCTAAACCCTGCACAATAAAAAAAGACATATTTACAGGGAAATAAATTTCACTTTTGTCCCTAGACAAGCCAACAATCTTGTCTTATACTGTGGTTGAAGCAAAGTTCAAAAGAGATGTGTGGCCAAAGACAGGTTTATCATTATTTCCTTAGAATCACCTATTTTTTTTTTTTTTTCTGAGCTAGTTTAGCCTGTTTTAAGCAATATATTTGGCAGCCTCAGTTCTTTTGTCAAGAATATAAAATACCATGAGTGTTTGCAAAGTTGATTCCCATTAATTCCCAACCCTTCCAAAATCAGTTTTTCTGCAGTCCTTTCAGGTCTTCTTCTCTAAGACCAGGTGCTGACTACATCAGGTGAATTTTCTACATCAAGAATATTCAGTGAGTCACCCTGGGAGAAAGCACAGTTAATAGTCACACTGTTTCACATGCTTGGAGATAGACAAACATCTCCCCCATTTCCTTTTGCTCTTGGGTTTGAGTGACTCCCATATCTAAGTTTAGGTCACCTCTTTACTCAGGAGAGGATGAGGAGTTCTGGCTGGGGTCCCCACATGATCCTGGGGAAGACATCAAGTCATTTATTTCTGTAAAACACACTGCAAAACTGCAGGAAATAAGCAGTATGAGCTGGGGTATCAGCAGAATATATCTTAAATGTGGGTCTTTCCCTTTTCCAGATTTTACACCCTCCTGTTAAGTAAATCACTTAACACACCAGAGATTCTTTACAGAGTTGTAAACTGAAATGTTGTTCCAAGTTGTCAATTTCCACTCTGTTATTTCAGCTTTCCCTCCACACAGGTGAGATCTAAAGAATCAATTCTCATCTTCAAAGATATTAAAGCAGTTAATAGATTGATAGGGTTCCTCTCCAGATAAAACTGTCCAGCTTTTACTCATTGCTCTCCTTGTCAAAGATTTTTACTCCTCCTTTAGAAAAAGAATGTCTAAAATTCATTCTTGATCCATATCATATAAACATTTGCAATCACAAAGGAAAGGACTGCTGACAGAACTAATTTTTCATTGTTTTAAGGTTTTTATGAAAAGGGCACCCAGAGTTATAACTTTTGAGGGATTTAAGGCTTCCATGTCTGTCAGTTACAAGGCGTGTTTATAGAAGTGAGAGATCTCTGCTTTCAATCTATATTTCATATTTGACTGTTTGACTTTCCAGTAATGGTCTTTTAATGCCAGTTTTGTTTAATATTAAGGCTCCTTCATTCTTCTTTGGTTAAAAACCCAAACAGAACCTCATTACCACCCAGGGTAATCTCAGCATGTGGTGTAACATAAATTAGTCCGTGTGCAGAGTGAAGGTGTGGCCTTTGGTCATTGGGATCAGTGAATTAGAGCAGGAGTTGGTCACTGTTCCCAGTGCAGACTGGCACTGAAGAGCAGGGCATGTGGCTGGCCAGAGGGTTTCATGCTTTTCCATCAGTGGCAGGAGATTCTAAAGAGAGTCTGAACCTCTTATCCATCCACCATGCTCAGAGATTTTTCTGCCAGTGCACCACGTGTCTCTCCCTTCCCCTCTTGACTGTTTGGTCCCAGTTTTATTTCCCTTTCCTTGGTCTCTCTTCTATCTCCTAGTGCTCATCTCTTAATCCAAGCATTTTTTTCTGACTTTCTTCCCTGATCTCTAATTTAATTACCTTTTTAACCAGACCCTCGAGTGTCTAGCCCTGCAATTCCCTTCTTCACCATCATACTAGCAGCAAAGAAGAAAAAGCTGTGGGAAGTACAGGACAGACAGAAACAGGCCTCCCTGATTTTGAGGAGCTGAAATGTGTTACAAGAACATCTGTGTCTGCCCTGGAGCTGTGAAAAGCAAATTCAATCACTGCCTCCATGCAAGCAGAGTTCAGGAGGAGTAAGAGCTGAAAGGCAGGAGGAACCTCAGTGAAAACTCAGGCCTGGAAGATGTTTGCTGTCAAGCTTTCAGAAGTCTCTACTGATCCAGGGGAAAACAAGCTGACTTCCAAAAACAACAGCTCAATAGATTTTCTAGGCATTGGCACAGTTACCCTTGGCATAAAGGTAACTTTCCTGACATAGTTTCACCTGGGGGAAGAGGTACTAAAGCTGCTGAGAAAAGTCTCAGGTGTTGCCTGGCACAAGAAGTGCAGTGGTTGAAATGCCTTGACAGAGGCCTTGAATCAAAAAATCATGGAAAAGTCAAAGCACACAAAGCCCACCTTGCTCTACAGGTCTCAAAGCTAGCTGAATAGAAATTGCTAAAAGGATTAATTCAGGTAAGCATCCTGCCTCAGCCTGCAGGATACACGAGCCCTAGCTGAAGGGATTCAGAAAACAGAGAGTAGAAAAGTAGTGGAAACAGGCTCATCTTGCAAATATTTGTTAGAAAAGCAGTGCTGGTGATCAGCCATGATTAAAAAAATAAAAAGAGGCAGCAGTGGCAGCCATTGTCAGGATTTTCATGCTCTGCTCAGGCTGCACATTTGATCAGTCACAAAACCACCAAAGCCACCTAAATGATGTCCTAGCTCCTGGGAAAGGTTTAAAGGAGAAATCTGTTTTTAAAGGACCCAAAATGTGACACAGGCCCTACTTTGGAAAGCCTGTGTGATTTGATTAAAAAAAAGGGTTATGCTTCAGTGGCTTGTTAGAACAAGAGTTTTACTGTCAGTGTAAAGGCTTCTGTGATGAAACCAATCACTACATTGGGTAGGAAATTCATAAGGCTTTTAACCCAATTCTTTGGTTCCTAATTAAAATAACATCTAAGAAGCAGAGTTATACAGGCATGAGATATTAGCACAGTGCTTAAAATTAGGTTAATTCTAGAAACCGTCTCTTTTAAAAGAAAATTTAACATTCATGAGAGACTCTGCAAAAGCCATCTGTGGGATGTGAGATTTGTTATTGTTTATATTAACACAGGGTATAATGGCACTGAAATCAAGGTTTTCTGGTTTTTAGATTATGCTAAAGACCCACAAATGATAATGGGCTTTGAAATTGGACTCTGAAGTAATATCAAATAGTGAATGTGATTAAATATAGATAAACAGAGCACAATCAGTCATGGAACAAGAAACCAAAAAAGCAGTTGTGAAAATGGAAATACAGTGCTGCAAACTGCCAAGAAAAGAGATTTGTCAAAGAAACAGAAAATGGTTCAGAAAATGTCCTGTACAATGTACTAGTTAAAGAGCACCTAGAGTAACTGTCATTGTGCTTCTGAAACAACCTGATTTCTCTTTATTGGGAAAAATAGAGATGAAGTCAAATATTATGCATCTCAAAGATTCAAGGGATGCAGGAATTTAATAAAAAAATTAGACTTTTCCTTCAGTGCCCGATGAAAAGGCTGTTTTCGTAAACATTCTCACATCAGATTGGTAAAATTGCTCTGAAGAAAAAATATACATGGAGAGGTGCAAGAGAGAAGAAATATTGCCACTTCCAGCAATATTTATCCAAATTCCCCACCACCCCACGCTGTGCCCCTGCCATACAAGGAGGGGTAACTGCAATGGTGCACTCAGAGGTCTCCTGCTGAGGAGGGTTCATCTCTCTGAGGGGTGCTTGGTGCAGCTGTGGAGGTGCCAGAGATGTCCTGGAGACCCAACGACTCCTGTTTCACTCCATTCACAAGGGGACATGCCCTGCTCAGAGAGCTTTCAATGCCCACAGAGGAAACACAATCGAGGAAAAAGAGAGGTTTGCAATAATTTAAGTGGTAGGTGTAGAAACAGCATCCCCACACACAGAGTTTTATGGGTTTAGAAATACACCACTGTGTGTCTGAGCTGCAGAACATATTTGCAGTGAAGATTAATGCTGTCCAAAGTTTTTTTTTTCGTTTCTGACCCTCAGTTTCCAGATCTGTCGTGTGCCCCTTTCCTCTGCTGGTGCTGCTGTAAATCTGAGCTCTCTAATGCAGTTCCTACATCCACCCTGTACCCAAGCTGTTGTCAGCAACAGAAATAGTTCATGCCTCAACAGCTGTTCACAGGAATGTATTGCTCCTTGCTTGCCTCTCGCGTGTTCCCATGACACTGTTGTTGGCAGGTTTTGAACACGTCACAGACACAGGGAGGGGAGCAAGATATGAATCAAGCTAAAATCCCAGGCAATAAGATTTCTTGCTTATAAGACCTTGTTTTCCCCTGTGTTTGATAAGAATGTTCATTTATTACCCTGTTTTTAAGTGAGTTGTATATTCTGCCTTCAGGATCCTAATTGCTTTTCAGATTGTGAATATCATTAATACTGTATATCTTCATTTTCTAGCCTAGGTAATAATTGAGCATTCAGTCATTGTTATACTCACCATTCTGCCAAAATTTATTAAAATGAAGCAATTAACTATTGTCTTAAATGGAGTTTAGAGGTAAAGCTCATTAATTTTAGACCCAATACAATTAAATGGGATGATAAATGTAAACTTTTTTTATCACAGCTTTGTACAGAAACCTTTTTTTTATTATGCAGTGTCAGCATTCCCTTTGCGCTGCACATTTTTTAGTTTGTTTGGCCTCCTTTCATGAAGGCACAAGTCACTACTGTGTTTGACATTGGAATTGTTCTGAATCACACCCAGAGCAATATTTGCACCCCCATGGGTGGTGGACAGAAGGCAGCACCCTCCTGGACGAGACCTTCAGATGCAGAAATTCACAGCTAAGGGCTGTCACACAGAGTGGTTGATTTCAAAAGCTGATTCCCCCCCTGCCCTCAGCTCAGCTATGAACCTTTCAGATGAAGTCCTTTTCTAATTAAGGTCCTCAATGCAGATGAACCTAATGATGTAGCTACATGTTCACCAGCAAGGTCAGAGAGATGAGGACTCCTGATGAAGTCCAGAAGGAGCACTCAGGAGCATAATGTCAAGGCACATGATTAAGTGCCTTGCTGAATGAAAGCCTCAAGATCTAAATATACCCAACCAGGCTCCCCAGAGGCCCCACAGCACATCAACTCAGACCCAAAGATGATACAAAAGTTTCATTCCATTAACTTTTCTTTAACACACAACTTCCAGGGCAGTATTATCCATATTTCTCAGTTTGGCTTATTCCTTCTCTACTGAAACAAGGGGAAGAAATATGAATAATAGGTAAGATAGGAGAGTTCCTTCTCTACTAGAAACAAGGGGCAGAAATATGAATAAGAGGTAAGATAAGAGAGTCTGAGGAAAAAAAAAAATAGTTATAAACTCTGCCATTTGGTCACAGCTGTGAACTGTACAGCTTTTCTGTACCTCTGTCTAGCAGAGCACTGTTTTCAATTCTTAGAAATTCTTAGAGACTGGGTATTATTGTCCAGATATCCAAGTATAGTCATCTTGCAGGACATGTCTTCTGTTGCAGCTTTTGTGTCATTTGAGATGTAAATTACATCACCACTTTGCTTATAGTTATTTTAGAAGAGCAAGGAAAGCCATCAAAATGGGGAAGGATCTGGATTTGGCTGGCTCCACACATTACTACCTTCCTCCCCTACCCCCATGATGAGATATAAGGGGGACAGTTGGTAAATGGCTCTTTGAAACCTGCCAGACTTTCCTTTTGGTTCATGACAGCTTCGAGAATCCCTGGGCTGGCTGCAAAAATGCTGCTTCTGTAACTTGCACTCTGATCTGCTCCTAGGGGTAAAGGTACACAGCTAAAATCAAGAGGAGTTTGGCTTCTACCTGCAGGGAGGTTGTGGTCAAACACCCCAGAAATGCCTCAGATCATCTATTCCAAACCCCTGGCAGTGAGCAGCAGCATCTTCAGCTGGATCAGGTTTTTCAGAGCTCCATTCAATTTAAGATAATAAAATTAAATCCAACAATTTCTGAGCAAACAGAATGACTTGATCTTCTCAAGAGACAAGTATTTCAGTAAGGACAAGTACCTTATTTGAAACTATTTTGTGCTAAGGGGAGACAAAAATAACCACAAATAAACAACACTGAGTTTGTGTTTTCATTGTGGTACCAGATTAAATTTCAAATCTGAGAATGCTTCTTGGGTCACAAATTTTGGTTTTCAGCTTGTTCTCATTTCCTGGGAGCAAAGGAAGACTCCAGAGAAGTCACAGATATGTCAAGACCTGTAAGTAATATTTCAGGATTTTGTGATTTTGTCTGAGTGATAGCACTTCAATGCAAACAACAAGAGAATTTGTGCCTTTCTGAGGATCTTTCACAGAATCAGTTGTGGCCATTCTTCAGTGTCAGATCCTCAGGAGCCAACAGATTCATACATTCAGCAAACAAATAAGATCAACAATGAATTATTGGCTTCAGCAGTAACCTTCTAGGTTAGAAAAGCCTCTGGGTAGAAAGCCTCATTTCACTAGTTTGGAAAGGGAATTTAAATTAATAAAATTCAAAGCATCCAACTTAAACTACCACCCCACAAAAGACCCATAACTCCTTAAAACCATCCTCAATTCCCACCCTATCAGAGAGTTTCTATGCATGATGCACCCAGTCTGGCTTTATAAATCTGCTGGCTGCGGTGTAGGAAGCCCAGGTCACACATGTCCTGTGTTTACCCAGGGATCAATGACACAGGGCACTGATTTACCAGATTAGACACAACCCCACTTCCTGAGCTGCACAGAAGAGCCTGCCTGTGCTTAGTAACTCTCTGTGAAATGTTCAAAGTGAATTGAGACTTGGCAGCCTCGTCTGACTCCCTACAGGTCTGTAATCCCTCTGCATGGGGGTTCAGATGAGTTGATGTGACGTAATTTGCAATTAGGCAGCTTGGATAGCAGAGAGCCTTTAGGGGGCTGGGTAAGGTCTGCTTTCTCCAGGGAGTGTGTTCTACACAGTGAAAAAAAAAAAAAACAAACAAAAAAACCCCAAAAAAAACCCAGAAAAACAAGCACACAGCTTCCAGTAAAGCCAAGAAACAGCCACTCATGCTGCCCATTGCTTCTTTGCTTTCTCCTACAAACTCCTGTTCCTCTCCTAGGAGGTTCCCTGTGCTGCTTTGTTTCCAGAAGCAGTGGCTGCTTCCCATATTGGTGATGTGAATATCCCAGTTGAGACCCTAAAGAAAAGGAAAGCAACACTACAATCATTCAGAACCTCATTTCATGCCTATTTAGATCACCACTGACTCCAGTAACCCTGAAAGAATTCTATTCCTGTCTGTGGCAGATTTAATGGTTGGTTGTCACTTTATTTTAAACATTAATACCATGTTTTATTTCTATAAATAGAAGACCCAAGTGTTTTCTCAGGATTAAAAGGGCTGTTTTATTGTCTTCTTTCTCTTTAATTTCCTGCTTCAGTTCAGAGAGAGCTGGATTCTACAGCTCCTGACTCTAAATCCTTGCTAGGGTAAAAGGAGCCTGTGCCAGGGGTCCTGGCAAGGACAGTTTCATATTGCAAGTTCATTTTAAGTCACCCTATTGCATTTTCACTGTTCAGCCTCCAATCCAAGATTATCTTTACCCATCTGTTATTTATCCTACTGGTTACATGACCTGTGGATTACCCAGCTTTTCTTTTAAAATCTCATTCTGCTTATGTCCATTCATTACTTGCTGCTTATTTGTCAAAAAAAAATGCCAGCCTGCAGTTTTACTTGAGGCAGTGGTGGGATGCAAAATGTCCAACTGAAGGGTTTGTGCACACATCTGCAGCTACCTGTAACAGGGACAGCAGAATTTGGGAGAAGCACACAGGGATCCACTGCAACCCCTGAGGAAGTCCAGATGGCCACAAGGGGAGATTTTGCCTGAGTGATGCTTCTTGGAAAAACATGTACCCATCCATGTGAGCTGAATGTTGTCATTTGATATTTCCACTGATTGTTTTTTCACTGACCTCTGTAATTTTCACTCATAATCACCTAGTGCTGCCTGTGCATGAGCACCAGCCTCGCAGAAGCAGCACCAGTTGACTTAGGGAGCAGTTTTGCCACTGTTCCTGAATTGCTGTACTTCTTTTTTATGTTCCAGAAGGATTTTAACAATGCCTAGTCTTGCTGAGACATAGTATGGGTGTTCTAGCACTAAGGATGCAACCTTTGACCAAAAAGAAAACCCTCTTTTCCTCAAAATAGTTCTAATCCAACTGCAGCTACTGCACCTGAATCATGAATTAGTACATGGACTCGTGCTACACAGATGTTTAACAAGTTGTGTGCCTTAAGCCCCATCTGATTTATTCTTCCTATCTTTTTTCATAATAAATAATTTTTCAAGAGGAAGACTGAAAATGTGATATTGCTGCCACTGCTGGTATGCACTTTGCATCATCCTGCTTCTTTAAAGCTTTACTCAGGGCTGTGTCCTGTTATGCTGGGAGATGGAAAAGCAGAGGGAAAGTCACTGCTTACCTTAGGGAAATCAGCTTTGAATAATAGCAAAAAATAAATATCTGTGAAAACCTGGAGCTGGTAAGGCCTGGGAGCATGTTGTACAAATAGAGGGGAGAGACTAATGGGAATAGTTCAGACAGGATGGGAATATATAGGAAGTTAAGCCTTGATTTTTTTTTTTTCCATCCTAACACCTCTCCACTGCAATCCCTTGGTGCAAAAGCAGAATTTGTCTCAGCTGTTTTGTTGCCATTTTCATGTGAAATATAATAAAATTATCAGGTATAAAATGCTTTGAATTCTTTAAATTGTCTGTATTTGTAAAGCTGTTGATGTTACCTGGTGCTACAGCCATCCTCTTGGTCACAGTGAGGATGTACAAACCAGTGACACTGCTTGCAGTGGACTGTGTGAGCCAGGTGTTGGAACAAAGTCTCCTGCACCCAAACTCAGCATGGTTTACACCAGCTGTATTTCCTGTTGCTCCCTTTTATGTTTGTGTACAAGTTTTTGCTACCTAAAGGACAAGTAAAAATAGCCCTAAGGAAGACACAGAGATGCCTGGCAGCATCTTTGCCTTTGAGTGATTGTCCTGGTTTAGGGCAAATCTGGGAGGGAACTTCCAAAGGGGTCCCACTAGAAAGCAAATTCAAGCAGCCCCTCCCCCAAATGGTTTGGGAAAAGATTTCCTTGGAGAAAAGTGGAAAAAACTTGTTTATTTTTAATAAGCAAAGTATTCACAAGCATAAAAAATGAATAATATTTAACAATAAAACCTCTTGCTGTTCAGAAGAGATGGCAAATGAGAAAGTCCTTGTCGTGGGGGGTAGCTCTGCTCACTCAGTCCCTTATCAGTTCCTCCTGTGCTGGAAATGCCATGTCCTGGGCCCTGGTGGGCCACAGGTGTGAGCCCCTGGTGTTTTATGGGGTTTTCACTCGAGAGCAGGTTCGAACAGTTGCAAGAAAAAGAAAAACCACAGTCCAGGGAACTTCACTGCCTCACCTAGCTAGAAAAACTACCTAAAAAGCAAAGGAGAGCTCTCTCCCACTGTCCATCAGTGCTGCAGACAACACACTCCAGGAGAGAAAAATGCTGAAGATCTCTATCTCTGTGTTTTGAAAACAACCACCTCAGACATTCCACCACTTCTCCTTCTCCCCCCGCACTTCACTCTCAGATCTAATTTTAAAGGTGCAAAACTTATTTCTGGGCTAAACAGACAAATGGGGATACAATTCAGCATCATAAAGCCATCCTAGGAGAGTGATAAAGGACAGATGGATAGAGGGGAAAAAGCTAGGAAATAGTGCTGTGAGCTTTTGCTGATGTTACAAGTGGGCTCTGACTGCTGAGCTCATGGGCACATTTTTTCTCTTGCACATGAGGCCAGTTATCTTCTTTCAGGCTTGGGAAGGAAGCAGGAGGCCAGGACAGGCTGCTGTCTTTTCTCCAGGCATAGCTTCCTCCACACAACAAAAAATGCTGTCTGAAATGGCTGAAAACTCTTAGTTTATATAGGTTTAATTGGGCCACCATGGAAAAGAAAGTTGTGCTGGCTCTGCTCATTACATGGTGCAAAGAGAGCAGAGATACTTTTTATTCTGAGAAAACTTAGGATACTACTGACTGAAAAGGAGGAGCTGGGATTTCAGTCTCACAGCCAGAGGAGGATCCAGAAAAAGTGACTGTCCTCATGTTCCCTAAACCCTTATTTTCAGGGATGTGTCTTAAAATGCTGATTATTGCTTGTGGAAAGCAAAGGGACCTCCCATGTTCCTTGCCCCAGTATTGCCCATGTCTGGGCTCTGGTAGCCAGGTGCAAAAGCATCTGAATGGAAGAAAAATCGATTTTCCATAATGCCAAACTAAGGACAACTTCTTTTTTTTTTCCCCGAAACAGAATTTACAAGCCATTACCCATCACATCCAGAGTATTACCAGAGTTGTCAGGAGAAAGAAATCAATGTGGAAACAGCATTCCACTGGGAAACGTGAAATGGCAACAAGTTGGTCCCTCTACAATATGTCCAATACTTAATATAAAATGATGTACAACTAACCTGCAATGAGTTCTGCACAGGAACTCTCTTCTGGGATGCTGGCTTGTGATTTACTTGCTTGCTCAGAAAAATAACTTCTTATAAAAAAGTATAATTCTTTGTTTCCCTTCTTTTTTTTTCAGCACAGACTCATGAAGAAGCTGAGTGATTCAGCTGCTAATGTGTTCATGAGAGGGATATGTTTCAGCATTTATAATGATTCTGTGGTGATTACAGCTCTCTCTCAGTAACTTTCCTTGCCATGCTCTCTTCAATATGAGTAACAAGTGGCTTCAGGCACGTATGTGGAGGATTAAGTATTATCTCAGTGATGAAGTCTTCTCCTCTCTCATCTGCTCTCTGTCCTTAATGCTTTGTGCAGTTCTCTTCCATTTGCTTTCCCCTCACATGTTCAAGCTCTCCCCAAAAATTTAATTTTGCATTCCAGCTTTGATTAACCTGTGCCAGTATATGGTTAACAGGCCAAGTGAGGGCTCAGGGATGCTGGAGGAATTTCCTGCAAGCATTTGCCCTGTGCTCCTTCAGTTACGATTTCAGCTCCCAGATAGAATCCCTAGACTAACAAACTGTGACAAAGTGGCTGAAAGCTGCAGTTCCCTCCATCTTTCTTTCTTCATGATCTTGTCTTTTCTTCCTTCATTCTCCCTTGTTTTTCTCACTCTGATGTCTCTGCTTGCTCTTTATTCCTAGTTCTTTCCTCCATTGATCAATCCTGCATTCCCAGCTATTAGCTGCTTTTATTTCCTTCATAGCTTCCTTTCCTGAAGTGGTCCAGGCCTTCAACACTAAACATTTCTGAGAGAAAAAGCACTAGCTAAGCTGATTTTACAAGTCATTACCCATCACACCCAGCACCTTGCCAGAGCTGTACTCACCTGCTTCCCGTTAATCTTATCACCTCCCTGATTTCCTTCTCCTCTCAAGTAATTGCAAATGCTGATGAAAACCATTAATTCCATTTTATATTCCCCCAGCCATTTTTCTGGCTTGTTTTTCACCCAATTTTAGCTTCTCCCTGAATTCTCACTGACAACTCTTTTTTTGGCCATGGCTCTCTCCCCATCCTCCTTGATGCTTCTTCTAATGTTATTACTCAGTGAGTAATTACTCTTCAACACTTTGTGGCTTACAGTCCCCTTAAGTAACAACTCTCTTCTAACTATTCTTGTGTCCATGGGGTTTTTTTCTGCTTCTTTTTTACGGTCCTTACTCTTTAACTCTTCTGTTCTTTAAGTGCTGCCAATCCCATTCCTCCCTTCCCAGTCCTAGCAGTCACCCACATTTAACTTTCTCTGTTACCTCTCCATCGTGTTTCTTGTCATTCCAGATGAATCATGGTCACCCTCAATCATTATACCAAAAAATCAAACGGGATGATGGCTGAGGAGCATCTTTCCATGGGAAGGCCTTGGTGTTGAGCAGCTTTCTGTGCATTTCACACTTCCATGTAAATTCAGATGAGTTATGAGTAAATAAATATTGCCCAAAAGGCATTTTATGGGTTATCCAAGCATTTGTAAAAGCTAGGTCATAAGCAAGCACATCTTTACACCATGGGAGAAGTTTTATATCAGGAATATTCCAGGGCCTCCTAGACACTATGTCCTATTAAGATGATCTGTTGTAACTGCTGTTCCTCCCTTAGGACACAGCAAAGAATCATTCCTTATATATTATTTACACAGAGCTCTAGCCTAGGTAAATACACATGGTAATGCTGACTGTGTCATTTTGCACCTCCCTGTACTCATGCTCTTTTTCTTGCTGTGGTAAAATGCACTTGTTTGCAGCAGCAGTTTAATCAGAATATCCTTCAGCAGGGTTAGTAGTGTCTCTCAGGCTGTGGTGCATACATTTGCTGGGGGATACAGAGAAAATTGAAATAGAGGAGATTATTTTTTAAACCCCAAGATGTTTGCCACTTAGGCTGTAGATCAGCTGTGCATTATACAGATATGTTACTGCTTTTTAAAGTGTTTGCATTTTAAAATCCACTATAGTGGAAGCTGCAAATTCCCTCTGGACTTTCTGCCATTAGATTATTTTAATTATGCAGCAACTTCATCCTCATTTGAATACAAAGGGCCTGATTTTCATTGTGTTAAAGACACCCAGGCACTTTCTAACCAGAGCAAAGGAGTGTCAGCAGGAGCAGCTCAGACCTCTTCACACTTGCTCCCACCAAGTTGCCAGCTTCCATACTGCTGGGGAGAAGGGGACAGTTCTGGTGACCAGACATCCCCAGTGACAGTGCCAGGCCAGGTGCTGCACTTCAGTGAGGCTGCAGATGAAAGGAGTGGCTGGAAGCTCCTGGGAGCACAGCCCTGAGGAGGGGCTCACACTCCCCAAGGGTGGGAGCAGCCCGTGGTGACAGCACTGCTGTGGGCACCTCCCAGGGCTCAGAGAGGGAGCTGGGCTGGGATGTGGGTTTGTCCACGCAGGAGAAGGTGGCAGGGGCTGAGTTCTGCTCTGGTTTTGCTAAGAGGTGCAAACTGTCTTTTCTACTGAGCTTTCTTAGCAAAACTGTCTCTGACTCGGACATACAACCTTCCTCCATTTTGGGGTGATATGAAGAAAGAATTGTGCCTCAACCAATGCCTTTTTTTCATCTCCGAGACATGTAGAAAAATGTATTTGATGCCATTTTTGAGTGCTGCACAAGTAGAGAGGAAGGTGTGAACAGGCACCTGCACTCACTCAGAGCCCCCTGTGCCTGGTCCAGGGAAGCCCAGGGGCTTGGCTGACTCCTCTGCTCAGCAGCCCTTTTTCTCCCCTGACCTTGTACAATAACTTCCTTAAGTCTATGCAAACATTTAGCATTTACAACACCTCTAAGTCTGAAAAAACTACCACAGCTTAAATATTCATTGTACCCACTGTTTTGGTTGCTTTTGTTTTAAACTTGCCACTTTGCATCATTTCTTGATGACCTCTAATTCCTGTATTATGAGGATGAAGTGCAATCACCACCCTGCCTCCTCCACTGTGACACTCACAACTTGTATCTTTGCTGGTGGTTCTATTCAGTCTAGTGGCTTAAATGGAAATAATTTTGTACCTCTGTTCACCTTTGCAACTTCCTCTGAGTATTAACCAATTGTCTGTATCCTTTTCAAGAGGAAGAATAAAAATTGCATGCATTACTTCAAACATGGGATTATTTAATGGGTTCATATAATGACATAATGATTCTTTATTCTTCTCCTTTCTATTTTATCATTTTTTGATTGTCAGTGAGCATCCAGCTAATAGATGCTTGAAAGTGGCTTTTCTAACCTCAAGATGTTTTTCTTGAGTAGTAAGTAATAACTAGCTCACAGCCCATAATCGTGTATGCAAAGTTAAGATTGTGCTTGGGTTTTTTTTTTTTTTTTGGCATTTTTAAATGAAGTTCATTACTTCACACTTTGGTGTTAAGTTTCATCTACTGTTTAATCATGAAGTCACATAGTACTGTAATTCTTCCACAATTCTTTTCAGTTCACTTGTCTTTTACTAATCTGAACAATAAAATATCAGCAAGTCTCCTCACTGACAAGGCTCTTCACGTCCTTTGTGTATAATTTGCAAAGTGCATATGCTGGAACTCTCTGTAGGGTGGCACTGGGGACAACCCTACACTTTCCTGTCCTTTTATTCCCACCTTCCAGCCATCTGTTTGTCCATGCAAAGATTGTTCACAATCATATTCCAAACCAACTAACTTTTTAGGAATTTCTGGTAAAACCATTTCTTGAAAGCCTTTAGGAAATACCTCATCAGACTAGAGTCTTTTGTGCACAGACAAGTTTCCTTCAAAGTACTCCAGTAGACTTGAGCAACATTATCTTTTTCTTTCTCTGCAAAAGTCTCAGCTTTTCCAAATATATCCCAGATTTGGTCAATGTGCCTGTTAGTTTTTTATATACTACAGCTTTTACCAATTTACCCAGTGTGGCAGCCATCCTGCCCTGAAGCTTCAGTTCCCTGATTCTTCTTCCACCATCCTTTAAACCAGCATCATAAGGCCATTTACTCCTTGATATTAAGACAGTTTCAAACAAAAGACCAGGTATTACCTAGCAGCTCATCTATTTTATTCTTCAGTATATACATATATGTATCCATCTAGTTTTTTGGTGAATACTGTCTTATCTATGCCTTTTGTTATTCTTCACTTTTTCAGCTGTCTCATCTGGCCTTCTTCTTTCTCTGAGCTCTTTTTATGCCTTGATCATCTTCTGGCACTCAAGGTTTTGTAGATGGGGCACCTGGAAAGGATATTCAGAGATTTGAACAATACAGGCCTTGGTTTGCATTCTGCTTGTGCATTTAGTCTGATAGAAAAAGTGATTTTTTTCCCTTTGGTGCATAATCTTAGCTACACAAAAAGTGGTTTTTTTTTTTTTTTTTCCTTAACTGCTTCTTCTACCTTGTTCTATAACCACACTTCTTTAAAAAAAAAACCAACAAAACCATGCATTTTATCTGTATTTAAGTATGTTATTTTTTATCAATTTAAGCATTCTCTGAGCTGCATGCCAGCTTTTTACCTTTTCAGATGAAACTAAAAGCTAAGGGAATAAAATGCTGTAGGTAGATTGAGGATTGAGTATGCAGACAGGGGATTGATTAGCTAATTTTCAAAGCACTCATTTTCTAGGTGACTTTACAAGGACTCTATGATCTAGACAGATTATATATACAGTTTAACAGAATGTACTTTTCCAACTAAATTTAAAGATCTCTGAGAGAAACTTTTCATGTGTGTGAAATTGCTGAGTAATCCACCCCTCTGCCTTTGAAGCCTGTGCTCAAATCTCTGTTCCATCCCAGCCATTTTGTACAGAAGGTGATCAATTGCAGCATATAAAAATTCTGCTCAAGTGAAATAGCAAAAAGGATCCCTTCTCTCCCACATGTGGCCAGAAAACCAGGTTTTACTCTATGAAAAATAACATTGATGAAAGATTCACATGTGTGAAATATCCAGATATATGGGATCCACAACTTGATTAGAGAGAGCAAGAAAGGAACAGATGAACAGGTAAAGCCAAATGATGGTTCAGGTAACTGGTAATTTGTCCTTCAGATAGACTCAACTGGAAGTTCTAAAACACTTGGAAGACAATCCCACAGCTTGAGTGCCAGAGGGCTTTAAAATGGAGGAGCAGAGAGCAGAAATAGAGGTGAGCAGGTTGAGGGCCAACCTGTCTTCTGTGGAGCAGATGCTCTCTCTTCAGGACTTGAGGCAGCAGTGGATCTCTAACATCTTGTGATTCTTCATAATGCCATTCAGCTGATTAAGTAAATCAATAATTAAACTTCTTAAATTGAATGGAGATCGGGGAGATGGAAGTGTATATGAAATAATTATGTTGGTTTTGCATTTGTAGCTTTCCTTATCTGCAAACCTTGTTTCCAATCTTAACTCTAAATCCATGGAATATATGCTTCTTTTCTCTAAAAGTTAATGAAACAAGTTATGCCCTTTGACAGAGCCTGCTCTAGCAGCTGAATTCTTATCTGCCCCACAAGCATTTCACAACTAAGTTGTTCTCTCTCTTTTTTTTTCTTTTTTTTTTTTTTTTCCTTCATAGAAATTCTAGGCTTGATATCTCTAGGAGTGATGATTTTGGGAGAACTAGGCAAGTAATACTATTCTGTGATCTCTGAACTTTCACCAGTTTGCCGGTCCACTTAGTAATTTTCCTTTGCACTGCTAAATCCATGGATTGGAAATTAAGGGTACAGCTAAACACTGCTGAACCACAAAATTCCTGAATGTCTCCTAAAATAGTCATGCTCCACTAAGATTAAAAGTTAAGTGCTTCATAACAAGTAAATTATCATCTGAAAAATATAGCCTTCACTTAGCCTTTGGGAGGTGTGGAAGCTCTGTAGGTAATAGCTCAGATAAATGAAGGAACAACAGTAAAACTTTGCTGCCTGGTCTCATTGTATAAACATTGGGTGCTTAGCAGGACTTGGGAAATGAACTTTTGTGATGTAGTATAAGGGTTACATCTAAAGGTCTCCACTGATGCAGGGTCACACTGTGCTGAGGACTCTGAATATAAAACCTGTGTAACAATGGAGCAGTAGGAATTAGTAAGATTATAAACTCAGTTATGAAGTACTTATCTTAAACCTTCTTTGAAGTCAGACAGATTTTAAATGCAACAGTCCCTTGACTTGAAATTCAATCCTTTCAACTCTTATTGTTTGCTTGTTAAAGTTGCTACAGACTATTGGGTCAGGAAGTCTTATGTATTGGAGACAAAAGGCTTTGATTTAGCTGCTCACAGAGTCTATACAGGAGCCAAAATTGTAGACAATCCTTAAGGACCTATGCAGGAGCAGTGTGTTTCCCCTCTGATGCCATTGCTAAAGTTCTTATGAATAAAGCACTTGGAAGCAATAAACCTGCAGCATCAAGTTTCATTCTCTTCCTTCTCAGTCAGCTCAGTAAAAGTCTTCCCACGGTGAAGAAGCTGAGGGAATAAACTTTGTATTCCCACAAAATTAGGATTGAAAATGGTGAGTTTGACTTCTTTACAGTAACAAGAATGGCTTTGATAACCTGACCTGCAGAGGGATGAGCCATGTTGGCACACAGGCATGACCATGTAGATTGCAGACACCTCTGCAGCTGGGGGCCCATCTTTCCATCCAGGTGATGCTGGGCTGGTTTCTGGTGCAGTAGATGCAATATCCCAAACACCCACCAGAGCCTCTGTGCCTGTGCTGCAGCACAGCTGATCTCTCACACGTTAGAAAACAGCCAAATGTTTTGAACAAATGTATTGTTTTCCACTAAAGCAATATTTCCTGAAGAGGAAAAGAAAGTAAAAAGATGATAATAGGTACCAAGTCAGAAAGCAAATTCCCCATCTATTGGATTTGTTTCTCCTAGCTCTTAGTCCGTATTTCACACTGCATTAATTTTAAAAGGTTTGCAAATGAAAGGTAGAATTTTTTTTTTTTTTTCAGTATTAGAGAAAGATGTCCTAAACCAGGACGCTTTGGTTCACCCATCCAGCTAATGGAAGAGATTAGAATCCACTTGGATTGCTGCTGTGGGAGTACTGATGTACAGGAAATGTCCTGCTTCTGAAAGGGCTCTTTAGCCTAAAAAAGGATGACAAGAGTCAGTGTCTGGAAGTGAAGACAAAGCTAAATTTGAATAAAGGACATGTTTTATATTAGCATGACGATGTAACTGCAGGAAAAATTCCCAAAGGAAATGATAGATTTTCCACTTGTTTGTCCTTAAAGCCAGCACAGCTTTCTGAAATAAATGTTATGATCAAACATAAGTTTCTGGGCTAAACAACAATATCTGTTTGTGAATTGGAATAATGAAGGACACCAAAGAGGACAAAATAGAGGTTCAAATGTTTCATTTAGCAGTTAAAGTCCTCCAGATTTCTGAATCTGCTCTTATACCTACCTGGTTCTGAGTATGGCTATAGGGAGGCAGGATTCACTCAAATATATTATTTATTGCTACTATATGTTTGCAATGAATTATTATTTATTTGCAATTAGAAAGATGATAATTTTCACTTTAATATTCAGCAGCATATTGCATTTTTAGGGAACAGGGCATTACCTTGGAGGGACAATTTATTCTCAGTGCAGTCATGTTTGACCTGGCAATGACATGACCCCAAACAGGGTCTTCAGCTTAAGCTTCCTAAAGAACAAGGTATCAGAGAAGAATTTCATTCCAGTTTGAACTGAGATTACTTGGGTCTGCTTTCAAAATGATTTCCTTCTGTTTCTAAAGAACATAAATCCTCTAACATTAGGGCTGTCTTCTACATTAAGAGTCAGGGGTACTGTCAACACAACTTTGCCAAGAATTTGTTTTCACTTCATTTCCATTTATTTTAACAAGATGCCACGCTGAAGTAAGATGTAGCCTGATAATGTAGGATTTTACTATCTAACTCTTTGAATATTCTCCCTTCCTCAAAAAGCATCCTCTGATTTTCTGAAAGGAAAAGGCATTTCTCCCAGAAATCAATAAACTTTAGAGGGCATAAAAAGCACCATTGCCTTTTTCTTTTTTTTTTTTTTTCAATTTAAATCCTATGAGAAAATCAAAGCTGAATTCTTATGATCTGTTCTAAAGTTTATTAACAAAAATGTTGCCTAGCTTCTTTCCACTGGGTTGTAGTAGAAAAAAAGAATCACAATCTAGTATCAAGAGGGAAACTTGGCCCTAATTCAGCACTGTATAAACAACTGCTTATGATACATTTGCTGAAAAATTATATATATGCTTAAATGTGTAGCTGAATCAGGACTTTTCCATGTCCCATTATAGATTACATTCAGCTGTTTTTCTCAAGCACAACTAGAGTTTGAATGGAGGAGATGTTTCAGCTCATATTTAACCCTTCCCTACATTCAAGATAATTAA
Source organism: Vidua macroura (assembly GCF_024509145.1). Lineage (NCBI taxonomy): Eukaryota > Metazoa > Chordata > Aves > Passeriformes > Viduidae > Vidua > Vidua macroura. The sequence goes on from NC_071571.1 coordinate 7,219,082, forward strand.
CTAAGATGCCTACCACTGGTGGAAATGCCTCTCTCCTCTTGGCATGGGAAGCACAGGGGCACAAATGTCCCCAGACTGCCCCCACCCCACTGTCCCCAGGCCCCTGGGAGTGTAAGAACCTGTGTGCCAGCACTGGCAGGGAGACACGAACCCCACTGGGATCAGCTTCCCAAGCCCCAGTGATCCACAAACACCAGCAAACATCCAGGGAGGATGGGAAGAGCTGCTGCTCTTCCTGGCACTGCCTTTGCCAAGCCAGCACTGCAAACCCTGCCTCTTCCCAAAGGAGGAGACCTTGGAAACCATTTATCCCAGCCCCTTCCATCATCATCCTAACTTGTTAAGGAAGTTGCTATTTTGCCTGTCTTTTGTAAGGATATGTGGCGATAAAATGAAGGTTTCTCTGCTCTTACCTCTCCATCTATCTCCAGTAGAATAACAAAGATTCAAAAGCTTAGTGCTGGGAGATGAAAATTATGAAAATGAATGGCAACCAAACCCTCTCAGTCTGATTTTATCTCGTGCTCTCCCCCTCCTTTTTTCCCTGCTTACTCTTGAAAGTGGAGCTCTGCCAATTATCAGACATCAACCAAATCAGAAAGTAATCACTGAGATATGTCTATCTGCAGATTTCCTTGTATTGTTTTCTCTCTCTGTTCTCTGTGCAAACCACTGGCAATTGTTTTTCTGTTCTTTTCTGTCACTGTCTATTTCTTTTTCACCAGTTTCACAATTAATGCATCTGAAAGTCATGCAGGACACTTCAGGTACCACACAGAGAGAACTGAGCTCTCAAAAGTCAGGGTAGCAAACACACAGTGCAGGAAAAAATTACAAAATATGATTTCTTCAGTGACAAGCTTTGCTCACACTGTGAAATGAATGAACTCCTTTTTTCATTTTAAATAAAATATTTTATGCTTAGAACTTCCCCACAGCACTTATTTTCCTGGTTCAGAATTTAGCTTATGGACATTTAATTTCTGTGACTTGTAGTTCCATTTAGAGCACAGCACTTCCCTTCTTTAATTGTATTTTCAGTTGGCCACAGTGGAGCTGCAACTCTGGTGCTCACTCCATGAGACCCAGTGAAGGGCTCAGCCACATACAAGGGACATATTGCCCAGCTTTCAGGGACCAAGAATGAACTTCCCATGGGACTGAGACAAAATAATTCATTTACTTCCCCTTTCATCATCATCAAATTCACAGGAGTGAGGAGAAGGGATGGCATAATTTTCCCTTCTTTCAGTTATCCTCCCATGAATGTTTTTTTTGCTCCTGAAGAAAATTAGGGTTTTTTTCTCCTTGAAAGGTAGCAACACTATTACTTTAAGATCTATGTGAGGGACAGTGCTTAACATTCCTTTAACTTTCTTCTCTAACCTATACATGATAAGGGGAATAAAGTGTGAATAAAGACCAGGTCCATGTAAGAGTATGGAGTAAATACATTTCCTCTGAGTAAGGAAGTCTGAGAGTGGATGTGCTCTGAAGAAGCTTGGCTAATATTGCTGCTATAACATGTAGAAGCAGATGGGTCATAAATCAACTTCATCATAGCTGTAGGAAAACTCTCTGGAAAAAAAATCTAATGCAATCTCACTGGGAATATTGCATGAGAAACCTCAGGCAGCCCAGCTGTAACTTCATAAGAAAATAAAATGTCTGTGTTCCCTAGACCTGGCCTTTTGTCCAAATTAAAAGTTACTGCTTAAATTGTTCCTTCAATATGACTTGCAAGCATTAAAGTGGATGCACACATTTTGATAGTTCCTCAAGGAAAATTTACTTCTGTGCTGATTGTATGGTTTGATATTGAACATGTTTTTAGTAGAAAATTAATTGATACAATGTATTTGCAATGAACTTGGCTTTGTGAGGCACCTTCCTCTACTAACGTGGTGCTAGCAAAATTTATTTAGAAAAATGCAGTAGACAAAAAGTCCATTGCCAATTTACATTGTGAGACTCTTAAATGTACTCATTTTCCTAAAAAAAAAAAATAATCTAGAAGGTAGAAAGAGTAAAATGGATGGTATGTTTATCTGAAAAAGCACATTTGTAATCCACCAGCAGATTTACATGTACTCTACTACGGTAGTATCTATCACGTGAATTGCTGAATGGGAGGTTAAGCAGCATCTATTTATTACTCAGCTTGTATTAAAATTAGCAGTGGAGATTTGTGTGGTTACAGCCATCACGCCTCGTTAACTGGAGTGTCACTGTGGCACCACAGTCACCACTCCATCACCCAGGGTGTCGGCACATTGGAATGCTCTGGAAAAGAGCAAATTCTGGTAGCACCCTGGCATGGATGGTGTCATTCCAGCTCATGTGATGTTCCCTGCTGACCCCAGGCTGTGGCAGGCTGCTGTGGAGGCACTGGCACTGTGTTCTCCATGCTTTGTGTTCCTGGAGGAATCAGTTCCAAGCCAAGGCACAGTGCAAATGTGTGTGTCGCCTTCAAATCCAGCATCCTAACCAGCCACAGCCTGTTTGGATTCAGAAGGACTTTTCTGATTCCAGCCCAGAGGTTTGGGACCCAGGCTCACTGCAGTAAAGATGCTCAGGTTATGCCTGTACCAAGGGATCCAGGAATACTTTCCCAGTCTTGGTCCCACATCCTGGTTGCATGGCACTTCTTTGGAAAAAAACATCCTCTCCTCTCTCTCATTCCCCATAGGCATAGGAGTCAGTGCACTCCAACCAGCTCCAGATGAAAGCCTAGATGTCCTGAGGCCACTCATAGCCTCAGTGTCCTGCACAGTTATTTTGGAGGTGATGCTGGCAGGGAGCTTTGTTATCTTGGTCTTGATCCTTAGCAGGAACCAGGAAAATGTGCCTTGATCTGTTGTGATTGGAAATAAAGATCCCAGCTCAACCTGAGCTGAGGTTGTGGTCCAGATCTCAGCCTAACCAGTTCTCAGGAGGAGCACCAGTGTCAGTTCTAGATATACAATGTGGCTTTTATTCTGAACAGGGTTTTAATTCAAGTTAGCACAGCTCAAAAATGAATGCCCTTATTTCTGTCCCTGAAAACAATGGAGCTGTATCTCCTTGTGCTTCCTCAGTTAGAGCTGAGTCAGCTCTGAAGTTCTGGCATAGAAAACCCACAGCCCAGGTAGCCAAGAGCCAACTGCCCAGCAGTGCTTTATCTTACACATGCATTTTTCAGGAGGGCAGGAATTCTGTTAAGTGTTGGCACTATAAACTTCAGGAGAAGAACACCTTTGATGCCAGCTGAGTATGTAACCAAATTATCCCCTCTGGGAGAGCAGACCAAGTAGTTAAAAGCAGCAGACACAAGTTGAAACCCAGAACAGCAATCCTCACGTTAGCAATACAGATGTTTTACAGGTACAGCTGTTCAGCTTTGCACACCTACAACTCCCACCAACATCATGGTGAAAATATTTGCATAAGGGTGGTGGGATTATGTTTGTGATCATCTGAGATTTTGTAAGGGGAAGCTGACTGCTTTTTTTTTCAGGGAAAACAGAATAGTGCACAAGTTAGCTGCTGTAATGAAAATGTTCACCCTCAAATCATACCAGGAAAAAAAAATCACTAGAAAATGGTTAGTCAAACCCATGTTTCCAGTACAGAAATGCTGGCTCTTAAACAAAAGGTATAAAACATTTACCTCTGTTTGGAGCAGCCCATATCCCAATGGTTTCTTTGCAGTCAGAGAAGAAACCAAGGAGGAATGGTACATTGACCCAAGTGGGAAAGTGGGTCACCAATGTCCCAGATTTTAAACTGTTCTGAGGTTTCTCTGTTGAATTTTCCTATGTAAGATTATAATTTATTTTTTTAAAATTCTGATCCCAAATAAAACCTTCAGATCCTATTTTTTTGTGTGTGAAGTACACTGTTTTGTTTCTTTTCCGGCAAGGCTGTCAGCTCCTTTGAGGAGCAGAAAGAGGGAACCCACACAGCATATGGTGATAGTTGCCTGCATTACTGTTCCCAAAGAAAGCTGTCTGGCTGTCCTAAAAAAAGTCAAAACATGTGAGGAGAAATGCTGCAGATTAACACCAAGGATTACCTCAGACACCACATTTTTTTTTTCTCAGAATATGTTATAAAGACTCAGTGGGAGAAGATATTTTAAAATATACTTAAAATAGTGAATATTCCTGTGTGAATCACTGAAATTACCCAGTCTGGGTACCTCTCAGGTTCTATATGCTAAATAATGTAGTTATAGTAGGTATGCTGGTACATTCATATTCCCAAGATACCTGGGAACCTGTACCACATCCCTCAGTCTGGATCCTGACCTGTTTAATGCTCATGACACCACCTTGAACAGTGCCTCAACTACCCCTAAAACTTTTTGCCTCTTTAGGACCATCATCAGATTTATGTGCAGCGCAAATGTACCTGAACAGGATTGCCCCGAGCAATCTCCTCCAGGTGTGCTCCTTCAAGGGCTGTGCTGAGCTGTGTTGGTTATGAGTGCTCCCTGCCAAGAGTATTTGCCAGCAGCACTTGTTTCCAGCCTTGCTGGTGGTCAAATTCCTGACAGGACACCAAGAAACAAGAGCTTTGCAGCTTTAAATCAAATGCCACTGAACATTGTGAGCAGCCTCCTTACCCCTGGTTATCAAAAGGCCTTGGGAATGAATAGTTTAGTGACAGACAGCAGGAGCTGTCAGAAGAGCCTTGGTCCCTACCCTTTTTCTTTGCAATGACTCACCTGGTGACCAGTGATCCTCTGATTTAAGTGTGGGAGTTGTTAACGTAGCAATTAGTGCAAGAGCTTAGAGCAGGGCAAGGTCTCTGCCTTAGCAGCATGGATGGGGTACTTGAGAATATTGCTTATCATTTAGGTGGATTTCCTCTGCCTGGTTTTCTTGGTTCTCAGGCAACCTTAGCTACAAGTGCAGATTTAGATAAATTGTGGGGAACGACACATTTATGAGATGATTCATCTGATATATTTTAAATGTCTATTCTACAGTGAGATTATCATGTCTTAGAGTCCCTTGAGTGACAGATCAGTTCTGCATTGATGACAAAGTGAGGCTTTAGTGTAACTCACTGAGAGATAACTCCACTCTAGCTACCTCCTGCTAGGCAGATAAGTCCCATGCTAAATACCTGTCCCAACAAAACCACTCAGTCTGAGTCCCAGGATTTTTGATTCAAGCCACATGTGAAAGGTGAATATAACTTAAACAAACATTTTGGGATTCCTCTGCTTACATTTAAGTAATATTGCTGTCAATAGAAGGAGGGTTGTTTCATTTCATTAAGCAATTGAGTACCTGTTCTGCAGATCTTATATGGGGGGAGAAAAGCAGTTAGGTATCCAAGAACTATAAATCAGTTTAATCACTCTACTTATCTTGGTATATGGAGTGGCTACAACAAAGAATTTGGCTGATCATCTTTCTTCAGCTGTCAGCTGCTCTGGAGCAGTGGAAGATTTCTATCCTTTACAAAGAGCTCTGCAGCTGCCAAATGTCTAAAGCAATTCAGGAACCTGTCATAGGCTTTCCTGTGGCAGCCATGAGTGAAGTCTCACTGCAGAGGAGAAGGAAATGAACTTGCTTTGCTCTTTTAGTATGGATGTAATCAGCATCATTACCCAAGAGAATTGAGCTGTAAATCTGATGTCAGCTTCAAGGTTAGTAACATCCAGAGGACTTCCTAGGGAGGGACAGCTAGGCTGTGATGAAGTATTTTGACTTACTACTGTTCTGTTACTTTTGACTGTGCAGCCCTGCAGCTACACAAGCTGTTACCTCAGTGGACATTTCCTGCCTGTGGTCCCTTAGGAAGGTGGTTTGGAAGACTAGGACTGTGTGCACTGAAAATCCACATGCCAGAGGAGGGGCTGAAGTGTAGTGCCGGGGGTAGTGTGTTCAACTGCAGTTCTCCTTGGCCTTCGTGGTCCCAAATCTGAGTAAGAATGCATCTTCATGACACAGCAATTTCAGGATAAAAACTACACCTGCATTACCAGCTTCTACTCTCTAGCCCAGCCTGTGCAAAGCAGTGAGCCTGCTTTCCACATGTCCTTATAATGAGATTTAACCTGCAGTGTCCAGAATGGTGACCAATGCCAGGGTAATCTGAGCCAGTGAATTCCTTCATTCTGTCTCCTTTGCTCTGCCAGTTCTTTTGAAGAACAACCTTCTTCACCTGGGGCTCCTTCAAGTTTCTTCAGGAAGTCTGAAGTCAGATGTACCTCCCTCCCATCTCTAGATGCCTGTCTGGGAGTGGGTGTGTGTCTTTCCCTCTGGATTTCCTTTTCTTTTCCTGCAGTTCTTCAGGGAGAGTTGTGATCCTTTAGCAGCCCCAGGGCTCCAACAGTCTGTCAACATCACCACAGCCAAGCAGGGTTCACCAAAAGACCTCACTCCTACTGGGTACAATCTTTCCCACGTTAGAGTCTTCAGCACTCCTCTGCCTTCTCTGTCTGCTGCCTTGCCAGCGCAGTGGCATGATGACAGATGTCTTGAGCTGACTCTTCCTTAAACAATCCTCAGGATGGGCTCAGACACAGCTCCAAAGAAGGACCTGAGAGCTGTCATAACCTTTCAGTACAAACTTCATGGTGGCAGACAGATAGAGGTTCAATCCTGTTAAAAATAAGTGCACCTTGCTGCTCCTTGTTATGTGATGACTGGCCATGGATTCTACTGGAATGGTGGTGTTTCTGAAAGAAGCCAGAGAGGTTTCTCCAGAACTGCTACTCCCAAAAGCTGCATTCATTTTCTGATTCCTTTTCTTATGAGTCTGAAACCACACTTTTCAAAATGCCTTTCTGGAGAAGGTAGGAATTTCAGCACTCAGAGACATTATGGACATTGACCTCATATTTATCTTAACAAACACTGAGGCACTCCACTGAGCACAGGCTGCGAGTGGCTACAAGTGCAGAGAACCCAGGACACGGTGACACTCTCCGTGGAACATGGTTTTACATCACAGATCAAAACACAAGGCTGAGCAGTAGAATCACAGTGTAACCAAAGGTGCTGTTAAGCAGCAAAACCTCATGAAAGAGACATGAGGGGGTTTCATTTCTTTTCCCAACACTGCTGAGTGTGTTTCAGCTTGAAGTATGAAATCTGGTTTGTTTTACTAACAAATCTCAATCCCAAATTGGCAAAAAGGCTTCAAATGTTCTTTCCCCTTTCCCATGCACATTCCCTTCTCTTTATTTTCTTTCCTCTCTGCATAACTTGAAAGTGAATACTCATGTTTAAACACCTGTGATTGAATATTTTTCTGTCTAAAAATGAATCTATTCCCAGTGCATTATTTTATAGTCTGCCTTCAAATCTGTATACTTGCTGATATTGAGTGGACATTACAGAATCCTCTGTTGGAATTTCAGCACATTTTCTAAATTCTCAGAATAAATTATCACAGTAATGCCTTGTCATAATAATAATAATGATATTAATACTAAATTCCAGGAGGACAGATTTTGCCCTTGTTTTATTTCATGTCAACCCATGTGCAAAATTTCAGTCACAATACTTCAAAGCAAGATCTGGATGACAAATTTTCAATTTTGCAGAGCTCGCAGGACCAGATTTCTCTAATCTGAAGCCGGGCCCTAAGGCATATTTATGCACATGGAGGTTCATCCTTGTGCAGTCAAATCATGTAAACTTCTATTTATAAATGATAGGATTTACACATGCAAGGGCTATAGTTGTTGTAAATAAAAGCTTGTGAAGGCACTTGCAATTATCTGCAAGAATAGCAGTCTCTTTTCTGGCCTGGTGGCTTTTTCTACCATATTTAGGTGAGAAATAGATTTCAGCATGACTTTTGTATAACCCTTTTTATCATAACTGCATGACTCCTTCCACTGTCTTCAGCTGAGATGCTGACTGTGCACCTCAAGATCTTGGACTATTAGCTCTGCTCTCTCTCTAAAGGAAGTTTAACATCCTACAGTTAGGCTGAAAAATGGGTAGCATGCATGTTTCACTGTACTCTCCTAAGTTCAATTTCTGCAATATAAATTCAATTTCTACTACATAATGCAAGCCAATAAGACTAGAAACTGCTTTTGTCGAAAACCAGATAATAGCTTCTCCCTAGATTGCTTCTTGGCGTAATAACCTTGTTTGGTGGCATCTCACCACAAGACTGATGGGGCCATGCCTCTTTGTGGAGAATGGGTAATGAAGCACTGCAACAAGGCCCTGACATAGTTTAATTGGGAATAAAATACATTTTATGCTAAGTCATAACATACAGGACTGGAAAGTGATTTTCAATGTAACACAATTTCCTCTTTCTTTCCTGTTACTTTTTTTAGCAGGCAAAATAATAATCTGTAACATACAATTATAATAATTGGAATTCTAGTATATAACAGGCATGAACATAATTTAAATGAAGCAGAGCTGCATGGTGACAGCAAGAAGTCTCAACTTTCATGGCCAAGTATAGCTACAACAGTCATCATGAACATGTTTGTGTGAGTTCCTGGAGTCAGCACTATCCTGATATAGTTCTGTATTTCTGTATTAATTATAGATGATATTGAGCTAAACAAATATTGTGTTTTATTAATATAATTGCCTTTGGAAAGTTTGTATTGCCTCTTGCACTGATTCCTTTACAGAAGTTGAAAAGTGACAGTGCTGACCATGTCCAACTTCTTCCTTTGGAGAGGATGTCTGGAGAGGCTGGAGCAGTCTAACAGTCTCCCAGGCCCACCTGGCCCATGGAGGAACTGAATACTTGGCCCTTGCCCTGCTAAATGGCCTGGAATCATCTCAGTGTCCCAGGCAGTGCCTCAGAAGGGATTTCACAGCCCAAGGAGGAAGGTGTTTGCACCAGCTGGTAAGAGATCAGCAGGCAGATGTGTTCCTTAAATCCCACTCTTCCTATGGTCCAGGCACTTAATGCACCACTTTCCTCCATTCAGTATTAACTCCTAAGCTCTATTCTTTCCATGGGAAATACAGCAGAGATCTATACTGCCTTCCAAAGGAGACTGCAGTAGGACCAGGCTTATGTATTGTCATAACATTTTGTCCCCAGAGGGGTAATAATTAGCATTGACTCTATGATTCTCAGAAGGCTGATCAATCACTTTATTACACTACACTTAATAAGAAACTTATAGTCATGATACAGGTGGACCCAACTGGTCCTTGAATCTAAACACCATCACCATTGGACAAATAAGAAATTACTCTTTGGTAAACAAATCTGTCTAACACATTCCACACGTTCATAACAACAGGTGTAACAAGCGAAGATAAGAGTTTTTTATCATTCTTTTTTCTGATTTTCTCACAGCCTTTTCCAGGACAATGCCTGGGAAAGTTGTGTGTTGCTCTCTGTGGTCAGAGAGCTACTTCCACAATGTATCATATGTATATTCTATTTTTATCTACACATGGATAATTCAGCACCCTGTGTTGGATAATTCAATAACCATAAAGGACCCAAATCACTTTTGAGAATATGAAAGCTCCTAGTGTTCAGTGTAGATAGTGGGCAAGCCAGCATCCTTCTGCTTCTCCTCAGCTACTGCCAGAGTGCCTAAAGCAACAGCTGCTTGAGCCATGCTGTTGGATCTAGAGGATCTTTATCCAAATGCTGTGGAGAAGCTGCAACAAGAGCAAATGAGAGTGACTCTCTTGGTTCCCAGCCCTCCCAGCCCTCCCAGCCCTAAAGGAACCCCATACACTTCCCAGGTTCACCTTTGGCCTCAGGGTAGGAGAGGGACCCAAAATACCTACAGTAAAACAAAGCTGGACCCAGGACCATCAGGTCCTGGTGGAGTGGGTTAAGGAGCAGGTCGTTTCTGAAAGATGGAGATCATGTTCAGGCTAGCTTTCAAAGGAATGCAACAACTGAAAGTGGTTTTCTGCAGGACAGCCTCAGCAAAGTGCCCATCAGCCCAGGGTGTGAGGGGCAGATGGACAAACACAACCTTCCCCACGTTCTCCAGACACTTCTCCTAACTCTCCCTCCACTGAGAACTGGGATATCTGGAGACTTTTAGCATTCAAATTAAGCATATTCATTCTTTACCTCCCTGATGAAGTGAGAGGGCATCAGTGAGAGCCGAGGCTTTCTTTGGATCTAGCCTTGTATGTCTCCTTCTGTAACTAGGGGAAAAAACCTTTCTGAGTTTAAACACATTGAAAACTGCAAGAAACATAGCTAGATGTCATGGTAATTGGAACAATGACTCAGTTGGGCAGAATCAGATTCCAGGGAAATCTCCTTTACAGAGAAAATCAATCTGAAGCAAAAATCAAATCAAAATCATGAAGAAAACAGAATTACAGTGAAGAAAATTCTAGTCCTCCACTTCCCAGAACCAATAAAAAGAACATACCTATTTGACATTCCACTGAAATGGTATTACCTTCTTATAAACAAACTGAAAATTCAAAAGTCAGTGGTTTTATTTATACAATATACATTTGTACCTGTTTGGGGTTTTAGTGGTTTTTTTTTTCTTTTTTTTTTTTTTTTTTTTTTTTTTTTTCTTTTTTTTTTTTTTTTTTTTTCCATAAAGGGTGCAAGTCCAGCTAGAAAAGTCTCTTGAATTTCAATTTTTTTGCTGACTGAAATAAAAGGCTGAATCCCTGTAATCTCTATATTTTACTATTTATTTTTCTATTCAGAGACACTTCTAAGTCATAATTTCTGACTCCCTGAGTTGACCTAAATCAGGCTACTACATGTGTTTAACTTTTTTTTCTGTATCCTAATAACTTTTAGTGCATAAAGAACTCCCTGTTTAGTCAACAGATTCTTCCCTGTTCAGTCAAACTTACTGAGTTCACAGAAATGCTGGACATTGCACTTAAGCTGTCACAGATGACAGCTAAAAACTGCTTAGGTCTAAAACCTAAATTAAAAATAGTTTCAGTATGAAACTTGAAATCTAGCCAAACTGCAGTTCACATTTTCTAACCCACTCCACAATTACAAAGGTATAACTCAGTCAGAATAAAAGCTTTGATTAGTCTCTGGAGATCAAAATGGGTTGGACTTTGTCATGCAGAGAACAAGCACCTCAGTAACAACTTAATAGGCTGGAATTAGGATCACCCACTTGTAGACTGACAATAAATCTATATCATCATTATCATCCATCTGGAATTAGCATCCTCAGAAGAAATTAAATCGGTGCTGGCAGACGTGGTTGATCCTTCAACTCAGTTTGCTAAATATGTACATAAAAATATAAAGATATATATAGATAGACATGATTGTGCTGTGAATGTCTCTGTTAATGAGTATACATTGATCTGTTTATCTCAAAAACTTTCTACAGGAGCTGGGCATTTTTAAGCAGTTTGGATGGAGAATTAAGAGTCTCAGAATTATTATGGGATTCCTGTAAATAGCTGGCCTTGGAGAAGAAAGATCAAGACTGTACCAATTCCTTATTGAGGAAAGGGATGCATCATGAAGCCAAATTGTACCAGAGAACCTAAGTCCAGGACAACTGTTGCAAACATACCAGCAGCAGAAAATGCTTCAGCTGAGCCTGCTCCTATTCTGGAGACCAGAAAAATCCCTTCCTAAGAGCCCAGTTCCCATCTACTTAATGTTTTTGGTGTCTCTCACCTGAATTCCCTCATATTCTTTTTCCACTAATGAGTTTTCTGTCTTGGTTGTGCTGCATGGTATGAGAGAAATAAAAAAAAAAATAAAATTACAAACAAGGGAGAGAAAAAAGCATAATCTGGATGTAGATTCATATTTGGGGCTTTTTGGGGAGCTTTTATTTGGGTTCGGTTGTTTTTTTTTTTTTTTGTTTTGTTTTTGTTTTTGTTTTTTGTTTTTTTTTGTTTGTTTTTGTTTTTTTTGTTTTTGTTTTTGTGTTTTTTTTTGGTTTTTTTTTGGTTTTTTTTTTAGTGAGCATCACTTCTTTTTTGTTTCAGCATTTTTATATTTCATTGTGGCTTTTTTTTTTTTTTTTTTGACAATTTCTAATGCTTAGTTTAGGATCTGTTTACAAGAACTTGGTGAGGCCCTCAAATAGGTGCATTCATTTATTTCAGTCTATACCTTAGAACAAAAAGTAAGAGCAATTGTGTTGCTGATGGTAACACTAAAGGAATTTATGCCTGAGTCACTCCTAATAGTCCATATAACTCAGGTGAGCTGGGCACTCTGCTGACTCAGCTGAGCACTTTCAGCATCTGGATATTGTGAGATCCCATCTGCTCTGGGCAAGGCATAGAAACCCTGACCCTTCCTCTGCCTTTTACCATCCCATAGACCCATCCTGAGATGGTTCTTACCAGAAATTTTCCTGAGAAGAATCTGAAACCAGACCCAGTGACTTTAAAACAGCAACTGGAATCTAGTTCTTTTGCAACAAGCAAACCTGTACTTTCAGAGACTGACAGTGCTGGGTGCTGTTTCTAACGTTTAATGAAGAAATTAGGAGTTTTATATTTGTAATATCTTAGTAGCATACCCCCCAGTCAGTCCTGCACTGATTAATTCTAAATGTAACAGGTCAGCAAGAGCACTCCAGTGGCTTAATTTATTTGTCAGATTGTCTGTGTGTATTGAATATGTGTTATGGAACCTCCCATGTGCAGTGCCAGCTTAATGTGTTGGGCTTGACTGTAATGCTTCAGTCGATTGTTTTGTGTTTTTTTCATTTTGAATAACTCATCACTAAAAAGATCAACTTAATTTCCCCCTCCCCTCCCTAGAAAGACTGTAATTAAACAGGCCACAACCCCTAAGAGGTTTTACAGCTGTAAGTACAAAAACCACAATGTTTTTTGGTTTAAAAGTCTGGATGGTATTCCTTCAATACTAGTTAGAATTAGGTAGTGCCTGCTCACATTGCAAACTTTTTAATCTTATTGATGAATTCTTTAGGATGGAGTTCCTATAAAGCATCTGTCCTGATTTCAACTAGTAAAGAGTTAGTTTTCTTTCTTCTAGCAGGTGTAGTGTTGTGTTTTGGATTGATGTATCAACATCACTGCAGTAAAATCACCTAAAAAAATCACTTATGAATATTGGTGATAGAACCAGACAAACACAGTGGTGATGGAACCATAACTGGCTTCAGCCTGCAACAATCCAACACTCTGTGTGTATATCAAAAGACAGGAAAAGTGATTATGATTAATTGGGATGAACTGGAAAATGTTGGACCTGAGCAAGACATCACAGCATAGGATAAGGGGTAGATACTGTTCTGGTTTTGGCTGGGATAGAGGTAATTTTCCTCCTAATGGCTGGCACAGTGCTGTGTTTTGGATTCAATGTGAGTATAATGCTGGTAACTGCACTGGATTTGCATGGCAAGGGACCAGAGACATTGTGTGGTGACCATAACCCCCATTCCCCGTGCCCCTGTGACACTGTGAGGGAGGAGGTAGAGAATTTGGCACTAAAGTTAAACCCAGGAAAAAGGGAGGGGTGGAGGGCAAGTGTTTTAAGATGTAATTTTTATTTCTCATTATCCTATTCTCTTTGATTGGCAACCAGTTAATTTCCCCAAGTCAAGTCTGTTCTGCCCATGGTGGCAACTGGTGAGTGGTGATCTCACTTGCTTTGTATATTCTCTATTATTATTATTATTACTACCCTTTCTATTTCTGTTCTATTAAACTGTATTTTTCTCATCTCACAAGTTTGCTCACTGTTACTCTTCCAATTCTCTCTCCCATCACTCTGCTGGGGGAGTGAGAAAGTGGCTGCATGGTGTTGAGTTGCTGGCTGGGATTTGACTGTGTCATCACCATTGTGCAAATTATTCCTCATTGATCTCTTACATGGAAGTGGAGGGAGAGCCTAGACACATTCTGTGCTTCAAAGTAACTGCCTGTTAAATATTGATTCATTTAAGTTAACAAGCACCTTCTTGCCAAGTTTTCTCTAAGCTCCTATGTGATTTTCACTTTTATTTAGAAGTCCATATAGAAAAACTTATTTCTGTAAATGGTTGGATAAAGACATCAGAAACAGCATGCAGGAGGAAGAAAAAAATAAGAAGAAAAGGCACTTACACCTGCACAGCAACACATGACTAGTTTTTCTGGTAACTGCTATAGCAATGATTGCTTCATTTGCTGCCCTTGATGCAGGGAGAATCTGTAATCTCAAAGGTTTTCTCCTGCTGTCTATTAATTTTCCTGAATGTATTTGCTGTGGGATATGCCATTTTGTCTTCCCTGGCAACTAAAATTTGTTCTCATGCAATGCCACAATGAATACTCCTGGAGAGATAATAGTGCCTGCCTTAAATGCCCCCCCCACAAAAAAACCAACAAAACAAAACAAAACAAAACAACCAAAAAAAAAAAAACAAACCAAAAAACAAACAAAAAACCCAAACGAACATAAAAAAACACCACCAAAAAACAACAACAACAACAACAAAAACCCTCAAACCCTAAAATAAGCAGAAAGTAAGCCATAGCTAAACCATAACAGATGTAGAGGCTGGAATGCCCTTTTAAATGGAATATGTTCTAATGTGTATTTTCAGGATTTGTGCTACCAGGGTACTTTCAGATCTAATAGGTTTTGTACATGTCTGATATCCCTTGACAGGAGGCTTTACAGGCACTATTAACCCAGACTTAATTTGGGGGGCCTGAAAATGCCACCAGATTGTGTTGATGGAAAGCCACAGTTTTTAGGGGGTTCATAGACCTGGCCCAACCATCAGGACTTTACCTGAAGCTGGTTGGGTTGGATGACCACTTGTAACTTTCTGACCTGTTGTAACTCTTTGCTCACAGGTGGGATGGGATTGAAGAGCAGCTGAAAGCTGAAAACTCAAGAGCAGAGGAGGGGAGAATCCAGGAAAACAGACTTAGGTGAGTCTGAACAAAGAGCTCTGAGGATGAGATGAAGGGGAGCATGCTCAGAGCTCCATTTAATCTAAATGCAGGCTGTAACTAATATGCTGCTAAAATCAGGAAACTGTGATCTATAAGATACACAAAGGTGTTTTGCTCAGTGTATAAAAAGCTGTCTTGGTGCCAAAACCTGTGCTTGAACTCTTCTGAGGCCAGCCCTTCTGGAGCTGCAGAAGGTTTTGTGAGAAATGAACCTGAGAATGCAAAAAATTTTGTGGCTGATGTGAAATTGTCATCTTCAGCTGCCTTTCAGAGTCCACCTTTGTGATCAAATTTGGCCTCACAACACAGAGCAGGAGCTGCAGTCCTGTTTTAGAGGATTCCTGATCCCATCTTGTGCTGCAGAGCCACCAATCCTACTCTGCTGGCTGCTTTGTCTAGGTGATAAATCAAACTTGCCCCAAACTGAGCATTCGAGGCTAAACTCTGCCCTCTGGTGCTCTGCTGCTGAAGGGGTAAGAAAAACTTAAAAAAATCTTTATGTACAAAATTAATGTAGCTCATTTACTCTTTGTTTTTTGATGTGTATCTCTGAGTACTTCCTGTGTTTGGGCTGTTTATTGCAAGCAAGTTAAAACACTTGAGAAGTGGTAGGATGGAAGATGAGGTGGATTCCTGGGCAATCATTCCAAACCTTGTGTGACAGTCTGAGAATTTCAGCGCTGTGTTACTTCATGTGTCTGCTACAGAGCTCTCCAGAAATGTGGTTTTAGACTCTTTGACTTCTTTAGAGCTTGTGGTGGCCATGATGGGAACAGGACTCCAATGTGGGGTCCCAGCCCAAGGATTCAGCCTTAATTTGGGTTGTTCCAAAGTGTTGAAATTAAGGGATAATGGATATTCCAACCCAGCTTGCCTCTCACCACCCACATCTGTATCAAACCTCCTTGATGAACCCAGCATCACTAGAGATACCACAACAAGGGAACACTGGTTGTTTCTGTGCAGCTCTTACTATTTAATGTCACCTTCATCAGCTTATTTGTGTTTCTACATACCTGACTGTGATTTTCAAACACTGGAGTTTATTTCAACATCAAATTACCTTTTTTTTTTTTTTTTTGGCTTGTAAAAGATGGAGGTTTGAACAGTGGGTCTTGGAAGACAACAGGCAGTCTTTACACAGAGTGAACAGGGGGGGTTTGTGATTGTCCCTAACAAATGGGCAGACAGCCAACCATTAAATACATTGCATGGATGTAGTTAAAAGAGAATATTTTGCAGAAAAGTGTATTGTCTTAAAGTTTTGGGTTGAAAAGGTTTTTGAATAATTTAATTTTTTTAACTTTCTCTTCCTTGTCAAGAACAGGAGTGTAAAGGGAGGCAAAGACCCTTCAAGCCAGAAGGGACTGCCCAGTCAGAGGTGTGGGGGGCTGATTATCTGCTGGGGACTGTGGCATAGGGCACATGACCTAGAGGGACATAGGTTTCTTATCTTTTACCTTGATTTCCACTCCAAGCTGACCAAATAAACAGCTAAAAATGAAATTCAGAACTCAGAAGCTGCTACATGAGCTCTTCAGGAGCTTAATGCAAGTCTTAAAAGCACCTGATTTTAGGGAGTGAAAGCTTTCGGATCAGCACTTTGTGAAAATGAGGAAGGTCTTTTGGGCTTGTTGTCCAGTAATTGAAGCATTCAGAAGAACTGAAGAGTTTCAAGACTCTTGCCTTAAAACATCTTTTTACTGTTCCTTTTCCATCTAAGCAAATGCTTTAGTTGCCTCGGGGATACTGCATGTCTGTGTTGCACATCCTTCACACTAAGAAGTAGTTCACACAGAACAAAAATGAAAACTAAGCCTGCCTTGGAATTTTCCATCCAAATTGACCATTGAGAAATACTGTGCTTTCATCCCAGGAAGGGCAGTGAGGATTGCATCACCTCCCCAAAATAAAAAACCCAATGGTTTTCTTAACCACTGGAGGAAGAGTTTAATTTTTTTTTTTTTTTTTTTTTTTTTTTTTTTTTTTTCTAAACAGTTTTAAGGTTTTGATTTCAAAATATTGTTATCCCTTATAAAAATTCTTATTTGGTGGATCCAAGTCTCCTTATCCTTCTCTGATGTCCATGATCCACTGAGGAATTGCAGACCCCATAAAAACCCCACAAGGTTTTTAGTGCTTCTCCAAAAGAAAACTGTTCTGCAGCATGACAGGTGAAGAGCAACTGAGAAGTCCAGGGAAATGGACTTGGATTACTGCTCCTATGAGCAACTGAGACAGCCATTCCACCTACACTTCCTTTTTTTTTTTTTTTTTTTGATGAGATATTGTGGATCTTAAAATTTTAGTTGTTTTTTTAATTTGATGTTTTTCAATTTTTATTTTTCCTTTTCAAAGATATCCCAAAGTAAAAGATCTCTAAAGAGAACCTTATGTAGTACCTAATAAATGTTTGGGATTTTTAAAATTAGTATAGACTTTGTGCATTGTTTAGCAGCTGTCAGAAGTGACCTTAACTTTCAAAACATGTAAATGGTGACCAGTGCAAGGGTCAGAGATGCTCTTTGAACATGTTACCCAACTCAGGCATGGCCAAAATGTTTCACTGTGTCATGGTCAGCAGGATTATGGCATTACTGCCAAAACCCCTCATTCACATGCAGGTGAGCTGTAGCTAGATAGATGCCCTTCATTTTCAGTGCAGATATACCAATCTTTCATCTGCTTCACACAGCTTACTTCTTCTACAAAGGTGAGATTTGAATAAAATTATTTCTCTTCTATTTATTATATTAAAAGGGCTCTTGTAGCCTTAATCTAGCCTGAAGAACATTTGATGGAAGGGTTTATTGGATGATTTTTCTTATGTTTATAATCTATATAAATTATGCAATATTTTTGTAACATGTCATGTATCAGGATGTGATTTAATATCCCATATATATTCTGGTGCCTGAAAGTAATGTGGAGAGATGTCTTTGAAAGGCCATTAAGTATAAATAAATTAGAATGAGAGCTAGAGTGGTGCTGATGAATAATATTCCTCGATAAGGAGACCTCGTAGACTAAATGGAATGAGTAAATTATTACTTAATAATGCCATGCTTAAAACATTCCTAATAGTTACAGCATTCGCCTGGGAGTGTTCATGCATCTGGCCAAAGAACTGCTTATCCAGCAGGTGCATAGCATAAAATAAAATGCAGTTCCAGAAGCAGGAAACAGCCCCAGAAATACTAAAAAGAAAAAAAGCCCAAAGAACTAAAACTGATGATATTCACCCTGGACATCTGTTCTCTGGCCTTGTAAGCCCTGATTTCTCCACTGGGCAAGTTCAAAACTTTCAAGGGATGCAGGCTTAGTACCTCAGCTGGGGTTTTCTGGTACTCAGTGAATTTAAAGCCTGTGGGACCTACAAAATATAAAACTGAGGTTGGCTGTTTTCTAATTAACTTGGGTGTTTTGCTTCCACTAAACTCCTTTACCAAATCTAGCAGTTGTCTGTATCCCAAGGCTGTTAGAGCAGCTGCTTGGCTGACCTGCAGCTGGAAGAAAATGTGGATGATCCAGGGAGCTGAAAGGACTGAGTGGATCAGCAGCTGAGCCAAAAGAAAAGCTTGGATCCCACATTCCATGCCTGTGCTCAAGTGTTTGAGAAACCACTTGCTCATGAATTATAACAGTGGGATGAGATAGGCAGGCAGGGAAGGCAGGAGGAATATTGTGGGAGAGCAGAGGAGTCCAGCATTGTAGAATTGAATGGTTTTTGCTTTTTAAGCTCTCTTTTGCCATCACATCTTGGGGGAACAACAGGCCAGGTAAAAAACCATTTGGAAACTGTAACTGAGGAGGCAGGATGGACTTGGTTGAGATGAGAGCTGCTGTGAGTACACTGAGAGAAACAAGACCAGAAAAGTGTGGAGTTCTTTGTACCCACACCCTTTTGAGATCTTCACTGGCTCAACTTCTTTCAGGGATAATTTTGCCACCAGTCAGGCCTGCAGGCTGCAGGGGGCTGCAGAGATGCCATGATCTGGCTTTGAATGCAGAGAACTGAAATTCATCCTTCTTGAGGAGTGGATATTGGACCAAGCTGGGCTCTGTGCTGGCAGCAGCAGCTTGGGTATTCTCCCTCTTACAGTCAGCATAGATATGTCATGATAGGGTCTGCTGAGCAAAGATTTCTCTTCATGATCTTCTTTGAGTGTTTTGGGGCACTCAAAACACCTCTTTTTTCGTGCCTGTTGACAGATCTGGAAGTCTATAGAGATGTCTCTGTTCTGGGTTGGTTTCATGCTCCCATCAGTGTTACTCTACACTGGCATTTTCCCCATCATTACCTTATCTTTGATTAACCTCCACTGTGGTAGCAATGAAAGGAAAGTGAGAGTGGAGACTGCCTCTTTGCAGTTCCACAGCAGAGCCACAGAATGCAGTGTGGGCAGAACATGTCCAAGTGCTGCTGGGGTCATTCCTGCTTTCAGAGTTTTTCTGAGTCCACACCACTCCCAGAAGCACAGCTGCAATAGGAGATGCTCTTATCTGCAGGTATCCATAGTTATTCCATAGTTATCCATAGTTATTCCATAGATATCCATAGTATTTCCATAGTTGTTCCATAATTATCCATAGTATTTCCATAGTTATCTGTAGTATTTCCATAGTTATCCATAGTTATTCCATAGTTATTCATCGTTTTTCCATAGTTTGAAGAAAATTTGAGCGAGCCCTGTGTGTTCTGGTGGGCTTTTACCCATATTGCTGTGGTGGAGACTGAAAGCTCCTGTGGGCCTGCTCTGTGTTGCTGTCATGAGAAGATCTCTAACAATCAAACCAAACTCTGCACTAACTCTGTCCACTTGAGTGGATTCAAAAAGCTCAGTCAGGCTCCTGGCTATGACTAAACCATCTAATTATAGCCTTCCCGTGCTGTGCTTTTTGCATTCGTTCCTGATCCATCATTGCATTGATTTTTGGAATTGTGTTCTTTAGCACTCCATGGTCTCAATTTTCACATCCTCCTTGTCTCCCATGCTCTCAATTTCTCTGCCCCCACTGCATGTTGACTGCTCATCTTTCTGCTTTCCTTAAACCAGCCTTTCAACCACATTTCTCTTCTGAGGTGGAGAGCAAGGTGAACCTTGGTGGTTTCTGCAGTACTTTGAACTCTGTACAAATGCCAGTTCACATTTCAGTTTCTGTGTCCCTGTACTTTGGCTTTGACCTGTACAAAATGGATGTGCTTTTCTGATTACATCACAAGTGATGTCCAAAATTACTGAGTGCTGAGGTGTTGGACTAATCTCAGTCAGCTTCCTACAGAAAATATTGGAGAAGGAAATCAGGAGGGTTGTGAATTTGCCATGTTATTGAGAAAACCTCAAAACCCCTGGAGTTCAGACAGCAGTGTTACCATGCCCCAGACAGCTCAAATTTAGATCAAAACAGGCTCCTGGGAAGAACTTAAAACATTAAGAAATATTTCAAAGGTTCTCATCTAAATCTAACCTGGAACTTGAAACTAGATACATGTAACAATCTTGGAAGTCCTGTGTTTTTTCTTTGAGTTTTGTGACACTTTCTTCAAAAGACTCAGCTGTTGGAGTCAGGATAAATTTGTAAAACTGGATTTCAGTTTTGATTTTCACTCAGCTTTATAGATTTCATCTGCAAAGTATGAATTCAAAGAACTCAGAAAGTCCTCCACACATTATTAAATTTTGTGGCATAACTTTGGCTTTAAAATTTTGTTTTGTTTTTAAGTCTTATGTCATGATTGCATGGATTTCCTTGCATTCATTTTGCATAGCTTTAGCTCAGCTCCAAAGGCAGATTACTAAATGTTCCCAAAAAGTATGACTGAAATTCCTTTTTAATACTCTTCTCAGCCAAGCTTATGTATAATCCTTTTCAAAGTGTAAAATGCCAAGGGATGTTTATATGCTACAGCTTATATGACAGTATATTGTTGTTCCTTCACACTTCACTAAACAGTCTACGAATACTAATCTATAAATCACTTACTTTTCTCACAGGCACTGGAAAACTCTGTGCTGTTTGTGGCATTGTCTATTCTTTTCTAGACTCCAGTTTAAAAAACAATAGGCTGTAATGATTTCACTGTTGGTTTTCTGCAGAAGTTAGGGGCCTTCACTGAAACAAGGGCCAAAATGATGGTGGACACTCTAGGCTTGCCCAGGGATGTCCTGCCTTAGGGAAGGTGGAAGTAGATAGGCAAAGGTGGGATGGGCAAAGAAGGATGGCAGTGATTTTTTTTTTTCTCCCAGGATTATGTAGAGAGGCTTTTGCAGAGTTTGAAATGGAATCAATTTCTCCCAGATTTCAAAGGCTGCACTTCCACCATGCATTCAGTAGTTTCCCTTCAAGAGCTAGTAAACATCAACATGCTTACTCACATTTTTGAAAGCAAAAGCCTTTTTCTGTGAACACTGCCTGATATCTCAGTTGGAAATTGCTCTTTCCTGTAGAGAAGGGAGGTTCAGTGCCATAAGGTTTGTTTTGCTTTTAGGTGAGAATGGAGATGCCCATGAGTGGGACGGGCATTAAGTAAGTTGAAAAGTGGGAGAGACCAGGAGATTTTCCTTATGTCTCTTTTGCCAGGGAATAAGACAAAATGTGCCCTGTGGTAAAAATAGACTCCCTGCCTGCTCTGACTGGTTACAGAGTGGAGAGGGACCTTCTGCTCAGAAATGAGTGGTATCTTCTGCTTTGTTTCAGGACAAAACTGATAAACCCAGTGGGAAAGCACTCCCATGATCCTTCTGTATAATGCAAAATATTTTTTGTGCAAGAAAGAGAGAAAAGAGTACAGATTTTTCGCCTGCTCCATATAGTGGCTAGAAGGGTTTACCATGGATTTGAAATCTCCTTGGGCAGTTTTGCTTGCCTATCTCTTTTTTTTTTTTTTTTTTTTTTCCAAGTTTCTTCTGCTCACTTGTACAATTGCAAATAAGCCCAGGGACTTCTCCATGTCTCTGTGCAACAAATCATGCTAAGAGAGTATAATGATGCCACGCCCCATCAAATATGCAACTCTAAGTCTATAAATGGATTTATTAGAAGGTATTTTCCTTGGGAAGGTATGAAAACCAAAGCACTTGAACGGAGCGGTCAGAGTAGGAAACTTCAAATCTTAATTAGTGTAAAAGAGTAAAAGCCATCACAGAGCTGTAGCAGGGAATAGTGGTAATGTGGTGTTTGGGGCTGAGCATGATAGAGCAGCCAGGGTGCCAGCACTCACTGCCCACGGAGACTGGTGGGACACTGGTCCCTGAGGGGGACTCATTGGCAGCACTCTGAGCTAAGGAGGAGCTGACAGTGCAGGATTAAGGAGCAGTGTGGTCATTACAACAGGACAGCTGCCTGAGGAGAAAAAACTGACCCTGACAAGGTGGTTTGTGCCCAGAGGGACTTGTTTCCCTGATAAAACCAGTCCTTAGATGGCCACTCTCATCTCAAAACCAATGTGCTCTCTGACAGGGAGGGGTGTTTGACCACACTGGGTCCTCTCTCCTGCCCTTGAGCTGAAACCAAGTGCCTCTAACTAAATTTACTTTTTAACTACACTTTGTTCTGCTGTCAGCCTCCATGGCAGGCTCCTTACATCTATTTTAGCCACATGGCTAGAAAATGCAGCCAGTTAAAGGTGAGCTATTTGTCCTTCAGAAAAGAAGGAGCTGGGCTTCTCCAAAGCAGCACGGGCTCTGGGGCAGGACAAGCAACTATTTCTGTTCTTTCTGCAACATCCAGAAAAGGTTTTATTTATTAAAAGTTTTAAAGTATGCTGTAGGAACTTAAAAATACTTGAAACTATCTATTTGGATAGATTAATCCCAATACAAAAGAAACCCTGATTTGATATGATGAAGTGTGGATGCTTTTAGCCTTGGCTATCCAGATCTTCTTACTCAAACATATGATATGTTGGGTTTTTTGTTTGTTTGTTTGTTTTTTCTTTTGCTACTCTGAGAATTGAGTTTTGCCATATTTTTATTGCAATAAAAGTGGTGGTGTCTGACCTCATGGGCAAAAGTGGAGGGGGGTGGACCGGGACCCGGGATAGGAAGAATATCCCAATAATGATATCCCAAACATGGATATTTTATTTTATTTTTTTTTTTTTAACCCACAAACTTAAAGCACCAAATTTTTACCAGCAAAGCAGAGCTGCTTGTGCAGCTCTTATTTCACCAAAACGAAAAACAACAAAAAAGCCAAAACCTAAACCGTGAAATCTAGCACACCTGGAAAAGGAATTGCTCAAAAAAGTAGGACCCGAATCCTTCAGCTTGGTCATAAGGAAACATCTGCCCAGCATTTCTTTCACTGTGAAGAGCTGGACTCGCTACCCCGAGCGCCAGCGGGTCAAACCCCAGCTCTGCGGGAACCCGTAGCATCTTTACCGCGATTTCCCACTGCCCACGCCGGGGGTGGGGGATTAAATAAAACGATGCCGAAGGAGTGAGCGGTGCCGGGGGCGAGGCCCGGGGTGCCCGGGGTGGGCAGCGTCCCGCGGGGCGCGGAGCGGAGCCGAGCGCAGCCGGGCGAGCCCTCCCCGCAGCCGCGGCGGCCTCGGAGGGCGGGGGGCGGGCAGAGCCGGGCTCGCCTCGCCTCTGCTTTGGAGGGCGGGGGAGGGAAGCGGTGCCGGGGCCGGGGGGGTGTTTCGGGTTTTGTTTTGGAGCCGGCAAGCCGGGAGCGCCGGCAGCGCGCAGACCCCGGCGGACGGGGGCAGAGTCGCGGCGCGGGGTGACAATCCCGGCGCGGGGTGACAATCCCTGTGCGGGCACAGCCCGTCCTGCCCTGCCTGCTGCCATCCCCCCTCCGCCGCTCCTCGGGGAGTCGTGCCCGAAGCCCAACTTTGCAGCCCGCCCGCCGGCTCCAGCATGAACCAGACGGCCGGGGTGAGCAACCACGTCCGCTGCTCCGGCAAGGGCTCCAAGGTAAGAGCGGCCGGGGCTCCGCGCCGCGGGCAGCGGGGCTCGCTGGGGTGCGTGGCGGCGGGGATGCCCCGTCCCTGTCCTCGGCTCCCGGTTCCCAAACCTACAGCTGAGAGCGTGTCCCCCCCGGCCCCGGGAAGCATCCCTGCGCTCCCTGCTAGCCCGTCGCTTGGCGAAGTTCAGCATCTCTGCCCGGCTCCCGCCGCCGCCCGGAGTGTGGAGCCGCCTCCCCGCGGGGTGCTGGGGCACGGATGGCTCGGGATGGCTCCGTCCCTCCGCACAGGGGTGACCCCTTCGGGCTGAGACCCGGGCGGGTGCCGGACCGGGCGCTCAGGGTGCTGTGGCCTCTCAGCATCGAGTGCTGGAACGGTCGGAACTCGTGCACCTGCTCCAAACGGGATAAAATACTTTGAAGGTAAGGGTTTGTGGAGTGAAACGTGGGACCAGGTACAGCTTTAGCCGCTGTTTTAACTTCTTGGCATGGCGTGTTTGCATGGCCAGCATTAAAAATAAATAACTGAGATAAAACACGTTATTGTGCACTCTGCTGAATTCAGTAGAAATTCTGAGTGTTCGTACCTGATCCAGGTCAAATTTGTATTAACATTTTTTAGGTAGTGATGAACATAGCCCTAACATCTACATAACTACTTTATGTTGCAGAGTATCAGTGCTGTGAAGTCAGATGCATGTGCCCTCTTACAGACAATTCTGTTGATGTTGTTCATCTACAACTCTTTGAAATGTTTCTCTGTTTCTCTGTTATGGTGGACACACCACCATCCCCAAGATTTCATGCATTTTTAAGGGCTGGTATTTGGCAGAGAGAATTGATTCTATAATGTCTAATGGGATGCACCTTGAAGAAGTGCAAAATTTACATTTCACCACATATGGTTCTGTGCTAACATCTCTTTTTTTAAAAAAAAATTATCTCTTAATACTAGTGTCCTGTTCCATCCTCTAGACTTGGTGTTGTGGTGTTGTTTGAGATGCTCCTGCTGCTGCTTGCCTGGTTGTATACTTCATGTCTAGTTAGTGTAGACCTGACCCTACAAACTCTTAGACGACGGGTTTACTTCATACCTTCCCTACTATGAAGTGAATACAGTTGTTCCTCCTTTATTCATGTAGTATTTTTAGGATTAAACCCACTAATCATAGGGCAATGTGAATATTAAAAGATGCAACATGATGAGGGCTGTGGAAGTAAACAAATAGATTAGATGAGTCTGCTGAAATTATTTACTTAGCTCCATGACTAATCATATATTTGAAGTTGAACCCGTACCTAAGCTCTTTGCATAATTCAAGGGCCCTAAATTAAATGCCCTCTGGATCTTGCCTGTAATTTCAATGTTGGACCTCCTTCCTTTGTACTTTATGGTTTTCTTTGAGTTTTGGGTTGAACAGCTAAGGTTATTGCATATCAGTAATAATTTATTGTATCAAGCTGCTGACCTAATACTTTAATGCAGAAGAAAGAGATGGGGCTCAAATGTGTATATTCTTAGCACATGATAATTGATACATTTTTATCTCATTTTCAAATGCTGTAGGATCTGGATGTTTTTTCCATTGGAAATAAATACATCTTTTTTTTTTTTTTTTCAAGTCATAAGATTGAAATGATTGATGATTTCAGGATTTAATTAAAACACAGAAAGCTCCATGCATGACTGATTTAGTTTCAAGGAAACCTTGCAGGGTTCAGAAATGTGAGTTTACCAAATGGGGCTGAAAAATCAAGTAACTGATCAGTAAGAGGTCTCTGATGGAGTAGACAGAGCAGAATAGCAAAGTTTTTCATGACTCTGACTTCTAAAGCATAGAAATTAAAAATGCTGGTAAGATGTTTCATATCTGTGCTTCATTTGTTTGGGTTTTTTCTGAGCAACAAACAAACAAACAAAACCTCAATGAAAAATAAAACAACAGAACCACAAACAGGATTTATCTGACTTTCCTAATCTCCTAACTTTTGAACTTGCATCTAATTTTAACCAAAATTGACAAAATAAGAGTAATGTTGCGTCAGCTTGCTACAAGTATCATGGAAATAAATTGTTTAATACAGAAGGATTATTTAATACCTGAGTAAAGGAAGAAGCAGGCAGAAATCTGTCCCACCCTGTCCTGGCACCTCAGTCAGCACATGGCTGTTGCTACAAGAGCATCTATCCTTTACCCATCACAGGCTGTGCAAAGATTGGGAGGGAATGGGAGGAAGGAAAGAGCACAGAGGAACTTCCAGAAAAACTGGAAGTTTATGGAGGCAAGGAGGCAGCCAGGGGTGAGAGCTGAGGTCTTCCCAAGGGGGAGTGTGTTGCGCAAATAATTAGTCATAAATCACTTTGTTGTCACTGATGAAACAACATGTTAGGGTTTTTTTTCCTCCCTCAAAAAAGTTGTTGTTTCAACTCAAATGCCAACTGAGTGAGGTAAAGTCACTGTTCTTCCTGGCTTCTCCTGAGTTTCCCTCTTGCTAGGCAATGGGCACTTAGACTTCACATTTCTTTTGCAAGATTTACAGCTGTGCTCAGTTGTGGTGAGCAAGAGAGGCAGCTTTTCAAAGGAGGGATACAATTAAAGCCCTTAAGTAGATAGGCTTGATTGTAATCCCAAACTCTAGTAATGCATGCCCACTAAAAGGTGTATATATTTTTAACATTTCTATGTAATGTTTTTTAGCTGTTTCTAACCAAGAGCTAGAAGCTCTAAGCCATTTGTGAGCGCTATTGAAAAACTGATTTATTGTCTACAGAGGACTATTTTTGAGAAATAGTTTGTGTACATACAGCTTCTAATGCTCTTTTTTCCTGCCTGTGACTAATCCCTTTGCCTTCCCTAAGATAATTTGTGGGAGGAAAGCAAGAGGATTCACCCCAATGCTGTAATGAAAAGCTATGTCACAGGAAGATTTCTGATGTGTTGGGGTGGTTGGGGTGGTGAGCAGCCCAAGTCTGTACAAAACCCACCCACCTCTCTTGTGTGGGCTGGGAGCAGGCTTTAACTCTGCTTCAGGAAGTGCACTTCACTGCAAAGTCACTCAGATCCTGCCAGAAGAATTTGGGGGTCAGTTCCAAGCTGCCACATTTCGACAGATTTCTTGAAGCAATTAATGAGAGCTAAGTCCATATGGGGATTCAGGCTTTTTCAACACTACATGTTGCAGATC
Organism: Vidua macroura; assembly: GCF_024509145.1. Taxonomy (NCBI): domain Eukaryota; kingdom Metazoa; phylum Chordata; class Aves; order Passeriformes; family Viduidae; genus Vidua; species Vidua macroura. The sequence continues at coordinate 7,246,018 of NC_071571.1, forward strand.
CTGAATTTTGGCTTTTATTCAGCAGCCCAAAGCCCCACACCAGCCAATACATGACACAGAAATTGTGCCTTGAATTTAGCTTCTTTTCTTAAATTAATACCAAGGAAGACACTGTGAGAAGGCACTTGGTTTCATGGTGGGACTCCCAAATTCATCTGTCTTCAGGGAGGAAAATCTATAGAAATAATTTGGGGTACTTTCTTTAGAAACAACTATACTCGGGGTCCTTCATCTAAGAACCATCCCCATCCTCACCCAGTGAGAAAGGAGGTGTCCCATGGAGCAGGATTTGTGGAGCTGGTGTCCTTTTAAGTGTTGGTGAGGATTCAGAGACCCACCAGCTTCCATCCTTCTGGAGACTGTTGTACCCATCAGGAGACAGGCTGCTCTACAGCAGGAGCCCTCCCATCTCTTGTTTTAGAGTGGGTAAGATGGAAACTCACAGTGTCTCCTGGGAACAGTGGCATGCACTGTCTCTTTATTTTGGATGAAAATGCCTTTAGCCAAACCATTGGCTGACATGCACAATTTGGAGGGCACAGTCTAAACCCCAGCTCTGTACAGCAACATCAGCAGTACATCAGGACATGTTGTTTGGCACAACCCTGCTGCTATTCAGCCTCTTGTGACTCCTCCCTGAGTGCATTTTTGAACAATTGCAGCTGTTTTAGCTGTTTTGTGTGGAGCTCAGTCTTGGATATGGTCAGTGCACGTCTTCTGGATCAGGTCACCCAAACCTGATTCCTGTTGTCATATGAGATGTCAGTCCAGCTCCTTTGCCATCCTCATATGCAGCTTATGACACCACTGACAAATACCCAAACTGATTATGTGTTTGGAGGGTTGGTGATGTGTTTATTAGGCATTTATATCTTTATTTTGTGCAGCCAAGCTTTAACCTCTTCTTCATTCCAATCCTGATGTGTGGGTGGGAAACAAGTATTCTTCTGCCTCAACAGCAGTGATGAGAGTCCCTGTATGGTAAAACAAAACAAATCTGCATTAAACCTGAGCAAATGGGGCTTGTTTCCATCATGGATTTTGTTGCTGTCAACACATGTCACATTTTGGAATGTAGCAAATACTAAAAACCACCTTTCCTCTCTCAGCTTTAATTATGTAAGCATTAAAAAAAGCTTGGTGGAACAAAGTTAGAATATCCATAGAATATCCACCTGAATAACTGTAACCTCACTTTTAATCAGCAATAATGAATACTCAAGAATAACAGCAAATCATTTGGACAAATTATTTTTTTTCTTTCCTTTTAAAGGAGAAATAATTGTCCTAATTAGCAGTATTGGTATGTGAGAATGGGGATATGAAAACAACTCAGTGCAGTAATGTAAAGTGTTTGTTAAAGGAAAGAACACTCAATTAAGCTGAACTGAAAATGCAGTTGTGATTGTACCCCTGGTTGCTCTCTCTCATTGTCTTGAAAAGAACAAATTTAACCCATGAGAAAAACAAGCTGCTGATGTAGGGTGTTCTGGCTGCCCTGATCTAAAGGGACAGGGCAACAATTGTACAGCTGTAGGCAAGAGGTCCATAATGTCCTTTTAACAGATTATGAGGGAATTTGTTTTTATAGTTAATTCCTTAAACAATTAATAAGAGATTATTGTATCTACACTGGGTAAATCTAATTACCTTCTCTTTTACATGAACTATTCTCCTCACATGAATTCCACTGATTTCAATTGAATTACTGCATATTTATGTTGGTTTAATTGCACAGAGATTCAATACCTCCAAAGTTATGGAAGCAATAGAGGCACAGCATTTCTAGGACTCTCAGATGCAGAAATCTGAAATTTAAGATAAGGAAGCTGTGCTGGCTCCTCTGTATTATTGCTGAAGCAGAAACAAGTTCAGCTTTACTTGCACATTGTGTTTTGCTGTGAGTGGAAAGTTACCCTGCATGGGCCAAGCTAAGCAGAGTATTTTTGAGTTTCCTAATTTTAATGCTCTAGTGGGAATGCAAGGTTGACTTCCACACCTAATAAGTGTTAAAGTAGGACTGGATGTAGCTGCCAGGGCTTTAAAACTTGATCGGTCAGCTATCTCCAAAATCCAGCCTTACTCAGAGGGCAGCCTCTTGAAAATTACACTTCCATCTCAAAACATCAACCTTTTAGAGTGGTCTAATATAGCATTGCATGAGAGAAGCAGACAGGATCAATGTCCCAACCTGCTGGATGCTGTGACTCCACACAGACAGAAATTACTTGGCCTTCAGTGTATTTTTGGTTTAAGCTGACAATAAGAAGTAAAAATCTGGGATAATGAGAGAATTACTCTGGTTTTGCAGGCAGTGAAATACCAGGAGAAAACCAGCAAAAAAATTCAGACTAGGTAGAGATGATAGAGTAAAGTTGAGCTTTTCTGCCACAGAAAATAAGGAAATACTAATCATTGTCCATTTAAGAGCCAGCAAGCTCATCAGCATGTGCTCCCCATATCCCACCAGCATATCCCTCTCTATGAAGCATGATATCCCTTGCCCAGGGCAACTGTCAGCAGGAAAAACCTGTGGGCAAAGAAGGGAGAGAAAATTGTACAGTTGGGTGCTCTGTCCATTAGGGATCCAGATATTAGTTTGGCTCCTTAAGGAACAAGGTTTCATTTTGCACAAGCAGTGGAACTGTGTAGTGTTGATTTAGCTCTTTCCCCTGTACCAATTTGTGAAGATCCTCTACCTTCTACATCCTTTGGGAGGAACTTTCACAATGCTGCAGAGGCAAAACCCATCAAAACTTCAAGTGGTGAGCTCTAAATCAAGATGTGCCAAGGAACTTAAGGCAAAGTGTTTGAAACTGGTTTTTATTACATTCTCTGACTTTCTTGTAAACTGTAATTTTCAGTGGACACTACCTGGTACAGGTGCTGAATTTAGTGAGAGAAGTTCTGCTTCTGCTGATGTAAATAGAAAGATGATTTTAGAAATTTTACTGCCTTAAGCAATGCAGCCCTAAGGATTTTAGAAGTAACAGCTGTGGGAACTTCTTGATTTGATCTTCCTATTATTTCAGACAGTGAAATCTGCTTTCTCTGTAATTCTACCTGTAAACCTGATGGCTTTTGGCAGTTAATTCCAGCCATGTTCCCTAGAGTGCTTCCTGCAACTGTCTGAGTGTCAGCTGTCTCATAAAGGTTCCCTTAACAGGAAATTTGGCATGAAGAATGATGGTGGGTCAGGACCAGAAATTTCAGTGGAAGGCTCCAACACCCCTTTGAAGGATGGGAAGACAAAGGGAGACGGCCAGGCTGACACTGTAAATGCCCTGAATGATCAGAAAACCTCTTGTCAGGGGTTGTGCTTTCCCTGACCAGAGGGAATCCAACCACAGGATGCACCCTGAGGAACAGCAGGCTCCTCTAGGCCTGGTGTTGATGGAGCATCCTGTGTGGGATATTTTGGGTGATGAGGAGCAAAAGGAGCTGTGGTTTTTGTAGCCTTCAGCAAATATGCACCAGCAAGGGTGTACTTTGCTTACAGCAGCTATTATTTTAGGGGCTGGAGAAAGACTATTCCTCTCCCATTAAATATTTGCCTGGAGCCTTATGGAAGAGCTGTGTGGAGCTCCAGGGGTTTCCAGCAGTGCGTGGGATTTCGTGCTCTGTATCCCTGCAGTGTCCTCAGGCACAGGAAGCCCTGAGCCCTGAATCTGAAGGAGTTCTGGGCATCAGCAGCCACAGAACCATCCCTGTTTGTTTGTGGGTGCTGCTCTGCCGCTGTTTTTCATCTTTAATGAGAGTTGAACACACCATAAAGTTTTATTGGGTGTTTATGCTAACAAAATTAACTAACAGTTGGTGCTTTAAAAATGCAGCCAGAGCTCTCTGCACTATAACTGGGAATCTACAATGGGTTTTTAACTGGTGTAGGACAGAGCAAATGAGTGAGTGCCAATGCCATTTAACAGCAAACCACTTTATATTAACTTTTTAAACACCAGAACTGATTAATTGAAATTTCCAAAATAAATCTTAACACGATATGTGCTTAACCAAAATCAGATTTTCAGACATTAGGTAGCTGGAAGCTCTGTCAAAATTGTGGGGTTAATTTATAATACCAAGACTAATGTGCTGATAATCAAAAAAAATTAGCTTAGTCCCTTCAATACTTCAATGCTTAACTCAAATAATAGGAAGAAGATTTATTTTAGCATTTTGATTATTGTGTTTCCCAACAAAATAGATATAATATCATGCTGTGAATACTGTATGGATTACTTGAGGCCAGCATTTCAATAGGAGTACAAAGGACCTCTAGGCTACAGAAAAAAAAAGAGAAGGGATTATTTTCAGACTCAATTTCTTGCTCAGTAGAATGTATTTGCCTTATTTCTATATCAGCACTTTTAAGTAAACCTAGGAAAGTGATTTGGTTTCATTCATTTATTTATTTAGTGCTTTTCTTTATTTTCATGCAGTTTGCCCATGCCTAGTCTGGAGAGTTTGATGTTCATGATCTTTGCATTATACTGGGGAGTTTTACGCTGGTTTTAAAATAAGCAGATTGACATGCTGGGATTTTTTTTTAATCATTTTTTTATCAGTGAAATAGTTTAATAATCAGGTAGCACTGATTTATGATGTGTTTATCTAGGTATAGTCAAGGATGATTTGCATTTCATGACATTTACATTAATAAAGTTTGGCTAAAACACTTGAGGGAAATGTCCTGATTCCTGCATTAAGCCCTGAGTTACACTGGGATGATGCCTCAGAGGTTTAGGCTTTGCATTTTCACACTGCTATGTTACCATAAGTGGTAGCTGATTTTCAAGGCCAGACACTGCTGCCATCAAGAAAAACTTCTCTAAATTGCTTTTAACTTGCCAGTGTAGGCATGGTCTTGGTGATCTGATGTGAACTCACAAAAGTCAGCAATAGTTCCACCTCAGTGAGACTGGGACAAAGGTTCTGTCCATGCTTTAGTTTTTTAATGAAAGTAAGGATGAGCACTTCCCTTGCATGGTCTCTGAGCTCTTTGATAGGGGAGGATAACTTGGTAACCCACTAAGTGGGGTTCCCATCTTAATTTTTGGCCTTGTTACTCTGCTTAAAATCTGAGAATCTAACAAATTTTTGTGCCATTCACTCCTTGGAATGAAGGAAAAAAGGTAGAGGAGGGACAGAGATGTAGTTGTTTGCACAGGCCCTGTTCCATGTCATCCAAACCTTGCTCCAAAAGACAACCTTAGAGGGAAGAGTACCCAAAAGACTGAGTTGTGTTGCAGGTGTGGAGTACATGGGGGATAAGCAGGGACCACATCCATTTTTCAGCTCACTTGAAAGGAAGGCTGTTAAAATTATAAAACCTTGGGTAATTTAAAAAGAGAGCGTGTACAGCTCTCCTTGGTGTCATGTCTTCAACTAGGCAGAATAAAATACACCGCAGCAAAGCCAGGGCGTGTCCTTTGTGAGAGCTCCAGGGAGAAGCTTGGGGTCTGACAAAGATGGTGGGCACTGGGCCCCTCTCAGCTCTGCTGGCAACTTGAAAATGGTAGGACATCAACATTTTGAAGTCAGCTAATTTTCTTATTTGCAGGTGGCATCCAAAATTGGAATGCTAGGAAGAGGCTGAAATTATGGCAGACAGATGTGTGTGCTGCTGGTAATTTATTGGTACTCAGGACAGCAGATACACTATACAATTTCTTTTTTTTATGTATTAGTTTATGCTTCTAGGCTTTTGACTTTTCTTGGACTTTCCCTTAGCATCTAAGCCTTCCTAGTGTTTGCAGATTTTTAGTGCAGTTTTACATTCAAGTCTGATTTTGCTAGATAATGACCTCACACAGAGCCTTTGCCACTGCTTTAACTACTTCTCCTGAGTGGAGGATCAGAGAGTTTTTCATAGGTACAAGTCCAGGAAAGGGCCAGCAGCAGGGACTAACATCACTGTTATTTCTATTGCAGCACTCTATAGGAATGCTGGTTGCATGTTGGGATTCAATTGAACAAGAGGCTCTCCAGCCAGAGAGCAGAATACTGCTTCCTACATCAAAGAACTTAGATTTTAAATTTGTTCACTGCTTTATGGTCATCCCTCAAGCTTAGGACTTTATTCTTCCCTTTATATTCTCTGTGACATCTGTGTGTGAGCTCACTGAGGGTCATGGGGCTTCCCTTACCCTGGGGAACACCCCAGGGAGCCCTCTGGGAGCAGCAGTGAAACACATTTCCCTTGACACACTGTGCTGCCTCCCTGCCAGTCCTCTTGTCTGACCACCAGTTCCACAGTTAATCTGCCAGCAGAGGCCACTGAAGTTTTTCAGTCATTTACTCCACTTTTAGCTACTCTTTATTGTTAGAGATCTCTCCTCCAGCAGCTCAGGACTATCCTTCGATTTCCCAGGTCCTGATCTCTGCATGCTCTGTACCTTCACATTTTCTGACTTGTTCCAAATTTAATCACCTGAGTTATCTCGATATTGTTGGAATTCCCTAAGGCTGAAGCAATATTACAGAACATATCTGTGCCCTGTCTGTATCTTTCACTCTCTCATTTAGGGTTCATTCCTGCTTCCTTCCTATGACTGCTCTGCTCCTACTGTTTTGGGTGTTTTTGTTTTTTTTTTTTATGGCAGGGGAGGGCACTGAGTACTCCATTTTACAAAGAAGTTAATTTACTTTTGGTGAATAAAACCAGCTGGTTTTCCTTTACATTAATTGATAAGGGAAATTTGCCTGGTTTTTTTTTTTTGTTGCTGTTAATCTGTGTATATTTTTGGCTGTACAGGACATTTATAGCACAAAAAATAAACTGCCCTGCTGGTTTGTCCAGCTCAGGGGCACTAAAGGGCTGATTTGGACTGAAGCACAGATGTCTTTAATGGGCCACTGAAAAGGCAGTGGTGGCTCTTAGGAAGGTAGCTCAAGCTGCCATTCAGAAGCTGCATTGAGAATTTCTAGCCATGCATGATCACAGTGGAAGTGATGAAAGTATCAGCCAAGGAAGAAGGCAGGGAAGAAGTTGTTTATGAACTCTCAAACTCTTTAGTTATGGCAGGTATTTGTTGTTGGGTGCTTTTTTATGCTTTTAATGGAAAGTGATCAATGCTGTGCACCATCACAGCATTATGATCAAAATGCTAAAACTATCTTTGACAGCAGGGAGCTCCAACAGTTAACTTTCCTCACATTTTTTCCTGCTGTGGCTTCATTATATTTTACAACATATATTTTTCACCAGAGAAATTCTGATTGGCAGCTGATAGGGACTAATTGAAAGAGAGGGAGATTGTTCTGGTTTTCTTTAAGAACAGGAAATATATCCATGTCTAACTTCCAGTAATGCCAGCAAAAGCAACATCCCTAAATCTCCTGTGTGCTGATGGAAGAATTGCCTCTAAAGCTTTTTCAGTGTAAAACATAAAGTTTATTGAAGAATCAGTAATGAAGAATGATAGCACCTGGTGCTTAAAGTTTTAGTGATTGTACAAAAATGATGTCTATAGCACTTTAAATTATAGTTTGTAGAGACATTACCATAAATTACTTACTCTTTCTTGAAAGATCTTTTCATATTTCCTTGTTAGCATTTGCTAGATTTGGATTTTGATATGGACATCATTATGTCATCAATATTTTATTCAATGGAAGTTGTCATTTTTGTACTCTCATGCTTTGAAAATAGAAATTAAAAAGAGTTAGGAAAAGAGAGAAAATGTCACTGTGGTCCTACCATTGTTGTTTCCAGACTTAGCAATTTAACTAAGACTGTAAAAACATTCATATGAACATTGACTGTATTTACCTGAGAAGCAGCTGTACTTTGCAGAAGCTGAAATGCACAGATGTACCCAAATGCTGCAATAAAGTAACAAAATATAGGTGTTACCAGAGCAAAGGTATATGTTTACATTACCAGAGCAATGTTTACATTCTGTGGTAGAAAAGGCATCTTCTGTCCCATGTGTCATTTGAAAGCCAGCATGCCTGATCTTGTCAGCAGCACCATGGAGTCCAGGTGATAGTGTTTGCCAAAAAAGAGATATTTTTTGATGAGTCAGAAGGGTATACTGGGCCATCACTGGAGGGACACTGCCTTTCTGATGTGTAAATATGAGCAAATCTTCATATTTTGGCTCTGTCTCTCTGTGTGGTGTACCAGCACTCCTAAGCACCTCTACAACAACATTACAAATGAAATTTATTAATTTCATTTAATAAAACCAACAAACACAAAAAAAAAAAGGAAAAGAAAAGTAAAATGTTTCTAGCTGGTGTTGTTGCAGAGGTGAAAAAATGCCCAAGTGCTGCAAGGGACTTGAATGAGTCCTCAGAAAGACTAAAATTCCCTCTCTGTACTAATTGGAAAACCAATGTAAGGTGATCCTTAAAGGATAGAACTCAGTTTAGGGTTACAGCACCACTATTTAGACATTTATTTCTGCTCACATGTAACTTAGGAGCAGGAGTTTTCTGCACTAGTGATGTGTGAGACATGCCATGTATTATTCCAGCTGCTGTTGCATGGGGACATGAACAGGTCTTGAGTTGTGTCTGCTGGCACCAACAGTATGTCTTGGAGATGCTGGGATGTCTCAAATGATGCTAGATATCTTCATTTAGTCACTGGAATTGGACAGGCAATACCTAAGCTCCCATTATAGTCAGTGGGACATAGTGGTGTCTGGGGAGTGATGAAACTCCCTGCAAGGCTGCTGTGGGCTGGCTGCTCCCTGACTTGCTGCTTGTATTCCATTGATTTCCTTTGGCTAGATCCCTGCTGACTCTAATAGGAGTTTAGACACCTGGTACTCATATAAACACCCCAATGTAGACATCCTCATCTCAAATTGCATCCCTCTTGTAGCATCAGCCTTGTCTACTGTGTTACTAGTTGTCAGTGTGGGTAGAATTATGGTATTAAATCTTTGCCTGCCATTTCCCAAGAGCCAGGACATTTCTTGTGTGTCCAGATGGATGGCTGAATACCAGAGTGTAATCGGCAAAGCTGAGAGTGATTTATCTATAAAAATACAAGGCACAGCAGTCAGAGCTTGGGGAAAAAACACTGGGTCTATTTTCCTAAAATTCAGGTTCCAGAAAAGCTTTGTTTATTCTGATCAGGGTAATTGTGGCAGCAGACTTAGATTGATGTCTGCATTTCAATCTTGATGAATCCTTGGAGAGGCAGCCTGTTGTCTGGACCAACAGAGAAAGGATGCTCACATGAATTTGAAGATACCAGTTCTCTTGAAATAGGCAAATAAGATTTCAGAAATGCTGATATCTGTGCACAGAAGATTTATGAATCTCTGCATGGAGCAGAAGGCAGATGTAGATAAAGCAGGCAAGGTTAAATCATGCTTTGCCAGAAATTGTGAGCATGATATCAAATCTTTGGCTGCTGGTTCCTTTGGGAACCCTGATAAACATTAGCTAGTCACTTGTTACTCAGGCCATGCCTTTGTAGATTTTGCTCTAAATAAAGTTAATTAATAATGAGATCTTTTGTTGAAAAATACACTGCTTTCTCTTGGTACCATGTATTATTTTTGCAGAGCACATTGCCCTCTCCTTACTGCTCCAAGAACTAAAGATGGGGTATTTACTCCAGTGTCCAAAGGCAAGGCTCATTCTCCACTCCCTTAAGGTGGGTTAAATGCCAGCATGGTGACATTTGCCTCAGTCCTCTTGTCATAACCTCAGTGGGCTTAATTCAGCAAGTGGCTGATGGAAAAGAAAAATCAGGCTGTCTCAGTACTGCCAGCATCTCTTGTTATACCCACAGTCTTAGCACTGTTAAATCTCAGCATTTAGTTCTACCCTGGTTCTTTAATATTTAGGAAAGAAGATATAAAATATTTAGACCTCGGAGAGAAGCAAATGTCAGCAAGGTTATTTCAGGGGAAATATAGTTGGCTTAGTCTTTTTTCCTGGTGGGTAGCTCTGGCTTGTTGCATTTAGAGGGTTTTTAAATTTAGTTGTGCTTTTTAAAGAAGGTATATTTTTCTATTAAAAAATAACTTAATGGCCAAGTGACAGAAAAATTTGTAAAATCTCTGGGGAGAACAACAACTCCTAAGGGGAAACATGCACACATTCAAAGTAATTTTCAAAACTTTAGCAGAACTTAGTGAACTGTGTTTTAGATGCATTAGCCTCAGAAGGGAGGAGATAAGGGCTATAAAAGAGACAGTCATCAGGTAGGATATGTCTGTGGGCTCCATTGCTGTAATGTTTTAGCTCCTCAAAGCCTCTATTGAGATTTGCTACAGATAATTACTGATTGCTGTAGATTGGATTGAATTACATTAGATTAATATTACTCCAGTTTTAGAGACAGTGGAACTGAGAAACAGGGAGAGCAGGGACTGGATTTTGAAAGCTATTTTTCATTTTTGTATTTCAACATGATATTTGGTAGCCCCTGCAAAATTGTCTTCCACTACATGGGAGGTGGGAGCTCCTTGTAGGGTGTCTTTTTTTCCATCTACCACCTCTATAGGCAACCTGTTCCAGTGCCTCTCCACACTCACAGTAAAGAATTTCCTTCAAATATCTAACCTGAATCTGCCCTCTTTCAGTTTCAAGACATTACCACTTATTCTATCACTGCATGCCCTTGTAAAAAAGTTACTCTATGATTTTTCTGTAGGCTCCCTTTAGGCACTGGGTGGTGCACAGAACTCCTGAGAGATAAATACAGAATACTCCTAATTGTTTATTATTTGTAAAGTCACAAGCCTGCAAAGGGGATTTTCTGGGATCTCCTCTTTCACCTGGCAGTTCTGATGGCTTTCTGCATGACATGCTCGTGATATGTATAAACACACAAATCCTTCACTTGGCGGGGAGCAAAACTCCTCTAGAATATTTAATTAGCCACAATTTGCAAAACCCTGAAGAGAATTCCCTGAGAATCTCCCTTCTTTGCTTTGTTCCCATGTTTGCTGCATGCAGAGAGCAGGAGCAGGGGGCTGTGTAGTGACCTGAGTGTTTTAAGCCATGATTTTTTGCTGAATGCTACTTGGTTCCTTTGCACAGAGGATCTCCATTCCCCAGCACTGTTTGTGGGTGGGGAAGCAGAAATGCCTCTCTAGAATGGAGCTCTGAGGTCCCCTCACTCAAACCCTGGGTTTTGTTCATTTGGACTCATACATGCTGTGCTAATCACTCAATTGCTCTGCTGCTCCTTAAAATGCTTTGATCATGAGGTTTTGGCATTTTTTTTTCTCTTTGTAACATCCCTGCTTTCCCAGTTCCTTCATGACATGAAGGAAAAAGGGCAGTGGAAGTTTTTGGAATACATGAAAGCTTAATTTTCTGTAAGCTGACTTGTATCCTCCTTCTTTGCTGTGGCTCGAGGTGAATTTTAGATTTTTAGAGCACTGATATAAACCATTAAAAAGTTTTGCTGTCTAACCAGGCACAGTGCTTTTACAAAGCTGCCTCTTCCATCAAATAAAGATGAGAAAGAGATCAGACTGAGAAAATCACACTCTTTAGGAACGAGGAGCATGTTTTATTGATCCAGAGCAAGGAGGCTGCAGTGCTGTGCTGCTGGTGTGCATCATCTTCACTTGAGCATGGGTTTGACTCATGGATTGATAACCAGCAATAGTTGGCTGCCAGTTTAAGGTCACAGTCAAGGCCTGTGCTTGACAGTAAAGTTTCAGAAGAAAATGTGTGCTATATGAGCAGTTAAAGCACATTTTGACATCTATCTTTGGGTATAGCCAAATATCACAAGGGAAATTGAGGAAAGCATAGGGGACAGAGGTGGCTGTAAGGCTGTTCAAGCAGGCAGGAGCTTCCAGCATCCCAAGAAAATACTGCAACAGGCAGAGAGCAGTGATGGGCCAGTTGGCCAACACTGCTACCGTGCTGAAATGTCTGAACTACGCTGGAACACAGGGTACTGAACTCTGACATGCCATTCCCTGCAGAAACCAGCTCCTTTTTCTCCCCTGTGGGGTCACATTTGAGTCAAACCTCGAGGCCAAAGAAGAGTTGCAGGGCTGTATTTTTACAGCAGTACAGCAGCTTTCAGCAGGGCTCTTTTACTCTCTGCGTGGCTGCTGAACATTACAAAGCCCTCATGGCACAGGGCACCATCCAGGGCATGTCCACACATTTCCAGCTGAATAAAATGCCTCAGGTCTTTCCCTTTCACAGCACCCCAGTGAAATGATCCCATTTTCCAGGGGATCAAGCCAAAAGATCCTCACGTGCCAGTGGCAAGTAGAGGCTGCTTTCTGCCATGCATTATTTATCGCTCAGTCCACCTTTGTGCTGCTTTAAAAGCTCCTTCTCTCTACCTGCTCTGAACAGGTCTTAAGCCAGGCTGAAAATCAGGACTGTTCTGTGCAATTTGGTTTATCTTTTGGCAGCAGCACATAAATTATTTTGTAAAGAACCCTAGATGAAATAATAAGCTGCATACTGAAATCTGTGTCTTTCTCTTCTTTAACTTCTATAATATTTGTTGTGATATGGGGAAGTTACGTAGTTTTTTTTTTCCCTTTAGGGAAAATAAACATTGTTGGTCATTCCATTTTTGCCTGTCCCTTGATTTTTAGGCTGTGCTGTAGTTTAATTTCAGTTTGTGCTGATCTGTTTAGCACTTATGATGGGTTTGCATGTTTTCAAGATGAGAACCAATGTCAAGCTATCCTTTTTTTTTAATTCTCTTCAGCTTTCAACTCAGATCTTGACCTCTCTTTGGCAGGTTGAATAGCCAATATTTGCACCCGTTGACTGCTGGTTTTTTTTTTTGGCATCTGAGGAGGTTTTTGTTTCCAACCTGAGATTCTCTGTGAGAGGACTGTTTCTAGAAAGGCTTTAGCCCCCAACAGAAGAAGCATGAGGCCATTTATTTAACAAAGTTAGATACCTACATATCACTTCTTCAAAATCCTAACCAAAAGATATACACTGATTTTTTTAATTAAGAGTGGAATTATCTAACTAGATAATTTTTTTAAAGTTACCATGGCATCCATTTCATCTGCTCTTTTCCATCTAAAAATGCTCAAGTTGCAACCTCCTTGGTTTTCAGTTGCTTCTATAATTCTATTTAGAAGTTCCTTTCACAGTGCACTGCAGAAAGGAAAAGAAAAAACACGTGGAGAGACTTTATATTCTAAGGAGGCTACTTCAGACAGAGACAATTAACTGGTGCTGTACAGCTCAGACGAGAAAATCAGGAGATGTGAACTGAAGATCAATCTTTGAAAATGTGGTTAACTTTTTTTATTTTAACATTTAATGCCTCCCACTGCAGCAGACTGGGCTGAAGGCACTGGGGTTTGATCCTGGGTCCAAGCAGCTTCCTGACTGCAGCCCAAGATGAGGAATTTTGTTCCTTCTCTTCTCAGATCTGTGATTAGTCTTAATTTTCTTCTTCTTTATTTTTTTTTTTCTTCAGATCTTACATGGAGTAATGTACTTCCCTCATAAGAGAGAAGCAGCAATATGTTTATTGATAAAAACTAAAAATTGTGTGAAGTTTAATTGTACAAAATTCAGTAGCAAGGTACACTTGATTATTTACTGCATAGAGAAAAGAGTTGAACAAAACTGTCAGGGAGACCCTGCCTTTCAGTCATGAGATTCAGGAGAGTGAATTGTATTCTAAACTCCTCCTCAGAGTTGGGTTTAAGTGCAACTAGATCCAGACTTAGTCACAGACTTGGTCAATGGTTTATGTCTAAGGGATTATATGTGCATAGTCAAGCCTTCATCTCATTTAGCTAAGATTTCATAGATTCAGGGATCTGATTCCCAATTCTCTACCAAGAATAACCCAGACTGTGGTTCAAGTAGTGATGGATGGATAATCAGAGGACATTGCCGTGCTTGCATCACCTTAGAGAAATTTTGTTCTCTGTTTTTTGTCCTTTGTTATTTGTATTTCCTCCCTTGAAAATGTCTGAAAACTCTCTTCTACTCAATTTACTAATTAGTATGGTTTTGCAGGTCAGTTACAGAGATTTGTGGTGGTTAATTATGAAGCTTACTTGCTCAGGAACTGCGGACCTGGAGACGGACGGACCTTCCTTCCTTCCTTCCTTCCTTCCTTCCTTCCTTCCTTCCTTCCTTCCTTCCTTCCTTCCTTCCTTCCTTCCTTCCTTCCTTCCTTCCTTCCTTCCTTCCTTCCTTCCTTCCTTCCTTCCTTCCTTCCTTCCTTCCTTCCTTCCTTCCTTCCTTCCTTCCTTCCTTCCTTCCTTCCTTCCTTCCTTCCTTCCTTCCTTCCTTCCTTCCTTCCTTCCTTCCTTCCTTCCTTCCTTCCTTCCTTCCTTCCTTCCTTCCTTCCTTCCTTCCTTCCTTCCTTCCTTCCTTCCTTCCTTCCTTCCTTCCTTCCTTCCTTCCTTCCTTCCTTCCTTCCTTCCTTCCTTCCTTCCTTCCTTCCTTCCTTCCTTCCTTCCTTCCTTCCTTCCTTCCTTCCTTCCTTCCTTCCTTCCTTCCTTCCTTCCTTCCTTCCTTCCTTCCTTCCTTCCTTCCTTCCTTCCTTCCTTCCTTCCTTCCTTCCTTCCTTCCTTCCTTCCTTCCTTCCTTCCTTCCTTCCTTCCTTCCTTCCTTCCTTCCTTCCTTCCTTCCTTCCTTCCTTCCTTCCTTCCTTCCTTCCTTCCTTCCTTCCTTCCTTCCTTCCTTCCTTCCTTCCTTCCTTCCTTCCTTCCTTCCTTCCTTCCTTCCTTCCTTCCTTCCTTCCTTCCTTCCTTCCTCCCTCCCTCCCTCCCTCCCTCCCTCCCTCCCTCCCTCCCTCCCTCCCTCCCTCCCTCCCTCCCTCCCTCCCTCCCTCCCTCCCTTTCCTCCCTTTCCTCCCTTTCCTCCCTTTCCTCCCTTTCCTCCCTTTCCTCCCTTTCCTCCCTTTCCTTCCTACAAGACCAAACCAAACCTGTTCTCCTTGTTTCTACAGATGGAATTTCTGGACCAAAGGCTGGAACTAGTTTCAAACATGTTTTATTCATGGATTTAGGTCGACGTCACTCACAATAGAAAAGTTTCAGTACCTGTTTGAAAGCTGCAAGAAGAAGTCAGGAACTGCAGCATTTGCACTTGTACCAGAGGCTGCCCATGCATTAATTTGTCCAGTGAAAGAGCAGGAGCTCTGTGTCTCTGTAACAGTGCAGTGCCTCAGCCTGTGACTCAGGGTTGGCTAAGCTGGCACAGTTTTGCTTCAAGTATCTGCAGGCAGAGCACTGATCATTCTCAAAGTTTTTATTTCAGCATTTCCCTTGCTCTAAGCACACTGGCATGTGTGGAAGCTGCCCATGCCCCACCATGCTCAGGAATTTAATGCTCAGGAATTAGTAACACAGAGAGGGTTTTTTATTCTCACAACAGTGAGAGAGAAACATTTCAAGTCTCATACCACAGAATGCAGAGATGATTAATGGTATCATTGGATACAGCTCTTTTTTTGCTCTTTCAAATTTTTTACATGAGGAGCCAGGATATGTGAAAATCTATAAAGGATGAGGTTTCAGTTCTGCATGGATTTTGTGCTTGAGTCAACTGCTGAGACTGGAGCTGATAAAAAGTCAGAATTTATCTTTCCTCCTAAATTTTGTCAAAATTGGTTGTATTGCTGGTTTTCTCAATCAGGCTTTTCCTAGTAATCTATTCCAGTGGAAAACCTCTGCTAGGTCTTATTAAAGAACAAAAGGATCCTAAAACTACTTTGACTGAGGGATGAGGCAATTGTCTGCTTGTGTATTGAAAGGAAAAAAAGAAAAATCCACATCAACAACAGGAACTGCTATTTTGAGACATTTCACATTTCGCCATCCATCCATCCATCCATCCATCCATCCATCCATCCATCCATCCATCCATCCATCCATCCATCCTCAGTCTCAGCTCTTGGTCTGAGCAGAATTCCTCAACATTCCTAATCTTCATCTCTGGCAATAGAGTTTTAGCACAAATGTAGCCACATCTATCTGGAGAAAACAACATTACACAAAACAAAATTCAAGACAAAAATTAAATAAATCCGTTTATTGCCTGTGATGGAAAGCTGTAGGTGTGTGGCAGAGGCATATTCAAACTCAAAATGCAAAGCCTGCTATCAGGGAGCTGAATGTGCTGTCAGATAAAACAAAAACACTGTGGAAGGCAGCACATTCATAGTAACATTCAGAAAGATAATATACTACAGATAAAAGTCAAGCATCCTCATACAGAGAGAATTATACTTCCTTACAATGAATATGTCTTTTCTAACAGCAATGCTGAAATTTTTTTATAGGCTCAATTCCGTTCTTTCCACTTGTTCATGTGAATACTACTTCTATCACAGTTAATTAAGCAGCTTAGGGTTTGTGGGGTTTTGCCAGGCTCTGTATTGATTCTCCCAGCAGAAGTGGTCACTGGCTAAAAATTCTCCAGAAAGTGTCAAGAGGTGGCAGGAAAAAATCACTGGGGCCTCGAGTTAAAATGGAAATGTCACTGATTTGCTGCAATAAAGAAGGAAAGATGCTTCTTCCCCAATACTGACATTCCAGATGTGCTCCCACATTATTTGAAATTCATGGAAATTAGATATTTATAGCACTGTGCTCATTAATTCAAATAGAAATGGGTCCCAAATAGTAAGCAAATGTTTTCAACTTTCATGTGTTAAGCTGCAAGAGTCTATTCTTAGCTTATTCATTTCAGGTTGTGATCAAACTGGATTAAGATGTGCATTTATACATAGTTTGACAGAATGTTTGAAAGGTGGAAGGATAGTTAAGTGATTTCCATGGTTATCAAAGTATTTGCTTGTAATTAACAACCAGAAGCATGAAAGGATTTGTTGCAGCAGGGCTAAATCTTTAAATAATGCCAGAACATTTCCCAAACTTCAGCTCATTCTGGCCTCTGTGGTTGAGGCAAATGAAAAGGAATAGAGATGAACTGAAGGAAAAAGTGGTACTGGAGAGAAAGAGGCAAAAATTTGGTGTCTTTTGAGGAGATGCCTCAGAGAATTGGTTTATGTTTGAATCACAGTAACCTTGTATTTTAGATGTGTGCTAGACATCCCTACTGCTCATCATGCCCCAAAATAAACAACAAATAATGTGTGAAACATGGAGTCAGAGATGCAAAGTGCTTTGCTCACAACCTCTGTGCAGGTTAGTGGCAGAAGGTGGGGGAAAGGCTTGTGGATCCCCAATTCCCAGTGCTCAGCAGCTCCTCTCTGGAAGGGTGCAGGCAGAGCCCCACCTGGCTTTCCCTGGGGGGATTTTGATCTCTAGAGCTCTTGCCAGTGGATGGCTGGGAAGACCCAGGTCCCTCTAGCTGCTGCTGTCGGACTAAGAAATGGCAGGGAGAAGCAGCTTGGAACACTTAGGAACTTTTAGGAGATGTGCTTGTGCTTGGTGCCTTGAAACAGCATGTTAAGGGAGGTCTTCTACACCTGACTGCTTCTTGTGGTGGGAGGTTTTTCTGTGCCAGGAGGGGATTCTTTCCAGCTGGTCATAAACTGCAGAGGAGAAAGTCCATCTGAGTGTGCAGAACAGATTTCATCTGTGCTCTGGAGAAACATGGATGCTGCTACCTTGTCCAGCTGAGGGTTCTGGCATGAACCAGGGTGGTGTGGCCCTGCCTCAAGTCTCCAGTCTGCTAGGCAAGATGATAGCCATCACCTTAAATAGTTCTGATCCCTCCTGGCCCAAGTCTGTTAGCTCTGTGTCAACAGGAGACTGAATTATCTCTTGTGGCCCAAGATCTGGGTGCCAGCAGCTGGCTGGAAGTCCTGTGCCACTGAAGCACAACTTGTTCCTCTCCTGGCTGCACTCCTTGTGGGAGAGCACTCTTCCAACACCCTGTAAGCTTCCAGAAACAGCCTTTGCATTGAGTGTTAGTGGGGCTGAATTAAGTGTTCCTGGTACCCTCAGCACAGTGCTCCTCCTCAGTGGGGTCTCTCCTGCCACGCCTGGGGCTCACGGGGAGGCAGGAGGAGGGTATGTGATGTCCCTGTGGTGTTCCCATGATGTCCCTGTGATGTCCCTGTGGTGTCCCCGTGATGTCCCCATGCAGAACAGCCTGCACACGGACTGATGGGCTGCCCTGGCTCCAGCAGATTCAGTGTGCCTGGGACAGTTCTGAGGCACTGAAGCCATCTGGCACATGCTGCCTGCATCTCCACTGCTGAACCTTGGAGCCTCTCCAGGAAGGATGACAACTGCTTTTTGGCAATGGGCCAGCACCTGTGTTAATTCCCAATGCACCCAAGCAGTTGCTTGCAGGAGCAGTGGTTGTCAAGGGCCAAACCATGCAGGTTATTTTGTTAACAACTTAAATTTGTAAAGGCCTCAGGGCCAGTGCCCAGAAATGACCCTTGACTCTGGTTAGTTTATGAACAGAGATATGTGGCCCTTTCCCTTTTTATGTCTCAGGGGACCAGTCTCACAGCCATGCCCAGTGCTGCTGGGTGCACAAGGGGCAGGAAATGCCAGCATTTGTGAGGCCCTAGTAGAGAGAATTGTCTTTCTTGAAATCACGCTGTTTCCTGATACCTATGTATAGCTCCAAGCTATGACTAAAATCCAGAGGAAAACTTCTTCTCAACTGTTTTACTGACTCTCACAAGTCAGTAAGTAGTTTCATGGCCTCTTTAAAGAGTGGCAAAATGAAAGGACTGAAAATGAGCACTCTCGTCCCAAAGGCACCTTGGCTTATTTTCAGTGTCTTTTCAAGGTAACCATTCTGTTACTTAGATGTTGCAGGCACTTGGGCAAAGCTTCTTCTTTAAAGACCCATGAATGGATAGACTGTGTGTCAAAATGCAGTTTTAAAAGGCACATAATAAAAACAATATCATTCCATAACTCTCAGTACCATTAAGCTAGTCAGCAGGGGATGCAGAAGTCACCCAGGAAAGAAAAAGCATGATAATTTTTCAGAAGAACATAGGCTGCTAAATTACTTTGCAGCTTCCAACCATCTGGGGAGAAAAATAAAGTACATTCATCCCTGCTTGAACTGATGAATAGAAACTGCAGAAAAGACTGGGTTTTTGTATTGCTGGTCTGCATGTTAATTCAGAGCCTGGAGCTGGTGGATCCTGCATCGACTGAGCATAGTTAGCAGAGAGTACGTGCTGAGAACTTTCCTCTGTGATACAGTGTGAAGAATTTCATTCTGTTGGAAGTGGTTTCTCAATGGCCTGTACAGAGAGGAAAATCTCTAGTCTGGTTTTCTGGGAAAATGAGATGACCACAATGTGTGTGTGAGTGCACAATTGCTTCTGCTTCTCTCCAGTGGCTTTTTTGATTCAACCAACCAGTATCAGCTAGATGTGATGAAAGGTCTGACAAGCTTCATGAAAATCAATGGCCTCATAAAGGAGAGAGACTCTTTTTGTGCCTCCACCATATTAAAGCCTGCAGTATGGATTTACTCACTGAGCTATTGGAGGCAATGTACAAAGGAGACATAGGAATGCTCTAACCAAGGAAGAAGCATCAGCAGGAGCTGATATCTTGTTAGACATCAGAGAATCTTGGCATAAGCCACAGAAAACAAGACTTCAATAGTTCCATTGCCCAGGGAGCCAATATTTTCCCCACTTTCAGTTTCTCTCTGCTCTACCAGACAGCAATATAATGTTATTTTAAGGGCTATGAGTAACTAACAAATAATGAAGTTATGGCATCTTGCTTAAGACTTTTGGAAAACAGCCCAGCTGAGAAATTTCTAGCAAAGAAACTTCCATGCTGCCTTTCTGAGGTAACAACATCGTGGTGGAGCATCAGGGGTCTACTTCTTTCTTTGAACTTTTGGACATTCTTTCTGCAAGGAAAGGTTGGTTCCTTTTGGGGGTGAAGAGCAGCTATTACTATGAGGATTGGCTGTGCCATTGCAGGGTTATGGACCTTTTGGAACACAGCCTGTCAGTCGTGCCCTCAAGACCAGAAAATTAAAGGGAAGTGTAGTTTTCAGCAGGTTTTCCTCATTTTAGGGTGAGCAGGTAATTTGTAATGTTTCACGAGTTGCTGTGAGGGGTAGGACTCCTTGGGGAAATGACCCCAGGTGTGTGAGGATTGGGGTGACCCAAAGGAGGCTGAGCTAACACCCCCTAATGACTTCAGTGACAGCACAAGTGGCAGTGGAATGAAAGAAGTTTCCGTAGAAGAAGCTGGGCAGAAAAGAAAAATATATCTAGGTCCAGACTTAGCATCCTTCAGTGCCTTTCAGTAGTAATGTGTGTGCAAGAATTAAAAGAAAAACAGCAATGAAAACAGCTAACGAGCAGTTTGAGCCATCACCACAAATGTGAGTGGACATGTGGGAGCCATTTACCTACATACATCTTCAAACAAGGACTCACGTTCTTCCTTTGCATGACAGGAGTCCCATTTATGCATTTATGAAACTATTTCACTATCATCCTTTATCATCCTTCAAATTATTTTTCTTTTTCCTCCTTACCATCCTTCATTCCTTTCCTTGTTCCTCTCCTGTCTGTCTGTCCCTGTCTGTGTGCTGTCTCCTCTGAAATTTGGGATTTCTGGTGCACAGGCTCCTTCTGTTTTTTTTACACAGCACATTGCATGATGTGAGCCCATTCTTGATGAAGTTATTGTATTACTTTTGTAACAATCATACCTTACACACACACACAGAGATTTAATCCTTATTTATTTTTAAATTCAAAGAGAAATGTGAACTCTCTGACATTTTGATGAAGAATATCTTAGATAGATTGCTTGTGAATTTTTGTTTTATTTTGTGGTCATTTTTTCCCTACTAAATACTAAATAAAATACCTACAAGGTATTTTATTCAGAATTTTACAGTCTTTTTCATTTTCCTTGAGCCTGGTTGGTGTTTGGCTAGCACTTTATCAGGTCCTGAGTCCTGTTCCTGCCCTATTTCTTAAATCTTTTCTAGCATTTGCACAATTTTTGGCAGTAACCTTTTCAATCATAACCATGTGATAGAATCCTCTCCCACTTCCAACAGGCAGCTTGGTAAAAAGCAGCAGCATTTTGCTCTTGATGCAAAACCCTGGTTCTCTTTGCTGCAGGGAGTTGTGTGCTTGGGTTCATCCAACCTTGCTGACAAATTTAAGTGGGAAGTCTGGTCCCCTCCAGCCTCTCTTTATAGTTGGTGGAGTTTGGTGGACATGCCCAAAAGCAATTCTCTCCACCCAATACATGAAACATTCTTCACAAGCCTCTGTCTCAGAGCTTCCAGCCTTGGCCTGGACAGTGTCAGTGATTGGCCATTGTTTTTCTTGTGTTGAAAATACGTGTGCAGTACACTCATGCCATTCCTAATGGAAGATAGACTAGTGACTTCACTGCAGTTTCAATTTCTAATACAATAAGAAACAAGGTAATGCATTTTTTTGATTTATAGCTTGTGGTTTATGACTGCATCGCTGCAGTTTAAGTGGATAGCTGTATATTTAACAAACTTAAACACAAGACTGATAGATCAATAAATAGGTGGGCAATGGGGGTGCAGGAGTTAAAAATGAAGACACAACCCATGGTCTTTGGAGTCACCTGAAGCGTGGTGGAAAAGGAAGATGGTGAGAACCAACAGCCCAGGGCAGAGTCTGGCCAGCTGGAACGAGGCCCTGAGGATGGAGTGGAGCAGTTACAGTGTTGGACAGAAACTCTGCCTTGCAGTTTGATCTCTTTTGGAAGGGCCATAGCTGAACTGCTTTAGGCAGACCACTCTGGGACATAGACTGTAGTTAGAGGTATCTGCATTCTCAACTTCGTGCACTGAGTCAAGAGCCAAAATTCAGGTGGGATGACTCTGCATAATTCTTTGTCTTTTTGTATGCATGAGAAAACTAAGAGCTGTGTCCCATGACTTTTGTATGAAGCATCCCTTCCATATTTTGCATCCAGTAGTTCTAAAACCTGTCAGAGTATGTCGGGGTGCAGGGGAGAGAGAATCTGCCAATATATCTAGAGAAGTAATATTTTATTGGAGTTATTCTATTGCTGTTTAATGCATTCTTTGTCATCTTACTCCTGGAAGGCAGGAAAGTCCTTTCACCTTTCTGCAACTGGAAACCGTGCCATGAAATTCTTTGTCCAAGCTATTTCAGGAATACCTTTCATTCTGCTGGAAGGATCAAGGTCCAGCACTCACCTCTGAATCTGTATAAAATGAGATCTCACTTGGGATCTTTGCTGATGGGTTGGGACTAGCTGCAAAGGTAGGATACTTTTGACCAGAACACATTCAGGACTTTGAGAGGCCTTCTGTTCTACCCTCAGGGAAGTGGTGGACACAGGGATGGTTAGGAGGTGTTTGTGCAGTTCCTTCGATTTCAGGAAGGGGCAGGAATTTAATATCCAACCTTTGGGGCTGACAGACACAAGCAGGATTTTTTTTTTTTTTGGTCAATAATACTCAGTGTTCAGACTCACATCTGTCAGACTCTGTCTTTTGCTGTTTGTCAGTTTTTCTTCCAAACTCTATCTGTAGTTAATAATTGAAATTTTGCAGGCTGGCTGTTCACTTTGTTTTGCTCTGCACCACATTCTTTGAAAACGCATGGGAGCTTTCCTCGGTATGATAACAAAGACTAGGTATAATATACCCAGAGAGGTCTTATCACTTTCATACAGTGTATAGCAATTACAGTAGTGCTTTTGATTTATGTTATATCCTCCTAGCAACCACACATTTTGTTTGCCTCCTTCATTTCAGCTGCACATTGAACTAACTGATTTGGGATTTTTTTCCTCAGAGTGAAAGTCCTTAATCTCTTCAACAGCTCCAAACCACTTTCCTCATCTCTGTGCTAAAACTTCTCATTTTTATCATGTTTTTTTCTTTTATTATTATTACTTTTTTTTCCTTTTCTCTAGACCTATTATTTTCTTCATTTTTGCATGAACTTTAGGCTTGACTGCTTTATTGATTTAATACCCGACTTTACATTTTTTATATTTGAGGCATTGATAAAGGTACTCTGTGCCTACTCCAAGTTGGTATTTGCAAAATTTCCAGCCAAGTCTTCTGTGCAGAGTCAATGCTGGCACGTGGAAAGTGTTTACTCCATCCACAACACTTCCAGTCTTTGTGCTGCTATTGCATTTCTGCTCTGAATGCCTTCAAGGGAAAAAGCATTTCCCCCCTCCCATCATCCACTGGGAAGAGAAGCACCATTCAGAGGAGCTCATTTCTGTTGAGTGGGTGCTAATTTATTATGGTGTTCTAAATTTATATATAAACAAGTGTTAACTTGAGAGCAGGTGGCTTTTATAGTGACAGAGCCATCTGTAGGGGACTGACTCTAATTTCATTTCTTTATTTCAGTTTCTATTTCTAGAGCACAGCTATCACTCAGTCCATAGCCAGTGTGGAGGCAGGTGGGGACAGCCACAGGGAGGACCCACTGGCTGTTGAGATGCAGCTTGACTGGGGGCTGATGTAGGAGCAGTTTCCTCACTTGAATTGCTCCAAAGGGATTTCTCCCAGTCCTGACCTTTCTGTGCCATAGTTAATTCCCATAGACTCAAACTTTAAGGCTCAATCCTGACAAAGAGTGTCCAGAGATGGGCACCGAAGCTGGTGAAGGGTCTGGAGCACAATTCTGATGGGGAGTGGCTGGGGCTGTGGGTGTTTATTCTGGAGAAAAGTAGACTCAGGGGGGACCTTATCAATCTTTACAACTCCCTGAGAGCATAGACAGGCATGGGTCAGTCTCTTGTCCCAGGCAACAGGGAACAGGACAAGGGGAAATGACCTCAGGTTGTACAAGGATAGGTTTAGATTGTATAGCTGGAAAAACTTCACTAAAAGGGCTGTTCATCACTGGAACAGGCTCCCCAGGGAGGAGGTGGAGTCACCATCCCTGGTGGTATTTCAAAGATGTGTAGATGTGGCACTGAGGGATGTGGTTTAGTGGTGGACCTGGCAGTGCTCAGTTAACAGTTGAACTCAATGATCTTCAAGGTCTTTTCACACCTAAAATCTTCTGTAGTTCTTAAAACAAGCAAAGAAAAAAATGAAAGGTTACAAGCAAATAGGAGATCAAGTCCCCTTGAAAATGCATATTCGATTTGAAAAGCAGTGGAAAATCAAGTATATGGGTACAACTGGGTGTTTTAGCAGAGTTTTCAATCCAGGAACCTGCATCCCACACATGGAAGACTTCGAAAAGTTTTTTTTTTCTTTATAGGTGTCTCTCATGGAGTAGGATTTATCCCTTTAGAAGGCTATTTGTAGGGTATGCCCCTTGCCTTTTGCTTTTGAAAAACTGTAAAAAAGTTCCTTGGTAAATTTAGCACAGGACTTTGCAATATGTTCTCTTATTTTGCATGTTTCAGACTGTATTTACTTTTGCAAATGTTTTGGGTGGATTCTAATCCATGATGCAAGAAAATAAGGAAGTCAACAGGTAAAATGTAGTGTTAAAACTCTAGTAGGAAAACACTGAAAATCGTCTATGCTGCATGAGAAAACAAATAGTTTCTGAACTGTAGCACCATATGTGCATGTGACATGAGGACTATAAAAGGTCTATGCAGACTGATCCCATGTCTTTGGAAATTAATAATTTCCTTTTCATACTGCTCATCTGAGTTTATAGTTTTTGACATTTACACTATCAGGAAGAAGAGAAGTTTTCCAGTAATTTTGCTGAATTTCAATTAAAATTGAACTTATGGTGCACTAAATTCAAAAGAACAACCATTACCTTTTTTATTCATGGGAATGTATTTTCTCCTGTGACCTTGACACCTTAGATAGTGCCCCAGAACATTTTTCTCTCATCATCTTGGTTCAAGCAAGATGATTATGGGGATAATTCTTTGATTTATATAAAAAGAAAGGGGGAAAAAAACTGTATAAAAATTTTGGGCTTTTTCTGGCTTAATGCTTTTTACTGCTAATATAAAATGTACTAACAGAGAAGATATTTGTGAGAGATGGGCATGTGAAAGATTCTACCAATTCTACCCCAGCCTTGATGCTCTGCATCCCAGCTCAAAAACTTAGAGAAGGGATCTCAGACACATTGGAAATTGATTTGGAAATGTTTCCTGTGATTCTGAACAGAATAAGCTGTGAAACCATGTTATAGGAAGATCAGATGCTGTGAATTTGAAGTAAACAGCAGCAGCACAGCCTTTAAAAGACAGGGCTAGAAGCTGACAGAGCGAATGCTGCTGCAGAACTCACAGCTTTAAATTGTAGATAATTTCCTTGGAGAGATACCCTTTCCAGTGGTATTTCTGTGCATTGTAGGAGCTCACGCTTGACTTCTTCCTGCAGGCTCATGGCTGGACTCATTCAGCCCACACAGTTTCAGCATCATTGCAGAGTAAGACCTAGTATTGCTTCAATACCAGTGAACGCCTGGAGGAATATTTATCCCACTACCTTTCCTGTTTTACTGCTAACTACTGACCCTGAAATTCATAGCTCAGATTAGAGAGATTAAAAACCAGGATGAAGAGGAACATCAGGTGTTCAGGTGAAAAGATTCTTTTCCATCTTTCACCCACTCAGCCATTTTTGCTGCCCTTTTCTTCTATCAGCAGGGCAAAAAAAAAGTACAGATTTGTAAAGCATTTAGTCGTTGTATTCGTCTCCAGGGAAATTTCATGTGTCTGAAGGCCCAGGAGCCCTCAGAGCTTTTTAACTCATGCTGTTTCTTGGTACAGTGGAAGGATGATAATTCAAGATGACATATTTGCAGGGCAGTGATTATTAGTTAACTGAAATGAGTTTGCCTTTGGCAAAAGCCAGGTCACATCAATGGTACATTTGAAAATCCCACCCTCTGTCTGTACCACTATAGCCTTCAGGGGTAACTGTCACAGGCAGATAAAAGTCCTGAAAATTTTAAACCACTATGGTAGCATAATCTCTTCATTTTCATCTTTATAATTTTGATGGTTTCATTACAGTTGAAGTGTTTGAGTGAGTTGTGACTGAAACTGCAGAGGTTTAAGCATATACTGAAGAAAACTTGGATTTGGCCATTGTGGCTTCATAAATTTGCCAGTCTGACCTCCAGCCGGGAGGGATGCTGGAGGGAGCAGTGATGGACGCTGCCCTGTTACTTCTCTTGAAAGGAACAGGCTCCTTCTGCTCAGCAGAGGCACCGGTGCTGTTCTGCCATCCTGCCAAAGGATGGTGGCAGCACTCCAGGAAAGCGTTTGTGATGATCAATGCTTTGCTCTGAGTCCCCCGGCCCTCTCTGGATTTCCACTGTGCCGTAGCCTCACCCTCCCCCTGCAAAACTCAACTCAGTTGTCCTATGAGGAGGCTGCCCTGCTCCAGTGACAGTCCTGAAGTCACCTCTAATTTCTGTCCCTGCAGCAGGGGAGTGAGCTGAACCCAAATACCAGCTTGGTAAAAGTTTTATCTGTAGGAAACTTGCCCTTTTCCCTGAGAACTCTTTTATGTTTCACCACTGATAAATTAAATGTCTTCCTTTCCATTTGCCATAGGGGAAACCACCTTTGTCACCCTGATCCCTGCAAAACATCCCCTTCTGCTTCATAGCTGCCCTCTGCCTTTTCTCTAAGACAGGCTGATTCAGATAAATAGTAAATTCTGAAGAGCTGTTCTTAGCTTGCACTTGTTTTTGAAGATGGGTGTTTGTGCCAGACCTGGAAAAGTTCATTGTTTATTCTCTCTCCACAAACAGAGAGGTGGACAGGTAAAATCTGCAGAAGGCTCTTTGATAGAATGTAGTGTTCTGCTCAGGGCATACTTCAACAGCCTGCAGTTTTGACTTTCCCTTCCTAAACATTTCACCAGCTCTGAATGACGCATTGCAATCTCTGACACACACCAAAGAAAAGTAAAAAGTACACACTTTCCCGCCCCTGAGGAGCTATATGCCATCTTTTCCAGAAGCAGTGCAGACTTGATGGTTTGGTTGTATACTAAATGCTTTCAGTACTTTCCACTTCTACTATTGCAAAATACTTTATATGACCTTGAAAAGAATTATACTTTTATGCCCAGAAAAAAAAAAAAAAATCTAGTAGAGAATGGAGCTGTAAGCCTCCTCAGCTACATGGATTACTGAAATCACATCACCTCTGTTCATTGCACAAACTGCCTATATAGAACAGCAAAAGGATTATGCAACTCTGTAATAGATTGGCTGTCATAACAAGACCCCAAATCAGGTGAGTTTGGTCTAAATTTGTGTTGTTGTGAAGGCTTTTCAGATAGCTCTGTGTATGACTCCAGGTGTCTCTGTCTGAGAAAAATGGGGATTCATTAAAACTCAACATCAAGCTTTCTGATCTGCTTTTAATAGTTCTATTACACATAATTACATTTAGACTCGAAATCCCTAGAAGTCTCTTTTATAGTTTGTCTTAATTACCATTGATCTGGACATGCTGAGCAAAAGCGAAAATTTTAGCTTTGCCTTATTCCATTCTTTCCTTTACTAGAGTAGTTTAAAGGATCCACTTGTCAAAAAGAATAAAAGACTCTCTCATATTGAGAGTTCTCATAAAAGGCCCTAAGAGCTTCTGCAGCGCCATTACTGTCTATTGTGCACAGCAGATCTGTAAAATACTGGCATGGGGTTATATTTAATGCACTGAAGATGGTTAAAATCAGTGGGAATCAGCATGTTTTCCTGTGGAACTGAGCATCTTTTTCCCTTGTCTCCAAAGAAGCCCAGTGGATTAGCACTTTCTATTAATTCCTTTATTTCTTTGAAACAGGTTGCTTTGTAGGGGAAGAAAAAAAAAAAGGGAAAAGTACAGGGGAAGGCAGAAATCACTGGCATTATAGGTATGAGTAAGCTTTGTGATGTAACAGTTTATATATTAAAATGACAGCTGAAGGAAAATTCATTCCTATTAAGAGTGAAAGAACTGAATGTGAAGACACCCGAATGAGATGCATAGAATTACTAGAGACAGTAAATAGTGGGTGTCACAAAACTGCATCAGCCTGAAAAAAATGCACAGAAGGCAGTACTGAAACTTTGAAGGAAGATTGATGTGACAACAGCTGCAGGTAAATATTGTGGGGGAAAAAAGTAATTTCCACATAAAGCATGGCAACTCTTGCCTTTTAAGTCTGTTTATGATGGCAGCAATGCATCAGTATACACAGGAGGAAAAGAAGAACACAGAGGATTTGTGTAAAGGTAATTAAGATAATTAATCACGCTCTTTTGGTTGCTTTGATCACTGAAAACTTTGACATTATAGGAGAAATTATCCTTTGGTATTACTTTTTCAGTATTGTGCATACAGTCTGTGGGACCCTGACTATCTCAAGAAAGACATAACGAGGCCACCTCCTACATTCTGAAGTCTTGGCAGTTTTTGCAAACAACTCCCCCAGCAATCCACCCCATAACTGAAAAAAAAAAAAAAGGAAATCAATGCCATTAAAAAAAAAAAGAGAATTCTTGTATAAAAAAAAACGTTTTGTCAGCAACAAGAAAAGTGGGTAAAAGGCCACAGAGTCCATTAAGAATTTTGCTATTAATGCCAATACTTTGAGTCATGCTCCAACACTGTGTGAAACTAAGAAATGCTAAAATAACTAAGTGGAACTAGAGGAGCTAAAAACAAAGATTAGCTTTTCATGAGGCTAGTGGAAGTGCCCACTGTTAATATATGAAACACTACAAGCTCCTTCTTTCTCCAATTTCTTTGCTTGCTTGGAGTGTAATTAATTTCTCCTAACTGAGGGCTGTGAGAGTTAATTTCTGTGGGTGAACTACTCAGTGGAGGGGCTTTCAGGAAGAAAGAGACACCTCCCAAGGGCTGCTTTTCACTTGCTGAGACATTTAGATGAAAACTGCTGGAAATACTCATTTCTCTCCATTGACAATATCAAACACTGGTGCCTGAGTGAGGTTGGGATGTCAGAGGAAATGAGAGAAATCCTAACACTGATGTTCATATTTAATCTTAATCATCACAATGTTACACTTGTGGCATTTATTGCAGGCCATAGTTTGCGCTGCTTTCTGCGGATTTTATTGCAGCCAGGTTCATTTTTGCAAGAATGCTGACAAGCATCCTTTTTGCAAGGAACTTGTCTAGAGCATAATGATGGTGACAATCAGGTTCAGTGTTTGTTGGTAACAACCAGGGAAAAGACCAACAGAGCAGGATTATGGTGGGAGTCTGTTATAAGGATGAGGAGGCAGATGAAATATTCTATAGGCACCTGGGAAAAGTCTTGCAGTAGCTGGCTCTTGTTCTTTTGGGGGACACCAACTTACCAGATGTCAGCTGGAAAGCCAGTACAGCAGAGAGGAAACAGTCCCAGCCTAGCTGAGAGAGTCCTTTGGGAGACACTCCTGAAGGGAAAACGGGTCCAGGAAGGTTGGACATTCTTCAAGAAGGAAATTCCCATGTGGCACTGAGGCACTGGTTTGGTGCTGGGCTTGGCAGTGCTGGGTTCATGTTTGACTCTATGATGATAAAGGTCTCTTCCAGCCTAAACAATTTTATAATTCTAAATTAGTGAACCTTGCCATTCAACCCTAGAACTTCTCTCACACCTTTCTGATTCCTTTGTCATTGCTTTGGATGCTTCTATACTGCTGTGCTGCTGCTGGAGGACCTCCCTTGGAACAGGAGTTGTCACTGTAGCAGTGACACAACACCTTGCAGATGATGTATGGCATCCTGCCCTGCAGCCAAGCTGGCCAAAGGGATGAAAGGGTGGAAGCAGCCAGGCAAAAAGATTGAATGAGATGCAGGAATCTGGGCCTAGTTGCTGGTTCAGTGCCCTGCCAGTGTCCAGGAGCATAATAAGAGAAGAGACTACAGCATGGTCCTAATGAAAATAAAAGGTTATTTCACATATGGTTTTTTTGCCAAAAAAGGGAGATTCAGTATTGTTAACAGAAAACTCTTCCTTTGAATTCTATTTCAGGACATTGTCTTCAGATGGTGTTCCAGAAAAAAAAAGAAAAGAAAAAAGGATTGTGTGAAGTTTTTTTCAGTGAATAAGCAGAATAATATCAGGGAAATATCTGACTGTCATCCACCAAAACAAAACATCAAAGGCTGAATCAGCACTTGGATCAAAAAGAACTTTTAATTAATTTGGGTTTGACCTTAAAACTTCTATAATTGGTTTCTGATGTCTTTGCCTGCTCTTATCTAAATTTCCATCTCCAGTATTGCTGTCTTCATCTCCCAGTATTGTTGAACTTGTAAATCAGGTGTTGGCTCTTGTAACAGCTCAGCTTCATTCATTTCATGCACCAGTCACTGTATTACTGGAAAATAGCTGGAAAAACAGCTTATGCTTTTGCATTATCTAAACATAACTGTTTCAGAATGCATGCACCTACAGCATGAAGAATTTGTTCCTTATGCTTTTTTTTTACTATTTGATCAATTTATGTGCATACACTTGAAGTAGCTGGCTGCTTTGTTCACAAAACTTGGTCTTATTAGTTCACTCATCCACCTCAAAAGTTGTGTCCTCAGTTTAACTTGTCTTCACCTTGCACTGAGGAAAACTATCTGTATTTTTATGTTTCAATAGCATATAGTCCATATCCATGAAGATTCGGGAACTTCATCTGTTTGCAGAACCTTTTACACACAGTACTACCTCACTGATTTTTTTCAGAAGGTTAAATATAACAATATTGGTCGGTTTTTCGTAAATAGTCTATCAGTAATTCCTGTCCCTGTGGAGCAATCCTATTTTATGAGTGCCCTTTCACGCTACAGGAATTCAAAATCATCCATGATTACTTTCAGATTTTTGGCAGTGCGGCTGTCACAATGCTGTAGCCAAAGTAACCTAAATTAATTTAGGTCTACTGGCTTTAGGACCAATTTACAGTAATTGATGATCTGTCTTTTATGGTTAATGCTTTTTATATATGCTTATCTTTACTTGCTGCAATAGCTTGGCATCCAAATCCAAATAGGCAAAGTTGCATAATTATGTCAAACTTGGCCTCCCTACATATTGGTCATGTAACAAACCACTAGATTTGATCTAATAATTTGCCTTGTTAATGTAGAAATAATTTTTTCAGTGCTTCCTAGCCTGACTACAGCTATTTCTCTTGCTTGAAAGTGTTGCCACTTCTGAGAATGTTACCCCCAAAATCTATAAACTGAAATCTTGGTAAAAACCCCTTCCTATCCTCAGTACATTGAAAAGTGCCATGTATTCTTAATGTTTCCTTTTTACCTAGTTCCTAATCCATGGTAGTATTTTTTCTCCCAGCCTAGCAGAAGCCACTGAAGGTCTTGTGAATATCTTTCTTTTGCTGTTAGAAGGCTTTGGATTAAAGCCAGATTTTCCCCATAGTGTCTTCTGAGGGATTTTCTAAAAAAAAAAAATATATATATATATATATATGATATCATTGTTAGTCTCTTTTGCTCTGGTACAAAAGCAAACTTCTGTATGACTACAGAGGTCTCACTTCCCTCTGAAATGCCTGATGTACTGAGCATTGCCATGCAGTGAACTGCCCAGGGCCAAGCAGCACCTGCCAGCTGCCCGTGGCTGTCCATGGTGCCAGTCTGTTCACAGAGTTGCTGGCACAGTTTTCCTCTGTTGGTGCCCTCAGAAGTGTTTGGGCACAGCTCCAGCCACAGCAGAGGCTAAAGAACATTCCCACTGGGCTGCCAACATATGCTCCCTGTTTTGGAGGAGCAAGGGACTGCAGCTGGATGGCTGGAGTTCTACTGCTTGGCCTCTGGACAGAAGATGCTCAGTGGGTTGTTTTATCTTTTTACATAGACATAACTGTGCAAACTGGTAGCAAAACAAGCTGTTCTGAGCCATGGTTTTTGTACATCACACTGGGTTGGAGCAGAAGACAATGTTGTGATTGATGCACAAACTGGATGCTGGGAAATTGAGTGCCCCAAAAAAGGCTGGCAGGATTGCCACTGATTGTAAAGTCTGAGGAGTGCAGAGGGAAATGGGAATGAATTTTGATGTCCTGTCTTTCAGTCTCTGTCCCTAAGCTGGCCTTCTACTTACAGCTCAGTAGGCACAAAGTGTCCTGGGCTGAGATCATGATGGGGTCGTAGCCAAATGATCTGTGCAGGATGTTCAGTGGTGTTTTTAAAACTGGGGGTCACCTGCTTGGTTAGTTGGAACTTATGTGTAGGCAGCTGGCTGCAAGAAAGGTTATATCCTTTACAGGTGTCCTTTAAGGATATACCTATTCCACCTCCTTCACAATTTAGCTGGAAATATTGAAGTTCACTCTCGAGTGATTCACATGAATAAAAACTCCACAGCTCAAAAACCCCCATTCTTTGAAACCTTCAAACTGAAAACACAACATTGCAGCCAGTTTTCAATTGTACAGCTTCACTTTGCAAAACCCAAAGTACCAGGGTGACATTTAGAAAATAGACTATCCTTGCCCCAGAATAACCCTGTTTGTGAAGTGCAATTTTCTTCTGCCCTTAAACACTGCATCTGTTGATTTTTTTTGGTAGTACCTTAGCTCACAAAAGATGAATTTTTCAATTCTCTCTGAAAGGGATTTACCTTAATAAAAAAGCCAAATTAAGAAATGCCAAGTAAAACAAAACCCAATTTAAAAAACAAACAAACAAACAAAAACAAACAAAAAACAAACAAAAAACAAACAAAAAACAAACAAACAAACCAACCCTAAAACCCCCAAAACAAAAAAACCTACTCTCCCCAAAATACCCCAACCTCCTCCCCTCAAACTCTGAAAACAGTGAGAGGCTGCACCCTGAGGGAAGGAATGTGCTGGGCACTTAAGATCACACATAAGAGCATCATCCTCCTCTTCAAGATTTCTCACCAAACCTGCCTGCATCATAAAACTTTTTGCTTTGGAAAGTGGTTTGGGAAATGAGAAATTTCAGTTCACCAGAACCATGTTTTGGTAAAGTAATCATTCAAGTAACGAAAGTGGGTTTCCATTCCTTAAAATAAAAATAAAAAAAACCCCAAATACTGAACACCAAAAAACAAACTAAGGCCCCCAAATAATTAAAAGGAACTCTATTAGTGTGTAGGATGAGACATTCATGGAATAGGTGTAGCTGTATTTGAACATCTTCACAAAGAGATAAGCACTTATCAAGGCAAGGGCTGGTACAGCTAGGGGGTTTGACAGGGTACCAAGGAAAAAATGTCACCAAATGAGAGGCAGGAGGAGATCTGACTTCTCAGGTAGCTGGAAATGATGAACAGCTAGAAATGAGTAATCAAGAACAGCCCCTGTCCTCCAGAGGGCCACTTACCTCCATCTCCATCACTCAGAAATTTATGAACCACCTTAGTTCACAGCTTTGCTTAAATCTGATCGAAACACTCAATGCTTGGTGTATAAACGATGAAGCAAGATGGAAATGTTAAGATTAAGAGTTGTAGGTCATGGTTTTCTTCCCTCAAAAGCATTTTCACAAGGATGCTGCTCTTGCCTTGGCTTACCTTTGTCTACCACCTCCACCCCTTGTGCCCTAAACATCTGAACACCACTTTGCTTGTGCTTAATTTGGTGCATGTCTGGGAAGAAAAAAAAAAACAAACCAGAAGTCCTGCAAGCAGGGTATTTTTTTTTGGTGTTTGGAATGTAATGGGCATGTCAGTGGCACTGCATAATGGAATCACTCAGGAAAAACAATAAATTTGGATTTAGAAACCGTCATGAGATGCCATTCAATAAGGAACTGGATTAATACCTTAGATTACTTAGAAATGTGGGGCTGTAAAGGGCATCTGGGGCTGAGGCCAGCCCCTTGCCATAGCCAGCCTCTGTCAGATAAACCCTTTCATAAACCAATTAGCTGATCCATCTTAGAACAAATTGGGTCATTTACTACCATTACTCCCACGGGGAAATTGTTCAAGAGCCTCACTTCTCTGTTGCTTTGAAACATTCTTCTAATTTTCAGCCTCAATTTATTCATGGCCAGCTTATATCCATTTGTTCTTGTGCCAATGTTGTCCTTTAGCTTAAATAGCTCTGTTTCCTCTCTTATTGTATTCCTTGATGTATTTATAGACAACATTCACATCCCCTCTGGGCTTCTGTTTCATTAGGCTGAACAAGACAAGCTTCTCTTTTCTCCTAGCACAGGCTCAGTGTTGGTGTGATCATCCTTCTCCTCAGAACCTGATCTTGGATTTATATCACCTCTGTTTGTATGGCGACAAATACAAATAATTGAAAATAACAGCAGTCACCTTTATTCAAGATCCAATAGAAAATAAATAATCTGCGTTAAAAATAGGAAATTTCACCTCCAGTAGAAGAGGTAGCAGCATTCCCCATTTTTGGTAGCATTTATATGATTCCGAGCTTATTTCAAAAGCAAAAGAAAATCCATTTAATGCTCTAGAAAGTGTATGTGCTGCTTTCCTCCACTATCCATATCTTGAAGTATAGGGTTATTTGACACTTGTGGTTGATATTTTCTCCTCCCAAGCAGATTTTTAGGCCACTGTTGTCTTTCTAGGGTCTGAGGTAAATTCAGAGGAGGAAGTAGGGGGAACTTTTGCATTCATGTGGCCACATCGCTTCAGTAGATTTTGAAAGGATGTTTCCTCTTTCTGCCCCTACTCCACATGCAGCTGTGTGCCAGGGAAGGAGCTGTTTCACAGCTCTGCATTGCACTGGGTCACTACACTGAGGTACCCCCTGTCCCTGTGCAGAGGTTGGTGGCCAGAGCACTGCCCTTGCTCAGACCTTGGGGAGCTGTGAAAAGGATGTGCCATGTGCCATGGGACATGTGGCACCCCAGCAACAGGGCATGGAGGTCACTTTGGACCCTTGAGTGAATCCAAGCCAGGGGACTGGACTCATCTTTTGTCAAACAAAAATACAGTTCTCTTTCGTGCTTTCACACGCTCCCAAAAGCACGTCCTGAAAACTTCGTTATTTATTATTGTAGCTCTCACATTGTGTTTGATTTAGAGCAAGAACCAAAGATGCTGACAGCAGTGTGTGAGATACATATGAAGATTGTTTCAGGGAATTTATATTCTGGTGCTTCAGTGCTGCAGAGATTTGGGTATCTATATTACTTAAAAAAAATATACATCTTTTAAAAATGAATGTAACATTTAGAAATATACATTCATCTGTTTCAGGTTAAGCAACCATGAAAGCCTTTGAAAAGCTAGAGCCTAAAAGGAGCACATATCTGAAGTTTTCTGGGAGATGCAGAAAAGGTGTTAACACAGATTTATTAATTCAGTTACAAAACTCTCCACATGCTCATCTCTTTATACTAAGAAATGTGACATTTATGGGCCTCGCTGGTAAGGTAAGACTCAAGCAGAGGCCTAAAACCTGGTGCTTCAGGTGTGGGAAATCATTCAGTGTGTAGGAGTTAATGAGAAGGAATAGAAAATATTTCACAAACATTTCTAAAAACATGTGTTATTCCTTTCTTTCTTCATATTCCTGGCACAGGTTGTCATCAAATGGCCATTTGACATACCTACAGGCATCTAGTCATGTTTTTCTTTCTCTTCTAAAATACTCTCTGCTTTGAGCAGTTTCTAGACTTTTAGAGGTCTCTCAATTAGAGATGATCAAAAACATTTCAAATTTAACAACCATCAGGAAATACAGCTAAATCAAAGTAGGCACATTTTTCAGGAACAAATTGGTTTCAGTTTTGATACAAGTTTAAATGGAGAATGAATGTAAATTAATTGTGTCAGGTTTCTTTTGTTTAAATATAGAAAATATTTTGGGTTTACTTTACTGTTTTGATTAATTTTGTTTCTGCTGTCATAGCAAAAAAAATACATATTTCTGTTCATCATGTATCTATTTATAATTCATATTTAATTAAAATGAATGCTTTAGACTTGAAACTTTCCTGTAACTTGATGGACTTTTTATTTCCCTTTAGAGTTTTGTGTTAGTGAGGAATTAAATGGTAATTTTTTTTTCAAATTCAGAATTCCTTTTTTCCATCAGTAAAATTGGAGTGAACCCCTTTGCCATATTTCTTATGCTGTGGGGAGAATTAGCTTCTCCAGATTTTGATTTTTTTTTACCAAATGATCTACATCAGTTCTGCTCAGACAGCTTTTGGCACCAGAGGGTCCATCCAGGTGTCACTGAGTACCAAAAACTGGCTTGGCAGTTAGAGATGTGCCTTTCTTGAGATGATTCCCTGTGTGGAGAACTGCAGAAGGTTCTGAAAAGGGCAGTTCAAAATCTGTCTCTAAGAAGTGAGGGTACAAAGACTGGGGGAAGACAGGCTGACAGAGGCCAGACGAGTCACAGACTATCAGACAGTTCATTTAATGATAAAAAGTGAATTATTGTGGTACACAAGTTTTGTAGTTGAGAACACAGCACAGAAGGCTGAAACAGCATTACCCAGGTCTGGTTGCTTATAGTATGGATTTAACTGTCTTTGACATCCAGTGCCCTGTGAGCAGTTTATTATCTGGAAAGTTTTAGAGCCCCGTGTTTCACTGATGGTTATTCATCAAGTGTTGTCTTCCTTCCCAGGCTGTGCTCAGACGTCTTTCAAAATTATGGTAAATATTGATTTAGTGCCCTGCTTAAACATGCATCTCTGGCACAGACTGTTCAGCAAGTGTGCCTGTGTCAAACAGGAGAATTAAATTCACAGCCAGAGTTCACCATAATAGCTGTCTTATTCATCTAGTGCTTGCCTTCTTGGAAAGCATCATCCTGTCATGTGTGTCTCTGAAGTACATAAATGAAATAAATCTATTAAAATGTTAAGGTCTTTGACAGCAAAATACACTCGGACCCTTAATGCTGGAAAAGTCAATTTTGAAAAGTCACTGCAAAAATGGTGTGTTTGAGCTGTGAGTCTCAGCTCCTGCAGGATAAACTCCCATCATTCCCTCTTCCATTCTCAAGCTGCATTTAATTTCTAGTGTAGCACTTCCTCCTTGAGAAGTTGTGCTGTGATGACCGGTTCACCTCCCCCAGAGCCAGAATTAAAACAGACATCCCTTGAAGAAACTGGTTTGGGGTTCAGCAATGAAGCAGGTGAGCAGAGGAGATGAGAATGGGCAGATGGATGTTCTTTTGTGTGTTTTCTTCACCAGTGGTGGGCCAAGTTTGTATCTGTGGGTAGAGACTGACAGAGAACTCTGCAGGGATTTAATTGTCTGGCGATCCTTGTGGAGACCTTCCATGTGACCCACTGAGAAATGTTTCAAATTGGGATCTTTGCCAACTCAGTCTAATATCAAAATGAGACTCAAATTCCTCAGTATCAGCTTCCTTGACCATAGTGTTTACAACAACAGAAATTGCTAATGTATGTTAAATTAATACAGAAAAATAGGAAAAGGTTGAGATAGTTGTCAGATGCACAGGAAAGATTAAGTACACTCAAATTAAAAAAAAAGAAATAGTGAATTTCTGCTTTATAAGAAACTATTTTAAGTTGTGCAAACCCCATCTAAGTTGTTTTTTTTTTCTCTTTAGTGAATACATGAAACCACAAATATTATTCTTTTTGATGTTGCATAAAGCCCAGCCACTAGCAGTATTGAATCATTAACCTCTCTAGGAATTCAAGTTACAAGAGGAATTCAATTTTCTTCATGAGAAATGTACTGTTGGCTGTACTAGATGTGGTTCAGTTTCTGGCCATGAGGACTTTTGCTGGTGCCCAATGTTGTCTGTGTAATTAACTGATCCAGTTCAGCCCCATGCTGCAGGAATGGCACAGCTCCCAGCAGAGCCATGAGGGTGTTTACCCAAAGGTGTCTGCTGCTCTGCTTGCACAGGACCTTTCCTTGGTACTTTCCTCTTTCCACGTCACCTGTGACCTGCATTTACCTGTGCCTTATTGCTCTCTCCTAGAGCCACATCTTTTGTAATCTACCTACACACAGTCAATTAAGAGTCAAGCCTTACTTCTTATTTTTTCTTCATTCTGCAGAAATCTCACACATAGGAAGGGATTGTGTAGCTCCTGCTCTGGTGTAGCTCCTGCTCTGGAGCATCCTGCTCTTCTGGGATGAAGAGTTTTGATTCCATTATATGCATTTTCCCGGAGAGCAGATGGGTAGATATTGGTCCATTTCTGTGTCTAGGAGGTTAACCTTCTCATTAGTCATTTCTTCTCAGTTAGACTTCACAGGGCAGAAAAAAAAACTGGTCTGATTCTGAGCCCTGCAGCAGCCTTTTTGTCCTATGCAAAGATTTAGATATTTGTGCTAATTACATTTCTTTGCCTCTTTTTTTTTTTTTTTTTTTTTTTTTTTGTGTTCCCTTTCTGATTTTTGATGTCTCTGTTAGCCATCCTCAGAGGAAATCATCTGTTTTGTCGGGGCCATGAGGCAAGGCAGCTGCTGCTAAGTCTGGTGAAGGGAGAGGATGTCACTCTTAGTGGTGTCAGTTTAAGGTGCTGATGGATGGGATGGCAGATTCAGACAGGCAGGTTGGTGTCCCCAGCAAGATCAACGATGTGAAAGGTTAATTAATGACACATGGCTCATTTAGATGAGGAAGGGCTGCAGCTGGGCAGACCACGAGATGGATTCGCTGAAAGCATCACAGTTGAAATGGGTTGTGTTGGGTTTGTTCTTGTGGAAATGAGCTGATTTCAGGTGGACATTCCTGGATTTGCCTGATGGTAAATGGTGTGTTTGTGCATGTTTGTCTGTGAGCTTTACATACCTATGTACATCCCCTCATTAGCTCCCTAAAGTCCCAGAGAAGATAAGAGACTCCCAAGAGAGGACATCATTGTTGGTTCCTGAAGAGCCAACAGAAATCTGGGTCCTACTGAGCACAGTGGCACCAGGCCAGGGGGGTGTTTAATAATGTGCTGAAATTTAGTGTGGGGACAGTCACTGAAGTTCAAAGTAAAAGCATAAATGGTTGGCTGGTCTAAGCCAGGTTGCTCAGCTTTCTGCAAGAGGGAGACTGCACGAGTGAGACTGCTCATAGTAATAGTGGCATGTCCCAAAATTCAGGCATGAATTCAGTGCTTTTCATCTCAGCACTTTATACAGGCTGCCAGTTTGCCTTATTGCAGTAACAGGGAAGACCTTTTATTCGAGGTTTACCCATCAGGCCAGTGGCAGCTTTGTAAGTAAAACTCGAGTGCCTTGAGTTGTGAGACTGTTGGGAAGTAAGTTCACCTGAGCCTCCCCAAAGAGTCCCTCTCACTATGGGTGGCACTCACAGTAGTGCAATTCTGGTTCCTTTGGCTCTACCACCAAAAAAACTCACACTAACAAGAAAAGTCACTTGGCCCCTAAATCTCACCTGTGTGAGCAGGAGCCCTCCTTCCCTCAGTCACTGTGAGTGATGATGTCCCCACACCTTTCCTCTGAGGTTAAGTTTGTTGTGGCAGTCTCTGAGGGCTCCCAACACGAACAGGGGCAGTAGTTTTGCTGTTCATCCTGTAGAGCTGAGGAGCTGAGTTTGAACTCCTTGCACCTCCAGCTGCTGGCTGTGAGCCATGACTGTGACAGGAGCAGGGAACAGGGACACATATGAAACAGACTTTGAGAAACAAAAATGGACCATGCAACTCACCTGGCCAGGGCCAGGTAAAGTATTGCTGGGAAAGCTGTGGACAAAGTGCATGGCCAATAACTGCAGCATGATTTTGTACTAGGGACAAGAGGTTCTTCAAGAAAATGTTCTCCAAAAATGCTTGTGTTCCTTCACATAGCCCACAAGCCCAGGTTTAAAGCAGATGTTACTCTCTTAGAGAGCAGCTAACTCAAAACAAATCTGCTTGAAGGAGGTATTTTGATATGTATTATTAAGAGCAGGGAGGTGAATTCTTCATTTATCTGTTATGTATGTGGCAAACTCCAGAAAATAGGTGTGTAAGTACTGATTAATCAAATATTGGAATTAATGGGACAAAGCTGCACTTTAATGGAAAATATTCAAAGTGTATGTTGTTCCTTATCAGTTTGTTGATTTTGTAATAAACATTGACTTGTCTGAAGAGCCACTGAATTATAGGTATGATTGAAGCAGCTTCATCTTATAAATTCTGGTGCTGTAGGTTGCTACATATCTTTGTAGGTTATCAAATGAAAGATAAACATGTCTGAACATCAGCCATGCACTGTCTTAGGAGCACTTTGAAAATATATAGGCTAAGTTTGCCCTCTACTGGATTGTAAAATTACATCACTGGTTTTATTACTGGCCAGATATGTTATGGTTATTCCCAAGGATGTTTCCTATTACATGATATAACACATACACACCTCATCCACAAGACTAGTGTCATCTTTCCAATCAGTCATCTCTGTTGTGTGAACTGCTGCCTGAATTATTTTGCTAAGAACTCTTCTTTTTACAAATGTCTCTACCCAGGGCTACTTTCAAACAGGCTTGTTTTGGTGCTTTTTTCTTTGGATGAAAAGGTTTATGCAGCGGGAGTAATTCTGAACATCAGGAATAAACCAAAAACTGATTGACAGGAGCCAGCTGCACAAACATATCTGTTCTTTTCCCTCTGACATCTTGTTTCTAGCAAGGCCTGGGGTCTCCAGCAAGCTGTATTCACAGCCAGGAAACAGCCCCTGAGGGGCTGCAGCTCCTGCTCTTTCTCTGCACATCAGGCTCCTTGCCACACATTTACTGAGCACTTTTAGTGTGGATGCAGCTACTTGCAGTCAAGGCATGAAGCAATGCTGCATCTTAATTCTAAGTATGTACTGGGATTTCAAGGCTCATTTGGTGTGTGCTTGAAATAATAGTTACAAACATACACATCTGTGACAGAGTGCATTTGACATCAGCTCTACAAGAGTGATCCCAGAGTTAGGAGGTCATATCCATGAAAGTTAAATCTGCTGTGATGAATCATAAAGTATATGAGGCCAGGTGCTCATCTAATGTAAATCAGGGTAAGTTCTCTGGCCTGAACAGAATTGTCTTGACTTGTGCTGGCTGAAGCACAAATCATTATAATTTTTTTGTTTAAATGTATTTTCCTCATTTGTTGTTTTCCCTTGTTGAGTGGGCTGGTAAAGAAGGTTTCTTGGCCTCACCAAACCACTTCAAATTTCTGTCCTTGCTCATAATTTTTTGGTAATTCTGTCAGGCTCTGTTTATAACCAAAAATGCTGTGTCAAAAATATGTTAGTTCCAAAAAGTAAATCAACGTCTGACTGGACACTGCTCAGCTGTTCTTTGTTCTGTCTCTGTGCTCAGATTTTATCTGTACTGAAAAAAGACCAGACAGCACAGTGGGGCACTATTGTCTGTCCCTCTGGCAGTGCCAAAAGCATGTTAGGATCAGCTGATGGCATTTGTAAGGCTCCTGTTACAGCTCTCCTTTAGTCTTCCCTGGATCCCCTGGCAGCAGTGT
This sequence comes from Vidua macroura, assembly GCF_024509145.1. Classification (NCBI taxonomy): domain Eukaryota; kingdom Metazoa; phylum Chordata; class Aves; order Passeriformes; family Viduidae; genus Vidua; species Vidua macroura. Next base: position 7,287,234 of record NC_071571.1, read on the forward strand.
GAACCAGAAAGCTGCTGAGAGCTGTTGTGCTGACAAGGTTCAGGTTTTTTTTGCTATGAAGTTGTATATCTGCACCCTGGTGTGCTAGAAGGTTGTGGTGAAAACCCCTGAAACTCAAAAAGCTCTTTCCAATAGCACTATAGTTTTCCAGAGCCAGCAGGTTGCTGTTTTCATGCTGGTTTTATATACAGATAACCTGAAAGAGGAATGGAGATTGAATATTATCTGAGCTGCTCCACAGTCGAAACTAAATTTGGAGGCCAGGAGGAAACCAGCAAATCTTGGAGTATCAGGTAATAGAAGGGGAGATATTTCTATCTGTCTGATTTATTTATCTATTTATTTCACCATCAATTTTGGAGTTAAAGTCCCTGGGAAAAATAGGGTAGGCAACAAATGATCAGTGGTGAAAAAGTATATGATGAATTACTGTGCCCATGGCTCTACAGTTCATTTCAGGGGCAGCACCTCCAAAAGAGACAGAGAAAAGTCAGATTCTTGAGACTGGGAAGAAATTATTAAAAAAAAAAAAAATTGGATATTTGAGTGGTGTGTAGGTAGAACAGGAGGACTATTGTACCAGTGGAGAGCCCACTGATTGCTCTGACCATGGAGGTTGCTCTTGAAATCTAGGGAAGTCTCCCTCATCAGCCTTTGATTTCAGAATGTCCTTAGGAAAAGTTAAATCCTGGCATTTGTCCCAGTAATTGATGTCTTGTAGGGTCCCAGGTACTCTCTCAATCTCTGTGGGAACTTTGTGCTGTGGTGTCTTAGGCTGGACACAATCTGGTTGCACTGGGAAATGTGATTGAAGGCAGAAACTCGTGCAAACTCCTTGAGTCAGGAGATAGAACTGCACAGAGAGCAGCTCTGCTCTGTAAGGAGCTCCTGTGACTGTGGGGTTGAGAGTTTTTAATCATTCCCAACCAGCCCTCTGTGCTGAAGTGGAACTCCCAATCTTATGTATCCTGAAATCTGAGATTTCAGGGTTTTTTGGGTGGCACAGAACTCCTCCACAGAGAAGATGCTACAGCTGTGCTTTGAAAGGGTGAACAAGGCTGGGTGTGGGAGGCAGCTCACTGGACCCTGCCCAGTGCCTGCAAGAGCTGGGTTGGGGTTGCTGGGTGCAAGCAGATCTGCAAATTCTGTTATTTGATTGATGTAATTCTTTTCCCATTTCTTTAGTGAATATTCAAGAAAAGGGTGTGCAGGTTAAGACCTAAAAAGTTGCTGGCAAAGCTCTTTCCCTGACTGTAACGACTTTTGGCTTCTAAGTGATATTCTTAGGACAAATCCTGAACATCACAACCTGTTTCCTAACGATAAGCTTGGAATAGAGCTAGAAGTGTCCTAATTTTCCCATGGGCTGGTGCACAAGAAGCTAAGGTCTGGGTCCTCATAGGTTATTGGTGCTTAACTCCAGTGTTGTGAGTGCACCTATAGGCATGAATTGCCCTGACCAGCCTCATCTTGCAGCTGTGTCCACATCTCTGGCCATGTCTAGGAGCTCTGTTTAAGCTTGTGCTCAGGTGTCCAAGCCTGAACTATATTGCAGGTGTCCCTGAGCCCAGCCCAGCCTCCTGCTGTCCTGGCACTGGCTGGACCTGGATGCACCCCCAAACCTTCCTCCATGGTAGCTTGTCTCAGGCTGCTCTCCTGCTGGAGCTTGCTGAATAGACCTGCATCTGACACCCCATTTCACCTGGACGGAGCTCTTATCAGCACTGCCCTGCTCAGGTCTGTGGGGCGGTGCCCTGTGTCTCCCAGCTCCTTCTCCCTTGAGGAGCAGCCCTGCTTTTGCTGCTCCCTGGCACTCAGCCCTGTGGAAGACAGTGAGTCCTTTATAGACATTTCAAGAACTAGCCCATGTATTGCCTGAGGCCACAGAAGAATATCAGCAGACATGACAAATCTTCATTGAACCAGCTTTCTTTTGTGCTGCATCAATCCTCTGTAATTAATACGATTTACAAATTTACGTCCATCACTTAATTGCTTCTGTATTCATAAAAATGTCACAGCATTTTAGTTCCTTTTCCATTTACAGCCTGGAGCTGTGCAAGCTGTGGGGCAACCCGCAGATTTCCACTTCATTGTAACACAAATGGTAAACAATTGCACAAATGGCTTTGTTAGCTCAGGCCTCAGAACTGAGCTCTAGACCTCTGCAGAGCACAGGCTACTTTAAAGAAAAGATACATGGAATGTATGATGGAGAATGAGAAAAAAACATGGAGATAAGCCATGGAAAACAGTTTGGGAAAATGAAGGCAAATGTGAAGGGTAGGTTGATTATCTTTGAAGACAAGCCACTTAAAAGGGTTTGGAAGTAGATGGGGAGAGAAAGAAGAGAAAGGGGCCTGGATCATGAGCACATTGCACAAAAACAGGAGGTTGTGCAGCATCTCTCACAGAGGAGTAAGGCCAAGCCATTTTTCTGCAATACACATGAAAGAAGAAGAAACACCCACGTCCATTTTACCTGTGCAGGAGCCAGTCTGAATTCCATTCCCTAAGTATTACAGAGGTATTGTGTTAACTCAACTGGTAGTCTGCCATTTTTAATTTTAAAAACAATAGCTATGGTGCTAGAACTAATCTGTGGGAGTTATAAGGGAAAGAAAATTATTTCTCTTACGTTCCTTCATCTCAGCTCACATCTATTTATTCACTTCATAGACGCATAAATTCACACAGAAGTCAGACTCAGCTGAAACCAGAATAGATGGAGTATTTATTGCACAGGCAAGAGCAGCCTGAAGAACCTCAGGAAAAAAAGAGAGCACCACAAGACATATTCCTAGCTCCTGTCTCATAAGTACCTTTCATTTCAAATTCTCTTACAAAGGGGTAAATAGTACCAGAGCAACTGCTTTAACAGACTGCGTGTTACAGCTGGTTAGGGAGAAGTTGTATCTCTTGTACCAAAAGCTGCCTACTTTTTATTTAATTAAAAAAAAAAAAAGGCAATTATTTCAAGAGGAAATAAGGCATAAAAACTATAATGGCCAATCTCATGCAGCACTTGGAGTTACATCAAATTGCTCCACTCTGACTTTGGCCCAGATTTGTAAGACCTGTTTTGAGTTCAGAAGTTATTTTCTTTGTATTCTATAAAAACACAGAACACTCGAATTTCAAGAAGGTAGCAAGGATTTGTGAGGAACTGAATGGGAGACAAAAGAGAGTGAATGACTGCCTGGGGTTAGGATCTCAATCCACTTCTACCTACAGCGGCAGACAGAGGAAGATAAATTTTATCTCTCAGTAAAGTTTTGAGCAAATAATGTCATTTTTCTCCATAAAAACTGCTTCCAACTTCTCCTCCTCAACTTCTAAGGGAGTCTGCACGTGTGTTATAGCTCTTGGCCCTAGAGGTCTTTGGGATCCACCTCTTTCCTTATGGAAAGAGCTGAGGAGAGAACTCCTTGCCCCAAAGCTGTGGAGTGGGTGCTGGATGTTGGCTTGCAGGCAACCCAAGCACACAAACGAGCTGTGGCTACTCAAACTCAGGGCACTTGTTTGGGGTACCCAGGTCTGTGTGAACCCACGACAACTGTGCAGGTCACAAACCTCAATGCCAATGGAGCTGAAAAGGTTCCAGAGTGAGGTGTGGGCTGAGCTGAAATTCTTATGATTTCATCTGTAGACCCAAATGTCTAAATTCCACTCACATCTTGCTTTGGTGCTGCATGTCTTCCACTGGCTTTAATTCCTTTTGCTCCACATCCATTTCAGAGCCACTGTGGCAATGTTATTCTGACTCTTTCCATTTTGCTCTGTGCTTGATTTCTGTGTCTTTTTATAGCATGGATTGGTCAAAATGTGTTGTTTACATTTTGAATTTGCCACTATTTCATCCTTGGAACCAGCTATTCCACTTGCTTGGGTTTTTTTGTTTGTTGTTTGTTTTTTTTTTTAACTATATAAATGACAATTGAGATGGGTTCAACCTGTAAAACATCTTGCAGATAGATATTACTGAAGTCAATAACTTTCCTTATAAATATGCAAGTTTTGGTTGCAAAAAGTATTTTTAAAATATATTTTAGCTTAGTTTGTGAGAAATGGTAGACTAATTTTTTTTATTTTCAGCAGTCTGTAAAATTTGGTGCACCAGTTGTTGGGAGCTTACAGGATTTGGCTTCAATGGAAATGAGAGACTTACTAAATTCTTAATCATCTATTTTAAAACTAAACAGTTTTTAGACACAATTTACAGGTTTTGATAAATAAAAGTTTTCATGGCCAGAATTCCCACAGAAACTTCCACATTTTCTCCTTGCTTGTGTAGGGAGAAGGTTTTGCTGTCTCATAACCAGGCTTTGCTGTTTTATGCCCTTGTTGTTTCTGGTTAACATTCCTTGTACAAAGCACGTTGTCTATATCCATGATGTGCATAAGACACCTGGTAAAAAAATCCAGTAGATGAAAGACAAGATCAGTTAACCAAGGATCTATCCTGTAGAAAGAGTTAATGTCTTATGAACTTCCATGATATAAAAAAGCTGCATTTCAAAACAAGATTACTCATGAAGAATAGTTTTTCCTTTAAAAATGTCAGCATAAAAATATATTTTTATCTGTAAGAGAAGATTGTAATCCTCAGAATGTTTCCTCTTGTTGTATTCCAAACACTGAATTCATAGCTTCATTTCTTTTGGTGTTTAATAAATTGGTTTTGTTTTTCAGCCGCAACAAGGCAAGATAAATTTTGTGGAAAAGGACAGTCTAATGGAGATGTGGTGTGTAATTTGTATGATGAATTATCAGAACACCACAGTAGCCTGTGTTGTGGTCATTTTATTGTTCAGTGCAGTAATAGAGTTAAGTTATATTTACATTTTCTAATTATATTTTGTTATGCAAAAGATTATACGTACGTAACCTCTTGCCAAACCAGTCACTGAACTCTATTTCTCTCTCAGAAAAAAAAAAAGGAAGAGAACAACTGAGACTGAAATAGAAAACAAAATAGATAATGAAAGCCCACTGAAATCACAGAGAGGCTCCACACTGAATTCCAGACAAGCGTCCTGCCTTTCATCATGGCCATGGCCTTCTCCTGTCTGCCAAGCCTGCAGCTCAAAGTCTCCTCCTGCCAGCAGCCTTGGCCAGGATGCCTCACTCACTGCTGCTCTGAGAAACATCTTTAAAATTCTTGGTTTTGGGATCAGCTGGGGAATGTGCTGGCTGGAGGTGGTGGCACCCAAGAGACTGAAATTGTTCTCCCCTGGAAAGGTGGCTCCCCATCAGAGGAGCTATAATGGCACCCCAGTGGTCAGCACACAGCAGATGCCATCTTCTCCCCAGACTCCAGGCACAGGGAGTTTTTGTTCAGAGGGATGGCTCAAATTTTGGTTCCCCTTCCATGCAGGGTGGTCACTCAGGAGCCAGGTGAGTTGCCTGGACAGTCACTTCACTGAGAGAGAGAGGGAAGGACCCCGAAGTTTTGAGCCAGGGTTTTTTTTTTCTCATAACTTTCTGTAGTGTATCCTGGTAAGCTGCTCTCTGCATCCCTGTACTGAACAAAACCAATGTTTTTATTCATCTACTTGGACACACTGGGTCTGCCTAAGTTAACTGAGAGTCTCCAGAAGTTCCTCTCACCTCCCCATCATGAGCCTCGATAGCTGAATTTCCTGAAACCCCATTTATATGTCTTCACAAGTGAAGGATGGTATAATCAGGATTTTATAAGACTTCTAAAGCTTTTTGTTTGTTGCTTTCCTTGCATTTGTTGCAATGAACACCATTTTCTTTACTTAGCTGTTTCATCACCTTTAAATGACTGTATCTAAATTAGACACAATAGGGTACACTAGAAAGATATTGAGAGGATATATTAATTTATGATTCCCTGTAAAAGAGAACTTCCCCAAAATAAAGTCCAAGGCAGGCTTAAACTCTGGTTCTTCTACCCCAAGGCTGGCAACCTGAACCTAGAAAAATAATAACAACTTTTCCAAAGTTCCTTTTGATTCCATTAGGAAGAGTTCTACCTCCATATTAGGCAGCACTGTCATTAACTGAAGGCAAAATGTTGATGTAAATTATCATTTGCATTCTAAATTCCTTGTTTTGGAGCGGAAAACTGACAAAAGTAATTAGATACTTGATATTATTTCTAAATATTTTAGACATTCAAAGATAACTTTTTGTCTCTACCCATCTTAGTAACACTGGAAAAACAACAATTCTATGGTAATTTTTTATATTATTGAGTAGATGTCAGGGCCGTGTTTGCTCCAATATTTTATAAATGTGATAAAGTGAAGGCCCTAATCTAGAGAGTTCACACTTACATAAACTCAAATAATTAAAACTGAGTGATTGTCACAACAAATTAACTAAATCCTTGACTTTGGAGGTCTCCAAAACACCATCCTAGCAATTGATTCACACCAATAGACAACAAGATTACTTGTAGGCATGATATCAAGCTCTTCAAAATGAAGAAAAGTTAGGTACCTGGCCTCAAAAAATTAAGAAATTAGCTTATCAAATACATCTAAGACGAGTAAACTGTGTGTTAAAATGCCTGTAAAGCAATATTTGGTCACCTAATTTACTAACATTCCACTGAAATTCCACTACAAAGTAGAGAAAAACATATTTGCTGCTGTTGTAGGAACATCATCCAACAACAAGAAATGTTATCTTTGCCCTCAAGGTGGAGAAGAACTCAAAGTGAATTGACAGGCTTATATCAACCTCTCATCATTAAGAAAAGGAGTAATGCAATTAAATGTAGTCTTATTTTGTTGAGATATTTTATGTCAGGTACAGGGTGTTCTGAGGTGATACAGATAATTAGCAGAGAAATTTAATCATCCGTATCACAATGGAAGAAAAAAAAAATTGGCTCTTTAATCAAAAGATAGACCCACCTGCTCTGAAATGAGAATGTTTCAGTATGTCTTCCAGGCTAGAAGGCCTAGTTAAAAATTAATGGAACTTGGCAAGCATTAAATTATCTACCTAAAAGATCCTATACAGCTTCACAAATTAAATAGAAACACATTGATATTCACAAAATAAGTTATCTGCAGGATTAATGCATTGGAATAGTGAAATAACATGTACCAAAGGCACTGAACAACAGACCATCACTGGGGCTTGTGCTAAACAGAAGGTTCATTTGTGGGTCCAGGTTTTCTGCTTGGCTTAAGTGGGAACTGTGCTATTTTATACCAGTAGAACTTGTCTCATGGTGGTGTTGAAGGCAAGTTTATGGCTAGACCCTGGCTGCAGCTGTGGCTTCAGTGTCAGGACTTGTGTTGATTTCAGTGATTTCAAAAACTCAGAGCCTCTTTGGCTCTGAGTGCTTGGCATTTTCTTGGCAATATGTGAGATCCTTCTTGGTTCTGGGACTTGTGGTTTTGGTATCTTTCCAACTTGGCTGGAATCACTGTCAGGAGTGAACACAAGTGAAGGAGATTTTGATGCTTTTTGCATTCTCAACATCGTTGTGATTAAAAAATGTGGACTGTCAGAATGGTATTGAAATAAAATTAAATTTGTTTCAGAGGATAAAATCTGTTGCATAACAAACTTTCAAATGTTTACCACAAGTCTGTCTATATTTTCATTTCAGTGGTAATGAGAAAACCTTAGCACATATGTTGCTTTCAGCATACTATATTCTAGTTAGGCTTTTGTCTGGATTTATGCATTTGTTTTTAATGCTCTGCAGTCTCCACTTGTACTGGGAGAAGCTTGGTGGCACAGGATACTCTTAATTTAGCAAACACAATGGGATCCATTTGCTAAGTGCTGGAATTGGTGAAGTCCAGATGGAAATCCGAAGTACATTTAAGGATGAGGATACTTGCTAGAAGAGATTAATGAGGAGTTTATCATTCTACAGCAGGACTTGTAGTTTTTGAAGTAAAAAAAATCTTTAGCTCTGATTAACCAGAAGTGGTACTTGCCTGAAAAACAAGGTCCCATAATGCTTCTTATTAGCATTTTCCTGTTACTAATGGTAATTCTAATGATGTTGCCCAGATTTTCCTAGCATCCCCATGCATTTAAATTTCATACACCCAGACATGATGCAGAAATCATATTCTGAATGCTTTTCCTCCTACTCTGAATCCCTTAGCAACTTCAACTTCATTCATGGAAAAGTAATTATTTGAACTCTATGTATTTTTAGCTTTTATTAATGGAGTTTAAAAGCTGGAAATGTGAAAAAAACAAGAAGCCTTAAGGCAGAATCTATACTTCTAGTAGAAATCCTCCAGATTTTGCCCTCCTGCAGCTGTCAACATCACTCCATGCTTGTGCTGTACTACAGAGTTTATCTGCTGCTTGCCTTAGGAGGAAACTTTGTGCTCAGTGTATGAAATACTTCTACCTAAGGAAGTAAAAATACAACATATTCATTATTGTTGTGGATATGAGTCTGAGATCTCCCCATCTGTGGCAAGCACATTTCTCTCTCTCTCTCAGGATTTTTCATAGAGGTGCACAGAGAGAAAGAAAGAGAAAACAATTTCTATTTCTGCTCCTTGTTTTTCCCATGTGGAATGTGTTTGGAGAATTGTTTACCTGGGGTGATTGCTTGATTGGATTCTGGTGAGGATTGTTTGAGCCTCATGGCCAATCAGATCCAGTGAGTTAGATATGGTAGTTAGAGAGAGTAGGTATGTAGTTTTAATATCTCCTTTAAATAGTATATTTATAGTATATTTATATAATACTATAATATATATTATAGTATATAATATATACTATATTATAGTATAGTTATAATAAAGGAATCATTCAGCCTTCTGAACTGGAGTTGGACATCATTTCTTCCCACTGGGTTTGCCAACATTTTACAATGCCCATCCAATCTGCTTTTGTGAGAGCACAGAAGGATCTGCCTGGGCCAGGTGAGGTATCAGCACAACAAAATAAAAGGCACTGCCCCATGTGAGCCTGCAAGCTCTTGGGTTTATCATGGGCCACATGAAAGCAAGCTGGGGATCTCTGTAGTGACCCCACGCTCTTTTTGCAGATGAACAATTCACTCAGGGATCATGGGGAGTTGACTGAGTTCCAGGTAGCTGTCCAGAGTGATGTGTCTCAAGCCAAATCCCTGGCAAATCTAACAAATTACTAAGTTTTCTAAGAACTAAATGTCAAAGCACGTATGTGAGTATTTAGTGTCTCAGTAGTGTCAGGAGACACCCAATGTGTTGAGGTTCCCCCTGTTTCCCCTGGGAAATTGGTACATGAGGAATAAACTGTCCAATTTTACCCTTGGGAAAATACACTCCTGTTGGTGTAACTGGAACATGTCAGTCTTTTCTCAAAGACAACAGTGTTCAGCTGTTCCATCGCAAACTCCCTGAACATGTGAAGTTTTAAAGTCCAACATTGAACTGGAAGGGATGAGAAGTGAATGAATGTGTTGTCAAAAAAATAAGGTGGAGAACAGGTTGGTAGTAACCCAACAAAATCTAAGAATTTAAAAAAAATATCAAAATATTCTAAAATTCAGAGGTTTCTATCATATTCACTTTTTTCCCTCAGGAAACAGAGGATGCTGTCTGAGATAATATAATCTCCTTTTTTTCAGACTCTTCCATTTATGTTAACAAAGATGGCTTAAGCACCCTTATGGAGTGAGAGCTAGCAAATATTAACTTTTCAACAGCAGCTGCTCTGTCATTATTCTAATCTCTTGAAGAATTAGTGATCCTCAGAAGTAAATTTTATTTAACTGTGTATTTACTTTATTTTTCCCTCCAATTTCTTCTCTGGAAGACAAGCCAAGACTTCCTTAGAACTCAAGACTAGAGGCTGTAAATACTTGGGCAAGTTTTAGGATATTAGGAGTGAAGATTTTTCAGAAGAGACATGTAGACATTTCATCACTTGAGCAATGAAATTCTCAAAATCGATCCACTTAGGAAGAAAAAAACATTCCTTGCTGTAATTCTGTGAGGTTTTTTTCAGTGTTGCATTACTAAATACTCTTATGGAATATGTTTACTATTACTAAAACTGTTTCTGACTTATTTAGGATTGCACAGTGTAACACTCAGCCATTTCGTTTGGGATCCTATCAATCCTGTTCCTCTTGAATATTATAATTGAATAACAAAGCAAGTACTAGAGATGATCTTTGCCTCAGCTGTTGTCTCCTTTTCTTGGCACTCATTAGACCACATCTGTGCTTCAGTTTTGGGGCCTCACTGCACGACTGATATAAATTAGAGCAAGTTCAGCAGAAAGCCCCCAGGATGATCAGGGACTGGAACACTTAACTTTGCAGAGAGGCTGAGGGAGGTGGACTGGTTCAGCTTGCAGAAGAGATGTGTTTGAGGCGACCTGGCATCAGTTTTCCAATTTTTTGGGGAGGTTTTTGAGAAGATGGAACCAAGCTCTTCACAGTGAGGTGTGTCAAGAGGATGAGAAGCAACAGGCACAAGTTGAAACAAGAAAAGTTCAGACTGAATATAGGGGAAATCTTTATCCCTGTGAAAGCAGTCAGCCATCAGAACAGGTTGCCTAGTGAGGCTGTGCAATCCCAATTCCTGCAGGGTTTCAAGACATGGCAAAGCTCTGAGCAACCTGGTCTGACATTAATTCAGCAGGAGGTTGGGGTGGAGACTTCCTGAGCTCCTTCCATTCTGAGTGATATCTGATCTCGAGCATTTGGGGTGGGTTCTCCCTCAGCATTTCTACTGGAAGTCACCAGCTTTCATGGATGCTTGACAGAAAGCGCAAATCAGCCTCCTCCCCTGCTCAGCTCGGTCTGTGGGCCCAGTGAGGGGAAGGAGACATGAGTCACATAACAAAACAATGTGCTGGGGACCTGGGTCTGGTGGGATGCAGAGGATGGGGAGAACTCAGAGCAACAGAGTAATATGGCTTAGCCCAATCTTAGAGAACACAGTCTTGAAATTGGGTTTGGACAGAAGCCTGGGCATAGGCTTGTGGCATCAAGCTGACAGGTAGAAGACAGAAACTGCAACAACAGGATCCTCACAAAAGGGTCTGACAGAGAAGGAAAAGCCATTTGTTGCATTTTGGAAACACAAATACTTTCATTTGAGACAGTAAAAAGTAACCTTAAATTAAGGAGAGGAAGTGAAATCCTGATGCTCTTAAAACTGCCTCTTAGTACAACAGCTGTTGTGTTTGTCTGTGGTCTTACATCCTCAAAAGATTTTTCTTTCAAAATATTGAAAAAATGAATGTCTGTGCTCTGCAGCCAGCTAATACTTTGTGAAATTAATTCTTTCCTTCTATTCAGAAGGACTGTTCCTAGGCTTGTTTGGAGAGTCAGGAGAGCCAGCATCAAATGCATTGAATGGGTTTTATTTGATAAAATAAATTCTCCCAGTCTCTTATCAACGTGGCTTTAAATAAAGTATTGTGAATAGGATGTAAGCATTGTAGCCTGTGTTCCTTCTCAGATAAAGAAAGTCAGCCTCGGAGTACTGAAACCCACAAAGAATAGAATATCTATGAGGCTTTATTTTTTTTTCCTAGATCTCATTCTGTGAGAAATGTAAGAAAAGCACATTTTCTCAAAATGGCCTATAAAAATGTTGGTGGATGAAGATGCCATGTTGGTGTTGTCATAGTACCTTGAGATACAGAGGCTATATCTATATCAGATTTAAGATGAAAACTTTCTGATTTCCCAGGGTTTTCCTCCTGTTATACACCTTAGATACAAATGGACAGATTGAAAAATAAAACCCTTTTTGTACAGGGGCTTCACTTCAGACCTTGCTGTTAAGATGCAGATGAGTCTGAGCCAAACCTTCCCATATTCATATCAAAAGTAAATCTACTGCCAAAGGAGGGAGGTGCACTGAGACTAAACCAAGGAATGCAAAAGTAATGAATTTTCACATTTTCCCTCTGAGAAAAAGCCTGATATGATGAAGGAATGTTTTCATGTTTTATTGAGGTTTCCTGGGCTAGATCTCTGGTCTTAAATATGGAAGCTTTTTAGCTACTTAAATCATACTACTTTACTGGGTCCCAGGGTGATTGTCTATCCTTCCACATCATTCAAAGGAAGCAAAAATATATGTTCCCTACAAAAATGTGGAAGAAATATCAGATCAACTTTCTGCATTCAACATGTCACTTCCTAATCATAAAAAACTTGATTCCTTGTTCAGTGAGAGTATTTGCTGCAGCGCCAGCAAATTCCCATTAAACTGACATGGAGAACATCCATCAAGAAGAAAAGCTTAAAAGATGTCTGAATGGTGGATGACAGGGAGTCCAGTCAGATTAATGCACTTGAGGGAATTATGTGGTGGTATCACTTGTAGCTGCCCTAAAAATCCCAAATCTGATGGACAGTGTCATTGACTGTTTGAACAGAATCACCTGGCCACAGCTTGAGGTAGAAATCTGCAGCACAGCTTAGTCTTACACTTCTAGATCTGAGACCAACTCTTAGCTGTTCCAGCCAAGCATGGTTCAGGAGTAAAAATTACCAGGCAAGGTCATGATCAGCAGAACCTGAACTCTCTAGGAACATGAGGGATGCAGTTTGGGAATCATAGAAAGCACCAGACAAGTCATTTGTTAAAGAGACGTTTTCCTCTGTAACTAAAAGGGTCACTCTGTCTGGGGTGCGGTGATCCTTTGGGCTGGAAGAGGCTTCAGGAAGTCTCCAGCCCAACCTCCTGCTCAGAACAAGGTGACCTCTCACATCAGACCAGGATAACCACGATTTTATCCACTCAGTTTTGGAAACTTCCAAGGGTGAACTCTGGTCATAAAACCTACCGGAGTTTTCACTATGGGTTTTCTCAAAGTGTCAAATGAGTTGGACAATAAGAATTAAAAGCTGTAAACAAGAATTCTCTCTCATGAGGTGTTTGGCATTTTCCCACAACATCATCAGTGTCATTTTGCACAACACCTAAAAACATTTTTATTTTCTGTTTCTGGAAGTCTCTGGATTATAGAGTCAGCTGCCAATGGCAGAAGTGGAAACACAGTAAGGTATAAATTCCAGCCAAATGGACCCTGGTTGATGTTTAATAAAAGAAAAAGCCCTGGATATTGTCAGTGGTAAACTAAGCATTTTGCCAGTAATCTCAACTTTAAACAAAGCTGTTTTAATCAAGATAATTGCTACTTTTATGCCAATAGTGCATAAATTAAATATGAAATGAAAATAAGAGACAAACACTGCAACTGCATTATGACAAATCTGAGGTGAAAATATCCAAAACCCCACTACTGCCAGAGTTCAATGTATGGCAAGTATTTCTATTGGTGTATGAATTCATGCAGGAGGCAAATGGGACTATTAACAGTCAAGCACAGATATATTTTGCATTTGTACGTAATTAAAACACCTGAGGGTAAAACCTGAGATGGAAGAGGATCTGCCTGATAAAACACCAAAATTAAAGAAATCGAGATGAGAGTTTGAGGAACATAATGAAGAACTTCCTGCTCAAAATGCATCTTGTATAAGGTATAAGCAATTCCCAAAAAAAGACAAAGGAGAGAGTAGTCGAGATCTTCAAGTGAGGGGTGGCACAGCTCTCACAGGTAACTCTCAAAGGTACCAGCATCACCTGCCATTGGCACTTCCCACAAGTGTCTTGGAGTCTCACTTCTCCCATTACCACCATTTCTGAGATACCTGCTTAATGTCTTTGGTGAGATTTTGTATTTAAATGTCTTTCAACAGCTGGGTGGCTTGAAGAAAACTAGAGTGTGAACAACACTATGAGATTGCACAGGTTGTGTCCTATTTCCAGTGAACACCCATTGCGTATGAAGATTCTGCAAACTGTGAAGGAGCAGAGTTCAAAGAGCTACATATGGGTATAAAATAAGGATCCATGGACACGTCTGCAGTTCCCTCGCTGGAAAGAAAGAAAGAGAGAGAGAAAGAGAGAGAGAAAGAGGAGAAAGAGAGAAAGAGAGAAAGAGAGAAAGAGAGAAAGAGAGAAAGAGAGAAGAAGAGAGAAAGAGAGAAAGAGAGAAAGAAAGAAAGAAAGAAAGAAAGAAAGAAAGAAAGAAAGAAAGAAAGAAAGAAAGAAAGAAAGAAGAAGAAAGAAAGAAAGAAAGAAAGAAAGAAAGAAAGAAAGAAAGAAAGAAAGAAAGAAAGAAAGAAAGAAAGAAAGAAAGAAAGAAAGAAAGAAAGAAAGAAAGAAAGAAAGAAAGAAAGAAAGAAAGAAAGAAAGAAAGAAAGAAAGAAAGAAAGAAAGAAAGAAAGAAAGAAAGAAAGAAAAGAAAGAAAAGAAAGAAAGCTTTGGTTTAGCCATTGGCTTGGTTAAACCTTGGATGATAAGAAGAGTTCTTTTTCTTCTTGGTTTCCCTTCTCAAATATTAAACAAATCACTTCTCAGTTTTTTCTCTCCTTTTGAGTGAGTAACATGCAAAGCATCCCCGTTCCTGTGAAATCGATGGGTGCCTAATTCTGCTGAAATGTAATTACTTCTGGTGCATCAGGGAGAGACAAGAGAGACCACACTCCACAAGGATTATTTTTCTGTGTGCAAGCTGAGGTGTAAACCTCCGGGATGTGCGGCAAGGCTCTGTCCCTGGAAAGCTGCACCAAGGCGAGGAGGGACCACGTTCTCACAAGGGCAGCAGGATAGCACCGTCCTGCTCCAGCCACCTGTGGGGCAGCGCAGCTGAGGGACTGCAGTGACAGCCATGGGAAACCTCTCACAAGTGTGGGCACCGCTGGAAAGGCACAGAGGCCACGGCCGCGTTCATCTGCAGCCCCGCGCGGGCAATGCCCTTGGCTTTGCATTTTCCCGTGTGGGAACCGAGCTCCGGCATCCCCCTGCCCGTTCCTGCGGCGTGCGGAGGGGCTCGCCTCGGATCCCAAACCCTGGCGTTGGGACAAGTGCCTGGAAGCTCCCCATCCCCCGACAGCGCCCCGCGCGTCCTGCGGGCTGGCAGCGGAGGGTCCGGGGGGCTGCGGGGCCGGGGCTGCGGGCGGGCCGGGGCGCAGCCATGGAAACGCGCCGAGCATCCCCCGCTCCCCGCGGCAGCGCCGTGCTATTCCCCACCCTCCCTGCACCAGCCGTGGCCTGGCCGGGGCCGCGGCGGCTCAGCTGGTGAACAGTTAACCCGGAGAGGCGGCTCCTCTCCCCACACCCTCCCCGGTTCCTGTTGTAAAAAGCGTGTGTAACCCCCCCCCGGGAGAGCGGCGAGACGGCCACGGCCAGCGGAGGGGGCGACCGCCCCTCCGCCTACTCCAGCTCCCCTCTCTTTTATTTATTGCCTCCCCACCCTCCCTTTTTCTGCAAGTGGTCTGCGGGGTGGGCTCGGCTCGGCGGGACCGCCCGGGCCCGGGGCGGCGGCCGGGCATGGCCGGGGCGGGGGGCGTGTGTGCGGCTCCCTCCTGCCCACCCCGCCCCGCCGGCTCCCGCAGGGCAAAACCTGGATCCGGGTGGTGACAGAGCTGGGTGCCCCCGCTGCTCCCGCCTCGCCTCTCCTCTGACAGGGGTGCTTTATTTTTATTGCCTTTTTTTTTTTTTCTTTCGGTCAAAAGGAAAAATATATATTGAAAAGGGTGGGGAAGGAAAAGATAGAAAGCAGGCACCCTCCCCCTCCGCTGCTCGTAGTCCCCTCCACTCCACACCAAAAAGAGGCATCGCAAGTGCACGCCAGTTCTTCACTAAAGTGATCCAGCCGCTGGATTAAGTAACTCTCGGGGAACAGCACACGCACGCACACACACGGCAACAATGAAGGAAAAGGCAATGTTTCAAACGGCTAAAATGCAAGGAAACATGCTGGTAAGTGGCTGCTGCTGGCGCCTCCAGTGACTGTAAGTAAGTGTCGGGGCTCCGTGCTCGGCTCGGCGCTGCCAGACCCCGCTCACCGCCGCACGGTCGGTGCGGAGCCCCCGCTGCCGGGGCTGGGCTGCCCGGGGAGACAGGAGAGGGGGCTTTGCTTGCTGTCTTTGCCCCGCTTGGTGTCTGTCCCCCCGCTGAAGGGGGTCGCGGGGGATTTGGGGCTGCTGGGGCGTCCCCCTTGGCCGGGGGAGCGGGGCGCAGCGCGGGCGGGGGGCGCGGGGCTCGCTGGGGCACCGCGCCCCGGCACGGCCAACTTCGCCAAGTTGATGACCACGATGTGTGTGCGTGAGCTGGGGGCTGTGCGGGCTGCCTCGCCTTTCCCCCGGCATTACTACTGGAAACATTTGTCTTCATGCCATTAAAAAAAAAAAAAAAGAAAAAAAAAAAAAAGAAAAAATCCTATTCAGGATGCCTTTTCAATAATCCCCCTCCTCCCTTAAGGAAAAAATAAAAGCATCCAGCTGCTCTGCCGGAAGAAGTGCTGGTTGCCATCTTGTGCTGATGGAAATATATTGGTGTGTTTTGCCTGCTGGCTTGACCCGCTGGGGGCGGCGGGGCTGGGGGTGCGCGGGGCCCCGCATGCGGCGGCTCCGCAGCCGGGAGGAGCTCGCTGCGGTGGGGCGGGGGTGCACCGCAAGCTGGGAGAGGCTTCAGGGCGCTTCGCCTGAAAACCAACTCATTTCAAATATCCTGAAGCTCGTAAAGGGTACCTGTTGGTCTCCTGTCCCCTCTCTGCTCAGGCAGAGCACTCCTGTCTGTTTTGCCTTCCCTGTGAGGGGAAATGCTAATATTTAATACAAAGGTAGTATCTGTTTCTCTCGTGCCTTCTGTTGATGTGTTCAAGAAACAGCCAAAGTATTCACCATCCTTTAATCAAGTTCTGTAGTAAAATGCTTTGCTAGCTTTTTAAAGAAGTGCCTCCTTTTCTAACTCCAATAATATTGCTTTTTCCAGCAGTAGTGTTTAAGAGGAAGGTGCAATGCTATGTGACCTGTGAATTCAAGTAAGGGAACTGAACAGGAACTTCTTCAAACATTTTTTTTTCCAGGAGAATTGCATAGCCTGTGTGATTGCAGTGTGCTCAGTTTTCGTGCTTTTTAAATGCCTGGGAAATATCTAGTGCTGGAACTTTTTTAATATGGAAAAATTTAGACTATTATCTGCTTAAGCTACTCATCCTAGTGGTCATTATAGCCTTTGGTTAGGATGTTCTCTATCAGTAAGAAAAAATAATCAACCAGCTGAGATGACATTGTTTGATTCAAGTACAGGGTGAGCCTAATTCAGATACACAGAATATGTAAAATCACAGAATTAATAAAAACCTCTTGCATATTTTCCTTGCTGGTCTCTGAAGTCAGGGAATGAGGAGCAGGCAGGGATTCCCCCACTGCCACTCAGCACAGGGCTGGAGCTTCTGCTGGGATTTCTGGCTGGCGCTTCCAAGCGTGGCAAAATGGATCTGCATCTCCACAGCTCTGCAGGATGAGCAAAGGCTGGGTGATCGATCTGCACACAGGGCTGGGTAGCAGGGGCTGCCCACAACTCCAGCCTTCAGCCAGAGACAATAGTTTTTGCCTCTGACTCAGACAGGAGCAGGATCTGTCCCCTCAGGCTGCTAAGTCACAGTTACTTCTGTCACTTGGGGCAGTCTCCCTGGACTTGAATGCAAGGTTTTTCTTTGGAGACCTCATTTTTGAGACACTGGGCATCAAATTTAAAGACAGGCAAACTGTTACATTTGATTTTGGTGGGAGAGACAGGTGGTTTATTTAGATAATGTCTGTTTTTATGGGCCACCACAACCACACACACCTGGTTTCTGGGTTAGTCTGGTCTGTTGTTGCAACTGGATCTGTAGTTTATTTAAACAATAATTAAGTTTAGGTGAATATTTGAGCTCTAAGATACTTGAATAGATTTTATATTTCTTCAAGATAGTATTTAGACCTCATTCTGAAAACTGAGGGATGCTTTGTATGGAAGTTCCAACAAGTTGAGCCTAGTACTTTCTCCTTTTCCTTAAGCTGTTGTTTAAAAATTAGTATTTTTGCTTTTGTATCACTTTTGTTACTATTAAAATTAGAATCCTGAGCTACTCATGTCAAATCCTATGCTGTGGATGTCCTCCTTCACATATCTGGCAGTGATTGAGGATACAGAGTTAGGGTGTGTGGAATCCCAGGAGGTGCATTACAGGGTGCCCTGCATTGAGTGCCTCAGCAGAATTCAGTCATTGAAAATTCAAAGCCCACCATGACTTTTTTTTTGTTTGTTTTTTTGTTTTCTGGCAGTTTTGCTGTTGCTTAGAATCCTGACAAGCTTCTAACTATGTATTGATTTCTCTTCTCTTTAAAAATCTTTGTTAAATTGAGCTATTTCATTCCTAAAATGATGTGACAGCAGGTGATAATACTGACACACTGGTCCCTGGCCATTCAGTGGACCTTTTTTAAGTGTGGTAATAGCTCATGGAGTCACTACACCTGTGATTTCTTTATTACCTAATTAGACCAGCAAAAACCCGAGCCATTCTTATGACACTGAGATATATGTTTTTATCCCTGTGGCAGTATTTTACTAGGGCTTTGTTGTTTTTGTGTTTTTTTTTTTTTTTTTTTTTTAAACAACAGCATTTACCTGGAAAGGTGCCTATTTTTATTTTACTGCTGTATTTCCCATTCATCATTTGAGCCAGGGGAATGGAACTTAAAGAAATAGCTCAGGCTCTTACAATGGGATTTCTCTTAATTCTACATAAAAGCTGTAGGGAGTGATTAATACACAGTGGTTTCTCCTAGTAAGAACTGACATACCCTTGAGTTTTCCACAGTGTATTTGAAGTTAATGTGCAACAATACAGTATGGAGATAAATGTTTCTCACTTTTGGAAGTAAATTTTATGCACTTGCATTTTACCCTAACTTTAGGTACAGCTATATAAATTATTTCATTAAAATATTCCAAACTTCCTTGCGCGTTCACTTGTCAGGTCAAGGACAATAATGGCAGCTACATGTTTTATTCTACACTTCCCTGTGTCTCCCCAGGGTCTGATCTATCATGTACACAGGCTTTTTTTTTTTTGGGGGGTTTTTTTTTATGGATTTGCAAACAAATGTATCCAAAAGAGCTGTTTGGAAGAGGACCTTTTCTGTAGTGCCAGATTCTTCTCTTACACGCATTCATGAAAATCCCAATTTGTTAGAGGTACAGTTGCAACAAGGGTAAAAAGGAGCTATTACCTTTGGTTGTAGACAATTAGGTGAGTGGGAACAATGGGTTTGGAGGGGTCTTGAAGGCAAATTAATGTGCTGTGTGTGAGCAGCCTGTTACTTTGGCACACTTAGTGGTCAGTGGAAGCAGTGAGCACCCTGCTCTATGTGTGTTAGAGGGATATTGTTGTGAAACTCATGTTCTGAATTTCAGTCTAACCTGCACTTGCTCAATTGTTTGGAAATTGCCAAGAGGAACCATGGTGGATGTGTCATGTTTCTGCTTTGCGATGAAAAAAATCTATGAATAGGGCAAAAGAGACAGTTCAGGTTTAATGAGAGGAGTTGAAGGAGAGTCTGGAGATTTAGATTTTCAGTTTGACCATTTAAATTCCAACTCTGATAGCTGCAGTTTTGATGTACATATAAAAAACACAAATATAATAAGCCCAGTGGCAGCTGTTATCTCCTCAGAAGTCTGCTAGCACCTATGAGGCCTCAGAGACCTCAAGGGTACAATTGACACAAAGACTAAACTACTCTGTCATCCCAGGAGTGCTCCTGCTCTTCCTTGAGAAACACAACTCTGAAGCCTCTCAGGAACAATAAATTCTTACTAAAATAAATAAGACCTTGGTGTTCCACTGTAATTTCCCTTATTTGCCATAATTTACCTACAGGTGTGTTTCTTGCAGTGTTCAATCACATGGCACTGAAACAGGGTGAAATTCTTCTCAGCCAAAAATGCAGTTTTCCTTACAAGGGCTAAAGAAGCTGTGTAAAGATTAATTTTTTTTAAACTCTCATGCTGAAGTGGTGGAGTTTGTGATCCAGTGCAGCTCCCTGCTACTTTAGCCTTCCCTATATCTTATATTCAGCTTGACTTAGAAGCCAGATGCAATCCAGATTTTGTGTACTATTCCTTAGTTGTCTACTACCTCAGCTGAAACACAGGGAGCTCCCGAACTGAAGGCAAGGGAACTGTGGTAACAGTTCCCAGGTAAGCTATCATGAGTTCAGCTGAAGTTTAAAGCCAGGCAGGAATTCAATTGCTGATACTACAGCAAGAATTGCAGCAAAAAAAAAAAAAAAAAAAAAAAAAAAAAAAAAAAAAAAAAAAAAAATTGGGCCTGTGGCTGCTTAGTGAAAGGCAAGTTATGTTTTGAGGACTGCGACTTTCTGGTATCATTTCTGGGTCAGGCATAAAGGGAAACAAGGGTTCCCCTTTGTTGTGTGCAGCAGGTGTACAATCCATAGGAGGTGCTGGAATTTCTGCATTGTGGGAGAGCTGTAAGATATGCTGAAACTGTTCTAATATCAGGTTGCTAGTTGGTGGAAATCAGGAGTCTTTTTACATTTAAGGTGGATGGCAGAGAGCTCTACAAGCATTGTAGGATCCTAATATTGTCCATATAATGTAGTGTCCTTTTAAATACATCCTTTTTTAGGGGATAGAGAAGTTCAAAGCCTGGAATTATAAGGGATCCACTAAAGTTGCAGGACCTATGAGAAATACAAGGTGCCAGGTTGTCTCAGAATAACTTTGGGAGCTGTGGGAAGCTCTACACATTGCTCGCTCTTTATTTAGCACTGTGAGATTGAAGGAGGGTATGTGGTCTAACTCTAATTTTCACTGCCAGAAGGGTTCAAAATCTTGAATCTGATGGTGCTCCTCACACCTGCATCTTTTTCTTCAGTGTTCCTCAGCAGTTTCTCTGGTTTCTCTTATGTAAGGAAAAAAGTGCATTTTAAGTGTTAATTTCTCCCTTCCTCCTCTGAGTTGTCTGACTTTTCACAGGACAGTCTATCCCCTCCCTCTCTTTCTGAATCTTTTCACTGATTTCCCAAACAGTAAAAGAGGAGAAGTTGAAGGGACTGTTATGATTTTAGTGAATGACAGCTGAGTAGGTGGCTGTAGAGCCCTGAGCAGCAACAGAGCCACAGAGCTGTCTGTGCAGCTGGGAAGACAGCATTTGTATTTGAGAGGTTTCATTTATTCATTAATGAAGTCTGGATTTGCTTGTTAAGATAAATACCTAAAATGTAAGTTTTGTAGATGTTGATGGCCTGAGGCTTTATTTGATGAGGAGACTTTCTGTGCTGTGGAATGAGTCTTTTAACTGCCAGCAGATACTACACAGCATGTTTCAAATGTCACTCTCATATATCTCAGAGGTCTCATTTCTGGGTAGAGCTTTGCACTCTCAGTATTGGCCTAACTGATTATGTAAAGGGGAAGGCAATAGAGCATCATGCCCCAAGAACACCTCTGGTTTTAACAGCCCTTAGTACCAACAGGGTCTTTAATGCAGCTGACAAAGACAAAACAAGATTCAAAGCTGGAAGTTGGAGTTAGATCATTCTAAACTAGAAGATAAAGTGCCTGTTTTTTACAGTGAAGGTGATAAACTGCTGGAACAGTCTCCATGGGAGCGTGGTAATTCTTCATTAGAACAAGATGGGTATAGGATTCCTCTGACTAAACACTGGCTTCTTCAGTATAGACATTTATATCTAAGTTAGTCAGCCTGGGCTCTCTCTACAAATTAGTCAGTGGAGTCTGGGCCATGATTCATCCCATCTTCATGTAGATGTGTAAAATGGGCCAGAGTACCTGCACTCTTAAATGCCAACTCCTCTCCATTGACTCAAGGAGTTATGGGGTACAAGCTGAACCATAAACATCTACCCTGCAGATATCTAAGTGATGAGTCTGTCTGTTGCT
Source organism: Vidua macroura (assembly GCF_024509145.1). Classification (NCBI taxonomy): domain Eukaryota; kingdom Metazoa; phylum Chordata; class Aves; order Passeriformes; family Viduidae; genus Vidua; species Vidua macroura. Next base: position 7,308,980 of record NC_071571.1, read on the forward strand.
TAAACATAGTCATAGATATTCCAGAGCATCCTCAGTGAAACTAAGAACCCTTTCCAGTCTCCTCTGTTACATCAGACAAAAACTGCTCTGCATGTCTGCCCAGGGTTTGTCAACTACATCTGCAGTAGCATGTGAAGATAGATGAGCTCCACATTTGGAGCTTTGCTTTTCTGCAAGCTTGTGCAGAAGCAGATCCAGTCTCCCAGCAGCACAGCCCAGCTGTAGCAGGAGAGGAGCTCCATCTCAGCAAGATGCCATCCTGTAGCAGAAATCTCTTGGTCTGTAGTTTGTATAAACTGAGCTGTCCTAGAATATTATAGTGCACCCTTGGCTTTAAAATTATATAATCCAAATGGTTTAATGTCATCACAAGTGCAATATGAGGATTTATTCTTCTAGGTCTGTGCTTGCATGTGTCCTGTCTGTACAATATTGTACTACACAGTAACTCACGTGAGATTAACAAGCAAAGCCCATTTATTAAATTGTTTTATGTACTCTAAATCTCATGTAATCCACTAATGCATGATGCTGTCACTTAGTAAGCTTGGCATTCCTTCCCAGTGGAGCTTTGCATTTAGCGAGTTCTCATAGTATTCAGTCCTTTTGAATAGGCTGCAGTTGAGAATGCAATTTTAAAAATAAATCTAAACTATTAGAGCCTGAATGCTTACAATACACAGAGAATTGAGACCCAGCTGTGGCATGCATTCACCTGTAGATTGCATAGATTTTCCATCCTCTTAAGGACACTATTAACAGAGCTTGCATTGTAGTGTGCAAAGTTTGCTTTTGTAGTGTCCTCTTGCCCTTGGAGCGGATTATCAAGATTATGTCTTATTTCTGCTTTTGTAAAAACTGGCTTTGTGTACCTGTGGAGATATTGGTGATGTTTGGAATTCCTGGAGCACCTGTGTTGTAATTTTTGTGCTGTGCTCTGGGAAGAAGTGTGTGCCTTGCTGGTGGCTTCTAAGCACAGTATTTTCCCTGTGGGTTCAGTATGCCCAGCAATATCCTCTTCATCACTAAAGAAGTGAAGAGTGGGAGCAGAAGCAGTGGAATGTCTTAATCAGGGGGAGAATTATTATCTGTGTAACTGGATCTGAGTCCAACCCTCAGTTGTAAATAGGTGGCTCCCAAGTTGCACACTTGCAAGGCGCGGTAAAAGAAAGAGTTGCAAAGTCTGTGCATCTCTAGCAGCTGGTTCAGGATTTTGTTTGTGGGAAGGCCTTTTTCATAGTGTGTCTCTGTTTATATGAATTATTCCCACCATCTCATCCCTAATTACTATGGAATGATGATTTAAGGGGTTATCCTGAGACGCAGAAAAATGTCCAATCAAAGCAAGTATGAGAAAGCAAAAAATTCTAGACAGTGGGGTGAGCTGCAGTGGTGAACATTGCAAGCCCAGGTCAAGCACTGGATGGTAAACAGACTGGTCAATGCTGTGGAAAATCCCTCTCAAGTTATAGGGAATACTGTCCAGGAGATTTTGTCAACTCAGGCATGTGTAGACAGACTTGGCATGAATTCCAGTCACATATTGCATAGCCTCATTCTGTAATCATTATTCAGCACTTACTCAAGCAAAACTTTTGCCAAACTTAATGGGTTTACTACTCCTGCTGAAATGAGTAAGACTTTTGTCTGAGGCTCAGGTGCTTTCAGATCTGAGTCTCAACATATAACCCCACCATGTTCTGTGTCACCAGGGATTTTCAGTAATTTTTAAAAGGTAACAACAGTGAAATATACTGCATTTGACAAGAAAAAAATAAAATGGGTGAACTGCATGGTAAGAAAGCAAGCGGAAGAAAAGTGGAGGGAGGTGGTTAAGACAGGCACTCTGTATATTTTACTTCACCTCATTTTATAAATTGTCCCCCATGGAGAGCCCCATGAGCTGCTCCATCAGCTGTTCCCCAGAGCATGCTGCGTGCCTGCACTTCTGCTTATGTTTGTTTTCAGTGATGATGTTAAACTAGAAAACATGCTGAAAAATGAAACATTTTTATTTGTTTATCATTTGGGACTGACGTTATTAAAAATGTGGAGAAAAAATTGAAATTATAGCTTGGCATGTTTTCTGTAAATACTGAGTAGTCCTTCTGCAGCCTATGATATAACCAAAGTAACCTAGAAATAAGCTTGTATTGCTTTTTTCTAGTGCCTAATTATAAGGATGTAAAAAATATGCTCATAATAATGCCTTCTCATCTGGCTGTGAGGGGGCTGAAAGTACCACTTAGGAAGATCTAGTCTGCAAAGCAAGTGATTGTAATGCAGGAGTATGATTATTCATGAGCACTGAGTTTATTGATGCTGTTAAAAACTGGATCTGTGGTCTACATGAAGGATGTATAAAATGCTGTAGGTATTAGAAATTAATTGTAGTTCATATCAGTATGACTGAGCCTTTCCTCATCTCACTATTTAGAGTTTTTCTCAGGGAAGAGAAGTTCATGTTATGTTCTCTGTTGATTTTGAGTTATTCTCTATGCATTTTATTTCATTTGCATTAACCATGTACATCCACATGTGTAATGCATTAAAAACATCATTAAGGATGGTCCATTTTGGTTGGATTTGGCCATTAGGAATCAAAATCTATGAAAGATTCTTGAAAGTTTAAAATTAAAATTTTCTCCTCTCTGTTCTGGTATCTTGGGTTTACAGATATGCCTTGATTTGGTTTTTGGGTTTTTTGTGGTTTTTTTTAATAAAGAGAGTATTTCTCACTATTTTCCAACTCAAATTTTAACAAGATTGCAGACTTGGTAGGGAAAGGAGGCCGTTGGTAATATCTAAGGGTAGCAAATAAATCATATGCAACAGCAATTAAAGCAAAAATCTCGCCCTCCAGAGGCGTGCTCCTTGTTATGTTCCTGTTCAGCAGCGTACGTAAGCACCTGTTTAACATTAATGGTAAGCATATGCTTAAATGTTTCTGCTGACTTGGGAGTTATGAGAAGCCTGCCTTGCACACACAATAGTTGAACAGCCCATTTTCCATCTGTGTGCAAGCCCAGAGCATGGTGCTAGCTGAGCATTTTCCAGGTTAATTAGATTGGCATAACAAGATCCCTGGTGGACTCTGTGCAGTCATCAGCTCTTCTGTGCTCTCTGGCTATCAGGAGCTCTGCTTCAAGTTGTGCATCTTGTGCTGGTAACTGAAACAGAATATTGCACTCTATTTCACCAGTGTGCTCAAATGGAAACAGAATTGAATGGATTGCAAGTGCACCATAAATACAAATTTGGCTCTGTATTGCTAGCATGAATATGGTGCATCCTTCAAATGCACAGTGTCTACCAAGGACTATTTATTCTACAGAGCTACCAATAATGGTTATGCTTTTATGAATTATTCATGTGTTTGTCCTTAAACTTCACCTGGATGTGATATGGAGTGTTTAAGATTTGAAGCTGGCTGTACGTATAAATTGCAGATATTTTTTCATAAAATATAAAGTCCTTACAGGTTTCTTTGTGATATTAGAATCCATCATGCTTGTGTCTACAATAAAATAATAAAAAAAAAAAAGGAATCAAAAGAATTCTAATCCAGTACAGAATAAAAAAAGAGCTTGATGCTCAAGAGTCTCTCAAGAAAAGGCAAAATTATGTGAAGTCAAAGGTGATCTATTCATCTATTCAATAAAGCAAGTAAAATGAGATGGAGGCAGAGAAATCCATCTATGGAAAAATAAGGGGTTATTGTAGGAATAAGGGAGTTATTATTTACCAAATGTGGGGGCATTCTGACCCCACAGAATGCCTAGAAGCAACTTGCCAAAGTGTAAAAACATAGCACTGAGCATCACATTATCTATTCTGGTCTGATGGACTGAAATGTGGAGAAGAAGCACCCGCTTTCTGGGAGATATTAAATAGATGCGGAGGAGTATGATCATTTTATCTCAATTCAGTGGCACAAAATTTCCCTTTTCAGTATTTTCAGAGAGAGGCTGCCTTGGTTTCCTCTAAAGTTTCCTCTGTTCTCACCATTTATACTGTTCTATTGTGTTTGAATTTCTGGTTTCTAGAGAGTTCCCTAGTATTTAATTTTCACATTCAGGTACATTGTTTGTTTGGTTTTAGCCTAACCCCTTAAGTTTTTTAGGAGTTATATGCTAGTGAAATATTACATATTAACAGTGCCATCACCAAAACCATTGAGACAAAGTGGACTAATCTGCAGAATGGTGACAAATGGCTGTAGTGCACTCCTGAGCTCTCTGCTTCCTGCTGTGGTGAAGAGGACACATTATGAATAGATGTGACTGCAGAAAGGCAGAATAATGGAAAGACCGGGAGGCTTTGGGCATTTTGCATTTGTGTAAGGGGAAGCTTTCAATCTTTGAATCCATCCTAAATTGATAGTTATTGATGGCTGCTAACATTCATTGCCTGCTCACTCATTTTTGGGTGCTGTGGGAGGAACAGAGCTGCATCTGCATAAGGAATTGCCTTGAACCACCTTGTGACCACTCAGGCACTCTCTGGAGGTGACTGATGAGTCCACATTGCACATCACTTGGCAGGAACCTCCCTTGTTCTCAAATGGCTTTGTTGTTACTGGAATTGAAATAAATTCCGTGGGTTTTTTCAGCTTGAAGAACAGGATTCAGTCCTGAAAGGTGATTTTGTTCTGTGATGTGTGAACGTGTGTTTGTTTCATGCAGGGGTTGAGGCTACAAGGCTACCTGAGACAAGGCTGGATCAGAGTAGGAAGGAGAAGAGATGTGTCCTGAGTGTGCACCGTCTCTGTGGGGAAGGCTCTGGAATGGGCTGTCTCTGTGAACTGTGCCTTTTTGCAGGGAGCTAGCAGCATTGCTTGGAAGGCAGCTTGGAGGTGGAATTGCCACGTGGGAAACACAGATGCTCAAATCTGGTTCCTGTAGTGAAGTACAGAGCAAGTTAAATTTGTAGTCAGGACATGTGCAGTCTCCACTTGTGGGTAGAGCCCCTATGTCAAGGAATGTTGCAGTTGAAGCACATCAAGAACTTGCAGCTCATGGGGTTGAAGGATACAAAGTCTACTTCCAAGCTGTCTAAAGCAACCATAGAACAGCATCTTTTTTATTGGTGTACGCTGGAGAAATTCTGCTTGAGGCTAGGAGAGTCCACAGGATCACAAAAGCTAAGCCCAGTGAACACATTTGCTATTTGGAAAGTGAATTCATTTCTCTCTCTTGTGCCTTGTAAATGTGTCAGACTGGCACATCCACTCTGCTGGATTCTGTATCTTGAGCTTTCTCCTTTTGGAGATTCTCATAGAAAGCTGGTTTTCCTCTCATGTAACTAAACGTGGAGACTTGTAGCAGAAATACTAACATTGAATGAAATACAGATGCAAATATGTCTCTATAAACACTGGAAAAAAACAGTGAAATAAGTGAGAGAAGAATGACATATGCTGATAATAGAGAGCATTGCTCCCAGCAATAAAACTGAGCAATGTGCTGTACTGTCAAGCCCAAAAAAGTCACAGTACAGACATCTCTCCAGCACAAGACCTCACTTTCTAAGGACACTAAAAGGCCACAAGGTACTAGCACATTGTGTGTGTGATGACAATTCTTTCCATGTTATTCCAACAGGGAGCTACACCTGCTGAACAAGTGTTTATTTTTCAGACAAACTCATATAAACAAAATCAGTTACTGACCTGCAACCTCAGTAAGACTTAGGAATGCCTAAGTAGGCAAGATTTGGAAGCAAAGATCAGCTGTTCTCAACTGTTGACCCATAAAAATTATAAAGGATATGCAAAAAAAAAGAAAAAAAACCCGAACTTGTCATTACCAGTCAAGAAAAAACTGAGTGTTGTGATGAGAACTTAATAGTTGATAACCCTTGCCTGCCATGATACGTGCAAATCATCTCAGCCAGACTACCTGAACACGCATCTTGGTGCACTTGACAGTATGATGGATGAACTCTGAGAGAGAGAAAGAGAGAGAGTGAGTGAATGACTGAGTGAGTGAGTGAGCGAGTGGATAAAACCAGCATATTCAAATTTTTATAATAAATACCATTTTCTTCCATATGGTATTGCACTGGAGCTTGTTACACTAATTTCACACATGCTCAGAAATAGATGTCAGTCATTTGCTGAATGCTAACAACAAGGACCTGTGCTTTGTGGTAGGCCGCATATGATGTGGGAGTGGGGGAAGGGCACATCTCCTGATCTCCCCAGCCATGGAAAGACGTGACTGGAAAAGAGGAGAGCAGGCAGCTGGGGGCTGTGAAAATCCAGTGATGGAATGTGTTCAAATAATGAAGCCAAGTGTGTTTCCAAATGTCTGAGTCTGTCATGCCTACATCATTACCTTTATCAATCAAATCTTTAATTTCATCAAGAAGTGAAATTGGCTTTGTTTGACAGGATCTATTTTCTAAAAATCTGTATGGAGTAACATTAATTATACTGCTATCCTTTAATTTTTTATTAATTTACTCCTATTTCAGCTTTACTACTTTTCCATTCTTAGACAGAGTCCTTCTAAAGGGAGACTAACCAAGCCATATCATTTCTGTGGGTAAACAGGGCATTAATTTTGGAAAGGCTGGTTGTAAATCATGAGAGTAAAACCAGCAAGGGTGAAGAGGAGATGCAGGGAGACACTTTATGATACGAGGTGAGACAGAGCACCATCAGCAAGAAAGTCCATTTGAGAATCTGCGGCATCAGTAAAACGGAGTGCACACATCCGTGAGAGGACAGGGGAGTGTAAGGCAGAGAGAATTGTTATTAGGGAAAGTCCTAAAGAATGATATTGTTTGTTACACACTTTGTTTGCAAGCAGTAGGAATGTATGCTGAAGGTGTGAGGAGAAGCAAAAATGGTATTGGTGGTTCTGTAGAGGAACAACTCCATGAAGAGAAGAAAGGCATTAACAATTAACTACAGCAAGGACGGACTGGGGTGAGAAGCAAAGGAATATTGATGGAGTTCTGTGTGTGCGGTGCTGGAGTGGAAGTGTATGTCGTGTAGTCTGACTGAAAAGCCTGTGCCACACTGCTTTGATATGGAGCAACTTAAGAAGTTGTTAATGCAAATGTGTCCTGCCATGGGGAGAAAAGTAAGCCTAGAGATTTGATTATAAACAAGAGTAAGGACTAACATGTGGTAATGAAATGTAAAGTGTCTGATCAAAATTCAGCATATTAATCTGAACAGTAAATCTTTTATGTGAATGTGTCACTTGAGCCCCATAGTCTACATAGTTTTCTTCTCACAGTGTATGTTGCTCTTGATGTCCTTTGTGACTGCAGAGTGTGGTAACATTCACTGTTCCCACTTTGTCTGCCAAAGCTGCATGGAGTCAAATGGCTTTAAAAGTTTTCTGACTACTGGAGGCTCCAGGATGTGCAAGACAACTGTGATTTGTTGAACAGTAGTGTGGGAGAATGGAATGTTGGAGAATAGAGATAGTGCTGAAGGCAATCTTACCCCTGAGGAGTTGCAGATGTACTAATTACCAAAGAGTAGGAACAGCCTTGCCTTTAATAGGTCACAGCTGTGTCCAATAAGGATGGCCCAATAAGGGTGGGTGTTATAAAAGAATGGATTAGCTGGTTGAGAGAGGGTTGGAGGCAGTTGGCTGTGCTGCTGGGTCAGGTGTTCATGTTAGGGATAGGAAGGAGTCAGCCAGCCATGTGGAAGAAAGAGAAAAGGAGTCAGTGCTGCAAGGAACTGCCTCACAGAGAGAAGGTATGAAAGTTTTACAGTAAGATAACAAACTGGTGGTGACAGTTTCCATCCACTGTTGATTGGTGCCAAGCACTGATGCCAACAATTGGTGGTCCCCACGGGGATGGATCCTGACACAATAGGGCCTTTGCATGTGATTGAGGGGGTGAGATAATCACCAGTGGGCATTGCCTTTGAACTAGTCGTAAAAAATGAAATTTAAAGGAAATGCTGTGTTTAAACGCCAACAGGTGCAATGCTCTGTGCTGAGCAGGGGCCACTGTGGTATCCTCAGCTTATCTCCTTCATGCAGGCTCTGAGACTTCTCATGGTTTCTGAGGAGAAGCAGTATCCTGCAAGGAATGCACTTGGATTGGCACACAACAAATTTGAATTTAGAGGCAATATGATAATGGTTTCCTGTGTGACCTTGGAAAAAAAATCTCATGCTGCTGCTATACACAGGATAATTGTGTCCCTGCAAGGCAGCTCTACCACCTTCTTCTGTGGGATCCAGATCCTACCTGGAGCTTCTCACTGAGCTTTACCTTCCTTTCCCATTTGTTGAGTAAGGTTGATAATTCCTTCCATTCCCTTTCTTTCTAAGATTTGACTGTGGAATTTAAGCTCCCATCATATCCATTGATATTTTTTTAGTACATGAAAAAATTGTACTGTGTCTTATTGTGCTAAATTTAAGTGGTTATCTATAATTGGAATTACATTAAAGGATACAAATGTCATTGATCTGTTGAATATACAATGCTCAATAAGAGATGATAGGAATCTGTAAATCTGTATAATACTGGCTGAGTCAGGGTTTTAGAATGGCCTAAAGCAGCATTTGTCACAGATTGTGCACAGAAACTAACCTTTTTTACTGAATTAGACAATATCATATGTATTAGTAAATTGATAATAATTGATAATATTTCAGTTGATGAGAAAATTCTGGCAGATAGTGGAGTCTAGTATAAAATTTTCAAATCAAATATTTCTTTCTGTATTTTTGCCATTAACCTCATTTAGGAATGTTATGGTTTTGATAATGCAGTGCTTAGAAAAAGATGAATTAGAGTACTCTGTCAAAGTCTGATATCTGAAAAAAAAAAAACCTTTGAAATGTAATCTTTGATGGTTGTTTGCTTTTATGTTATATAAATAATATGTGGGAAATTAATTATTTCAGTTTTAATAAAATGAGGGTTTGATTGATGGGAACTGGTTTTGTTTACTGGGAAGTTTCAACAGTCCTTGTTTTCATCTTGCTTTGGAAGGAAAACAAATATTGAAATAATTTTTCTGCTAAATGGGGATTTAATTTCCTCTTCTCACCTCGGTTTTGCTTTTTAGCACATAATTTTCCCATCCATCTACAGCTTGCCAATACCATTAAAAATATATTGTAAATTGAGCTGACTGAAAAAAAAGCCTTTTGAAACATAAGCTATTAGTCTGTTCTTAATTCATCCTTTGCTTCTGCAAGACCACAATCTGCATTCACAACCACTTTAATATTCAACATGGTGTTTCTAGCCTGATTTGACTCCTTTCATGTTGTTGGTAGGGATAAAGTGAGAAGAATTTAGACTAGAACTCTCTACAGGATGGAAAGTTTTTGAGAGGTGCCTTGTTTCTCTGTCCTCGTCAGAAAGAGAGCTGCTCTTTGAGATCTGTAATGGGTGTGTGTAGCTTTCTTTGTGTTGAGGCCCCAGAGAGTCATTACAGCTTTTACAATAAGAACATGATAGCTCCTTTGCAACCATGAATATTCCTTTAAAAACGTGCTTTCAAAGTCACTCATTGCCAAGAGTGCACTGATGAGGTACTGCAGGCATCCCTGAAGTCCTTGGTGTGCACCACGGGTTGGTTTCAAGCAGAGCATTCTAAGATCTCCAAATGGACAAAACTTTCTAACGTGCCTGGATGGATCCAAATCCCATCTGGGGTAATCATTCTGGTACTGGTACCATCCATTTGGATCTTGGTTCTCCATGCATATCTTATAGAGTTGTGTTTTTTAAGATGAGGACAGAGAGGGAAGTGATGCCCAAGGTGAAACCACAGTACATAAAGGCACTCTTGATCCTGTTTTCAAGTAATCACTGGCAGTGAATCTGGGTCAGGCAGCTGCTCTGAGCACCATGTTCCTATGACTAATCTAATATCATCCCAGACCTGCTTGGATAGATCTACCAGAGCTGCTGTCATGCCCTGACTACATTTAAACTTGACCTTGATCACAGTCCCCACTCTGTTCATTCTTTCTAAATACAGTTTATTCTGTCCTTGTTTGCCTTGTTAAATCTGCTGAGATGTGTGTGTTGGCTTTAGACAAACAGCTCCCTGAGAAATACTATCTCTTAGGGTAATCCTTATTCCATAGCAGCTTTGCCTGGGTGGTGGGGTATGGTGTGTGTTTGTGGTGAGAGGTCCCAGGGTAGCCATCAGCAATCTACAATAATGGTACTAGCTGGCCCAAAAAAGACTTGTGCACGAAAGCTGGCCTGGAGATTTGCTGTCTTTTCATAAAGGAGACCCTCCAAAGTTTATGCTATATGTCATGTGAGCTCTCTCAGAACAAGTAAAAGAAAAAAGAAGAAAAATACTGAAGCATAGCACTCAAGCAATTATTTGGAGCTAATATGCAAAGGATTAGTGATTTCAATAATGTTTCAGTTCTTGCAGTGTTGTTGCTCTTTACAAGAACCGTGTGCTTCTAAATCATCATCTAACATAACTCCATGAAAGTATCAGTAACAAAGTTTTTAGCTGTAGTCCTAACCTTGTTTTTCTCCCCAGCATGGAAGGTCTAGCTTCCACTCTCTCCTTTCTTCAGGCCTTTTCTGTGATCACAAATGTGCTGTGGGATGAAAGTCATGCTCTTCTCATGGTTTATCACTGTACCATTACAGTGCTATGGTATATGTAGGTCATAGGTTTATTTTGCTGGGAGAGGCAGACAGTCTTTTGAACCTCACCTGGAGAGAATTTGGATGTTACACTGTGGTGTTGCTATTTCTTGCTGGGGTTTGGTTTTGTTTTGTTTGTTTGTTTGTTTGTTTTCTTTTTTTTTTCCACTCAGCAATGTGGCCAGGAGCACTTCAGTACATATTTTTGCAAAATGCAATTGATAAATATTGAATCCAAAGTACTGGATTTAGCTGTTGGCAGTGTAGGTGCATATTTCTGTACATTCTATCATGAAATTTGGATGCCAACTGCTGCCAAGACTGAGGTGATGGGATTTTTTTAAAAAAATCAGAACTGATTCATTGCAAACTTGCAGTGCATAAGGACCTTGTATTTCTAGCCATTCTGTCTGCAGTCTTCTCTGTCTAAATGACAAGAGTTCCTGGCTATTGCTGGACTGACCCAAATAGACTAAAGGAGGGTTTTGTTGCAGAGAAGGTTTTTGTTTCCTTTAGATTTTTTTTTGTTTCTACCCCAGCACTGCGCAGCAGAGACTCATGGGGCTGTGAGTATGATGGTGTGATCTGTAAATGACCCTGATTATCACTTTCATAAATGACTCTGAATTTTCCAACCAAATTACCAATGAAGTGAAAGGCATTGAACAAGATTTTTAATTATAACAAATGGAATCTGTGCTCTCTAATCAGATTGTTTTACAGGTGGCTATTATTCATTGCTAAAAGTTAGAGCAATTAAACTTCAGACAGTCATTGGACAGATTATATAAAAGAATCACTTCATTTGAAGGCTTGAGTATTGGTTTGTTGTTACTTTTTTTTTTTTTTTTAATTACTGTCTCTAGTGGAAACTCACAGTATATTGATTTTTCAAACCTGCCTAAGGTGAACTATTAAGACTTGTGCCAAAACAGCTACAACAGGCGTTACTGTTATAGACTGGCAAACTTGAACAAAATTAATGTTGTGTCTGGATTTTGTGAGACAGTAAAAGTAGTAGAAGGCAATATGGGGTTTTCTATTTTTTTTTCTTATTTTAGCATGTCTTTCAGGACCTCATTTCTCTATCTACCTCTGAGATGACAATACCATGTCCTTTCTCCTTTTCATATATGTCAAAGCTGACTCCTTGCCTGTCAGACAAGTGTGGAGGGTGTATCTGCTCTGCCTCTTTTGGAGATGAGGGTATTCTTGACCAACACTGAGGGTAGATGTGCTCTCTTGGTTCTGTCTACAGCTGGCTGTTGATGCAGTTTGATCCTGCTTTGAAGAATAAGGTCCTTTGTAATGTATTTGTGGCAGGGCTTTGCAGCTATGTTGGTGGGGAAAAAAAGTCTCTATTTCTGCAAATTTTCTCTAATAGGCCTCATTGTATCTGTGTTCAGCCATTTGTAAAGTGGGCAACTTAACATTTGTCTGTCACATGGGAGTATTGTTCATCTTGCTGAGGGGTAACTTAAAAAGCATTTAGAGATCCTTGGATGACAGATGCTATAAAAAATAATGATTCTTTGCACTATTTCACTGCTCTTCTTGTACATTTTAAGTCCAGCTCAGCACTTACAGCAAGATGTCAGCATTCTGCTCCTGTACAAAAGCAGATTTCCTGCCTGTTTTTGTGGAGACATAGTATTTGTATTCACCACGCATGCACAAACAATGCCTTTAGAAATTATGAATAAAGCCACCTAATCCTGAGTATATTTAACTGACAGCAGCATGCACCAAGAAGGTGCTTCTACATCCAGGTTGAATATTACAATAATTCCTCCTCAGCCTTTACTTACAGAAACAAAGAAGAAACCCAAGGCTGTAGGGTAACTGTGGTTCCCTTCAGGCCTTGAACATTTGGAATCACAGAATCAACTCATTACTTAAGTGAGCTTAAAGTGATGAGCTCTGAAGGATGAGCATCCTTTTTAAAGGATAACAGTTGCTGCTTAGTCGAACGTTTTCCAAAAGCCTTGATGAGATTTGAATGCCTGGTTCTCCGGAAATAGAATAATCCTTCAAGTGGCCTGGAACAGCCCAGCCTGAACGCTGTGCTTTCAGAACAACCTGTGCTGTGCTACCTTCCCCGCTGATTCTGAATTCAAAGGCATTTCTTTGGATGGGCTTTTGGCAAGGCTTAAAATCCTGTGGGAGGGAGCGGAGAGTGCCGGCTCGGGCGCTGTCCGCGGTGCCGGCTCGGGCGCTGTCCGCGGTGCCGGGCAGCCTGTCCTCAGCCCATCTCTGGGCCAGAGTCTGCCTCACTCCCTGGTTTTTATCCCACAGACCTCAGCCCTCTTCTTGAGAGTCAGCACACGGTGATTCATTTGATTCTGATTCATTTGTTTGTAGTGGAATCCTGTGTGCACAGAACTGTACAGAGGCTTGCTCCAAAAGTACCACGAGAATGGCATCTTCTTAAAATGTGGCCACAATTAGGCATGCAGGAGCCAGGATGAAAACACAACGCAACTACTCTCTGCCTTGTTCCTTATCAGAGTGTTACAAACAAGAAGGAACATTTATACAAGGCCACCTACCTCTTCTTATTCTGTTTGGCTACTGTCAGAGACCATCTATGTGGGGATCTTCAACAAAGTTCATCTGAGAAGTTGTGGATTCTCTATCCCTGGAACTGTTCAAGGGAAGGTTGGATGGATCTCTGAGCAATCGGGTCTAGTGCAAAGTGTCCCTGCACAAAGCAGGAAGGTTGGAACAAGATGATCTTTAAGGTCCCTTCCACCCCAAGCCATTCTGTGATTCTATGAATTAACTAAAAATTTTTCAGTTGACTATTTAAGCCACACAGGACTCTCATTCAGAATTAAAGTAGCCTTCATTTCATTTTGTTTATTTTAGTCATGAAGTGGATTAAGCTAAACTAAATTAAAGGCAATTAATTCCATAAGGGACTATCTTTGCAGATTCTTAATGTGGTGTAACTTGTCCATCTACAAAATAAATTTACATGTAGCATTCCACGAATCTCAGGATAAACTGCTCTTTAGCCTTTATCAAGAAAACCTTTATTTGTTGTTTTGATAATATACTTTGGAAGTGCTTAAACTTATAATGAACAAGAGCACCAACTGTTCACCAGGGGAATTGACATGGAACAGCAAATGGACTGTGAATTCCTAATTTAGTATGTTGTAGTTTTCCCTCCATATCGACAAAGCAGGTTCTGTTGAGGGCTGTAAGTATTTTCTGTGGAATTTAAGGCCCTCAGTTCTGCTTAGAAGCATGATAGTCACAGATTCATAAAGTGAAGTGGGACTCTGAGGCCTGATTTAGCAGGAAATACTGTGCACATGCTTAGCTTTAAATACAGAGGTAGCTTGATTGACTGGTTAAGAATTGCCCTGAATCAGAGCCAAAGTGCTGTGGCTTTTTGTGACATTTATATGGCTTCAGGATATGGATGTTCAATGAAAACTTCAATGACATTCTTCCTTAATAATTCAGAGCTCCCGATTTTTCTTTAGAATTAATATCATTCTGGATGATACAATCATTCTGCAAATTTGAGTCCTGGCTCTATAAGGATTTGTTTGAAGGAAGTAGCTTGCAGATAGCAGTTTTATTGCAGGCAGAAGAAGCAGGCTGTAAACTCTTTTTTTTTTTTTTTTAATTGAAGTTGCTTGTCTTTTATTGAAGCCATTTTAAAGCTATATATATATATATATTTTTTTTTTCTTTTAGTTTCCTGGGAAACAGTGGTGTGCTTTCCAGCAATCTGTATTTTGTAAGGCCTCACCTGGAGTACTGTGTTTTGATCAGATCCTCAGCACAAGAGAGATGTGCAGCTGTTGGAGTGAGTTCAGAGGAAGCCACAGATGCTCAGAGAGCTGTAGCACCATTCCTGAGAAGACAAGCTGAGAGAGTTGGCATTGTTTGTATTGGAGAAGAGAAAGCTCTGGGCAGACCTTAGAGATCCTTCCAGTGCCAGGGCTGTGTGACACCTGGAGAGGGACTTTTGACAGAGGAATATAGTGATAAGAAAAGAGGCAATTGATTTAAACTGGAAAAACAAAGGTTTAGATTGGATATTGGAAAGAAATTCTTTACTGTGGGGGTGGTGAGGCCCTGGAACTGGTTTCCCAGAGAATCTGTAGATGCCCCATCCTTGGGAGTGCTCAAGGATGGGTTGGATGGAGCTCTGAGCAAGTTGGTCTAGTGGAAGGTGTCCCTGCCCATGGCAGGGGAATTGGACTAAGATGATTTTTAGGGTCCTTCCAACACTTTGTCACTGTAAAGAAATCCTCCACCACTAATCCTCTTATTAATTTTAAAATTAAAACCAACATTTTTGCACATTTAAAATAATGTTTTGAAACATGAAAAGTAACTTAATAACTGTAAGAATGTACCTAGACATTTGAAAATGTTTTGTATGAATGACTGCTTCTCTTGAGTGTCATTGAAATAGAACAGAAAAAAAAATCTGTTTTATTGTCCCAGAATTCCTGCAGAGTAACGGAAAGCAGATGCAAAGACCACAATTACCTGAGGTATGAGGGTTCTGCCAGCTTGGCCTTAGGAAACATGAAGTATACCTCAAGAAGGAAGAATTTTGTTTAATGCATATATATTATTCACTACTGGTATATGCATTCATTTTTCCCAAGTGTGTGGATGGAGGCTACAGACATATTTGAATATGCTGAGAAAATCCAACAACCTGAAGTTAAAAACCTACAATAAAAACCCTACAGTAAACGGGGTGGGAGGAAAAGACATCACAAAAACTTGTGTCTTCTTAAGTGCTTGAGAAAAATGAAATTCTCTCCATGTAAAAGGTTATCTCTTGACTTTAATTGCCAACTACACTGTGTGTTTCTACATAGATGTATAAAGAACAACTTAGAAAGGAAAAATGCATTATATGCATATATTAAAAAAAAAGGTCTATTTCTTATTTCCATAAGAAAATCTATGCTTGCTGGAAAGTCAAATATGCAATTGAAACAGTTTGGCCTTGAGCAGCCAAAATTTCCCTCATCTGAGGCCTAGGTGGAAGTCAAGGCTTTGAATCTGTAAATGTTTAAGTGCATGAGCAACTTGCATCTGTGTTTTGTACTTGGAAGTCCCTGGGGACTGTGTCATGTGCAGGGATGCTCATGTGGGTGAGTGTTTTCCAGCCAGGACTTACACAGTGGTGATGCAGCCAGTGCTGGGAGCTGTACTGGTCCAACCCTGCCCTTCCCCAGCTTCAGGGATTGTGGGTCTCCCACAGCTGCTTGTGTTTGCCACAAAGTATGTATCAAATAATTTTTGATTTCTTGTAGCCCTGTAAAAAAATGAGCTACAGGCTTCATTTTTTTTGTCTGGAATCCTGTTAATAGAGATCTGGTGAAATAGGACCTGAGGGTAGGGCTGAGACAAATTTGGGATTAATGCCAAGATGTGCCTCCAGATCTTGCTTAAGGCTCTTTATTGTGTAAGATAAACCCTACTCTACAACCTGTTCCAAACTTTCATTGTTAAGCAAATTGATGTAACATTCATGTCCTTTCTATAAAGAAAATTCTACCATGGGAACTCTTACAGCTTTTTCTTTTAACTACTCTATTCTGTGTTTTAGTACAGGACTATTTTAAATTAATTATCCTCTAATTTGTAGTTGAGGCACTCAGTGGCTGTAAGTGATAACATCTCCACTGTGCAATTAATGTTATGCTTCTTTGTGTATATAAATACTTCACAAAGGCATTTTTCTGTGATGTAAATTGAAATCTAATAGTCTAAACAGCATCATGTCTGTACAGCACTCAGCAATGCGTTCCAGGTACTTGAAAGTAATTTCAGAGACAGTGAAAAAAATTCCACAAGTTCTTCATATCTTAAAATTTCTATCAGTCTCTGCAGTAAACCTCATATCCTGTTAATAGGAAACATTGAAATATTTTTGAGCATGGGTTTAGCATGGGTGCAAAGATAGTGAAGCAATTTAGATTTTCTGGATTTTTGTTTGAGCTTTCTAATGTAGGTTCATTTGAGAAATTATAATGAAAAGTATATTAAAATGTTAAGAAAATATGAGGCATAATTCTGTTTATGTTCTAATATACAATCTTTTAAACTCTGATGGTGTGAAAGCAAGAATTACAAAAGTGATTTCTGTAGGAAGCTTTTGTTTTCCCAGTATCTGAGAAGACACATTAAAGCTTCTTGGTGAAGGATCTCTGCATTTTTGGGCAATAAGGCCCCGTAAGGAGCAGGTTGCACTGGAGAAAAAATTATGATCTGTCTTGAATGTCTTGAGTTTTGGAATTAGTTTTCCATCTAAAAAATGGCAAAAGGTGTAGCATTTACTAAGATTCAAAAGACTTGTGAGATAAATGAATAGCACAGAGTAAATGTCATATTAGCACTGTTAATACATTGCTTTTCTTCTTAATCCATCTATCAGTCAAAACGAAAAAAAGACATGGTAGCTAGATGGGTTTTTGTTCTTTTAGAGAAAGCCTTAAAGTGCTCTCTGATACACTTTTATGCATGTCTTGATTGTTATCTCTCCATCATTTATGTCATAATGCATTACTGGATGAGCTGGAGTAAATTTAATTTCCTTACCAGCTCCAGTCTTTTTCATTTGGCGCAGAGTGATTGTGTGTGGCTGTGTTTAGAACGAGAATAGAAAGAGCTTTCCACAGGGCTTCTTAGACCTGTGGTGTTGTAGAGAGACCTGAAGTAGGAACTTGGTGCAGTAGAGACCCTGAAAGATGGGAAAAGACTTTCAGCCACAGCAGCACAGTTCCTATTCTGCGCTCTGCAAGAACTCTGAGGGAAATCACTTCTTTTTGTCAATACTCGGAACATAAACCCTATTAATACTGCAGGCAAGATCACTGAAACTCCAACAGTGAGAGAACAATCTGGGATGTTTTTTTATCAATTCTTCATCCAGCCTGATGTAGTTAAAAGAGAGCAAAAAGCTTGATCAGCAGTTCAGTGACACAGATGCGATTACCAAATGTGTCAAGCTTAGCAGAGCTCTTGTTGAAGTCAGCAGGCACTTTCTCAATGACATTATGGGTATGGGGAACTCATATGTTTTAAACAAGCAGTTTGCAAATGTATGTCCCATGGGCACATTTCAGAGTCTCAATGGATTATCTTGCTCTTCTCATAATTTCTTTTGATTATACCAAGCTGATGTTGGCTGTTCTGATGTGTGGGATAGGTACACTTCAGTGCTGCTGCTGAGTCTGTTCCCTTACCAGTCAGCATTTACCCAGTCCCCAGTGTGACTGCATCTTCAGGAATGGCTTTGCACTGAGAGTGTTTGTCCCCCTGACCTTTATGCACTGTAAAAAAAAAAAACCCTTAAAAAACAGAGTAAAAGATAAACACAGCATGATAGCAGCAACAACTCAGCAAGCTTGAGTCTTTCCTAAATGCAAATCAGCATAATTAAATTCTGCAGTTAATGACAGACTATACAAGCCTGATTTAGCAGATCCTCTAATGAAACCCTGGGGACTTGAAAAACAGAAAAGTGCTGCCCTCTGAGGTTATTAAGGCACAGCAGCATCCTCACCTGAGTTTCTGGAGCTGCCACTATGAGTGGGAGGCCAGGGCCCTTGAGATAGCCAGGCCAAGTTTCCCAGAGCAAGTAAGAACTGAGGGAAAGAGCAGAAGGGAAGCACAGCACTCTGTCATTTCTCCCATACTTACTGCCTGCTTACTCAAGGAACAACAGGCAAAGAGTTTGGGCCTCTTCCAGTAGGTTATGTAACAAAAGATTCCTGCTTTTTGCTGTAATCAGAAGGCTAATAATAAGTGTTTTCATGTGCATTTCTGAGCTTTGAACATTATTTGTGTCATGTTCAGGGAAAAATACTTTTGATTTATTTTATTTCACCATGACAGAATTTGGTGTGATTTGTCAGAGATCTGCAACCAGTGCCTGTTTTTGGCACTGTGCTTCAAAGTGTGTAGCCAAGGAACTTAACTGTGGGGAAAGAACCAGTGTAATTCACTAAGGTAGAGTCCCGTGCACACTTAAGCAAAGGCCTTGAACTTTCGCTTTGAAGTCAGGGTAGACACTGAACAGCTGTGAAAGAGCTGTGACAAGGAAAAGCATTGAATGGATTAACATGCAAATAAGGGCACAGGTCTTGTGGTTTGTTTCCAAATTCCCACATTCAGTACTTTCGCAATAGACTTAAAGTAGAGCAGAGCTTGCCCACAGGACAGGTTTATAAGATCACTGCAGCTTATTCACTGGTGTTTGGTCTTTTAACTCTGATGCACTGATTTGACTTCCATTCTGGGATGTAAGTTCTCTTTCAGCCCACCTCCAGTTTTACAGGAAAGCGATGCCAGAGCTCTGTGGATTGTGACTGTTGGGGCAAAATGTGGCTGCTTTTGTTAGCTGTGTGTGCTTAGAAAAAACAAAAACAAACAACACTCCCTCTTCCCTAACTAATAACTGGTTAATTTGCTTTTAAGCAAAGACCATCTGAGCATATGGTAGCCCATGGTCTCATGTATTCCCTTCATGAATCTACACTGACAGCCTAAGAAGTTTATTTTCTGCCAAGTTCCCATAATCTGCATCCATGAGGAGGTTAAACAGGTATGTGCTGTGATATTCCATTGCTTGACTAGTGCTAAGCATCCCCAAAGGGCCAAAGGAAGTGTTTGTTCATGTTGGCAGTTTTTAGGAGTTTGAACAATGGTTTGTAGAACATCCAGCACAGTAAAACACAAAACAGAGATCCTCATGTGTCCCATCCCAAGAGGTGCTGCCATCACCTTCCTCCTGCTGTCACATCTTCTGAGAGGGAAAGAAGGTGCCAGCTCAAGTGCTCATTCATATACTCTGTGTTTTAAAAATTATTAATTTTCAAGGAGTAACAAGTAAAAGAAAAAATATTTATAAAGCAGATATTTCAATGCTATTCAACATCATAAATTATCACCAAGCTTTTTACATTCAGAACTATTTTTGATGGAAAGGATGTGAAGCTGATTTAAATTTACATGTTGGAAGTTTCTCTTTGACTGAAGGCTTTTCCAGGGAGAGGACTGAGAATAAGGAGAGCCACTCAACAATGTTTAAGGATGAAGACTGGGAAAGGGTTCTTTGGGGATGGAGAATTAATCTGTCCTTGTCTGATCCATCCCAAAAACTACATCCTACTTTCGCTAAAGCAAAAGCAAACCTGGGTCTATTTTTTTTTCTGGGAAAATGGGACTGAATGTTACAAAGTAATATCTCACCTTTCCCAAGTCTAATTCCCCATGAATCTTTGTTCTTTGATGGCTAAACACAAGAATTCCTTCTTCTATTTCCTACAACCTGTCCCCAGTATTATGGATAAAGGTCTTGAGTCCATCTAATTTCCCACTTGCCCCTTTTGTGTTTTGATTGTGGGATATGTTCCATTCTTTGACCTTACTCATTTCCACTGCTTTCTCTGGAGGGATTGACATGTTTTCCAACATGATGGTGGAAGATATTCTCCACCATAAAGCACAAGGTGCCAGAGCTGCAGAATTTTAGGATCTGCCCATTGTGTTCCAGCCTGCTGGGACAGCTCTTGTTTTGAGCGCAGGAAAATTCTCTTAACTGCTGAGCCTGACTGAACAGCTAAGGAAAAGATATTGTGAGATTTGGGACATGATATAATCCTTACCCTTAATTATGAATGCGTGAGTCTGACTTTAATGCCTTTAGTGAGGCCTAAGCTACAGAGCAGTCCCATGGTGCTCAGAGCAAAATGAAACTAACAGTAATTGGCCCAAAAAAAACCCCTGTAACTTAAGATTTGGAATCCAACTGGTAGAAAAAAATAGTCTCCAAAATGTCTAGGCTGTCAGATAAAAAATTCAAAAGTACTTGGGAGATCATCAATATGAAGGCAGATAAGAAGTGAACAAATTTGTGTTTAAGAAGAAATCTACCAGCCTGAAAGCAGTCATCTGGATGTAAATTATTATTTTGAATTATGTTTCATTAATAGAGTAATTAATTAATTAATTAAGTACTTCTCATGTCTAGTCCTAATTTGTTGAAAATACTTATTTTCCTGTCCCTTTCCTTCTTTTACAGACTAAAACTTGCCAAAAAATCTTGCAAGTTCAAAAAATAATCATGTCATTCTGCCTATTACCAAAATGAGTAATAATTACATAGGTTTGGTGTGTTAGTATCAAGATCTGCTTTCATAAATGGAAAATGTTGAGAATTACTTTTTCTTGGAAAGTTTAAATATTGATTTCTAGGGGTATGTGTACATGGATTCTTTTTTTGTCCATTAAATCCATCTCCAAATGAAACCACTTCAGTATTTCAAAATCAGCTTTTCATTTCTCAGCGAACTGACTGATGAGATTAACTTAAGTTTGATGTACAAACAATGCTAAAGAAATACATAATTTATCTAACACAGAATTAATGTCTAATTTTCAGCATTTTCAAGTGACAGTTGAATTTTTTTCATAGTGCAATCTGTTTTACAAGGTTGAGCCTCCTGCTGGGGAGTAAAGTGCTGTATCACTGAAGGTAGATGTCAAAGCAAAGTGCTTTTAGGTTTTCTTTTTTTTTTGTTCCCCTTCCTTCCTGATAAGGCACAAAGCAGCCTTAAGGGCCTATCCTCCACTGGGAAATCTAAAAGTGTCCCACTTGTTCATCTGCAAGTGATGAACTATCAGCTGACACCAGTGTTTTAGTCCTCCATCCTGAGCAACCCTGCTGAGAGCAGGTCTAATCGGCACAGCTGTAATGGCCCCGAGGTGATGGAATTTCCCAGGTGCAGTCAAAACTAAAGGTTAAGTGGTGTTCTCTCATTGTGTTTTTCAGGACTATCAGAAGTTTAGTTTTTTCTTTCTTTGGGCTCAAGGGCTTTGTTTATAGTTCAGGTATTCAGTTATTCAGTGCTGCAGTCCTCTAAAGATGAAAAAATAAAGGAGTGAATGAGGATCTGATTTTTCCAGAAAAATACATTCCAGCAAACCAGCACTAGCTTTGAAGACATCTCTTCTAACTGGGAAATGCTACTACTCTTGTTTCATAACTTCCTGAAAGTATAAATTGAGGTAGGGCAACTTGTAAGGGAGGCTGGAATAAAGGAGACACCTGGAATGAAGTTACCCATTCCAAAGCTCAGGATGGATTTCTTGGGCCCAGTCCTGGATTGCCACAGCTGCACAGGCAATGCTGAGAATTGGCAGGGAAGGAGAAAACACAGAGCTTGTTTGCAGGGAGCAGTTACTGCAGAGTTTCCACAGGGTAGATATAAACCTTACTCAGTATTATGTAGTGATTCTCTGTGTGGCAACACCTGTTCCATGACTGAACTGTAATTGTGTGATTTTTAGGAATTAGTGTCAAGGTCAAGAGGACCAAGGTGAGGCTGACATGGATTTGAGTGAAAAATGACAAGTAAATTCAGAAGAATGATGTAGAGAGGGCATTTTGGAAGCAAGACACTTGGCTATTTCAATCTGAAATTATTTACCTAAACTGAGGGGAGCTTCTTAAAAAGAGACTAAGCAAGGTGAATAAAACACAGAATTTTTTTACTATTGTCCTCTTTTGCTCTATGTGGTTTTTTTTTCTTTTTGGGGGCTGATTAAATAATGCTTTGTACTGAAGTTCTAGAGCTACTTTAATCAGCTGGCTTTTCAGCTATTCCTTGGAAGAGCTCAGAGATGTCAAATGCAGTTTCTCTTGTTGAGTTAAGAGTGCTGGAAGATGGAGGAGCACAGAGAGGCAGTGACTGATCCCAGTGTGGGTGAAGCAGGTGGTTCTGCTCAGGGTGGTGCAGAAATACCAGCCTGTCATCTCAAATATAAATTAAAGGAATATTCCTGGGGCTCTCTGGCAGAGGTCTCCTGGGGGTGTGACGCTGTCTTTGCCTAATAAAAGCCTGTCCCCAGCAGGATGAGTGACAACTTATTTCTGTAATCTTTATGAACTAGACTTCTCAAACCTGGTAACCTTTTTCATTACAAGCTGCAGAGTTTAGGGCAGGAACATAAACCTGGATTTTCTTTTTACATCAGAAGTGACTAAAAGGCCATCAGACTTCCATTTGTGATTTCAGTAATTCAGATATGGTTTTAAACTTTGTTCCATTTCAACAGGAATTACTCAGTTCTTATGCAATGGTGATTGCATGTGAGAAACAACTTAAATATGCTGTGGGCAAAGGGTCACCAGACTAACAATTTATGAATATAATTTAAATAATTTCTGTGAGGAATTCAATTTAGATTTAAATAAATTAATTTATTTTAACTATATGCAATAAATTTTAGCCCATTTAGTAAAACAGAAAATATAATTTCTTAAAAGAATTTAACTTCTGTGGTATTTCTTGTCCACAGAGATAAAAATTGCTTTTCAAAGGAGAATAAATAACTTCATGTCAGTTATTCAGCAGTGAAACTAAGCCCCAAAAGAGTTGATACGAGCAAGATACATGCAAACAAGTCCTCTACAGTGTGGATTTCTGCTGCTCAGTCTGCTGTTTATTCTGGACTTCCTTGATAGTGAGTGGCATATTTGTACAATTCCTCTGACCTATTTTAGAGATCTACATTAGAAGGAGAGGAATCCAGCCTCACGTGAGGGCTGTTGGCTATCAGACAAGATGAGGATGGTCAGCTCAGAATTCAGATAGTCAGAAGCATCTACATTTGATCAGATAATTCCCATCCTTAATAAACATTTCATTTTCTGCAGTGATGCAGCATCATAGTTTTCCTTTGTGAAAACAGTGACCATGTACCAAGGCCCTTAAGATTGAAATCTTATATGGAGGAAAGCTGAAAATAAAGGGTGGTAAAAAGCAGAAGCTGCCAAATGAATGAGCAGTGTGGCTACCTTGGCACCAGCCAAGGTGATGCTGACACACACATCAATGGTTAATTGATCACTGTAGCAATGCAGGGTAATAATCAATGCTGCAAGAATTTTCATTTTCCTCTATGAAAAGCAATATGACCAGAAAAAAATTAATTGTACTTCCATTACTATGTAGGTCTAGATTTCATAGTAAATATTATTTCAAAATAAAAATTATTTAAGTTTAGAGTGAATGCAGTAGAACAATATCAATTTATCCACAGCCATGTATCTTTTTCTGCTTTGTAGCCACAGCAGTTAATTTTCCTGTGCAGCTGAACACTGAAATGGGTTGGCTTTGAAGCCCAAATGCAGCTGTAAGTGAGATGGGATACATTGTGAAAATTGATCTGAATGTCACAGCTTGTAATATAGAGGACACCAGTTCCTGTTAGTACCTGTAATATCCTCCTCCTCAGCCTCCAGCATGAACATTACGCAGAGGAGAGGGCCATCTCAGACAATTTGCTGAAAATCAGTTCCTGTGTAGGTGTCCCTGCTAAGCAAGTACCTCATTTAAGCTTCATGCTGATTAAACAGGTCTTTCTATTTACAAAGATATTAAAATGAGGTTGTTCTTTTTTTTTTTTTTTTTTTTTCCTTGTAGATTTAACAGATATTTTTTCTCTGGGGAAGAACTTCATTATTATCTGTTTCATTTGTTAGTAAGTAATAAAGTTGTTTTATTGCCAAGTAACCAAGGAGAGCTCCCTGGTATCTCAGGCACTGCAGAGACCTAGAATAGGCAGCCCTTACCCTAAAAGTGTGTGGTCTGTATGAGGTAGCTTAGTGGGAAAAAGGTCGGGAGTCCTCGTTTCAGACTTGATACAAACACAGAGGCAGTCTTTGTGCACAGAGCAGGGCAGTGCCCTTTCATAAGAGCTTCTGGGACATTTTACTGTGGTTCTGCTTGTTCAGCTGGGACTCAGCTAAAAGCAAAGCAATGAAGCAGGTGTGAAGTGAAGCCTGGGGGCAGAAGATGAGAAGCAGAGGTGGTGAGAGCTGGAGTTCACAGTGTATTAGTATACACTGGTGGAAATCCAGGCAGCACTGCAAGTGTTTCTGTGAACGGCCAAAGGCTTCTTGTGTATTTGCTTCCACAATTGTTTTTATTTTCTGAGGTGTCTGAAAGACTCTGCAGCTTTTCCTGGTGCTTGTTGCTGAAGTGGAGACACTGGGAGAACAGGGTTTATCAGCACAGCAGATAAATGTTCCTCTGACCAGTTTATAGCTCAGAGGAGAGAGAAGCTGTCCTCGTTGGCTGTCTCATTACTTTCCCCATTTCTGTCTGATCCACCTCCCCATCTGGTAATATGAAGAAAATCTCAAGTAGAATTGCCACTTATTTTCTGGTAATACAGGGGTTCTCTTTGTTCACTGTAGCAGTATTTCTATTATTTTAGCTTTCACTATGTGTTAAGATGTAAATATGTTGCTAATATTGACAATAATATTAATTGCACCTAATTTCATGGGGAGCATCCTCTCCATAGGGATAGCAGGCAAGAGAAGGAAGTTGGAAAATAGACCTGTATGTGTTAAGTGAAATGAAGACAATCACTGAGGTGTCCCAATCAAAAATGACAGCATTCTGTTTTAATTCAGACTGTCATGACACCTTCTGCAGCCCTGCTGGCAACACATGCCATGAAACGTGCAGCAGGATCAGGGCTGATTCTAGGATGAGACAGCAAAGCAAGAAATACTAAGCCTGATTCCCAGTTCTGACAGCTATTCCCAGTGACCTGGAGGGTAATTCCTGACCTGCCACATTTGCTCCTTCTAGGGCAGTTTTTGGCTCCCAATGGCCACACACTGCCCCATGCTCCTGGGGGGATCACAGCTCTTATTGCTGGCAGCTCTAAATAAGAAGTTGTTTTACTGAAAGGGAGGGTGTGTTAGGTGTGGCATTTAGTCACCAGCCCAGAAAACGTTGGTTCCTTCACTGCAGTTTAAATCATCACTATGGGAAAAAAACTCAAGACATTGTCATTAACCTCTATATCCCTGTTCCCATGCAGTGGCAGAAGAATAAAAGTGGAGTTTTTTTGGACAGGTGTATTGCAGGAGTATTTATTGTCTCAGGACTCCACTTCAATGCAGATAATAAAATGCATATCGATATTGGCCCATGTACAGCTGTGCATAAGAAAACTCTGCTGTGGGAGAAGGGACAATTCCTCATTCTTTTCTATAAAATGTCAACGAAATAATGAGGTTAGTGAGCCCTCATATGTATGGCTGTAGTAAAAATTATAAACGTTAAGAATTAGGGCTGTACTTAATTGAGCAGGGTTTCTTTGGTATCTTAGTGCAAAGCTGTTCCATGCCAGTGGCTGTCACCACAAAGGATCCATCTTGTTTGGTGAGGCTATTTCCAAATAATAGATCCCTTAGCAATAAAGAAAACTGCAAATATCACTTTAAATCTTGGAAATGGGAAGCAAACCTTAACTGATGGGAGCTTTAATTCTCCCTCCCTATTGCAACCCAGGGAACCAATAGATAATGCCACAACTTACGTGTCAGCTCTCTGTTAAAAGCAGCTTCTGACAGGAATCTAGCACAAAGATTTTTTATTTTCTGGAGAATAAGACATGGAAGAGATGTTTGGTGTTATTCTGTACAGATGCCTTTCTAAAGTGCATTGTTCTGGGGTTGGATTTCAGCATTTTTATATGAGAAGGAACATCTGAAAAAAAGCAACAATCACATATTCAGTCTTTTAATGCTTGGATCTCTCAGTGTTAAACCTAATTTCTATTGTCAAGGCTCTATTTTAAAAGAGTATATTGAGAGAGAAGCAAACATTTGATTAACACACTTAAAACTACCTTAAAATATCTTACTGAAGTATCTTATTTCTCTAGACAAACTCAGGGACAATGAACATGTAAATTTACTGTTACTAATGGAGTTTTGGGTTTGGGTAAACGTTAGTTGGTAATTTCAAGGGATTGTAACAGAGTATGGAACTTTTACATCTATCTTTTACTCCAAGAACATGCTTAGAAAGAGTCTGTGCTGAGGAGTCTGCTCAAAAAGTGCTTCTTAAACCTTAATGGTGATTTCGTTTTTAATCAGTACATATTGTCTAAATTAGGATTGCATTTCTTTTACCTTTACAACTATAAAATAATTGTGCCAATGAAATTTTAGGGAAAACCCTGACTCCATGAATTTTCTTAAGCAAGTTGGGAAATGGAGTTATCTACACTCTCTACAACTGGAACTTTTTATAAAGAAATACTAATTTATCTCCTTCTTGATACTAGCAGATCATCAGGGTAAAACTGTGCAAAGGTTCCTATAACAACAGAGTGCAATGATTATTAACACACTCAGACTCCTTGGCCTGGTACCCCTGTGGTATTACAACAGAAATTATTTGAACTTGTAGAATTCAACAATTCTACAACATTATCCTCTCCTTCAGAGTTACAAGTGCTGAATGGAATAATTAGGTCAGTAATCCAGAGCTGAAACTTTGTTGCTGGATAATAATCCACTTTCTGGTAATGGTTGACTCCTGTGAAGAGTTGTATTGATTAACAAGATGAGAGACTGGAGCTTGACAGGAACCTACACTTGTGACTGTAAAACAATGGACTTATTGCAAATTGCACAGACTAACAAATAAGACAGCAGGAATTACCTGGGCATTTTGGGATCTCTTGACTGAAATCTCTAGCATAAGCAATAAGCTAATCCATTTCTCTCTAAGGGAAAGGAAAACAAACTATTGTGGCAGAGAAAAAGCAAGGCATGTTCAAGAAATGGTTGTTGATAGCACACGTTGGTGCCTAAATTATGAGCCTACATAAAGAATTTATGGAGTGGTGACACAAGTCCTAAATAATGTGCTTGGTAAAAAGCAGACCTCCTAGAACAGATAAGAAATTCAATAACCTATATCTGGTAAGATCATATATATATACACTTAACTTATTAAAAGTATGTCTAGGAATTGCTTTGAGTAAGGCCTGAGAAGCTTCATGCCAGACTTTACACTTCCACTGTTCTCGGAGGAATGTAACATCTCTGATATTGTATATTGGTAATACTAGCAAAAAAGCTGTCAGAAAGTCTAGAACAGACTTAAAAAGTTGTGAGGTTGCTTCCTTGAAGCCTGGGTACCACTCAGCTTTTCCTAGGCAGGACTGGGGTGACATCTCTGCGTGGATTAAATGCCAGAGGGGATGAGATCACAATGCCTTGATAGTCTGTTGCAACTTTTGGTGTTGACTGTGGGATGGGTGTCTCAAGTTTGTAATGATTTTGAGAAAAGAAAAGAAATGAGTTGATGGAGATTTTACAGGCTTCATTTCTAGACTCTCATCATAATGTAAATATCTGAGGCAAAAATAATTAAATATTGATTATGGAAAAAAAATATAAGAATTACCTGACTTTGCACTGTTTTGTAACTGGGACAAACTAATTTGAGGAAGAAAAATTATAATATAAAAGCAAAACAAAATCAGCAATTATAGATGAAAGCAAATAGAAAAAAAAGTCACAGAAAAATCCCTAGCAAAGCAAAATGTTGGCATTCATGATAGGAATTTCCTGCTGACTTCAGGGAAACAGGGTTAGGAGCAAGGGTACAAAGTTTGACAAAAGATGTTACTTAAACTGTCAAGACAATTCTGATGAGCCTGTCAACACTCTGTGGATGCCTAATCTCACACATGATGCCAGGGCCATAAATTTGAGCTAATTTATTCATGGTGAATTAATCTGCCAGCATCAAATGTTTATTCTGAGAGCTCCCTTACTGATATATGGCTTTAGTACAAAACAAAAATCTATTAAATGAAAATGTTTTTAACACATTTTGGCAGTAAATGCCTACATTCAATCATAACCATAAAGGTGTCCTCTTGGTTCTGTTGTGAAGGCTTGTTATTGATCAGCACTGCTTCTTCAAAGGTAAGAAATCCAGGTTCAGTAGGGGTGAGCATTCTTGATGCTTTCCATGTCCTCTGTAAATCAGAAAGATTTACAAGAAAGGTTCTTGCAACTCTTGAACCTGAAAGGTTCTTGTAACTCCGTGATCCCCTGCACAGCAAGCTGCCACGGGCCCTTGGTGAGCATGAAGGACTTTGACATTCCAAATCCTGCTGTGTGTTATGCTGTGCTTTAGGTGGGAGGGCTGATTAATGAGAAGCTTGACATGGCCTGGCAATGTGCACTGGCAGCCCAGAAACTCCTCTGTGTCCTGGGCTGCACCAAAAGCAGTGTGGGGAGCAGGTCAGGGGAGGTGATTCTGCCTCTCTGCTCCAGCTGTGTGGGACCCCACCTGCAGTGCTGCATCCAGCTCTGGGGCCCCCAGTGTGAGAAGGACATGGAGCTGTTGGAGGAGTCCAGAGAAGACTCATCTTAGAGAAGAGAAGGCTCTTGGGGAGACCTTAGAGCACCTTCCAGTGCCTAAAGGGGCTACAAGAGTGTCCTTTGGGCAAGGACATGCAGAGATAGAACAGGATGTAACAGCTTCAAACAGAAAAGGGCAGAGTTAGGTTGGATATTGGAAAGAAAATCTTTACTGGGAGGGTGGTGAGGCACTGCAACAGGTTAGCCAGAGAAGCTGTGGATGCCCCACCCCTAGAAGTGTTGAAGGCCAGGCTGCATGGGGATTCAAGTAACCTGGTCCAGTGGAAGGTGTCCCTGCCCATGGCTGGGGGTTGGAGCTGTTTGGTCTTAAATGTCGCTTCCAACCCAAACTGTTCTGTGATAATTCTTTGAAAAATGGGAAAAAACTTGTTCATTACTCCAAAGAAAGAGTGCAATTTGATCTGATACATCATAGGTCTCTTTTAAACTCTTTTACATCTCTTGGGTATGGAGAAACAAGTCCCATTATCCAAAGCTTTGACAATCAATAACTATCAATTTACTGCAAATTCCAGTAGATAATGTTAGATTTTGAAAATGGAGCAACTTAAATCAAGCTTTTATTCCCAAATCAAACAAGTAAATTCAAATTTGATCAAAAATCATCTGTGCCATCATTCTCTCCTTCGACTTTATTAATTTTAACACACGGCAAGAATTAATTGAATCTGTAATAGTAATTGTTTCCCATTGATAAGGATTGTGCTGAATGTGTTCAGATGAGCTTTACTCAGTCTCATGGGCATTTTTTCCTCCTGCTTCTCCAAATTTATGTTTTGGGAGCAAAGCTAGAGTGATTTTTGGTTTCCCCTCCTCACACACATCCTCTATTGAGTATTGATTTGTTGTCCCATTTAAATACAGCATTCAGGTGTTTAAGTGGGACATAAATAAAATGGCTTACTTGGCTAAGCCAAAGGAACTATTTACCAGGGAGCTGCTGTAGTTTATGGTAGGCTTAGCACCAGCATAAATATCATGAATTCATTATCATAACAAAATGGTGAATCATTTTGGGCTCATGGAAGAAGGGTTGCCCCAAAGAATGGAGAGGAGAAAGAGGATCTGAGTGCTGCACTGGTTGGGACGAGGGTTTAAGGCAGCCAGGCCTTAACATGGCTGTGACTGGATCAGCTCTGCTCACTGCCACACACAGCTGGAGAAAGGAGGATGGTTTCCTAGAATGGGGATAATCACTGAATGTTCCGAGTTGAAAGGGACCCACAGAGATCATCAAAGTCCAGCTCCTGGCTCTGCACAGGACAGCCCCAGGAATAATGGTGGTTTTCATTTTGGTGATTGATTTGAGCCCTGAGGAAGGCAATGGGAGGCTGATGAGAAAACTGATGAGGGGACTCCAGGGTGCAGGGACAAGAGCCATCAGCACCTTCAGCTGTACAAGGGGCCTGGAGCAGGGTGAGCCTTGACCTGACTGAGGAGGGGCATTTTACTTCCCTCTCTCACTGGCTTTGCCACACCATTAGTGATGATTTCAGCTCAGCGAGTGACCACCACATCCTCCTCCTCCTCCGTGGCCTCCACACCTGTCAGGGAGCTGGAAAATGCCCTGCCCTCACACCCCAGCCATGAACCTCCCTGGCTGCTCACCCTGCCTCTCTGCAGCTCTCCTGGGGCTGGCCATGCCCAACCTCACACCAGTTTTCCCTCTCATGAGAAAAAGCTCCCAGGGCTTTGCCTATGGAACAGCTTTTTTCCCTCCGGCTCCATCTCAGTGCCAGGGCAGCTGAGGCCCCTTGCTGTGAGGGGCCTCCTCAGGGAGCTGGGGAGGGGGTGAGTTATGTCAACCTTTTAAATACAGCAGCGAGAGTGCGTGTTGTAAAACAGAAGGATAAATTCATCTCCACGATGCTGTTTCAGTGTTTCAGCAGCCTTCAAATTACTATGGAAATTGTATTTCTCAGTGGTGTCCCATCCCCCAGCTCCTGGTTCCCCTCAGGCAGGAACGCAGAGCTGAGAAATCAGTGAGAAAAGTGTGTGGAGAGGAGAAGAGAGTGGGAAGAGGGAGGGAAAACCCCCCTGATGAGGGAAAATCCCTTCTGGTGGTCAGCAGAACCTCCCTGTGTTTCCCATGCTGAGGGAGAGGGGCCAGTGCCTCTCATGGGCACAGCAGGGTGGGAAGCAGTGGCTCAGCTGAGACCCCCTGGGCCCCTCATCTTGCCCAGAAGGGCACCTCCTGTGCCTTTCACTGAGAGAGAAAAGGCTTAAATCTCATCCAGCGTGCTCCTCTAAATCCCAGGGAGGAGGGGTAGTCAGTTTTATATACAGAGAGTGATCTGGAACTGTGCACAATGCCAAACACTCAGGGATGATGTGAGGCCGGCTGGTTATTTATTTGCTTTATGGATTCTTCTTGTGGATGCCACTCCCCTTCATCTTTCTGATGCTGCTGCCAGATTTTGTAATTTTTGTAATTACTGTATGTGAATGGTTTCTTAATATTAAACAATTATATTCCATCCCCCATATTTCTTGCTGATGCTTGTCCATGAGACATGTGAAGACAGTAGAACCCAGTCCTAAGATTTAATTTCTCACCTGCACACCTATAACACCAATCACCTGAATGTCTTTAAAGGAAAGGCAAATCTTTTTTGAGGATTAACCTAAAAGTAGCCTGGAAACCATTCCCCAGGATAATGTCTCTGTAATACTTCACTTGGGTTAAAATGCTGATGTTTTTTATCCCTTAAGCACTTGGCTAATAGAAGGTAATAATTGGGTTGATTATAATGTTTAGTTTATTTTGTTGGTTTATTCTGTTTCCTACTGTGAGAAGCATATTTAAAATGGCTTTGAACTGTTTCATTTTGTGGCTTGAAATCAAAGTTAATCATAAGCCTCTTTTTTCTTCTTAATATAATGAAGTGTTTCAAGTTGTAAGATCCAGCCTGCATTTTACACCATTTCATATAAGCTGCATGCTTCACGGAGTTAAATAACAGAGTCAAGGCTTTTAATCATAAGTAACAGCAAAGACAGAAGCAAATTAAGAGCTATAGGCAAGAGCAGAATAATGTGTCCTGGTGAGTTTTGAGAATTGATGGATTATATGCTTATTTATACTCCAGGAGCACCTGTGGTCTTTGCTCATGGAAGAAGGGCCAGGTGCGGTAGGCACAGGTTCTGCAGGATGTTCCTGATGGACAACAAGAGGCAAAAAAATGTGGGTGAAATAGAGATGGTGATGTGGATGATGCAACAGAAATATGTCCAGTTATGTTTTTAGGAGAATAGGTGTAAGAATAATGTAGCTCTGTGGAGGTTACAGGCATCTGGCAGCAGTCAGGAGTGCAAGAGGTCCAGTAATGGCTCCTGAGGGAGTCTGGATGGTGTGTGGAAGCACAAGGATATAGCAGTGTGTAAAAAGCAGTTCCAGAGTACAAGACCTGCAGAGGAAAAGACGTTTAAACTCACAGTGTCCGGGTGGTATGAAGACATGGGGAATAATTTCATTCTAGGCAAGAAAAACTCATTTTGAATGTGACATCGTACTTGAATTTTAAAATAATAAATAAATAAATACATAACATTTCTGGCAATATTGCTGAAGATGCCAGCTCTTACCCATGAGGTAAGCACACAGTTATAAAGCCCTGAGAAGGGACTTGCCAGCTGAACCTTGCTGATATTTGCAGATTTATGAAAAAAATCAATGCACATAAAACAAATCGATAGAATTTCAAATAGTTAGAATTTATATTAATATTTATTAATATACACCACTATCAAAAGATGCTATTTCAGTGCAATTGGTTCATGTTTGGCTGATTTCTTGACTCGTTATCATTTCCAGCCTCCCTCTCAAATGCCTTGTGCTTGAGGCAGTCATTAACAGCCTGGGCAAGGAGGAATAGCCCTCTGCCACATAAGAATTGTTGTGATTTACTCTCCCTTTGCATGAGTGGAAATAATTTCACTTGCTGGGAAATAGCTTGAGAGGATTTGGGAGTGCTGACAGTAAAATGGCCATGGGTTAAGGCACCTTTTTTTACCTGATGTGATAATTTGGGCTCATATTCACTCCGTGAAGTCCAGGAATAGACAAAATTTCTGCTGCTCCTCTAATGCTTTCCTCCTGCTACCTGTGCAGCACCATGAGAGTCCTATGCAGTGCCCTATGTAGCTCTTGTGATTGCCAATCTGCAGCACGTTTTTGGATTTGCCTGTTGATAGGAAGCCCTTTGGCAAACACTGATCAATCATTTCCTGTTATTACTGGTGTTGCAGAGGACTTTGCTGCTGACTGACACTGTAGTGATCCTTAAGCTTGAGTTCTGCTCCTTCAACATAACACAAGCAGAAGTCTCTTTGCTTGCCCTGATCATCCCTTTTGATCCATTTTTCTGTATTTACTCCACAGTTACCTTCTCCACTGTTCTGTCTCTACCCCACTTCCCCAAGTCCCTGGCTGTGCAGGATGCTGTGTGTCCTACTGCAGTTTAGCTCATTTCCTTTGTGTGGCTGTTTCAGAGCTGGAAGCAGACCAGATTTTTGTTTCCAATGGCTTTGTGCTCTTGGCTTCTTTGCTTCAGTAGGATGCCTCCCTGGTCTGAGCTTCTTTCAGATGTTTTCTTGGCTTGATGATGATCATTTTTCTCCTAGGCTGCAATTGCCTGTTCTGAAGAGACCAAGCAGAATCCTGACTTTCTGTCTGCTGGAAGGAGATAACTGCAGTGTTTCCATGTTTTGGAGCAAGGAACCCATATTTTCCCCTCTTGCCTTTGCTGTTTAGTCTCTTGGTCACTTAGGCATTTCTGTCTTCCTCCATGGATAAATGGGAAGAGCTGGCACCACAACACTTCTATGTTTCACCACATTGTGATTGTGTCTACATTTTTGTGTGCCTGAACTCAACATAGAGGATGTGCTACTCATGATAAACTTTTCTCTTGTGTCAACAGTCCATGCTTGAACAACTCCAGACCTCTCAGCTTAGAGAAACTGGAGCAGTAACCTTTGAGCAGACACTTCCCCATGCAGTGCTGTAGACAGTGGATTTAAGTCAAAGTCCTCAATTTTTATAAGCTTCTTGTTTGCTACTGACAGTCTTAATTCCATTATAGTTTTAAATGCCTCCCATGAATTCTTATTTCACTCTCTTCCTGGGATATATGACATGTTATTTCTAGTCCATTGCCTGAAAATACATTTTTTTACATTTTAATGCAATGCAGCATAAACGCTGTTGTGATACTTTTTATGCCTGCATCACTTCAAGTTTTCCTCATGTTTCATGTGATTAAATCCATAGCCTGTGCTTCCCAGACCTGTTCAGTTCTGAATGTCAGCCAACGTGAACTTTATGCAGTACTTGCTCTTGGTTTTTTTGTGAGTCTCCTATTGACACCTTACATTTGGCCTCAACATGGCTTTATTGTCTATGGGCAGCTCTTGCTCACAAGTATTATGGTCTGCTGATAGTGCCTTGTCAGAGCTGCAGGGATAACATTGCAGCTGGCTATTCAATCCTGCTGGAACAGAACTGGTCATTGACCTAACAACATAACTGCCAACGTGGTGATTGAATTGTTGGCAGTCCTTTCCTGTAGTGTCTACACATTGAGGGCCCTTGGATTTGCTGAAGTCACTTTGTGTAGCTCTGTTTAATTGGAAATCCCTATGTCTTCAATAACTGCATACATTGCCTTCTTTCTTTTCTAAATGGTTGTGTTTTCCAAAATTAGAAGATGGTGATTTTCAGCACGTGACCTGCCTGTCTTTCTTTAGCCTCCTGCACTCCCACTCCCTCTGTGTATCCTGGACCTGAATGCCTCTGTATTGGTTCTGTGTCTTGTTTTCTTTTGACCTTGGGCTTCAGTACTTGCTCTGACTTTTTCTGTTTCAGATTTTTTCCTGTCAGATCACTTACCTTTGCTGCTTGCAACTACTTCTCTAAGATCAGATGCAATTCAAGCCTTATTCCTACATGATAAAATCAAATGTCCCAAACATCTCTCTGACTAGGAGTCTCTGATGGCAATAGAGTTACATGCTAATTGCAGAAAGGTCCCAGATACTACAAGATACTACAAGATGTAGATATACTACAAGGGACCTGTCAGCCCCTCATTACTCAGCAATAACCAACCACTGTGTTCCATTTCTTTGTTTTTGCTATAAGAAGAAAGATATTTCTCTCTGGGTTTTTTTTTCCTTTTTCTTTACTTTTCCTTTTGAATGTTGGTACTAGATTTGAGGCATTATTCCTGGCAAGTCTGTCTCATAGGCCTTTCATTTTTTTTCCACAAATAAATTGTAAAAGTTCTCATATTATTCATGAGGGCTGATAATACAAATTGTTCTTCCTTTCATTGTCTCCAAGTTTTTGCAAAGGTTTTGTGTAGAAAATCACTTTCTTCCAGTTGCCAGCCAGAATCTCCATCTGGCTGCTTTAGTAGATGATGTTTTCTATCTTATTACTCTCACTGTTTTTGCTATATTTTGTGTTATTTGTATCAATTGTTAGGTCATAAGAATTCCCATTTTTAAAACTGTAATTGCTTTTTTTTTCCAGGGAAATGCTTGCAAAAATACAATATGGTATATAATAGCCATGTGAAAATGTATTGTCTTACATCTTCACCAAACTCTTTTCAAGATCTTCTTTCTTCTCTTCTGCTTTCATGGTGTTTGCCTAATGTGGTAAACAAATGATTCAGTGATATATGAGGCAATGAAAAGCCTTATTCAATTTCTGGAGTGAAAATTAATTCATTAAGGTTGTCATCCACCATTAAATAGCTGTGTTTTCTGGGTACTCATCTTTCTAGTCTTTTGCAATTGATCATGTCACAAGTTTTCACTCCTTTAATGTTTTGGGTTTTTTTTTTCCATACATGGATTGAGTAATAATTTTGTAGTATGCACCTCTGGTTCTCTTCAGTCCACACCAGTCTTGATTTTTAAACAGACTAGGGGTAAAGTGATGGTACAGACTCATTTATTTTAGGAAATGAGAACTTAACCAAAAACCAGGATTCAGCTGATTAAAGCTGAAGCTGTGAAGAATTTAGTCATATAAACTAAGAATTATAGTCCTGGAACTCTTGGATCAGCTATAGCCTAAAACTCAGGATATGTATGTGGGTTTAATATGTTCCTTTTTAATCTTAGTCTGCCAAGTGCCTGCACAGCCTGTTTTTGTATGCTGAGGTTTGTCTCTTTTTCACAATGGAACAACAACCTTCTGCCTGTGCCAGGTCAGGAGAAATTGTCCAGATCCCTGCAAGACTGTTCCAGTATGTGCTGCTACCCTTGACAGGCATTCATCAACACTTACTGAAAAAAACACACAGCTTCTGCTTCAGAAAGAGTGGTGAAGGAGCATAGAGCAGGGATAGTTTATTTTTTTTTTCTGTAAAACCTTGTGGTTAGAGTTTTCATCTACATAAAGCATGAGTTCCTTCCTCTGCCTAAGTGGCTCAGTCCCATATGTCCCTTCCCAGAAGTAGAAGAGCCTTTTCCCTTTAGCTATGAAAATTTTAACTTGAATGCAATTTGGGATTCATGGGGCACAGGATACCACAAGACCCACTGGGCATCTGATTATACTACTTATCTTTTACTGGGGAGCCTTGGGTTCTCATTCTTAATCCTAGGCCTGTTAATTAATTTTGAATTAACCAGTTATTGTAATTCAGACTGTCACTGCTTGTTTCATTGTATTTTTAAATAGCATACCTGTCCTAGAGAGCCAGGTTAATAAGCTGTATTTGTCAGATCAAAAACTAAATGAATGTAAATATCCTTTAGGCTAGAGGAATTCTCAGTTTACCTTGCTATTTTTGAAGTAATAAAAACACTTAGAAAAATCAGCACCTCTGTTTCAAGAGGAGTTTTATCCAGGAGAAAAATCAGCACAGGAGAAATGTGTGCAGAAGACATTGTCTTGTCAGTGGCTCTCTAATATTCCCCTTTGTTTAAACTTTATCCACAATACAGCTTTAAAAAGTATTCTCTTCACACCTGATTTAAGAATCCTTAATCGAGTCTTTGTCACTTGAGTGTGTAGCAAATAGAAATTGGAGAGAAATCACAAATGCAGCGCTGTATGAACACAGCAAACAACCTCCAGTGAGGTGCTTTGATTTGACCATGCTGGCACTGACCTCACTGACCTTGGGCTACTCCTGGAGACTTTGTGTGTCTCTTGCTACCTGTAAAATAAAAAGAATATATTTTGTAAAAGGTGTTGAGAGGTGTGGAGTAATATAATGAGATACTTCGCTCTTCTGCAATTACTTGCTCTGTTACTGATGCTGGGGTGGGGTTTATTCATAGATATGCACATTCTGGATTAAGAAGTAATTAACATTTATTTCAATTAAAATGCATTTTCTGTTTATGCCATGGTCTTGTTATTACTTGTTATTATGTTCCTCTCCTACTTTTTTTATACTTGGCTATTATAATCTCATGCACATCAAGGCAATAATAGCCTTTGTATTATCAGTTTTTATGTCTTTGAGAGTATGTCAGTATATAGTGAACTGTCTCCCATCTTACAGCCTTGCAGTCATGTGTTTAATGGAAAATCTAATATTCAATTACAGTATTTATAAAGGCAGTTGTTGTCCATGATGCTTATGAAGGAACTTGCAAATGGAAATCTCAGTCATTTGAAAAGCAAATGGCAAATAAAAGCACTAGGAGTAAATAAGTATTAGATTTCATTATTTTTAGACTTCTTGTATTATTTAATGAAGTTCAGCAATGTAATTAATTCATAACTGCTCAAAACTTTCAGTCCTGATTTTCTGGTTTATGGTTTTATCATGCATTCTGTGACACCTCTGGGTCTTGGGTACTTGGAAATATA
The DNA here is from genome assembly GCF_024509145.1 of Vidua macroura. NCBI lineage: Eukaryota > Metazoa > Chordata > Aves > Passeriformes > Viduidae > Vidua > Vidua macroura. The sequence goes on from NC_071571.1 coordinate 7,346,698, forward strand.
ATCATAGAATCATTAAGGTTGGAAAAGACCTCCAAGAGCAAGTCTAACCTTTGACTGAACACCACCACATCAACTAAACCAAAATACCAAATGCCACATCCAGTCATTTCTTGGATATTTCTAGGGATGGTGACTCCACCACCTCCCTGGTGGAGCCTGTTCCAAAGCATTCAGTGGAGAAATTCTTCCTGATGTCCGGTGTGAACCTTCTCTGGTGCAGCTTGAGGCCATTTCTTCTTGTCCTGCTGCTTGTTGCTGGTGAGAAGAGACCAAGACTCTCCTTGCTACATTTGCTTCTCCAGACTAAACCACTCCAGCTCCCTCAGCTGCTCCTCACAGGACTCACTCTCCAGACCCTTCAGCAGCTTCTTTGCCCTTCTCTGGATTTTCTTCAGCTCTTCAAAGTCTCTTTGTAGTGAGAGGCTCAAAACTGGACACAGCACTCCAGGTATGACCTGAGCAGTGCTGAGTACACAGGGACAGCCCTTTCCCTGGTCCTGCTGGTTGCACTATTTTTGGTGTAAGCCAGGATTCCATTGGCAGATCCCCTGTCCAAAACCTTTCTGCCCTCCAGCAGATAAACACTCCCACTCAACTTAGTGTCATCTGTAAACTGACTGAGGGTGCACTTGATCCCCTCATCCAAATCATTGGTGAAGGTGTTAAACAGAACTGGACCAAATCCTGAGCCCTGGTGGACACCAGCTGGTCTCCCAGGAGCCCTTCTCTGTTTGTAAACATCAGATCTTAAAATATTATCTTGTCTTTAGAAGATAATTACTTAAATATTTGTTTTGTTGATTTAATGAACAATAATAGCTTGATAAATGGGGCAAACTATAAAAATATACAAGCATGTCCTATACAAATGATAGGATGAGGAGTAATGAGTACAAATTGCAAGAGGGGAATTTAGATTCTAGGAAGGAGTTCTTTACTGTGAGAGTGGTGAGACACTGGAACAGTTTGTCCAGGGAGGTTTTGGATGCCCCATCCCTGGCAGTGTTCAAGGTCAGGTTGGATAAGGCCTTGAACAACTTGCTCAAGTGAGAGTTGTTCCTTCCCTTGGCAGGGGCAGCTGGGACTAGAGAATCTTTAGGGTTCATTCCAACTCCTTAAAATCCTAGGGCTGTCTGATTCTATGCACACATAGGCAGAAGAAAACACTGGTATATAATTTTGAGGTTTTTCTCCAGTCTCAAAATCCCTATATGAAAACGCACTTTGTGAAAACATAATAAATCTTTAGTGGAGTTCTGAAACTTGACTGCAGCAGGTGCTACCAAAAAAGACAATAGATCCTCAAATATCTTATTAATTTCAGGCTATTGCATACTGCACTAGACATATGGCACAGCATTAGCAGAATTTTAAAAGTACATTTAGGCAGAGAGTGATAGATTATCTACTTTTTACCCATATTTACAAGGAAATGTTCACCCAGCATAAAAAGATACTAATTCACATTGAGTAGTACCTATAAGCCCAATTCACAAACCAGAGCTGTGACTTTGTCTGGTGCTATCCAAAACCTGCACAAAGTTCTAATCCAGGTGTTCTAGAATAGAAGCACATACAGTGTTGTCCTTCTCTGCTAGGATAACCACATGTCTGGGAAAATCCATGTGTTGAAATAAGTTCTCTTGTCCAGGAATGAGCCTTGATGGAGTTGCTGAAGATACTGATGGATCTTCTTGTACATGAGGACTATCTTTAACAGGTGTTATTTTTCTCCCACATCTCCTTGGTTGTCAGATGCCAATTGATGTTTTATTTTAGCCTCTTAAAATACACTCTCAGTTGCAACTCATTTTAAAAGCTACCACTGTCATAAGGAATAGTATTTCAAAAGTACTTCATAATGGATGGAGTGCCTGGCTGTCTGCTTGTGTTAGTGAGATGTGATTTTTTTTATATAGGGCTAAGGATCAATTTTAGTTTTAGTTAACTGCCAAAGTTCAGATAGTGAAGACTCTCGTTTCAGATATCTCTACCCCTTAAAACAGAGTAAAAAGCTACAAATGCTCCTCAGTCTTCTGCTTGTGAAAATACTGGAGGCAAAAACATCATCCTGATAACAAACCAGGTTTGTTATCAGGTTAAGGGCATTTTTATTACCACACAATGATGTAAATGTGACTGTTTTATAGGGTCTGTCTTTGTGACTTCTGCTGATGACTGAGTTATTAAATAGTTTATTATGCTTTTGTTTTGAATATTTTATTTCCCCTCAAAAAATGAGTGCAGCCAACCAACATTTAACGCTATGCATCATTGACGAGGTAGAAATATTTGAACATTCTGATTTGCTTCAGACTGTGGAGAGCTCAGTTTCAGTCTGTATTGAACCCCAGTAGTTTTTTTAAAATTCTCCGTGTTTCATACACTCTCAGAGCACCTTGTAGTGGTGCAGCTGAGTGTCATTGCTGTCCTGGTAATGGAGAAATTCTGCTGGGCCTTCCCTCCAGGAGATACCTGATTTCAGACTGCATGCAGCCATACCTGTCTTGCACCAGTATTTTTTGTATAGAGAACAGGTTTTTTTTTGCCTCATTGGAAAATGAGACTTCTTCATGGGTATTATCCTCACCAGAAACAATTGTTTTTTGCTCGAACACTTTTTAGACACCCAGGAACTCTGAAAACTAACCAATAGCTCAGTCACTCAAAAGCCTCTGAAGCAGCAAGGTAGATAGCAGCAAGCAGCAACTCTCCTCTTTTGATTTGTATTTCTGAGTTTCTGTTACAATTGAACTGCCCAGAATTGCTGAAGCACTGTAAACAAAGCCATTTTTGCTGTTCTGTGCTGTGATCCAGACTTCCTCTTGCCCTGTCCTGCTGTTTTTTGTGCTTTTCAAACTCAGTTAAAGTTTGAAGCCAGTAGAGATCTGTGGGAATAGACAGGCCTATCTGTGTTCTCTGGAGAACATGGAAACTGTGACTTCAAAATCATCTGTACTCATCTGTGGACTACTGGACCATGCAGCAAGATGAGCTGGATCTAATTTGGGGTTTGGCACATGCCCACATTTCTGTCAGCTCCTTTGGCTTTCAAGGCTGCTGTGAAAGGCAAAACTATACCTGATTTCACCAAAAATCTCAGCTTGTCCATACTTCTGTAATGGATTTAGGCCAGCAGAATGAGCTTCTATTGGACAACCTGGTGTGTCATGTAGCTAGAAAAAGTTTTGATCTGGTGCTGTGAGCCTTACAGACAGGTTTTCTGTATTACTGAGCTGTGGTCTGAGTATAGAAATGTGAGTTTTAGAACTACTTGATGACTTAGCTCTGCTGATAAATAGAGGGCAAGGACACATTTGTGTAGTTTTTGTTGCAAAAGGAATTTTAATGAAACATGTTCTACTAAAAACTGTCCAGAAAACTTCAGATTTACATTAATAAATCTGTCTTACAATTTTCATAAAATAAGTTACATTGAAGTTAAAAAATGATAAAAAAATAAAATAAATGTGTTTCCTAGAAATAAAGATACAATACCAAAACATGTCCTTAACATTATGCTTACCCATAGGGATTTTCCTTATCTGTTGCAAGTAAATAGCTAAATAACTTCTACCTGACTTGCTTTGGAGACTTCTCAGAGCTGCATCTCCTCCTTTCCTTTTGGTTTTAAAAATCAAACTGCTATCTTTTTGACAGAAAATAGAATGGTCTGGCCTTGATCAGTCAGACCTTTAAAAGACCACATTTCTTTGCTACTTGTGATTTGACACTGGGGCGTCACAGATGTTAATATTACAGTGTTAAATTTTATCTTTTCCCTGTGCTTCCTATGGTTGCTGAATTAACATCTTTATGGCATATTTCCATTGTGTTATATTCCTGGTTTTAATCTTTGAGCAGGCTACCCCATACTACAGCTTTTTTAAAAGATGCTGATATGACTTTAGAAAGTGCATTATGGGACATATTAGCAGTGTGCAGTAATCTCAAAGATTATAATATATAGGTCACCACAGGCTTTTCTCATCTATATATGTGTATATGCATATATACACAGGTAAAAATTAGATTTTCAGTGAGTATATAAGGCTAGAAATCCAAAACTGAGTAATGCTTCACTTCCTTCCACTTATACTTTGTTAGGTTTGAAGGGGTTTGGCAGAGTTTCCATTGCAGGAGTCTAGTGCTCTGCTGTGTGTTCTGAGGCCTATTTTAGGAGCTACTGGGCTATTTTCTGACACAATACCTGACTTTAAATGCAGAAGCTGTGTGTCTGTTGCCTTCTGTTAGCTGTGTCTCTCATACCAATTGCTATTGCTCAGCAAAGATGCAATTTTAAGCAGATATTCCTGGTTTGGCTACCAAGTCACCTTAAAACTGATGCCTGCATCAGATTGCTTCATAAACCTGTGTTCTGTAGCCAATCAATGAGAAAAATAAAGGAAACTTAAATACATAGTTCCTTAAAGAACACCTCCATGGATTTTGGTAACTTTGCTTAGGGACAAAAGAAGTTTCATCTCTCTGGATATAATTGCACAATTTCAAATACTGGAAGGTTATGATGAGGTCTCAATGCAACTTTCCCTTCTCCAGGCTGAACAGCCCCAATTTTATGGTCTTGTTTTTTTCTATGGTAAAATCTCAAAAAAAACCCCAACCCTCCCCCCCCAAAAAAAAACAAAAAACAAAAAACAAAAAAAAAAACAACCAAAAAAAACACCTCTTTGATGTTTTGGGTTGGAAAATTGGTGTCTATTAAAACATTTTAAATGCTGTAATTACTTTGCAGAGCATTTTCCTCCAATAGACTCATCAGTGGGGTAGTTAATCATGTCTGCTGAAGAATCATATCTGAGAAGAATCAGCTTAACTGTGAGGTGTTTACTGTGGTTGAGGAGCTGAAAACACCAGTTCAGAATTAGGAATTCATTTTGCACTAACCTTACATGTTTCAGACTATATAACTGTGGGCAAGACAATCAGGAGAATTTCTGGATTTTCTTTTTCTTCCCCAGATAATTCAATTAACCCATGCTGCTCTGGATGCTTCTGGCTATTTTGGAAACTGAGGCTGGTTTCATGGCTTGTTTTAAAGCAGTTCTTGCTGCCCTGTGCCTGTTGGCCTTTGTCCTTTTGCAGTGAAGAGCTGCTGGGGCTGGGCTTTGCAGCTTGGGCTGGGCTGGGAGGGGTGACCAGATGCTGTGCCAGTGAATGTGCTGAGAGCAGGCTGTTAAACTGTGACTAGTTGTCTAATTTTTACTGCTCCTCTGTACTGATGAGAAGGAACAAGGAGCTTTAGCTTATCCTTTTCCACTAGTATTTTTTTTTTTTTTTTTTTTTAGTAGGTGGTTCTTCTTTCCTGACTCTTTAATTGATGGATGCTGTGGCCAAAAAGCCAGAGCTGTGCAGGATGTGCCTCACCCTCACTTACTTCCAAGCCTGATGTGATGGAGTGAGTCAAAAGAGATTATCTAAACTTGTTATCCATGGTAAGGGTCCTTCTAAATGAATGTGTACATTTAGGATCTCTAAGAATAAAACCCAGAGGAAGATTGAACTGCATCATTAAATTAGCTGATAACAGGAATGCGTCAGGGAAAGCTGGTGTCTTGCCAGCTGGGGAGTTTACTGATTTGTTTCCAAAGCAGACTTTCTAGTTCTTTGAAAAGCTGACAAAAATTTTACTCCTGCACAGGAGGTGGTTAGGGTAGGTTGGTGCTGTCAATGCATCCTAGAGCTTTTCCTTGGATTCATTACTAAAAGCAGTGAGATTTTTAAGAGCAACTGTTAGCTAATGTCAGTTAGGCCAGAGAAACTTCACAGAAATCCAGGGGACTCTTGTTTGACTAAGCAAATAGACTTGATAGTTGCCCTGAGCCCTGCAAATACTACAGTCTGTTACTGATGCACTAGATACACATAAGGACTCTAAGGAATTTATTTTAATGTTCCATGTATTGATCAAATAGTAATCTGAGTTTCTGTAATGTTGACATCAGTTTACAAAATTATCTCTGATAATGTGCTGGTTTAGAATAATAGATTTTGTGGCCTAAATCAGATCATTATGATAATCTAATCAGAGCTTCTAAGCAACACAAGTCCACAGGGGACCTGGTGCAGCTCCTGTGCTACTTTGGCTGGCAAAATTTTACTTGAAGAGTGTATTGCCTCCTATCTTACATAAGACTGGGATGTTTCCTGAATATTTTTCTGCTCTGTGATTGTACTGGCTCCCAGCATATATGACAGTGGCTCAAATAATCTGGTGAGGAAGGAGAAATCTGGAAGGTTTTTTTCCTTTTATATTTGCAAAAGCTTGTTCCTGTTTGTTCATTATGCCTGAGAGTTATTTTGACCTCCTACAGGAAGTCAAGTCAGTAATCTTAGAGAAGCCTAGGACAGATAAACAATACAGATAAAGATTTTGAAATCTTATCAAAGTGCTGATTGGATAAAACAAGGGCTTGAGGTTTGAACTGAGGTTCCTTGTTTAAGAAATTTTGATACGCTATTTGGAAATGGTAGAAATAACAGTCTTGATAGAGAGGGGAAACAAAAACCACATGGGAAACCTTGGGTTTTGTAATTGGGGCACTTTAGAGGAAAACATTGGGCTCTCTTAAGAACTCTTGGTAAGAGAGAGTATATGTAATCCATCTTGTGTGATAGTCCATAGTTCCCTTGCAGAAGCACTTTGCTTTTACTTCAGATAATCTGTCTAGGTAACTGTGTCTTTTTTGTGGCTCTCAAAGGAAAACTGCCCAGAACTGAGTGCAATTAGGCCTGCTTGGGAGCACAGGAGGTTCACAGACTCATGGAATGGTTTGGGTTGGCAGGAACCTGTAAAGATCACTTAGCCCAAACCCCATTCCATAGGCAGGGCCACCTTTCACAGCATCAGGCTGCTCAAAGACCCATCCAACCAGCAAACCATCCATCTGCTAGGCATGGGACATCCACAGCTTCTCTGGGCAATCTGTTTCAATGTCTCTACACTCTCACTGTAAAAAATTTTTTCCCAATGTCCAATCTAAACCTATCCTCTCTGAGTTTGAAACCACTGCTCCTTGTTTTGTCACTACAGACTTTGGTGAAAACTTTCCCTTCTTAAGCCCCCTCTCTTTAGGTATTGAAAGGCTCCAGGAAAGTCTTCCTGGAGCTTTTTCTTCTCCAGGGTGAGTAACTCTTTCAGCCTTTCTTTATAGGAGAGGTGTTTCAGCCCTCTGAGCTCTCCTCTGGACCTGCTTTAAAAGCTCTGACCCCAGACTTTAACAGCTCTGACTCCACAGTGCTCCAGATGGGGTCTCACCAGAGCAGAATAGAGGGGGAGAATCCCCTCCCTTGACCTCCTGACTCTGCTTCTTGTCATGCAGCCCAGGATATGGTTCTGGGCTGTGAGCACACATTGCTGGGACATGTCCAACTTTTCATGTCACTCTCAATCCAGTCACAATCTATGTGCAGGACCTTGCACTTGTCAAACTTCAGGAGGTCTGCACAGGCCCCACTTCTCAATCCTGTCAAAGACCTTCTGGATGGCATCAGAGTTCCTAAAGGTTATGTCAGAGCAAGATCCAGATAAAAAGCTATATGAATGGTGACCTTTCATCTTAAAGTAGAAGCAAACTCCAGGTCTGCTGTTTGGAAAATTTTGGGCATACCCTGATTGCTGCACTCAGGACACAATTTCATTAGTGCTGAGAGATGATGAATGCCCACCAAAGCAAAGCATGCAGTGATACTGAGGGGAACTCGAGTTCCCAGATGTAGCCAGTGGGCAGTTTTATTTTGTCAGGTGATTTCTCTATGGTTTTGCTCTCATAGTTTCAGTTCTATGCAGTTTTCCCTGATTTCCCATGCAGTGCAAGGGTTACAAATTTCTGATTGATGCCACCAGACCTGTTTTTCATATTATTTCCTGAATAACTTCTTGCAACTCTTAACTTTGAAATAGTTTCAGAGATGTAGTTTTGCTATATGCACAGGTTCCCTTAAACTGCTTAAGGCAACGCACCGTTCCTGCATTCCCAAACAGCTTCACTCAGCTCCCATTTGTCAACAGCACTTCTCTTCCTCCAGGCTATTTTGGGTAGGAAATGTCATTCAAAACGAGGACATTCTAGCTATGTGATTATGTGAATAGCTTTAGTCACCCATCACAGCACCTCCCTATTGATTAGGTACTTGTTCCTCCAAGGTGATTAATAAACTAATTTATTCTGCTAATTGCCAAAGGACTTGACCCTTGACCTGGAGAATTACCATAGATTTGAGACAGGACAATGCTCAGGATTTCTTCTGTGAGTGGCTTGTTAGAGAACCCCTGAGCTGTTGGCAGCCTGCACAATCAAGGGAACAGTTCTCTCCTGAAATTTCTTCCCAGCAATGGTGCTCTGCATGAGGAGCAGCGGGAGTTCTTTCACAAGGAGCAGAGGTGGAGCATTTCCTTTGGAGTGCTTGTCTTGATTGATGATCCACACAATGTTCAAGGCATCCTCAGTTAACCCCAGCTCTGGATTCAACATTGGTTTCCAAGTTCTGGGGTTTATGGGCTTACCTCCATCTTAGGCACTGTCTTATCCAGGATTCTAGGATCTTCTGCTTATATTATATACAGAAATCAGAAATTGTCCTTTACAAAAGTCACCATAATGACCTCTCTTATGAGAAAGGTGTTAGTAGTGTGGTTAGGTAGGCAGAATTTCTTTGCTGTGAAAGTAATGAAACTCTTTTCCACCTGAAAAACTCTTCTACCATACCTATTTTTACTTGCAAGGGAAGATAATTTTGGTGATTATCAGCTCTGTGGGTTTTCTCAAGTTTAGCTTTCATGGAAGAGTTTAGCAAACAAAAAAGGGTCATGACATAATTTTATGTTTCCTGGCTCCCTAAAACCCTCCAGCTTGCCAGTTATCTTCCTGGGTAAAACAAAGTTTGGAAGGGGACTTAAACTAGATTGTACTTGAATGAGAATAGGACACTTCAGCCTTTTGATTCTTTAAAAGAGGGCTGTGTTTAGAGAATAACAAACTAAAAATTAGCTATTGTGACTTTCCTAGAGCTTTTAGAGGTTGTGTCTTTTTGGATATTTAGGACTTCTTGGATATAAGGACTATTTACTCTTGTAGGAGTACTCTTGGATATCCTTTATCCATGAAGGATAGTCTCTCAAACTACCTTTGCCAGTCCAGTGTTCCTGATATTGGATAGGTATGCCCCTGTTTTGGGTATGCCCTCCTTCAGGGAGTACTCCAAGATAAAAAGAGGCAAGTTCTCATTCATTAGCTTGTTGTTCAGATGTTACAGATCTTAAAGTTTCAGTTTAACATTGTGATGCTGAAGAAACTTTATGTCTGAAAAATGAAATTTGTGTTTGGAAAATGCCCAATGCTCCTGATGTATTCAGGAGCAATGATGTGGCACTGCTGGAGATCAGCATAGCTTTGATATTGAATGTAATTTTAAAACACTTATTAAAATGGACTTTCAGAGTATTTCCAGTTAAGTTTAACTTGCAGGTCGTTATAGTTATTGTTGTGGTAATAATGTGTTTTCTCAACTCTGGCCGGTGTGTAAAATGTTGAACATTATTAGGGCTTTTGTCTACAGGTGGACTGAGATCTAAAAAGAGCACCAGATTCTCAATATTCCTTACTTCATGCTGCTGCATTCATGATCTCAGAAGTGCAGCTTATGTGAAATCACAGAAAGTGAGTGGAAAACCCAGCCTTTTGAGAAAGTTTGTCTTATTCAGTGAGAATTTTGTTACAATGAGATGAATCTGCTCAGTCACTTCTTGCATTGTTTTTTAAACAGACTGCTGCATTCAGCAGCTTACTGGAGAGCTTTTCATGTTACCTGTATTTAAAAACTGCTGGACTGAGTTACAGATCAATCTCGCCCCAGCTGCAGGGTTCTGCAGGGGTTCATCTGTCTTCCTTGGTTTATGGAAGCAAACACTGTCTTACACAAATACATCCCTGCCACTGCCATCAAAGAGACAATTTATAGGTACAAAGGAAACCTGGAGGACAGTAGTAAATGGCAAAAAATACCCAGGAGTTTGAAATTGTGTAATGCTAAATCCATTTTATTCATTTAGGGCTGGGTCTACCCTCATTTATGTAGTGAGTGTGAAAACAGGAGGAATAATGCTGGTGAAGTCAGTAAAAGTGCTGCCTATTAAAGTGAGAAGAGAATCAGATTATAATCAAGTAAGAAATACAGAGTATAATGAAAATCATCTTTAAAATACCTACTCTGACACAGGATGGTTAGAAGGCTCTGAAACGTTTTTGTGGCATTTTATCATTTCAAGTCTGCAGTTTCCACAGAATAGAAGGATTTTTTTTTCTGTATGCTTACACCCTGCAATCTCCTGTCAAGATCTGAAAGCCAGGCTGTGAACATTCTGCCTTGCTCATCCACAGGATAAACAAAACAAGAAAGAAACAAAGCTCAGCAACAAGAAAGAAGGAAATATAGAGCTAAAGGGAAATATAAGGTTTTACTTAGTTCATTACCAGGTGCAGTCCAGGATCATTCTGCCTTAATCACTCTTGGGATATGCCTGTTTAATGTTTCAAAAATTCTGATGGGGTAGGTTTCTCACTCTTTCTGGGTGATGCTACAGCATCTTTAGAAATCTTTTTCCTCTCTTATCTTCTTGTACTGTCTGTTCTGTCCACTGCACACACAGCAATTTTTGCCTCTTCCCTTATAACCAGCTGTTAAAAGCTGTTGGGATTTTACCTTACCCCATCAGTTACTTTTTCTTTTGTATGTTCCTCCTTGTTTTTCTCCATACTGTCTCCAAAGTTATCAGCATTTTGTGTCTCAAAATAGGCACAGAACCCTAAATGTTAAATTTAGTAAAAATCTTACTGGAAGTGTATTTAAAGCTCTTCTGTCTTTCACTGACTCCATCATAATATTTGCACTTCCCATAAGTGTTGTGTTATTATATCAAGTTTAAGAACTGTTTTAGTATAAAGTTCTTTTCCTCAGAACTTCCATCTATCTGTAAATTCCCCAGTCCTTATTTTTATACCTCATTATTGTTGAAATGCAGTTTCTTGTCCTTATTGTATTATTTTTTTAAATTTCTCCAGAATTTTTTAAAATTCTCTTTTGAATTTTGTTACCCTGATGTTGACTAATGTGTTGGTCAGCTTTTTCCAAAATCAGACCCACTGTTCAGACACACTGCTCACTGTAATGATCTGGATGCATTTACAGGTGGTACACCCACATTTGTTGACTTGGCAGCAGGTGGGGTGAGTGCAGTTGTGCCCTTGACATGCCAAGAGTAGATGGTGGTTGCATAATATAGGTCTGCCTCATCTGGGATCTTATGATCCCCTTTCCAAGCCAAACCTTAGTGGTCCATTAATGTAAACTGCAGAGTTAAGGCAAGCAATCTGCTCAGCTCCTGATACAGAGAAATTCATCACTTTGCAGAATTATAACCAGTTATATTTTATAAATAAAGAGATACTACAGCATTTTCCAAACATCTATTAATATCCAGGAGATACAAGTGCTAGTGATAAAAATCACTGCAGCATTACCAGTTCCTTCACAGGGAGAATGTTGCTGTCATTCTCTGGCTGAAGGCAAAGCAGAAGAAATTTATTTTTTCTGTAATGCTTTTACCCTCCAAAGAAATCAAGGTGAAATTAAACCCATCATAGCTGTGCTGAAAAGTAAAATTTACACTAGGAGAATACAAATGCAGTTTGTGGGCAGCCTCTGTTTTCTGCCCCTAGGAAATACAATGAAAATACAAACCAGCTGGCTGAAATTGGTTTCTGAGTGTTTTTGTAAGGCTGTAGGCAGGCCTGAGGAGTCTCATGCATGAAGTATAAGATCACACATTTGGCTTCCACCTCACACTCTCGAGTCCCTTGGTTTGAGCATCTCACATTTGAAACACACGTGGCTTCTCCCCTGTGCTGTGACCCCACAGGATTGTGCTCTCCAGCTGCAGCCTGTCTGCGTGGTTCTTCTCTTTCACTGGCCTGTGATGCTTGGAGATATATCCACATCTGACAGAAGAGAGATTCCACATCTGAGTATCTCTATAGATTTAATCTTGGCTTCTCCTTACACTTGATTCTGAGTGTAGCAGACACTGCCAAACTGTTTTTCAGTGGTCTGCCAGTGGGATTTTAAGTACTCTGATGCTTGTCTACAGATGGTGCAGTTTTGGAATTGTTATGCAGACACTGTTATTCTTTTTTTTTTTTTTTTTTCATAGTAGTTTAATCCTCTGTGAAAGAGGATTTAACTAGAAAACAGTTCTCTTCCTGTGAAAGGAGCTGATTGTGGTACTACCCTGTCCTCTCCATCACCTTTATGGCTGGTGCTGGCTCCGTTTGGTTTTCCTTTTGCATTCACTGATGAGTGACTTCACACACAAGTAAAGTCAGACTATTCTTTAGGGATCTTTGCAGTTTTCATCACCCTCAAGTTAATTGTCTTGCACATCCCAGTGTCACAAAAGAGTTAATGGTTGAAAATCAAAGGCATTTGTACTCTCAAGTCAGGTAAGGAATTGAGGCCAGGTATCCTAGGTAGCTTGGGGCTGTGCGGACATTTAAAATGTATATTTGTTCCTATTCTTATGTGTTTTCAGTGCCTTTATTTATGGCATCTTCATATATACTACAGAAATGATTACACATGCAATTAAGAAACCATACTTGGTTTATTTTGATTTTGGCATACTTGCAAATTATTTAATACACATAGAAATGTTTCACAGAGAGTACTGGATAGATTCAATTTGGATTATACCCCAAGCATATCCCTTGTTTAGTAGCCCTGGTGTTTCTTTTGCTGTGGCTTAAGGCTGGAAATCTCCCCTTACTGACACCAGGAAGGTGTCAGAACATGTGGTTATTGAGGGTCACTCAGTCTCAGCTCTGCCTTGTTCTTCTCTGGCCACGCTGCCTCAGTAGCCACGTGGAACAGCCTTTAGGGGCTTTTTCTTTATGGTACTTCTATGTGAGATCAGTGTTCCAGCCCACTTAGGAGACTGACAGACACAGGGCAGGACTGATTCAGGACTCCTGATGGAATGTAGACATGTGAGGGATGGACATATTGCATCTTAGCTGGTCATCCCAATTTCCTACTGAAATCTGTGGAGATCCAGTGATCCAGCTCTTAGCAAAGCTTGCACAGAACTCATCGCTGTGAAATAGGTGCTGAAATAGATCAAATGACTCCTGACCTACAGTGGTTATTACTTATAAAGGGAGCTTATGTAATGAGCTTAGCTATGAATATTTAAATTGAAGGAGGTTAAAGGTGTGAAATAAAACTCAGCTGGTGCAGTGAGGGTACAGCATGGCCCAGAGCTCCGATGATTAAGAAGCAATGAGTTAACTGTGGACTCCATGCTTTGTTTCTAAAGAGTCAGACACAGTGTTGGTTTGAGATCCTTTTCTGTCACTGCTGGGTTTTAGCTGTGTGACCTTGCAGACATACTTGAGGATGCAGCTTGAAAATAGGCAATGCATTGGAGATAATAGTGGTGTTCATCTATATATCACAAAAGAGAACTTCCACTGTGCAGGAGCAAATCCATAGAAGTGAATGCATGTCCAGGTAGCACACTTCACACTGGCCTATCTGTACTGTTGCCACAGCAGAGGACAATCTAGAAGAGGAAAATTTATGCTGTTGTGTTGAAATGCAGGATTTTTTTCTTGCCTGCTGAATGGTTTACTGCATGCTGTTCGTGAAGTTATACGAAGAAGGAAGACTTACCGTGTTGCTATCTGGAAACTCTGGGGCTGGTGCTCAGTATTGATTTAGCCATTGTCCACAGGAACACTAAGAATGATGCCTGCTGAGCTTGTTATGCTTTCATCGTAAAGCCTTTATTGAGCAGCCTTGGCCAGTAATACTAATGGATGGAGCACTAGCAAGCTCACTGCTCTTGTAGGTCAAATGAAGTCTCAGAACTTAGTAGTTGCTTGGTGTTTCCTTTCTTAGTGATTCTGCTCACAGTTTTCCTGGAGCAAGTTGTAAAATCAAAGTGGTGTGAAAAGTCTGGTTTTTCAAACATTGTGGCTTTGAAGACTCTGCACATGTGCAGGACCTGGACTAACAGTCACCAGAGGCATTAGGAGCTCTCACATACACTTTCCTCCTAATCCTCAGAAGAGATCTCTATTCCAGCCCTGGATACAGCTGAAGTAGGGACTTGAGACGAGTTTCTGGTATCAGCACTGTGTTATCAGCTATTCTATTGTAAATAGTGTTTTTCATCAAAGTTTTCAGATTGTGGGAAAGCTACTTGTGAGTGGTTGTAAACTGTAAAACAAGTGGACCAGATAATTGCATAACTGTGTCATCTGGCATTATTAACAAGTTTTTTTAAGAGCTTAAATTTTCCTGTGAATCTAATGAAAGCTCTAGGTCAGCAGACACTACATTAGTATAGTTGCCTTTGATTCCAATGGAATCAGATATCAGCATAGTTGGATACCTAATTCCTCTTGTGAACTTCATTGATTTATTTGCACACAGCAGCTTTCTTGCTTTGAATGTTGTGTTCTCTGCTTTGTCAAAAGTAAGGAAGAACCATTGATAAAGGATGCCCAGAAAGAAGGGCTGCTTTTAGTTGAAAATGTGTCCACATGAAGGGAGTGGGTCGATGCAGAGGCATGTAGATGGCATTTCTGGTGATGACAGGGTCCATGGATTTGTGGTTAGTTCCTAAGGAAATTATTGGATCTTAACAGTTGTTGCCCCTGAGAGAAGCTAGTAGGCTTTAAATAGAAGTGAAAAATTGAGATAGGAACACCTTAAAAATTAGAGATTCTTAGTGCACTCTTTTCTGTTTTAATCTTCTAAAGAGATTTTCCTATTCCACATAATTTTACTGCTTATATTACAGAAAGAATCTGCCTTTGGAGAGAAGATTGGAATATGGGGTTATATAATTAATTTTTTAAGGACATATGTCCTTTAATCTATTGTCAGAAGCATCTTCCATAAGAGTGGAATGTCAGCATTTCAATGTGTTTGTTTAAATGGCCACTGGTGAATTAAGGTCCTTCATGACTCTGGTGAACACTCTGTGTTAATAAGCACATGGGAGCTTGTGTGTGCTGTCTGGTACATTCATAAATAGCTCTGGAATTATAGTATTGGCATCCACCTCCTAATAAAATAGCCACAAGCTTTTCCTTCACTACAGACAGCCTGAATGCAGGCTGCTCTACTCCCTGGATTTCTTCAGTCTTCCCTTATTTCATGTGGAGGTGTTTCCCAAGAACAAACATCTGTTGATAACATCATTTTTTGGTGGTGTGAACTGAGACCTCTAGAACCAGTACAAACAGAAATCAGTTTAAAAAGATACAAAATAAGAATACTGAGGAAAAAAAAAGAAGTGCTTGGCTTTATTCTATGAAAACCTCACGTATTAGACATGGCCAGGGTTTAAGTTGTTGGGGATTTTATTTTCTCAAGATCAACTTCTTAAAATGTAATTAAGCATCATATGTGAAGAATCATGGTGACTGAGAGCCCTCTAAGAGGCTAGCAAAGGGCAATCTATCATGATGCTTGTAAATCATAAATTTAATATAAATGTGTATCAAGGAACAAAGAGGTCTGAGACAGGAAGGTAAAAAAACCCCACATTAATGGCCTTATGTTAAGTCTAACAAATTAAAATTCTCAAATGATACTATTCTCTGACCTTTTGTCACCCTTGGACTGTGCTCAAGTGTTTTAGTGAACAACTTAATGGCAAGAGTTCTTCTGCCTTCACTGAAGGTTTCATCCTGCCTGTGTCTGAGGCATGCCACAGAAGCCTAACAAAGGCATTTGTCTATTCTTGGAAGTCAATGATAAACCTTGTAGTCATTCTCATACTTCTTTCAGCAGAGAAGATCATGCACACAAAGAGAAATAAATCTCCTTTATGTTTTCATAGTCTTATGGCTTCATACTTCAGGAGATGAGGTGACCTACTTAGGGAAAAAAAAAAAAAAAAGATGGTAAAAGAGAAATAAAGGACAAAGGAGCAATAACCTAGTGTAGATTCATGAAGATTTATAGCAGAATAAACTGATCATTTTTGTTTCTGGGGGTGTGATTCAACCTGCTTTCTGCTTGGAGCTCCCCATGGCTTGGCTCACAGAGGTCTTGTGGAAAGTGAACGTATTAAAGATGTCAAACTTGTGATTAGCAGGCAGCATGACAGACTGGACAGGGGAGAGGCTTCGGAGCCTGGAAAGAGACAGTTTTTCTCCTAGCTCTGTGACTGGTTTTGATGTGTTTGTATTAATTCTCTCTGTTTCTTTTCTCACCCCCCACCTCTCTTGCTTCTGAAGACTGTAATCTCTTCAGAGCTGGAATTGCCTTCCACTGTGTATTTATATATTGCCTGGCACACTGAGACTCAGATCCCACTTGTGGTTCCTGTATGCTGCTGGAATATAAATAATAAACCCCTATTTTCTTTCACTAATTCTATCTCTGCATCTTTTGATACTTCTTTAGTTGTGCTCAGTTATTTTACAAGATCGCTGAGACATTTCAGGGAGCGCACACAGTCCTTGCCTACCAGTTATCCTACAGATGTCAGAACAGAGCCCCAGCGGCTGCAGCTGAGCTTGGGATGGAGCTTTACCAGAAATAAAGTAGAAATTATCCCAGATGGCTTTTCAGTAGCAACAGGTGCTGTAGTGGTGAAGATTTTTCTGTAAATGTGTTGCAGTTTTACAACACTGAACTGATAATTGAAGCAGGCTTTTTAGCCAAATGCAGCATCTTTCTCTTGCTGAAACAGTACTCACCTCACAACACATCTCAATATTCACAAATATCCCAGAGGATGTGCCATATTTATATCACAAAAGATCTGAATCTTTACAATTTTGCCACTCTTTGCTTTTGTGTTTCAGTATGAACAATGTGGTTGCTTCTCTTCCTAGAAGTCCTTAAGAATGAGCTTCAGCTCATGGACGGGCTGCTCATAGACTGTCTCTCATCCAGGGGCTATTCAAATTTGACAAAGGAAACTCCCTGGCTTCACTGAGGGAATGTTTTGGGGGATCCACTAGATCCACAGAGATTTTGGTCTTCAAAATTGACAACTTGGGAGATTAATTTTCAGCATTCAGTTCAGATGTCTTAGAAAGGAAGTTGAGTCTCTAGAGCCAGTGGAGAGGGGGATACCCTCCCACAGAGGGATTTCAGGGCTTGTAAGTTTTAACTATGCTTAATTTCATTGTCTAAAGACCCCAACTGCAGATGGTAATACTTTTCTAATGCTCCCTCTTGTTTGCTTCTTTTCCAAAGCAGCTTCCAAAAAGTTGAGGCACCCAGAGTCGTGTTTGGTGTGTTTCTATCTGATTTTGCCTCTCTCAGTACTTTTATAACCAGCTCTGGAAAAATGCTACAATTTTCTTTAAAACTGGTAGTTTGGTAAGAAAATACACAATCCGTAGGCCTTTAAAGGGAGAATGCTATGTAATTTTTTGTCTTATCAAGCACTTGAGGCCTTCTAAAAGAAGAGCTGTTATAAAATGCACACCTTCAGGACAAATTCCAGCTGGAGCTGATATTCATTAGACACTAGAGGATTTAACCATTACCTTTGCCTAGCTGAAAAAGTTTGCTTCACTACTTCTGCTCCACAAAAATATGTGTTGGGGTGTTTTTTTTTATTGTCCTTCTTTTATGGTCTGGTTTTAGGCCAGTTTTGGGGCTTTATTTTTGAGACTGGCAAATCCCAGTACTGCCATCTGCAAGCAACAGCACAAAATACCATCTGCTGTGAATGACTTTCATTGCTCTGTACCCATTAGAACCCCACCAGAGATGTTTGTTAAGATGCAGTGGAAGGCTTCAGGAGACAGAAATGCAACTGGAGCAATGGTTTGTGCCATACGTGATCCCACTGACACCAGGAGGATTATCTGAAGTTTAAATTAGCCTATAACGTGACCTCAGCTGTTTAACATTAAGCAGTGGGGACAAATCTATTTCCATTAATCATGGCCATGGTGAATGTAAAATGTCTGCATTAAGTCATTGTGATGATTTAAGAAAGCAAAGATTGCTTCTCTGATTTGAGATGGAAAGAAATAGGGAGGAAATCTGCAGTAGGGAAATTGCAAAAGTGAGTGGTATCAAAAATTGCTTTCATGCGACTCTTTTTGTGCTGCATTAGATTTTTGCATTGCTTTTCTAAATGGAAACCAGTGTTATTCCAGCTTGAAAAGAATAGTGCCTACTTGTATTAAGTTTCTGGCTTGCATTGCAGAGCCTTTTGGCAATTATATGAATAGAGCACTGAATTTAAGGATTCCTCTGCCCTTTTGACATATATAGAAGGATATTGCATTTCCTGTGCATATTTGCTGTTCAAATAGTAGAAAGAAATTTGGTTATTGCAGGTGGTCAGTTCATTCAGAATCATAACATTTCTCATCTTGTAATGTTGGAGCCTAGGCAGGGAAGATAAGCAGTGAAATAGTGTTTTGAACTTCTCCCTTTTATGGGTCATCAACAGAAGCAGGTTTTGGGAAGATTAAAATGTATTTTGTAGTTGCAATATGCCATGTATTTTACCACATTTTAGTACACTTGTGAAATGACTGGTGGTGCTTTGAAATGTCTGTGGTACTCATTTCTGCCAGAGTCATGAAAGATGTGTATAGACAAGGGCATCACAGGTGAAATTCAGAGTGCAGGAGGAGAGTGAAATATTGCCCAATTGTGTAAATAGAAAAGCTTACTAAAAGATCAAAATACTGCTCATTTGGACAGCATGGTGTGGCTGTACTTTCTTTACAGATAAACAAGAAGCCTGGTTCTCTAGACATAAATAATCTCAGGGATGAGCAGAATATCTCATCAATGTTCTACTCCCCTAGCCAGTACCTATCAGAGTTTAATTTGCTACTCTTGGGAGAATTCAGTTCATCTTTCAGTACCTAGAGGCCTAACATCTGGAACCTGTAAAAAGACTCTTAGGAGACTTTGGTTTGGACCTGAGTTTCCAGCTTTAGACTGCTGAGAGTTTGGGAGCCCTGCATGTTTCCAGTCTGGAGACAGGCTCCAAAATTTGCCAGTGTTTTGTGTCTGTATGTTTGTGTGCCCCACTGTGTGTCCACACAAGCACTGAGGTACTTGGGAGCACTTTCAGAGTGAATCTGGAGTGCTGGAAGTCAGCTTCTCTCTCCAGTCATGTCTCGGTGTGGATTAAAGCAAACTGCCTGAATCTCAACCAGCAATATGGAGCTTTTGAGGGTAGGATGAGGAGGCAGGTATTTTCTGTACCTTGGAAAGAAAGAATTGCACCTGATCTCCTTTGGACAATGCCTGTTGACCTTCCTTTTCAGCTGCCTTGTCTGTGCCTGGTCATCTATACATAGGTTACTGTCACAGGCCAGCTATGGAGATGCA
The DNA here is from genome assembly GCF_024509145.1 of Vidua macroura. Lineage (NCBI taxonomy): Eukaryota > Metazoa > Chordata > Aves > Passeriformes > Viduidae > Vidua > Vidua macroura. The sequence continues at coordinate 7,366,108 of NC_071571.1, forward strand.
TATTTCCATGAGCATTTGCAGATACAAGGCTCCTCCTTCTCAGGAAAACATTTTGCTTGGCATGGCCAGCCCAGGATCTCCACTGGTCATTTTGAGGTCATGGATGGTGCACAAGATGCTAGCTATGATCTGTTATGCCGGGAGCTTGTTCAGCACAAGGATTGAACCTGCATCATCAAGCTGAGATCAGAGGGTGCCTGACCTGTGTGCCCATTAAAAGCTAAGGCAATTAGAAGAATGTTCTCCAGGACTCTGGAATGAGTTTTGTTCAAAGGACTGAAATAATCCTTATTCAAAGAATTGGAGTACACTGCAAAAGGCAGAATGAACTTCTTCTGCCTGCACTGAAGCAAGTAATAGCTCAAAAGTGGTTTGCTGCCTGGGTTTCTGCAAACCTGATTACCTTAAAGTTGTTGAAATTATATTGAGTAGTGAATGGTGTTAGGGCACTGAGGCCCATGGAGAGACAGATTTCTGAATTATTTTAAATCTAAATAAAAAAACGTTGTCATAGCACATGAAGTATTTTCATTCTGTTTTTTACTAAAACTTCTTTTTCTCCAGAACTGCCTCTCCTCAGTGCTGCAGACAGAAAACATCTCAGTGATTTAGTCTGATGATTTAAAGAAATGGATGTGATTCTTTAGTCACTTCCTCAGCCCACCAGTAATGCCAGAAACAGGAAAGTCTCTGAGCATAGAAACACTGCTTCTATACTCCTGCCTTCCCAAGGTGTGCTTCCCTGCACTGCAGAGCCCTCTGGCCATCCTGTGTGCACACAGCCTGGAAGCAAGAACAGTTCTTGTTCTTGTTCTGTGGTTCTTCTTGTACAAGGGAAGTGATGGAAGGGTGTTGCCTGCTGTCAGCTACAAACTTGCTCATCTGCTGCCTAAAGAAGCAGAGTCCCCAAGAGAAAGAAGGGGACTTCTACTGATACAGAGTGAATGAGAATTGCTGTGTGTAAGAAGTACAAGTGTCTTCCTCTGCTATGCCCTGAAGCTTGGCAGAGCTCTGGAAGGGATGCATAAATGGCAGACTCTGATGGGCAGTGTATTTTTTTACATATAGCACCATCAGTGCATAATGGGAATCAGGCAACCACATACTCCAAACACCTGAAAAGCTCAACCTTGACAGTCTGGCCGAGTGTCTGGCCAGGGCTGTGCTTAGGAGAAGGGTATGTTTGTGCCATAAAGAAGTACAAATGGTCATGAGGCTTAGGAAACAAAAAATGTGGTGTGGTGATAAGCTTGGGGAGAGCTGCCTGTGGCCTAGGAAGAGGATTATGGGGAAAATCTCTCTTTAAAAAAAAAAAAAAAAGGTCTTCTAGAGGAAAATGTGGTAGGGCACTACCTGGGGTAGCATGAAATGCAGGATGAGTTAGTTGCAGCTGTTTTTTCTAGGGGTCATGAATTAAAACACAGGGTTGTTATGTCTTAATTCTGCTTTGTATGTTTCTCACTTTCCCCGAGGAGCAAAAGAAGTTATGAGGTGTTGAGAAGTGGTGAAGCCTTTTTCTTAACAGGAAAGAATGACTCAAGAAGGATTATAACTCTTCACAGGCTAAAGGTGAGGATCCTGGGTTGTGAGGTGACCATACTATAAAGCTGCAGCCCTGATCTTGCAAAGATTTCCGTGCAGACTGAACAACATTTCTTACAGAAGTTGACCATATGATCACTTTATTAGGATCTCCCATTTCCAAGGATAAATATTTTCAACTTCAGGTGCAATTCTGCTATCACTGAACTCAGTGGGGAGTTGTGCAGGTGATTTGCTGATGTAGGATAGATGTGTGAATAAATTTTATAATGCACAAGCACTCACGTTTTCCTGCAAAATTGGATAGCAGATGGGAATTCTGGAGTTTGTTCTAGCTTCTTGCTTTCCCTCCCCTCCAGCTGTTAATTATGCTTTCTGGTTTAGATCTTAAGGGAGGAATTATTTATCTTTTGCTATTTGTGTTTCAGTGAAACATTAGGAATCTCTTATTAACTGCCTGTGCTAATTATCTCAACAGTAGCAGTATTCCTGCTCATCAGTGAATGAATGAAGAATGTGGAGCAGGAATAATGAAATTACTTTGTTGTCCCCTTTCTCTGCATGCTGCACACAAATGAGTAAAAGGATGGTAGATCCTAACCCTGCTATGCATAAAACGAAGTGCTCAAGATCTTTTTTTGTAGGAGGACAGAAGTTTTGAAATGCTTCTGTGGAGAAGTTTGGGGAGTTTTGCACTGTGCCATAATTCAGTGTTTGCACAGCTGTCTGTCTCTCCTGTGTGTATTAACACAAAACAGCCACATGCTCCTTTGAATGAAATATTTCAGCCCAAAGACTTCAATGTTTTAAAAGCATTTGTGTGTAGGAAACCAAAGTGGTTTAATGTGAGTGTCAGTTCTCATCTGTAATGAGTGCTCACAGGAGTCTGCTGTGATACCAGTTATTTACAGGAGGAAAATTAGAAATGTTACCCAGCATGTTACTGATGTAATTAAACTGAACAACATACAAAGTAGGAGTATTTATAGTGCAATAAATAATAAAGTTATTTATTGAAAAAGCTGAGGGCTTCTAACACTTATCTACTAGAAAAGATTTTGCAATGGCAGACTTAATAAATATGCCTTTTCCACAGTGCTGTTTGCCACAAAACATAAATCCTTTTTGTTAAATAAGATGACTGAAAGAAAGCAGTTATGGAAATACATGACTGATGAAGAGAAGGTGATATGAGTTATTCTAATGTGAAAGGCTGTCTCCTATCTCTAATGCTGACCTTTTCCCAGTGAAATACATTTACAGTGTTACATGTTACTTGTTAATAGTTTCAACTATTCTGGTGTTTGAGTTCATAACTCTTTGCTTGAATATGTCTTTTAAAGTAACCATGACCATTTTTCATAGACAGACATAACTAGGACAAATGTCTGTCCTTGGGAGCCAGGTGCTTTCCTACCATTAATCTTCACAGCCCCCTCTGGGGTAGGTGGAGGTTGTTATGCACACATTTTATTCCTGTGGAAGTGAAACAATCAGAGAGGCTTGCCCAAAATTTAATCCTGGTCTGACTGAAGTTGATAGGAGATAAATGCTTTGGTAAAATTTGTTGGAGGCACAATTTCCTATGTGGTAAAGATGCATTTTAATAATCACGAGTTCGTGTCTGTGCATCCAACAGCCAAATCACTCTGGCCTGTTTGCTGACACTTCTTGCAGGAGTAGGCCAAGCTGGAGCTCTCACCTGTGTGAGATGGAATTACATTTTAAATGAGGCCAAGATGGTTTTCTACCTTCCTTTCCTATTTTTGTCTTTCAAAAAAAGTCATCACAGCAGTCCTTTAACTTGTAAAAATTATACATATCTTTTAGTTTCCTCATTGGAAATATTTATCTGGTATTTGTGACCTTGGCATAGGGAAGCAGATAGGTCTTGGGCTAATATTAATCATGTGTAAAGGCATTTGTAAAGGTATTTAAAAGGATACCATTCTCAATGGAATAATCAGGACACTGTCTGCAAAGTAATGAAAATTTAAAAATAACTGGTTGAACAATGCAATGTAGAAATGAATAGGCTGTAGGAAAACCCACACAGTGTCAAGGTTGCCTATTTCTGACACACTTTTTATAAAGAAGGCGAATATTGACATATTGGCTCTAACTTCAGATACTTTAACAAAACAATGTCTTGCTACATAGCCTCAAAGATTACTCTTGTCTCTGTAAAGTGCCTATAGTAGATTATTCTCTCTTTTTCTGTTGCTGAGTATTGCAGTCTAGGGGCCAAATGGCTCTAGGCTATTAGAGTGCTAAGGCCAGAGAAGAAGCACAGTTTGCAGAATGAATTTCTGGCTCTTCACACCTTCATAGAGTCACCCTCATCTCACTGCTTTCCTTAGCTGGGAAGGAGAGGCTCAAGCATTCATTGGGCAGTGCACACACACTGCAGAAAGATGTTCATCGGGTTGAAATCAATCTTCTTCAAAACTTGGACCAGCTCCTTATTTCTGAGAGCACAGCCCTGGGCAATGCAAGCTGTGGATGCTGGGTGGCATCCAGGTCAGCAGCAGCTGTTGTTGAACAGCCCTGAGGGGGAGGACGTGGAAAAAGGGTGAGACTCTTTCCCTCTCACTGCAAAGAGCTATTCCTAGTGCTTACCTGTTTGCAGGTTGTGTTCAGCCCTGCACTAGGGCACTCTTACTCTTCCAGCTGATTGCAGCACTTTGACTTCAAGGTCAAGGTCCAGGTAATCATCATCTTTTCCAATAGTTCCAGAAAGAAAGTTTTGGAACATCTAGTGGGCAAGGAGGTCAGAGCTGAGACAAACTAAGGTTTCAAGGCTTCAAAATCTTTGCTGCTCTGATCTGGGATGGGTGATAAGTCTTGCAATTGTCTGTTCTGTGCCAAGTCAAGGAGTCAAATTAGTTTGGTTTAACTTAAATGATTTAATTTCTTTTTTTTTTTTTTCTATTCTTCATCCAGATTTCAAAATCACTTTATTTTGGGATATGAATTGCTGTTATATTCAGGCTGAAGGTGGCTGATTTATGTCTTCTAACTTTAAGCAATAAATCCCCCTCCACCAATGTCTTTGAACAGGGAATTTTCTTTTAAACTAGCTGTTTTACCACCAGTACTTTTAACTTGGATGGGTCAGCATTTTCCAAGAGTATCATGAAATAGTTCCTGACCAGCTCTCTTGAGTAGCTGGTAAGAGTCAGATTAAAAAACTGGAATTGGACAAACTTTACAAATGAGATCTCACTTCAGTCATTATGCTTGCACATATAAAATGATTTCATAGATTTCAAAAGAAACATCATTATCATAATTTATATTTTTTTAATGTTTTTGTATCCTCATAAGCAAATATCTTTTTTTATAATTATAAAGAGGAGTTTCTACATAATAGGAGAATCCTAGATTATGTTTGACACATGTTCTTCGTTAAGATTGCTGTGGCTTTTTTGAAATATTTTCTATTGTATTTTGGTATTGCTTTGTGTTTTACTGACTATTCAATATATTTCCCACAGAGACCTGTTCTGTGTGTTTCCTGTAGTGAGGACTATTCAAAGAGGCTATAATCCCGTAATAGTTTATAGCAAAATCAATTTGATATGCCTTGAAAAATATTCACTTGTATTCCAGTCAAAGGAAATGTGTGTGCAGAGCTGAGAATTTATACTTGTAATGAATTTCTTGAAGCTGGAAATGTATGTGCTTGTGTAATTGAGGGTCCTCTTATGTTTGACTTAATTTTTCTTTTTCCCAGCTCTTTTTAAGGAGAATCCGTTTTATCACTGCAGTTACTTAGAAAGGTTTTTAGGATTTTAAACCTCTGTTTCAGAAGAGGCTCTCCTGTTCAGGAGTATTTTGTGCTAATTTAGCTCCAAACGTTCTGAGTGCCTCCAAGGAGGTAATTAGGTGAATTATTGTCGCGTACCTCTGTGTACGGTTCCTGCTTGGCAGCACATCTTTGAGTTAAAATTTAAGAACTACTGCAGCACCCTCAAGTGGTGATGCTGATCTGTGTTTACAGTTGTTTTTTTTTCCCAAATGTTTATTTCTGTTATGGATAATTTCAGTGTTTTGGGCTAGCCTGCTCAGGTATTGTCAGTCCCTGCAGTCCTTACTCAGGTGAAGTACCCACTAAATACAATTAATCACACTGGAATCTGAACAGCAGTCTCAGGGAAGTTTTCCTTGGATTGTCAAATGATTTTTATAGAGGGTATAAAGTGTTCTCTGTGCCTGCAGTAACTCTGGCTTTTGGCTAGAATAAATAACCTGAGAACCCTATAGAAAGAGAAACCAGCATGTTGGGGTTTTTTTTTCAGACTGTGGTGCAAACATGGAACAACCATGGCATAAGAAACACAATGTCTTGAGCACACACACGCTGACCCCAGTGACATCTGCAATGACTTAGGAAGAATGAATGCCATTTCTTAAGGAATTTTTATTATCTTTATGGTTTAGTTCTTTTTTCATTAGCTGCCTATTTTAAACAAGCAGCTGGACACCAGATCAGATTAATAGTCCTGGTTTGGGGCCTTGTTGCTTTTAAAATTAGCAAGTGGCACCTCTCCTGACGTTTCATCTCCTTCTAATTCTGCTGAGCCTTCCCAGTAACAAGAATCATTACCCTGTAAAACAAAAGGCCAAAGGATAAAAAGCCTGTGCACCTGCCTCCTGCCCCAGGACAGACCCACATGAGCAAATCCCTTGGCTCCACTGGTCTCACCCCTAAAACACAGATGAGAAGTTTCATCTCAGAAATTTACTGTAAGTCTTAATGGGTGTTGTCTCTACTTTAAGGGCCTTAAGTGAAAACAGATATCAAAATGCTTATTCTCTTTTCACTTAAAACAACGTGTACTGGACACAGTGCACAGAGTGGGGGAGGGTAGAAGTGCTTCCTCACCTCCAGAGCTGCTTTGTGCCCTGTGTGCTAATGCTGTGGGTTAGCAGAATGGCACAGCTGCTTGTTTACCACTGCAACTTCTACCATGTCTGGTGTCTTTTCTGGATCAGACTCAGAACAGGCTTGAAAAACATGATAAAAAATGTGGTTTTATTTCTGGAGGGTAGAAGGCAGTCCAGATTCTTATTTATAAAATTGTATTGATCCAAATGAATTTTTTTCAGATTATTATTAATATTTAATTTAAATTTATTTTTTTATTTTTTGCCATCTCTCAGCTATTTGACATAGAAAATAGACATCACTAGAATTGTAAACTTTGTCCTCCTGCTTTTTTTCTACCTCTCTTTTGAAAAAAAGACTCATTTCAGATGTGCCATCTAGGTTGCCATCTATATAAGAGACTGCATTGTGTTCAGAAGAGAAGCATGTCAGTAGAGGGCAGGGTCCAACAGCAGTGAGTTTCCAAAGGGATCTGATAAAGAAATGACAACTATTTTCTAATATGAACTATATAATAGAGAAAAAAACTTTGTGCGATAGAGCATATTTAATTTAAAGTCTGTGCTCTGATCTTAAAGGCCTGCTGTCAGCTTAGAAATCACAGTGTGATCTTTTTTATTGTATTTTTTTTCCTATAGAAAAGAACTATTGGTAGCAAAAAAGAGACAGAGATTACTTTGTAAACTTGCCTTAGGCTGCTCCTAAAATAAGCAGAAATGTGCAGTCAGGCCTCTCCCACCATGGCTGCAGTACTAAGCTGGGATGTGCAGGCAGCCCACACTGCAGCTGACCCACAAACCTATTTGATGATATTTTGGGGCACGTGTGGGGCTTGCAAGGTTGGCAGGGCAGGCAGCCTCTGCTGCCTCTTAAACTAGGTGGCTTGGCTAGAGAATTGCCTGTGGTGAAGAGGGGAGCTAAGCTCAGCAAGAGAATCCCATGATCGCAGGGAGCCCCTCATGCCTGGATCAGGAGCTCAATGCACAGGAACATCACAGATAAAGCAGTGCTCCTCTACAGCTCCCTGGGAAAACAGGCCAAAGATGAAATGATTGCCAGTGTACCTATTTAGAAGTAGGCCTCCATGAGTGTTCTGAAAGCAGCACTATTTCAGGCTTAAGAGACTGGGAAATTGGTGTTCCAAACACCTTTCTTTCCTTTTCCATAGGATCATGTAATCATAGTATTGTTTAGTTTGGAAAACATCGTTGATACTGGCTGCTAACCCACCTTCAAACCATGTCCCAAGTGCCACATCTACACACCTATTAAATCCCTTCAGGCAGTGACTCCACCACTGCCCTGGACAGCCTGGTTCAGTGCTAGACATCCCTTTCCATGAGGAAATTTTTTGTAATATCCAGTCTAAATCTCCCCTGCTCAACTTGAGACTGTTTCCTGTCATCTTGTTCCTTGGAAAAGAGACCAATCTCCACCTGGCTATGACCTGCTCCAAGGGAGCTGTAGAAATCAGTAAGATCTCCCCTGAGCCTCCTTTCCTCCAGGAAGAACACCCTCAGCTCCCTCAAAAACTCCTTATACGACCTGAGCCCTGATACAAGCCAGTTTCCAAAATGTTCTTGCAAATTCTTTAACACAAAGAAAGCGCTGTGCGTTTCAAGATAAGACAGATGATTTTTGTAGGAAAATCCCAGGTCATTTAAATTCCTGCATGTTCTATTCTAGCCAAAACACAAACACACCCCATTTTGGGGTGGCTGTCCTACTTTCTGGTTATGTTATCTCTGTTATCCAGCAAATGTTTCCACCTCTGACAAGTTGTTGCCTGCATTTGTCAAATGTCGGTACCACGTGTGCTTCATCTTCAAGGACCCGTATGTTTCTGGGTGACACAACTGGGCCATGCTCATTGGTTTTGAGGCATCATCCACTTCCAAAAATACCAAGCAGCACTGATAGAAGGACAGACACCTTTGAATGGGGGTACTCTTTTCTCAGTAAGGGAAATTTTCACTAAAATTATCATCCCCAGAATCAGCAGCGCATTCTGTTTTGCCAAGTAACTGGATAGGCAAAGACATATTTAAATTGGTGAATAATGGCTAGAATAAGCAATTCCCACAGAAAAAAATGGTAGAAGTCTCTTGGCCTCATGAAGCTGAAGAAAGTTACACTGTGGTTGTTTATATGAAGTCATTGAAGATGTAGTGTTGAGAAACAATTTAGTGATTTAAGAACCATAAATTCTAGATAAATGGTGATGCTGGTTCCATCTGCCCATTGCTGATAAGATTCCTGAAGCCAGTATATCAAGTGATGTTTCATTAGAAGTTACTTCTTTAAATCATGGTGGCCTCATTTTTTCAACAATTGCATTCAGTGTTGGTGCTTTTACAAAATGCAGCTCAGGTTGTGCTGCTGAAGTTGTGTTGCAGAAGCTGTGATGGATTCAACAGCTGGGTTTTGGACCCTGTTGTGACATTTTTTGCTGTCTAGTTGCTGTTTGCCTGTTTTTGTGGAGAAGAACAGGAGGATCTGAATGCTGCTGTGTTCTTGTATAATTTGGAGGGAATTAGATTATTTTTTATCTGGAAGAAAAAAACCTTTTTCAGAGGTTTGAAATTATCAGTTGCATTCAGAATTTTCCAGGATTGCCTTTGTCACACTCTTATTCAGATCATGATGAAGCAGCTTGTATTTTCTCACTTAGCAGCGTCCTAAATTGCTTTTATCTATGTGGTGAAATTACTGAACATCTCTGAAGGTAGTTTTCATACTTTCTTCAGTTCACTTGACATGCTTTTGTGATTCCTTGGCATATGCAAATAAATATACCTATAGATCTATCTCTAAGTCAGGAGTGACTAGGTGTGTGCCTGGCCTGTTTCACAAAGCATTGGCTTTATTTGTTTTTTAAAGCTATTCCTTAACAAGCCAATAAGATCTCTGTCAGTTTAAATAGAAACTAGAAATAAAATGCCCCTAAATTTAGGTACATGAAGTGAATACATTAAGATTCATGTGAATATCCACTGGAATTTTCCAAAGCAGCAGCTCATATTGATTATACCATCACTGATCTGATTTTGATAATTCCAGTACCTCATGTTGCTGAATACCCTTGCAAAGCTTAGTGCCTCTGTCATATGTCGAAAGAGTGCAGTAAAATTGAAAGAAGCACATATGTTGGTAAATTTAATATGAGTACATCCTAAGAGATGTTTAAAATTAAAACCTCTCATTGGTTGGCTTGTTTATTGACCCTAAACATCTTTGGTCATAAACTTTTTTTAAACTGGTAAAGATGTAATTTATTAATCTGCTATCAGTATTCAATTCTTGTCCTTTTGTCTCCCACATTTTAAAAAATGAATGCACTGTTTGATAGCTATATATAATTCTGTATATTTGTTGTTACATAATGGCACTTGACCAGAAACATTTACAAACTTTTAAAATAACTTCCATGAGCCTCAGCCATTTTTTAATTTATATTACTGAGACATGTCAATTGGACTAACTGTGTAATTTGTACTTAGGAAACTATGAGCAAGCCTGTAAGCTTTTTTCCTTAATCAATTAATGAAGGCAAATAGGCAGGAAAGAACATGCGCCAGCACTGAGAGTGAAGAAGCACAAATGTCTACCAATTTAGATTAGTCCCAAATCCCAAATGACATTATTTACTTTGAGGTGATTTCAGGGGACTTCAGACAGCGAATCTAGAGCTGTGCCCTATAAAATCCCTGCTCAGAGCCCACTTAGCTCCAGATGACTGGAACTCATCAGATGTTTTTCTGTTCAGCCTGAAAACTTCCTGAAGTGTCCCCCAGTGGCAGTTCTGCACATTCGAAACTGCCCATGAGGACATCCCACAACAGCTCCTGACCTGTCTGTAATGCTGCAGGGAGGCAGAAACTGGGATGAATTGTACCTACAGCCTTCAAGACTGCCTCATCTGGTACTTATTCCTAGAGAATATCCAACATGCTGCCTCTCAGGGAGGGGTTTTACAAACCTCCATCATTGCTCCTTTCTCTGTAAATGCTTCAGGAGAAGAACATTTGAATATGCTGAATCTATGCCAAACTGGAGGAAGAAACATATGTCTGGCAGGGCCAGAAGGAGAACAAAGGAGTGGGAGGATATATGGTTAGCCTAAGGTAGCCTTTTTGAGATGTCCACTTCTCTAAATATACTTTTTTTCCTTGCATATTCATTTTTCTCTATAGGGTTTCCTTTCATCTGGGGGGTTCCAAAACCTAAAATTGTGTCATTACATCCCCTGAGTATTTTAGTAAATCTAGGTTTTAGTTCTCTTCAAAGCAACAAAAAATACAAATAATACAAATAATAAATTTAGTGACAGCTCGTCTGAGGAATCAGATCTGTTTAAAGAAAATCTTTGTATTAGGAAAAAAAAAAGTCTTCAAATTAAATTATTTTGTCTTGTCTGCTCCCTTTGAATCCTGTGGCATGCATTTGAAATGCTAACTCATTAAATTCCTTCTGCTTCTCCAAGATTCTTCATGCACAAGTGCTTTTTGGGAAGTGGAAATTCACAATTTCTCCAAGGTATTTTGCTTCTGCGTGCTGCCAATTTTACAGCGGTGAATTAGGCAAGAATTGCATCAGCTTCTCCCAACTTGAGCAGTTAAGGATGTGCAGATGTGGCTCATGCACACAAATGGAGCAGGAACCTTGTGCATCCCTTTCACATATAGAGCTGAGTGCATCTCTTGCCTTGAGTCAGTCTGTCTGAGGTGACACAAGGATGCTTTTGCAAGATGGTTGCATTTCTGATAGACCTGCAACAGCCTACTTTGCCTTTCTGAAGACAAACATATTCCATTTTCTTACTGAAAACCCCCTTGGGAGATCAGATTAATCAGGCAATGTGGTTACTGTCATGGCATATCTGACTTGAGCAGCAAACCCTGGCAGGTTACAAAGCAGAGAGGAATGTGCATGGTGGAGAGCAGCTCAGTAATGTTGGCCAAGTCTCACATGGATGCCAGCAGCTTGTGGCATCCAAAGAAAGATGTATTTATCTGTAATGCTCTACTTCCTGGCTTCTCTTGAAGACACAGAGCTGGGATCTCATCCTAACTTCTCTCAGATAAAGCTCCCAAAGACAGAATGTTAATTAAGACAAGAAAGACAATCTGCAGTACAAATTTTATTGGTATGAATGTCAGTACCAGCTATGGGGCTAAGCCAGGACCCTGATGTGGTGTGCAGCTGTACAAACACATGTTCATCAGTATTTTCTTTTCCTTAAGACTTTGCATAACCTTTTTTAGCACCACACTTGCACAACCATTGTTCCAGACTCCTCTCTTCTGTGTTGGTTTCTTCTTTTTTTTTTTTTCTCCCTTTCATCACCTCTGCACCAACTGCAAAATCATAAAAAACCATATGGGAAAGACCTTCTTGGTCATGTGATCTATAGTTTTGCCAGCTGGCAGGATTATGCCTTACAGCACATTTTCTAATGCCTCATACAGTCTATTTATAAGTGTCCTCAGCATTAGGACTTTCACCCATTTCCTTTGGAAACAGTCCTGCTCACACTACCAGGAAGAACCTGCTGATATTCAGCTATGTGCTCCTGATTTCATTTAATTAGGCCTTGGTGGGTACCAAGACTCTCTGTGGTTACAATCACCTGTCTTACTGACCACTGAGAGAACATTCATCCACCAGGTGCTGGAATTGCCCTCTGCAGCAGCTGATCTCCCTGGTTTTGAAAATGCTCCCATTGTGTGGCTCCAATTAACCTTGTACCAGCCCAGCCTGGCTCCCTGCTCCCCAGGCACGTTGGTGCTTTCCACCTCTGACAGTTTTGGTCCATTTCTTCTCTGCCTCTTTGACCTCACTAGTCTTCATCTCCTTTTTCTCTCAGCCCTCCTGGTACTTCACTGTGTCCCTGCCTCTTCTATATGCTTTTGATTTTTTTCTTCTTGGCTCTCTCTGGGCCCATCTCTTCTCCCAAGAGCCTTTTCTTCCAGTCTACTTTCTTTTTTCCCCTTAATCTTGTATCCTGTAAAGCCACCATTTTCTATTATTACAAGTACTTGACTAGTAGTGTTTTCTATTCCCCACAAAAGCCTTCATTCTACCACATGTGGAAGACTGAAATATTCTTCTGGTGCCCAGAAAACTAATTTTACCAATGTTTCTCTTAGTCCAGCCGGGAGAGCTTCCTTGTTCATTTAGGGACTTTAGTTTGTTTTATTTTTTAATCATTATAAAGCCTGCAAGATTATTTTTCTGTATAGTGTGTGATTCCAGAGAGAAATATGCTTCTCTATGTCCTCACTCACTGTCCAATGCTGCATTTCTACATGACTTGCTCTGAGATGCTGCTGGCACAAATAATGAGCTCAGCATACTAATTCCACAATATACACTGCCCCTCTGCAGCCCTACTGTCACTTGTCTTGCCACAGTGCAATGCTCCCCCAGCACACCTGTTAGATCAAAATGAATGCTCAAGTGTGTCCTCAGGGACAGCTGAATTGGTGCATTTGGCACAGGAAAGGGAAGTCCTGTTCTGGTTTGGTTGGGTTTTCAGTTGACACCAGGCAGCAGATGTATAGAAGGCATAAGCCTGGGGCCTTTAGTGATTCATGAGCTGGATGATATTATCTTGGCTGACCCTGGTAATAGGAGTTAAAATATTGTATCTTTGTCTTTCTAGTACCTAGACAGTTGGTATTATAAAAACCCCAGATGTTTTGTATTAATAAATGCAGTCATTTAAAGATAAAATACTAACTTGGCCTTTTTGGGAGTGATATTAAAAAAATAACCAGGAAATTCTAAAATTCCTTCACAAGTTCATTGGAAAATGAAAATATAATAGTTCAAATAATAAAAAGTGTGCTTGAACTATTGAAAAATATATTTGTTTAAAAAACCACACTAATCAGCTGCTTAATAACTATCACCACTTGAAAACTAGAAACATGTTTGGCTCTGTCTGCAACAAACTCTATATTATTTTGATGGCAAGCTCATAAATTGCTTTGTCAGAAAGAAGAATGGAACATGAATAACAATGCATGAATTCCCTGACAGATAGAAGTTATATCTAAATAAAAAATATCCAGGAGTAATATTGTTGAATTGTTTCTTTGCCAGTGTTATTCTGAGCTGATTTGTCTGAAAACAAATATTTAATGTAAAGTTTTAAAGGCAGTAGGGCTTGGGTTTGACCTGCTTTTGATTGTGTTACATTAATAGTGCTGAAATATGGGGACACTGTTTATTTATACAACATAGGGAGAAAAAAAGTGTCATTTTTTTCTGAATGCTTTAAAAATGTCAGAAAACATACTTTGGTGCTGCAGGGAAAATGTCTTAACTAACACACTTTATTTTGATGGAAATGTCACTAGCTGGGAATCAAAATTCCCTTCAAAACTTTGGATACTGAATTAAATATACAACTAAAAGACGCTTGAGGACACTGTTTGTTTTGAAGTGCCGTGATTTTTATCTTGGGATCTCATTGCAGGGTTTAGGGAAAGGATTTTTCTTACATGTAGGATGTGTGCTTACAAACAAGAACCTTCTGTTTGTACTTTTGAAATATTTTGCCTCTTTACACACGTTTCATAACACAGATTGCTCATTTCTCCTCAAATCTTGCCACGGGCTGGGAAGCTCTTTTGCTGCAATGCAACCCCAGTTCCTGATGTGGTGTTTGTTTCGTGCCATTTTGCTGCCATGTCTCACATGTTTCCTGTGCTTCTTGGTTTTGGCTCCACGCTTTCCATGCCCTCTTGGTGTGCACGTTGTGTGCCACTATGTGGTGACATAAGCAGGACATTGTAGAGGGCTCTGGGCTCCCAGTCATGCACAGATGAACAGCACATTAACCACAGGAGGAGGGGAGAGGTGCTTCCAGCCCTGAGCAGTGCCTCAGGAGCCCTGGGCTCGTTCCCTAGCAGGCAGGCAGGACTACCATAACATGTTAGCAGGGACATCCTGAGATAACTTGTGCCCAGGCAGGCTGGAGTGCTCTCCAGAGTCCCTCATGTAATCATCTGGGTCCCTATGACTGAGAAAAATCCTTCTGCTTTCAGCAATGGCATCGACAGGCTGATCCTGGTGCATCTTGTTGTAGGGGGTTAATCAAGATAGTTCTGCCTCCAGCTGCCTGCTCAGCCCTTGCACACAAGGTCACTCTGGCTGGAACAGGGTGACAGAAATGTGTCTTGCAGTTCCCAACTGGTGCAAACATCCTTCACCCACCATGATACCCAGAACATGGCATTAAATTGTTTCTGCTGTCCCTGGTTTGTCATGGAGGGGAGAGCTGGAATCAGAAGTGCCTTTAAATAGCTGTAATTATTTATTTTTGGGTAAATGAATCACAGCCCAAAGCTACATGAGCAGGATCTTTTGGTGGATGAGAACCATTTGACTGTTTGTTTTTTATGGAGCTTTTCAAGTATTTGACATTGCAATTCTATATTCCCTTAATATAATTTTTCCAGGAATTGTGTACACACATACATGTCCAATATATGTGTGCATGACTAAGCAAACTCAATTATGTGAAATCTTGGTTCTTAAGAATTAAAACCACAATGTGTTTGGATCTGAATTGTTCCTTAGAGGCTCTTTTGGTTTTGAACTGGGCTGTGATGCTGAATGTTTTCTTTCTTCTGTACTTTCTTTGAAACTTTTTCATTCAGACGTTTAATCTTTGTTGTTTTTTTCCTGCTGAGTGGTTTTGTCTTGCCTTTTTGTGGCTTTCTTTGATTATTCCTTTGTGTCCTAGTTTTTTCTTAGAAGTTAAAAATGTATTATTTCTTTTAATTTTATTCTCTTGTTCCTTTGTTTTTTTAAGCACTAGTTATCACCAATTCCAAATATCATAAGGCTGTGATTATTCCAAAAATCATGAATGCAGTTCAAGGTGGAATTTAGCTGAGCTATGTGTCCAGATTTTTGGTAGTCAGTTCGTGCCTGAAACAGAAGTTACAAGGGCTCCAAGTGGCTTCTGGAAAGTTACTTCTGTTATGATGGATGTCACTATGACTTAGAAGCCAGACCTCTGCTTCAGAGCATTGTGTGCTCATCTTGTTTTTTAATTAAATGTCAGGATCTCAGTTGTGAAGATCAAAATGATTCCTTCTTTCAAGTTCTGTTGGGAAGGAGATAGAGTGTTTGTTTTTGTTTTCTCTCTTGATGAGATAAGGTTCCCTTTTCATCTAAATGTTAAGACTTTTCATGCCTGACTTTGAAGACACAAATAAAAAGGAGTGGATGAAACCATTCAGACACAAAGAGATTTTTGATCAGGCAGTTATTGAAATCATGGAGGGGAAAATCGTTGCACTCTAGAATATTGTATACATGATCTACTGAAGTGGGTTTTTTTTAAGACTGATGAAATTACATACATCACAGATGGTATTATCTTATAATAATATAACAGCTAAAACTTTAAGCAAGAGCAGTGTTTAGAAACAGAATTTTAGCCCATAAAATCCACTAGTTATACTATAATGAAGTTTGTGAGCTCTTCAGCAGCAAGTCTCTCAAAGGGAATGGGCAAACATGCTTTGTGTGTTGTGATCACAATATCTCTGGTAAATTTAGAGGTCAAAAGGGAGGATTTTGGAGAGCAGAAGTGGGGACAGCAACTCTGCCACTTTCCTTTAAACCTAAACATCTGTTGCTATGGAAACGCCGGGGCCTGGTGCTGGAGCAACAGGAATTGTCACTCTGTCCCGAGCAGCAGAGCTGGGCTGGCGGGGCAGGACCCCGCCGGCAGCTCCGCGGTGCGGCCCGAGCCGTGCCCGGTGTCCCCGCCCGGAGCGCGGAGCGGCGGCCGCGGTTCCCGGGCTGCGGGAGCGGGGCCCGGCGGCTCCGAGCAAAGGCCGTGGCGGGGGCTCCCGGCGTGTCCCGGCCCCGGATCTGACCCCGACCCTGACCCCGACCCCGACCCCAGCCCAAGCCCAGCCCCCGATCCATCCCCGGCGCCGGCGTCGCCGTTGTTTATCCCCGGCCGGAGCCGCCGGGAGCAGCTTTGGGCGGATTTCCACTGAGTGGCGCTGAAGCACGTTTTAATGCAGCAAAAATGAATTAATACAAAAATAGTAAGAGACACGATTTACCGGATTATTTTTAAAAGCGACGACAATGACCACCTCCAAAAAATCCGCGATCCCCCCTCTTCTCCCTCCTCTCCCCGGCCGTGGGGGAAAGGAGGACGGGCGGAGGGACGGGGACCGGGCAGTGCCCGCTTGCCGGGCTGAGCCGTGCCCGCTGGGGCAGGGCAGGGCAGTGGGGAGGCTTCGCCTTCCCTCCTCTCTCCCCTTCCTCGGGGCCGAGCCATTCCGCGCACAGCGGCCTCCCAGAGCCCCTCCAGCTGCCGGTCCCGCCTCCCAGCCTCGCCTTCCCCCTCCCCACTTCTTTTTTCTCTCTCTCTGCTGGCGATCAGGTGTCTGTTGCCTTTTTTTTTTTTTTTTTTCCCTTTTTTTGAGTTGTTTCCCCGGGAAAAAAAATTAGGCAGGAAAAAACCCCAGAAGGTACCGAAAGGAGATGATCGTAGAAGAGCCCTCCTTCCCAGGAAGAGCAACGTGCTTTGAATGAGGCTTCCCAGCCTCTTCCACTCCGTCTCACACACTCTGTCACTCTGCCTCTCGCTTGTGCACACTGTTGGTATGCGACCTCGGAGGCGACTGCTCCGCCACCCCTGCCTGGGGAGCCGCTGACAGCCGGCGATTGAGCCAGCCCCCCTTCCTTTTTTTTTTTTTTTTTTTTTTTTTCCCTGCTTTTGCAAACACACGCACACCCCCAAAGCACATTTAATGCTGATCCACTCAGACGCCATTATCAGGGGTACGTCTTCGTGGAGTGTTTTGGTTAATTTTTTTTTCTCTTCTATTTTTTTTTCTTTCCCAACACTGGATGGTGCAGCATTCCCGGGGCCTGTGGTGTTACGGCTCGATTGCGTTTTATTATTTATTTATCTATCTTCTTTCTTCTTCCTCTCATCACTCCCCCGTTGAACCCCCCGGCTTCTCTCCGGGTGCCGGTGCAGAGGACCGGGGAGCAGGATCCCTCGCTCTCCTTCCCACTGACGTGGGACTGATCCTCACCCGCGTGTAGCATGCTGTAGCCAAAAAAGAAGAGAGGAGGGGAAGAAAAAAAGAAGCGGCTCTCTTGCCCTCCCTCTCCCTCGTTTCCCGCGGATTGACTTCATGGCTTCACTGTACCAGCGGTTCAGCGGGAAGATCAACACCTCCCGCTCGTTCCCCGTTCCCCCCGAAGCGAGTCACCTCCTGGGCGCCCAGAGCAGCGAGGAGGACGGCGCTGCCGGCAAGACCCCGCGTCCATTGCAACAGGAAGGCAGCCGGCCCCGCTTCCAGTACCAGTCGCGAAGTGACTGCGAGGAGGAGGATGTAAGCGCCGGTGTCGTTCGCGTGGGGTTGGGTTGGGTTTTGGGTGCCCCCTCCTCCCCGCCCCCTGTCCTGCGGGATGGCTGTGTGCCCCTCTGAGCTGGCAGCGATTTCTTGCGGTTTGTCCGCTCTTCTTTCCAGGCGGGTCTTTGCGCTGCTCTTCTTGCCCTGAAGTGCCGGGAATAGTACGGGACGGAGCCCGCTGGGAGTCGAGCGGAGCCAGGACTCGCCCGCCCCCGCGCTGTCCCCGCAGCTCTCCCCGTTACCTTGAGCAAGAGCTCCTTGCGCGGCTCTCCGCTCCCGTGGAGCGGGGCTGGGGGCACGGGGTCAGCACCTTAGGAAACGCCAAGTGCCAGCTCTGTCCTGATGCCCCCAAGCTACGCGACAAGGCTCCCCACCCCCCCCCCCCTTTTTTTTTATTTTTTTTTTTTTTAATTTTTATTCCGTATTTTACCCTTTAACACTCTCCCGGGGCAGAAGTCTTCACCTTGTCCCTCCCTCCTCGCTTTCCTGTCAACCTCCTCCTAACCTGACAGCAGGGAAACTTTTTAGCCCCTGAGCAGCCGTTGCTGGGTCTCTCTGTCCCCCCTCCTCGCTGGCCCTGGGTGAGCCCCTGAGGGGACGCTGGAAACTTCGGCCGCGCACCTCCCGCTCCTTTAAAGGGTGCATCTGCATATCGCCTTAGTAACGAGTGACTAAAGCAGGCCGCTGGCTGCCTGCTGTGTCCGATGGAGTTAAACTAGTCTGGGTCGATTGCTCCTGGTTCTTTCGGGGTGGCGAGGAGGGGGACAGACTGAGAGAACAAGGGCCAGTGATAGATCAAAACATGTGGCTCCGCATGGCTGGCTGGTGTTAGGTTTGCAGAGGGATTTGAGTGCTTTCTGCCTCTGTGGAAGCACACACAAGGGGAAGCAAATGGCTGCAGTTGGAAATAATGTTTGTGTCTGTTAAAAATACTTCTTGCCCGAGTGGGACGCGTTAGCTTTGCAGCAGGGTTTAGCTTTGGCTCTGGGAGCCTTCCCAAGCAAGGCACAGCTTCAAGCCGCAACAGCAGGGCTGCTTCACTCGGAGGAGAGACTTGTGTATGCAGGGAAATGTCCTCGGATTATCTTTTAAATCCCTGTCCATTCTCCCCTCCCTTCGTAAAGACTTTTGTGGACCACAGAGCAAGTGCACTTCTGTCAGCGATGGGGCCAATCGACCTAAACCTCTCCCCGAGGTGACTGAACGCTGACAGCCCCGGGGGACAGCAGTGACAGGGGCCCGATCTGACTCTTCCCTGTGACCTGCTCACCGGCAGCGATCTTGGCACTGCTGCCCCTTGGCCCTGGCCAAGCGCAGGAGGACACCGGGCCCTTCCCCGGGCGCTTGCACCCACTCGTGACTCTCTCCCGGTGTGGCTGGGGACACGGGGCCCTTCCCGGCCGTGTGCTGAGCTCTAGGTGTCGCTGCGAGCCAGCGGAGTGCCACCTCCAGGGCTGGGCTCAGGCACATTTTCCTCATTGTTTTAATTTCGCTTTCCTGGACTTGCAGACAGCAGATGTCTGGAGCCGCTTCTGTGGTCACCAGAAGCGCTGACTGCGGAGGCAGAGGAAAGCCTGCAGTTTAGCATGTGCGAGTGATTTCCGCTGACAAGCTCCAAAATAATAATAATAATAATAATAATAATAATAATAATAATAATAATAATAATAATAATAAATAATAATATCCTTTAAGGAAAGTTTTTCTCTCTTTCTTTTTTTTTTCTTTCTTTTCTTCTCCCCTTCCCTCCCTCCCCGATCCATTCCGAGGTGTGTGAGTGAAGAGTACTGCTGGGCCCTGTCGAGGGACACTGCTGTCTGTGCCTGCCTAGTGTCTTCTGCAACGAAGTGCAAAAAAGTGTGGCCAGAAGCAGGGGTTTGGGGTGACTCCTTAACGCACGTGGACACTTAGTATGAATTGTTTCTAAAGGGGGCAACCTGTCTGAGAAAGTTCTCTAGATTAGGTCGGCAGTTCACAGGGGCGCCCTTCCAGCAGAGTCTGGGAAACCTGAGCTGGTGGTCTCTGGCAGAGGGTCGTTCAGGTCGGGAGGATGAAGTCGTGACAAACCAGTGGAAATGGCCTTTAAATCGTGTGTTTCGAGGAGCGGGGTCCGGCCCGCGGGGCCAGGCGCCGGCAGGAGGGGGCGGGACGGCTGGAAGTGTCCGCGGTGCTGAACCGGAGCGGAGCGGGGCTGGGGAGCTGTCCGGGGTGCCGAACCCCTCTGTCCCGGTCAGAGGAGCTGTCCGGGGTGCCGAACCCCTCTGTCCCGATCAGAGGAGCTGTCCGGGGTGCCGAACCCCTCTGTCCCGGGTCAGAGGAGCTGTCCGGGGTGCCGAACCCCTCTGTCCCGGTCAGAGGAGCTGTCCGGGGTGCCGAACCCCTCTGTCCCGGGTCAGAGGAGCTGTCCGGGGTGCCGAACCCCTCTGTCCCGTGCCAGGGTGAGCTGACAGTGACCTCTCGCCCTTGTCTGTGGCGAGAGCAGCAGAGACAGAGTGGCAGCAGTCAGGCTCGCTCAGGATGAGCAAATGCAGCCCTGGGCATGAGACCCTTGAGGAAAGGGGGAAAGTGAGCCAGAGAGCTGGCAAAGACCATGGGACAAGTACAAGGAGAGTGGTCTGTGCAGGGTGCCAGGAGTACATGCAATTGCTCATCGTGGGGAAGGGCTTAACGAGACAGCACTGGAAACTCTTTCCTAAGATTAGATTTCTATTTTCTGTTTTGCACAAGTGGGACATTCACGTTGTCTTTCATCTTTTGACATCAATGTAGTAGGAAAATCCAGAACTGAAACATATAGAAACAAAGGGTTTTCTCACTTCTCACACTTGGAAATATCAAAGCAAACCTAAGAATGAGACTGTTCTGTTCCTAACTTTATCATGTGATTAATAATAGGGAGAGAACTGAGTGTATTTTATGGGTTACTGATGATGACTTTTCCTATTGAAATATGTGCGGTGTATTTTTAAGCACCAGCACAGACTTCAATGCAGAACAAAACAGAGGAAAAGACAGGATGTTGCCTTTGAAGGTCACAGTATTGTAAGTAAGCATTCTGTCCACTCGAAGTATTACTGATGGAAAAATACTGCTTGAAATCTATAAAGAGTTAAAAGGAGGTAGTAACTCCCTATCAAAATTCAAATCAAAACCAGTAATGATTTTCTATGACAACTGTGACTTACAGACACCATTGAGACACACTTGAGAACATTGTTTTAGTAGCAGAAAAATACAGCAAAGTAGAGGTCACAGCATTCTTTAGAATTTTAAATAATTACATGAAAAATATATACAGGTCTATGAAAAATATGTACATAGTAGATCTAACTATGGAACAAAACCTGGATAAAATCTTGCAAATTTTTCATGTTAATTATTCATCTGATGAGACAATCATGTTATTTACAAGAGGAGTAATAAGGAAACTAGGTTCTGTATAAATGACCCCAGAAAAACACTTCCTAGTTGGTTCTGTGGCATTATTGATATTAAACTTACTGCAGCAGCTCTAAATCAAATTCAGATGACATATTTACCTTGTTATAAGATTAGCTTTTCACTACATTTATTTAGATGAGGAAACATCTCTGAGAACTCTTCATTCAGTTTAGTGTAGTGGTATAGCAGGTTGTGAACAATTTTGTTAGCATAATTCTCTTTTTTAGATTGATGAGGTTACCTTTTAAATGATAATTTTGATTGGTTTACCATTTAGACCGATGAGATAAATGTTTTGCATATTGTACAGTGGAAGGGATTTTCTCCTACACTTTGATTTGAGAACTGTTTTCCCATAAAATAGAGCTTCTTCATCTTTTCCAGGCTTCTTTCTTGGCATCACAGTGATTAATGAGTTTAATTTTTGCAGGCAACTGCCAGGAGGTGCTGAGTAAGATGTATCATGCTGATTGTGTGTAATGCCGCTCCTTTTAATTACTGGGATGATAACAATGCATTAATCAGGTGCATAAAAAATTCAACACTTTCCTGTATCGTGGAATATTGATCCATTTTATAAGTCACTCACAGAAGTACTTTTTAAAGTGAATTGATAAGTTATCTGTTCAAAATATTGAATCCTCTAGTGAAACGTAACATTTTTTTTAATATGAAAAGCCACATGGTGCAATCTTACAGGTTCATTACTTAGCCAAAACTCTTATTGGCTTTAATAGGAGACTTAAGCATATAAAAAAAAGCCACTCCCAAAGTACAAAAGCTTTCATTCCTCTGAATATTCTTTCAATAACTGAATTCTGAATATTTCTTTCTTTTCTGCACTAGCTTAAAACTACTTTTGGCCATACTTTATTAGTTCTGCAATTGATTATTCAGACTTATTTACCTTTTGAGAAGTTTTTCATTAAATATAAATACAGATAGTTTTGAGATGCCTCAGTAAAACTGTGTTTTGTGTTTGAATAAATTAAGGATTTAGTAATTCAAATATCCTTTGTGAGTCTGAGGAAGTGAAAATCAAAGCCATCAATTAAAAAAAAAAAAAAGTAATTTGGTACGTCAGACTTGCTGTTGCATGTAATTGAAAGTTTTAATTTTCAGTTCATTATTTCTCTAACAGGAACAGATATTGCCTCCTAGAAATGTGTGTCAGGGACAGAACCCTCAGAAATATTGAGGCCTGAGCTTCAGGCAACAGGCATTTCAAAATTGGGCTGTTTTTCTCCTAAAGAGATGAAAGGATTGATTGTATAGAGGAGTCTGTGGGACTGCAGAAACCCTGACTTTGTTGTAAGCTGTAAAAACATGAATTGTAACCAGAAGTCTATCTATAGATCTGTACTGCTGTGTGTATGGGCAAAACCAACTGTTTAAGTCTGTAAGAATCTCCTGTTCTTAAGTCTATAAGGTTCTCCTAGAATCTTCTTGGTGAGTTCTTGGATGCTGAACTCAGTTATCCTCCAGCCACTGAGATGCAGAGAATGGGAATGGTTATTTCTGTGGAAATAGTTAGGCCTCGCTGACATTCTGTAAGCTCACCTTTTAAAATGAATAAAAATTGCAGCTTACTTCCTTCAAAATGTATAGTTACAAACCTTATTAAAATCATGGGTTATATTTGCACAGAAGCTCATCATATATTTTGTGATTACTGAATACTGGACACTGATCTGCAAGTGATACACTTTTTACACTTCACTTTGATGGCTATATCTATAGTTAAACTTATGATATTTGCTGCCAGTTTAAAATCTGCCTCTGTTTCTGCAGTCTTCACTAGCCATGATGATGATGCACACACTAAAAAAATCTACCAGAGAAAATGTATTTTTAAGTATTCAGAAATAACTGTGTGGAGAGGCTGAATCATCTCTCTAATAGTAGTGCGCTGTGCCATAGGCTGGGGTGCTTCCCATGGAGTACTCAGCTCATGTTATTTCTCTTTCTGAGCTGGGAGCTCAAGTGCAGAAAGCAGAGGCTGAGCCCAGGGTTGGAGCAGCTCAAGTTGGTTTCCAAGGGGTTTTAAAAACATAGGAGGTGGGAAAAGAAAAAAAAAAAAAAAAATCTGTGACTATTCTCCACCAGTTTGTGTATTTTTGTTTCAGGAAAGGCCAGACTGAAGGCAGTCCTTAGGGTATGTATCACAGCTTGGAAAATGCTCTTTGGGAGTCAGCAGATTTTGTCCCTTGAAATAAAAAGCTTTACATTAGTTTGAGCTAATATATTTATGCTTGTGCTTGTGCAGCAAAATCTCCCATTGTAGTTCGTTAACCGCAGGTTGATTTTTCGGGGATTTTTGCCTGATGTGCAGGGCGATTCCTAGCACGTTGCCGTGAGGTGCGAGCATTTTCATCCCGTGACCAAGGGGTGGCAGCGTGTGGTGATCACAGCGTTCCTATGGAGCCCTTGGCTTTTCCTTGCTTTTACAGGGAAGCATCAACCACCCACTTGTTTACACACTCACACCTACACGTGGGGGTTCTTCAACTCCATCCAGCTTTCTCTAGGTCTGATGGAACTGGAGGCAGTTTTGTAATTCTCTTTTTCACCTTCTGGTGGAAATACTTGTTTTCAAAGCTTATAAGAAATGGTTCAACAATACTTTTAAGTACATGGAGGAAGGAAGAAACAAACCTTCCTTCTAAGGAAATGTTTTCTCTTTTCTCCCAAAGGAAAGAAAAAAAAAAAGCCAATGTTTTCCCAAAAGCCTTTTTCGCTCATTTATTTTTACTCATTGGTTATGATACAGTGAGTCTTTTCAAAAGTACACGCAGAAAATTTAGGTTTGTCATTTCAAGGTGTTTCAAAAGATTTGTGGTCAAGCGCAAAAATACATACTGGAATATATTTCCTAGTTAGATGCACAAATACTTATTTTGGATTATCTTTTTTTACTTTGAAAATATTGTGTATTCATTGAATTGTGGGTGTTTGGTGCTGGTAAGATTCAGTGTGGGTGAGTTAACTGAGTTAAAGCAAATTTTGAATGTGTGCATTCATCTATAGGAATAGATCACAGTGCCATAATCTTTACTGCCAGTATATAACTGTAAAAGAGAGTAGGAATGAGCATTGGGCTCATGGATGTTTTGCAGCACAGAGCAGTGCAGGAGGGAGCGGAGGGAGAGTGTGGTGGGACAATCCAGGAAAGTGTTCTGAAGGGGGAATGGGCAGTGGTTGCTCTGTAGTGGAAAGAGAAATTCTTCACAACATCAGTGTTTGGGAACAAAAATTTTCCACATGGAACCAGAGCTTTAATTACATCTTAATTTTTAAGCACTTTAATTTAGAGATATTTCATAGTTTATTTTGTTAAAATAGCACTTGAAAGTCTTCCCAAAGATTACAGCAAAGATTAATGCAATTTTTAAGCCTCAGGGAACTTGCAATATGGACTCAGGGGGAGAGGTAGAGAGGGGTCTGGACCTCATTCATTCTGCAAACATTTAAATTTACACAGACATACTGAAGTGTGTGACGTAATTTGAAAAGGGCCAGTTTTGCGACTGCTGAGGAAAACTGAATATGTTTTTTAATTGTTTACCACTTACAAGGTGTAAATTATTTTACTCTAAACAAGGTGTTTGTTAGTAGAGCTCAGCTATTACTTAGATTCTTCCAGGAGTTGCAATCTCTGTGCCTTTTAAAACTGCAATTATTATTATTATTATTATTATTATTATTATTATTATTATTATTATGTTCACTTTGCAGATGGAAAATTGGAGGCTGAGGAGTCACATGGACAGTTCATCTCAGCTCTACAGCAGTGATGGTCTGCTGTGGCTCAGCCGTGTGAGCTATTGCAGTTTCTGGTTCTGGGCCCCAGGGGCTTTAAGGCTAAAAATTGTTCCAGTTATCACCATGGATATTCTTACAGGTGTAAAACTAATTGTGAAGTCTGGCACATTTAAGTCTTTGCTGTATCTAGCACCCATTTCTGACAGTTTTTTTCTAGCTCTTCAAGGCTTTGGAGTTTGCTTTGAGCAAAAGGAGATTTAAAGCATCCAAAAGGAAGGACAGGAGTATCTTAATGCTTTCATTATAATATTTCAGGGAGGGGGTGGTTTGGGGCTTTTTATATTTCTTTTCTGTATTTGTCAATAGCATCTGCTCCAGCATTTCAAGCAGATTTCAGTCTAGGCAGAACTCAAAAGCAAATGCAAATTTCTCCCCAGGCTTTCTCTTTTGGATATACAGAGCTACATGAAATGGAAATGCAGCAGTGGGAAATGCTCGGTAACCTCAGCTCCAGTTATACCACAGTCATTGATTTTAAAGTGTTTATGACAAAAGCATGTTTGTGCTCCTTATTTTCCATTAAAATAAGCTCAAACTCCCTATAAAAGAATGTAGCTGTGGTATTTTGGTCAGAGGAGAGATGAAACCCATGCAGATTGAGCAATTACAGATGTTGCTGCAGTCTCTAAGCCCTAGATCTGAAGCCACTTGGTGAGCAGATCCTGCAGGAGGTTTACACAGGGTCCCTGTGCCTGCTGCTTTCCTCCTGTTCTGGCAGGGGCAGAGGGAGAAGTCCAACAGCAGGAGGCTTGGTACTGCCTGTTGTCCCTTCTCAAGGGTATGAGCAGTGGTCTGCAGAGCCCAATCTCTACAGTTTGAGTCTGTGAACAAGAATTCAAGTGTCCTACAGTGCCTCTGGCTAAGGGGAATTAAAAAATGCTTTTATTTATAAGGCCAGCCTTTGGCAAAAGAAAAAGTATGACCTGCTAACAGTAGCAAAACAGACACTTGTGTTTGTACCAGGGTCACAGAAAAGGAATCTTGTGGCAGCAGCTGCTGGCTGGCAGGGTGGTGTTGGAGGTGGCTCTGGGGTGGAGGCCTCTTCCAGTTTTCTCCCAAGACTTCTGAATTCCTTATAAGCAATAGGGGCTCATCCATCCCTTCCTCTCTCCCATCCCTCAGCTCTGCCTCAAGGGAGAAGAGTTCTGTGTTTTTTTTGCACTGCTGGGAAGCCATGAGTCAGTTCTTCCTCCCTATCTAACAGGGGGCTGCTGGCAACCTTATCTCTCTGCCCTGGCACCTAAGGATGGATATCCCAGCAAAACCCAGATGGCTCCACTTCAGCCACTTCCCAGGGCCATTCCCTCAGGCATTGCAAAGTTCAGCTCCTGCCTGTGTCCCTGCCCTCCTCTCAGGACAGGCAGGTTGGGTTATCTTGTTTTTCAGGGGAAAGCACAAGCAGACTTGAGCAGAGAGCAAAGGGGATATTTGGATCTGCTCTAAATAGAGTTTGACCTCTTGCATAAGAGGCTGATTGTCCCAAGATAAGTTTATTGCATACACAGCTCTGAGATTTGCACAGATTGCTTGTGGGATTATGTTTCATGTGACTGTAGAATCCTATCTTTGTTTGTAATTTATTGCTTAATCTTTCCTCATGTTTCTGTATAACCTGTATTAAATATGATTTGGTTTTGATTTTGTTTTTCTATTTCTATTTCATCTAGGTGCTAGAAAAGAAAAGCAATATTTAAAAGACTGAACTTCTATTACTTTGTTCTCAGGGAAGCTGTAGAAATCAACAACCATGTTGCCATAGACACATAAATGCTTTATAGTGAACCAAATATTTTCACTTCTACTACTTTTACTGCTAGGCATATTGAATCTGAGTACTTTATTGATACAGTTCCTCTGCCTTCTCTATATTAACTTATTTTTCATTTTTTTCTTTTCTTTTTCTTTTTTATTTTTTTTGGTGTAATGCCAGATACAAGAGGAGACACATGGAGAAAACACCAAAGGTATTATAATGCTTCACAATGGTGTCTCTGATAAAGTGGGTGCTGTTGAAGCAGCTTCTTTGTTCCATTATGAACTGCAGCACAAACACTTGTCAGAACACATACAGTGAGTCATTGCAAACAAGAGTAATTAATTAACACTAGTTAAGCCAAGGTTTAGGATCACAGTAACCCCATCTATTGTACTTGCCTTGTTTATACTCTGTGTTTGAGGATGGTGAGATTGAAACAGGCTTCTTCAAGGAGTGGGCAATTCTCACTGGCTTCTGGGCACATTTGGATACCTTCTGTTGGAGGGGACATGGATCAGTGGTGGAGCACTGGAGTAAATATTAGGGAAGTCTTGCAGTTCCTGGGTCTGCCACTGACCTGCTGCATGACCATCAGCCAGTTATTCACCTTTGTGAGGCAGGACCTGCATCTCTTGGGCACCATGAAGGAATCAAGGCCGTGACTTCATTCATGGCTTCCTTGTGAAGGGTGTAGAATTAAATAATTTTTGCTTTGGGCCTAAAGCTTCAGGCTAAAAAGAACCCATGGACAGAAACATGAGATTATTAATAATTAGTAGTGCTGTCATTAATTCTGACAGTGGCAACATTTGTAGGAGCATTGCTAATAACCAAAACAGGCCCTCATTGTGCTTGTTTATGGTGGGCTAAAGGTCTCTCTCATTACAATGTTTCACAGTAACTGCCAGGAACTGATAATCACTATAATGCACATTTTTTCTTTTAGCTAAGAAAAGCTAATAAGCATCTGTAATTTTGAAAATGTCAGATTGAGCCAAAGTGCATGCAATTAGATAAGGATAATGTAGCAGATAATAAGAAGATACATGATAGTGGGTGAGCAGTTATCAGACTGTTGTGCTTTGGCTGCTAAAGTGCTTTGTGTCGTGGAAAAGGGAGCGGTGGTTGGTTGAGGGGAAAGATGCCAAGAGTTGTCACAAAGGGAAACGTGGGCTAATGTGGTCCTGGGGAAGCATGAACATGGATGTCAGGCTTTTGATAGAAGGAAGGGGTGTCTGGGTTAGAAGTCATGTACCTGGGAGGTGGGAAAGGCCACTGAAGAAAAAAAGGGAGGCAAATATGGAAAGGAAGATGGGCAGAATGGAGTAATTTGTGGTTGCTGTCCCTAAGGTTTTTTTTTTTTCTTTTTTCAAAGACTTTCTGCCTTCTGTGTGTGTGAGGTGTCTGGGCTGTTCTGGCAGCTTTAGTGTGCTAAGACCTTTCTGAGATTTCCTTTGCCGAAAAGGAGACACAGCCATGATACACTCATTAGGAGCCTGGGTGTGAATTTTCATTCAATGTCCTCAGTTTAATTTGCCTCTGGGGGAAAGATTGAGGTAGATTCTGGGAGCAAGATTAAAAACAAGAGGATGAGAAACAGACAAAGGACAAGGAAAAAGAAAAAAGAAAGAGGAAAGCCATGAGGCACAGAACTGGAAGCCAGCTGTGATAATAGTGGAAGATAAGGAATTTTATTTTTTTTTTTTTTTTTTTTTTTTTTTTTTTTTTTTTTTTCCTTTTGCTATAGGGCAAAATATTTTTTGTGGCTGACACAGAATATTCCATATTTGCCTTTTCCTTCTACTCAGCCTAATCTAGCAGCTCATTCTTGACAGGAAGGCAGGCTCTTTGTAATCTGGAAGACTGGACATTTTTGTCTGATGATTTTTCCTGAAATGTCTCTTCTACTCTTATTCCACCTCTCAAGAAGTGTTCTGGTGCCTCCACAGGGAAGAGATTAGAAGCCATTTTGGCTATATTTTGGTTCTATGATAACTTTTTCTATTTTTTTCTTTTTAGAATTCACCAAATACTGATATCTTTATAAAATACCTGACAGAAAAGCTGTATAGTTCTCTCCTCCTCTATAATGTCTCTAAGAAGGTATTCTATGAATGCTTAACTTGTGACTAGCTGTGTAATGTTACACCTGCAATCTTAGGAAAAAAGTATCCTTATGATATGTTTGAAATGTGAATAACAAATTTAAGGTGTATTTTGTCACTTAGAAAACACTTTACATTTCAGTTTACACCAGAATATATTCTCTTTTTTTGGTGTACTTTCAGCCTAGATTAACTGTGTTTGCATTACAGGGTTGCATAGAAGCATGTGTTTGATGTTTGGAGAGGTCTCTAGGAGAACCATAGAAATCACAGAATTGTTTGGGTTGGAAGGGATCTTAAAAATCATCTTTCCCTTGGGCAGGAGCACCTTCACTGTCTGTGACCATTTAAATTCGGGGAGGGATTGAAATTCTCTTCCCATGAATGTTCAGAGAAGGTAACAGCACATTCACAGGATGTAAATTCAGAGAACATATAAACATGGCCCAAATGGTTATTCCTGTTATTGTTTTGTTCTATTCTTACAATTCAGTCATTAGCAAGTTATTTGTTCCTCAGTAAGTTGTTCTCCCCCAGGCGATGGGCAAACTTGATCTTAGAGGAGAGGCAAAAGAGAGGAAATCCTCTTTCTTGTCCATGTTGGGTCATGAGGGAACATTTCCTTTCTCCCAGAGGTGCTCATAACAGCTGCACAGCTCTGTGGTGGCTCTCTTCTTTTTGGATGAGCTACAGAGAGGTGCCTCATGGCACTGGGCAGAGGAGGTGAAGGTCAAGAGCAAGGTTAAAGCCAGTTTAATCATACTCAGTAAATCTGCATGTGAAATCCCTCAAATTATAACCATGTTCCTTCACTGTCCCTCCCTGCGTGTGCTAAGCTGGAGCTCTCCTGGAAATGGGCTTTTGGCAGATAGCATATGGCCCTTGGGCTGGAAGGATGCCTGAGAATGCCACAGTCAGCTTTGTAACTGTGCAGCTCTGTGCAAAATGTAGGGAGCAGCAGTGTGAATCGGAGGATTGAATTTGCTCTAAAAGTTCCACACAAGGCCCCTCTTTTGCTGAAGACAGATTGTGCCAGTCCAACCTGAAAAACTGTAATTTAATTTGAAAGCACCGTTCTGCTTTCCTTTCAGCTGATCTCGATTGGTGACAAGCCATAAAATTTCTCTGTGGTCCGCTGAAGTTTAATAGATGAGAATTTCCTAACTTCATAAAATGATTAAAAGCACTCCAAAGGTATACTATTTGCAAGGCTTCTGTGAGACAACTCAATCAGCAGGCTCCAGGGCCCTTTGTGAAAGGTTTGGTGAGCATTGCTTGAAAGGCAGATTGCTGAGATAGGTCATAATTGAGGGAAAGACTAATAAACTGCAAGACTTAAAGAAAAAAAATGATAAAGGATATGTGTGACAGAGGTTTTTCCTATTTGCCACAATGCTGTGAAGATTAATTTTACAAGGATCAATGTGTCTAGCAGGGATAAGTGATAACTGTGGGGCTCATTTTGGCAGCAGCCCACTCCTGGGTTTTTCTTTAACCCAGCACCTTGGACAGCACTGAAAAGCAGAGAGGAGCAGTTTGGTTTGTGTGTACAGCCTGTGTCTCATCTAGAAAACTCATCTTCCTCCAGCATGTTGGATCATAAACCAAAAGCTGAATCCACTTTCATCAAGTGTTTGTAAGTAATGAACCATTTCAGGACTGCTCTGATCTGCCCAGGGCATTTCTACAAACAGAAGAAGAATGATTTATGGTTGATTGTGAAATATATGTTGGGCATTAGGGACTGCCTTCCCTCTCTCCCTCTCCCTCCTTTCACATGGGCTGGCTGTGACTTTCCAAACAAACAAGAAAATGTGACTGTTTTATTTCTCTATTCCATTTGTTTTCGTGAATGTGAAGCAGAGGCTAGTTAAGGGGTAAATGGGCAACCAGATATTTGGAAACTGAGCCTCTTAACCTCAGTTTAGATACCCCAAATTTCTAAGATTGGGTGAAGAAATCTAGTGTCAGCTTTTAATCAAATGGGTTATTTGAGAGTTTGTCTGCTGACATTGCTGAACTTTCTGATGAAAACTTAGAAAATGTCTCATAGTTAGTGCTACTTCTCTTTTCTTCCTCTGGAGCTCAGAGAATTCCAGTGAGGTACAGCACCAAAATATGTTCTTTATACCACAGTGACATAATCTTCAGAGTTTCCAAACATAAATTTGTGTGTTGACTAAAAGATGAAGAGGCTTTTTATACTTAATAGGTCTTATCAAAGCAGGAGGTTAGAATTTTCTTGACTTGGGCTCTCCCTTCTGCTGATAATGATGGAAATGGAGAATCCGTCCATCTTCAGAATATCTATCTGAAAGTTTCATTGTCAGACTGAGGCATTTTCAGCATTTTTCTTGGTCAGCTTCAACAATCACTCATTCTCATTTATTCAGGTCAATGGGCCCTTCTCTGGAGACAGTAAAGTTTTTTAAAATGAAGGATATTGTTGGAATAAGAATTGATGGCTCTGATCTGGTCATAAATTGTTTTAGGCAGGAAATAACAAGATTTTCATGATCTTGAGCATTGAAGTATTGAAAGAGTCTTCTAGAAAGACTGGGCAAAGATAAAAGTTATATCTAGCTTTAAGCTAGATCTCAGAAATCCTACTTTTATGGGATTGTATACCTCCCCTAAGAAGCAGAGAAAACATAAGGGCCACTTTTTCAACTAAATCTATTGAAATTTTGCATGAGCCAGTGAAGAGGTCTCTGCCTCCACCTAGGTAACAGGAACTCAGTTTTGATTATACAGGCTAAACATCTTTTCAGAGAATCTCCAGATGAGGTAAAGGTTATCAGACTCTGTGTGTGTTTAAAAAAAATAATCACTGTCAAATGGGTTATACAGTGCTGAATCTGTCCTTTGAATGTATTTTTAAGATAGTTCAGTCAGGTTTATTTGAGATTCCCTTGATTGCTGCATTTCAAACAACTTGTGTCAGATGTCTATGATATTTCTCTAAACATTTCCAGCTATCTCCCCTGTAGGCCAAACACTTTTTCATTTCCAGAGGGAAGATGTCAAGAGGTCCGTCACTAGGAGGGCAGCAGCATCTTTAGACATTTATGCTGCAAATATTCTGTGGGAGAAAATCTAATTCAGTGCAGTTCTTTTACTGTTGTAGAATTGTAGGTTCTTTTTTTTTTTGGTTGGCTTTAGCATTTCTACACAGTGTCCCAGAGTCCTTCATAAACAGTAGCTTTGCCTATCTCCATAACAAAGACAGTTTGCAAAGAAAAGCCTATGGATGAGAAACTCAGAAGAATATCAGACAGTTTGTTTTCTGTTATAGGACCACTATAGTGTATGAACATTATCTTCAGACTACCTGAGCTGTAGATTTTAAGAGAATTTAATAGCTCAATACATTCAAATGATCGCAAACACTGACTGGGTATTCTCCTTTTTAATAAAAATCATCTCCAGGCCATAGGAGCAGTGCTGCTCATGTGACAGAAATGCCCAGCTGCAAACACACAAGTTCATAAAGTGTCTCTGTGAGTCACAAACAGGCAGAGCAAGAGTTCACTTCATGTGGGAGCACACCTGGTGCTCTCCAATGGCTCATTGCACTCTATGGGTTCACAGTGGGTTTAACATGCGTTGGAATGTTTGAGTAATGAAACACAAATTGTTTTAGAGGCCCCACCTGGAGGAGCAAAACTGCCCATTACTCTGTGGCATTTGTCTGGTGAGAAGTCTGGAATTGGTTCTCAGCCTTGTTCCAAGCCCCATTTCCCAGGCTGAACTCTTGGCTGCTGCTGCAGACCCAGGAGGGGAATCCTCTCTCCTGTCCTTTCTGAGCACAGCAAACACAGAAGAGTTGGAAAGAAAACTGAGGAAAAGTGAGCATGGCTGGGTGTGGTGGTGGTGGTAAAAGTGCTAGGATAAAGGGCTGTGCTCCTCAGCAGATGGTGAGTGTAAAAATTACCCAAGAAGGGGTACCACAGGCAATGCTAGGCAATTCCTGTTAGCTTCTTCCCCTCAGTATCCCTAGTGCTGATTTTTCAAGCTCACAGTGGGCTCTAAATGTTGCCAGTGTAGGAATGGCTCGTGAGCAGCTGTGCCCTTTGCTGTGTGTGGCCCTGAGCACTTGGGAGAACTTGACCCATGGCACAGAGTGGTTTAATGCAGCCACTTCTCCAAATCAAGTGATGACACACATACGTGGGAAGAGGTTTGATGTAGCAGCACTGCTCTGAGGCAGCAAATTATTCCAGCACTGGGAGAGGAGAAGGGCATTCTCCTTTTCCGAGCAGTGCAGGAGGGGAACAGCAGAAGTGGTGCTTTCTGGAGTGGGTGCTGAGGGAAGCAGTGACAGTGGTGCTCTGTCAGTGTGGGTAGAGGCAGAGGATGCAGGTGACAACTTTGCACAAGAGCACAGGAGTGGACTGTGTGCTCAGGACAGCAGTGATGTTGATGGGGTGGAAATTGCCAAAGTAACCTCCAGGTCTCTCATCCCAGCAGCAGAGGGAACGCAAACTGCACTTGAGCAGTAAGTCAGCCAAACCCATGGCTGTGGCACATGACTGGGAGTTAGAAAGCTGGTTTCTCTTCCTGTGTGGCATTTATTTTTTCAGGAACATTTAAATCCCTAGGTTGTATTGGGCAGATTTTCCAGAAGATTTTGGTTATGCAATAAAAGCCATCTGATATTGTTTCTACACTGCTGTTAAGATGAAGTGTTCTTGTTATATCCTATAATCTTAGTTGAGCTTTCTGTTCTTGATGGTTTTTCTAAGCCCTGGGCTAAAAGGCATTGTGTTAGAAATTATTCACCCAACAAAATGTCCAAAATGTGAGGCACTAAATCTTTTTTTATTTTTCCCTACTTCTCAAGACAGCAAAGATCAAGCAGTAGAGCTCATACTGCTTCGAAGTGCTAATATGTGTTGAAGACTCAGGATTTTTAAGGTTATTTGAGTTGGAATTTCACATGCCACCAAAAACAGAGTCGATCTAAATCAGTGCCTCCCCAGGGCTGTGTGCACCCAAGGGATGAGGGTCCCTTGTGCTAAAGCTGTGCAGGGTACGCAGACCTGAGGGTACCAAAAGCACTTTGTTGCACTGATGCAGTGCAAGCTTTCAGTTGCTGATCGTTCTCATTAGTCAGAACTAATTTATCTACTGATTACTCACCCTGCTGTAAGCTTTCATTTTGCTGATAGAGGTTTTTCAGGGCTCCTTTAGATGCCTCTGCATGGTATTACAATATACATCAGAGGAATCACCACTCAAAAAATATCAACAGTGCTGGGCTAGTTGTTGCTAGAGAATTTCTTCATTCATTTTTTCTTGTGTTCATTACTCTAATTTCCTTGAGCATTTTGTGCATCTTTAACTAAATGATTGCATGTCACTGTGGTTGTGTTTGGTTTTTTTTGCACAGGACCCCTCTTCCTGTGCTCACAGTCCTTTAATGAAAAGCTCTTCAATGTTTGATTTTCTGCCCATTGTTTAATATATGGCCTTGGGCCTTAGTCTGTACTCTTTTCAGACACTGTTTAATTTTCTCTTGCACTCTTTTCTAGCATTTACTGCCACAATTTTTGAATGCTTTTCAAAGCCTAATAAATTTATTTTCATGGGACAGCTGCTGAACATGAGGAGGGGTTTATTCCTCTGAGCTAAGGAACAATTCCTAATGTATCCTAAGTACTGAGAGGTAAAGACTATTTTTGTGAGAGTCTAAAACACAGATCTGTGATCTCAGTGGCAGTGCTGACCCTCAGCATTTCTCAAATAGTATCAAAGTCCCAGAGGTGAACATTTGTGAAGTAAGTAACACTGCAGTGCTCGCTTAGCAAAATTCAGCTTCAATGTTTTGCCCAGCATCACAGAATCTGGCTGTATGAGAAACAGGGAAATCATCTGTGTCTTCAGCACGTCCTGCTTAGTCATGAAATTCTCCCTCCTCCATCTTTCCAGCTCAGCACTTCATTTACTGCACGCTGCTGCTTTCCAGTCGTGCATGTCACCATGGGCCCCACTGACTCCCTCAGGAGGGCTTTGCATCAGAAATCCCTGAGTGCTTGAGGATGAGGCTAAATTAAGGTTGCATTGCACTGTATGAGTCCCAAAAATGCACTGTGCTTAGAGTTAAAGCAAGACTTACAGGGAGAAGTAATATCTTTTATTAGGGTAACTGGTCTTGTGGGTAGAAAAACTTTCAAGTGCATGAGCCCTCCAGATTCCTCTCACATGAGCTGACTTCCTCCTAACAACTGCACCTCTTTTATATTCCCAGCTGAGCATACAGAAACAGCCCCCTCTTACAAAAGCAAGCAGGAAAACAAGAGGTGGCATTACCTGACAGCAAATGGAGTCCCCAGTGGTTCATTAGTGGATTAAATGCAGGAGAGTGACCACAGACCTTTGAGTTAATGGAGTAACTGAAAATAATTTTGTTCTCATCCTCTTTAAGGATCAGCTGTTTTGGGGAAAGAGGTTCCTTTTCTCTCTAGTGTCATAGCTGTCAGAATGTAGGAAATATGTGTTTAATTTGGAAGGCTGAACTCTTTTCTGATAGCAAAGGGTGTATTTTAGTAATTTCTACCCGACTCGTTAGGAAATTAGATCAAGAGCTCAGACACCTTTCCATTATCTGTTCCCCTTTTGTATGCATCTGAATATCTTCTGTAATATGCATTAACAATAAATTATTTTGGTAGATCTTACCTTTCTGTTGGCATTGATACAGTTTCTGGCACAGAGGGGATGTGGTTTGTGCTGGGGTAATTAGGTAAACTTAGCTGAGCAGTTCTCCAAATAAACTGATTTCTTTCCAGACTCTCTAAATTACATTAAACTGACAAGGTTGTCCTGACTTTAGGGACAGTTTTGGCAAGGGCAATTTAATTCAGACTAAATTAAAATAGGATAAGGAAATTGTAGCAATCTGTCCAGATGGGTGAAATCATCTTTCAGAAACTTTCCTAATCACAAATATACAGGATTTTATGGGTCTGCCTTATAGAAGTCCTACCACCTTGTATAGATAATTAAACCATCCTAGGAGCAGTTTTAAACCCAGGCATGTGGGTTTATTTCCAAGAGTGTGTTAGAACCCCGTGGTTGAGAATTCTATGACCTACATAATCATTTAAGCTGATCCATGCAAAGTGGATCAGTTCACATGGAAAAGAACTACAGTATCCCCTCCAAGCATATTTCCAAAATCTTTAGCCTGGGATACACAAGAATAAAATTCCAGGAAGTCAACAGTGGCACAAAAACAACTAAGTGAAAAGAAAATCTTTTTACAAAACCGTAATTATTCTAGTTGTATTATTCTAGTTGTTCCCTCACCCAGTTTTCCTCTACTGAAGCTATTCAAAAGATATTTATCTTTTTGTATCTTCCGTGTTTTTATTCCTGAGAAAGAATAATTGAAATATTGTTTCCCATTCATCTTTCTGCCCTGTGTGATACTGTATCTGCACTGAGTTCAGGCAGAACTTCACAGCTGATATAACATACCTAGAAAATTTTCCTACTTTTAATAAGATAGAGCATCCTTAGGGCTTTAGAAGGGTTCCTGGAGGAGTCAACAGGAAGAAATGTTCATCATTGCTTAATGGAAAATAGGAGTCCTCCTGCTAGGAGAGAAATAAAGCACCACAGGATGTTTTATTTTATTGCTTTATATTACAGAAGATCTGCTTCCAAATTCTGAGTCTGAAGAAACTTCAGGTACCTGGAAGATAGAAATTTTCCTTGTCTTGAGTGGCTCAAAGGACTAAATTTGAGGATGAAAATTAAAAGAAACAGATTTATGAATGAATGCAAACCAAATTATTCATGTGTGTACTCTGAGGACACAAATGTATTTTGGGAAGATGATTTGCATAGAATTAGCCACAAAGTGGACAACAAGCTTAAAGTGTGGTCTTTTTGGAAGTAAGGTTAGTAAGGGTGAGATTCCTGAGACTGTTGAAAATTCTTTCTCTAAAGAAAGTTAAAATTCAGTTTTTTTGGCCTGCAAATGTTTAGTAGTTTTCATTCAGGAACAATAAGTGATGGATTTAATATCAAATAGAGCAGTATTTGGTGCTATGTCCTATGCTAAAAGGAGTCATTCTAAACTACTTGGAGGCATAGGGTAGCTCTGTTCACTGTTTTCCATGATTATGTTCAGTTCATCTGATCCCCTGGTCACAAGAATCTGCTGGATTAGAGCTACGATTTCAGGTTTGGACATTAAACCAGTAGAGCTTGTAGCTCTGAGAGCACCAAGCAATATTCAATATTCCCCAGTCACCCTGACCTCCTGTGTTGGAGTTTGCTGCATTGCTGGAAAAGTGCTGGCAAATTTATTGCAAGCAAGGGCAGCTTGCATACCTGATGTTTGCAATGAGCTTGCACCTGCCTGGTAAAGCAGAAATCACAAAGTTTAGGCACAAGTGGCAGCTCTCAAGCGGTAAGCCCTGTAAAGGCGAAACTAATCCAAATTGCCTCACATTTCCATGGGCTAAGAGTGTGCACAAAGAAAGTTATTGCACATCAGCAGCCAAGTGATGGTTTTATTTTTTTCTGCAGCTTGTCTGTTTGCACCTGAGCCTCAAGGAGCAATCCATCCTTTAGAGATCCTGAGCCCCAAGGAACAATCCATCCTTTAGCCTGTTGGTGCCTCTCCCAGTGCAGTCTTGATCTGTGAGTGGCACTATGACAACACAGTGATGGACTGGTCACTGTGGGTGAGAGCAATCTGCTCTGCCACCTCAAATCTCAGACTAAACTTGTGATTTGCACTTGAATTTTTAGTGCATAAAGCTTCAGCATCCCTGTCTCTATCCTAGTCATCTTGTTCTATATTTCCTGACTAACGATGACCTGTTGCTTTATTAATTATGTATTAATAATGTATGACCTGTTCCACTAATAATAATGTGTATTTCTCTTCCTTGAGACTGGTAGGAGCCTCTCATCTCCTCTGCAGATGGACAGCTTGTATGTCTTACCCCTTCCCAGAACAAATGTCTGGGTATCCATGTGTTGATTACATCTGCAAGACCCCTCTTTCACCCAGAATTCATAAGGACACATTCCTGCCATGGCATTTCATCATGTCAGCCTAAACTGGATTATAATAAATTACAAAATGGTGCACTTACTAGAGAAAGTAAAATTAATTGCAATCATCCAATTGTTTCTGGTTGTTCTGGTATCTCACAGGTCATCTGTGATCCATGGTACACTTCCATCCATCCCCCATCCATCCATCCATCCATCCATCCATCCATCCATCCATCCACCCATCCATCCATCCCTCATCCATCCATCCCCCATATATCCATCCATCCATCCATCCATCCATCCATCCATCCATCCATCCCTTATCCATCCATCCATCCATCCATCCATCCATCCATCCATCCCTCATCCATCCATCCCTCATCCATCCATTCATCCATCCATCCATCCATCCATCCATCCATCCATCCATCCATCCATCCATCTATCCATCCATCCATCCCCTCTCTTTTAGTTTTAGGAGCAGGAAGGTGCTTGCTCAGGAAACATTGCACTTCCTTTGCCTGTGGAACGAGGGGAGCTGCTGCAGCCAGGGTTGTGTGGCAGATGCTGGAGCCAGAGCTGTGCCTCATCCCATCCAGGCAGTGCAGGGAGTGTTGGTGCTGAGTGTGGCTGGAAGGCATCTTCAAAACTGCCGAGTTCTTCCTGAGGTGGAATGGTTCTGAAGCTGTGGGACTGACACCTTCCCTCCACGGGTCATGAGCTTCCAGGAGGTGTGCTAGCTTTGAGCTGAGGAACATTTTGAGTCTAATTGTGACCTGCCCGTGCCCCAGTGACGGAGAATACATCAAAGTGTTTAAGTCACACAGCCATTAACGACTTTGCTCTCAACTGTGTGCCTCATTTTTCACCTGGATTTTTCTGATTTTGTCTGGCTTTAGATTTCAAGCATTGATCTCTTATGTGAGGCTGAAAACATTGCTATCATTCAATATATTTGGTAGGGGAAGAAACTAGTGGGCCTGTGCTAATGCCACTTTTTTTTAAAACTTCTTTTTCTACATCCAACATTTAGTGCCATTTAAAATACCTCTTCTTTTGCTGCTGCAAATGTTTGGAAAGGAATTACTGCAACTGTGGAGGTAGAGCTGCAATTCCTGTAGGTGTAGCCATGTCTGATAAAAGGTTACTTTGACTGGGTGCCATTAGGAAATTAGTCCTGGCAGCACAAATCTCACTGTGGGCTCCTCGTGGCTGCCAGAGACAGGAAGTTTGTGTTTGCATGGCCAACCTTGCTGAACTTGCTGCTGGGGCTTCACTGCTCCAGGGACCTGAACCTGCTAAAACAAGGAGAGTGTGGGCTGCAGTCTCCTGCCACTGGGTATGGAGATATACAGTGTTTCTTAATTTATTTCTCCCTGATCCCTATCTCTTGTCATGAAATTCAAATTAATTCTTAGCACTTAGGAGTCAGAAAATTTCCTGGTTATTGTTTATATGGGACTGATCAGAACGGAAATTCTGTGGCATGATATTGCTGAATTTTGAGTGAGCAAGCTCACTTCTAGTAGTGTTTGCCAGTTTTACTCCTAACAGAAAAAGAAAACTTAGGATGTACCACTTCTAAATTAAAAAACTATAGTACAAATAATAATTAGCTTGAATATTAGAGTCTGGTCTGGGAGGGAACTGAATTTTGCTGGGCTTTGGTATTTAAGTATCTGTGGAGGTGGCCTAGAGTCTTCCACTTTGGCCATATAAATGATGGAAATTCAAGGGTAAATAAAAGAAAATGAAGGAGAAAAATAAGTAAGGAGGGGAACAGCCAGTTCTCTTAAAGAAAATGTACTATAGGTGTGTGATCAAACTCAGCCCCCTGTTGAGAGAAAAAGCAGAAATAAAAAATACAATAATGGTCACAAAAGGACCAAGAGAATAGTCTGGGGATATGTGCAGAAAAACATTTTAACAGAAGCCACTACTGATGCAGAGAGAGAGATTAATTTCTCTTTCCTCTTAAGGGGGCAAGAGGGTAGATTGTAAACTAACCCTCATAACTTTGGGTATTTTGAAATTGAAATTGAAGCTGCTGGAGAAGCTGATTTTCAGAGATCTGATGATTCACCAGGTATATTTTGAAGTCCTCAGCAATGCAGCTAAGGATGGTTTTCCTGATGTGCTTAGGTCTGATTTTTAAACAGGCGCTTCACAGGATGGCCCTAATGTTACTCCACTGAGAAAAACATTTTCCAGCTGAAGTTCTTAACACAGCTTAAGTGATGAGGAGAGAAATGAGACCAAGAAGGTTATCTCCTATCCTTCCAAAATGGGCTTTTCTGCATAATATATTCTTGTGTTTGTCCAGTTTGACTTTAAATTATTCAAACTGTGGGCATCCCTGAAGTAACCTGTTTTGTAACTAGAATCTCAATGAGCCCTTCAGTTCACAGAACAAACCCCTCTGCATGCCTCTGGAGAGCTGCATGTGCTGATTTGGGATGGGATATGGGCCATGGAATATAAATTGTTCATGGCCAGCCCTGGGGCTTGAGAATGACCCTGTGATCTGAGTTGGAGATCTCAGCCTAAAGCAAACCAGCTGACCATGTGTGCATTAATCTCTCTGTAGGAATTTTGAAGTGCCATCCTGTGAGGGCCATGAGGGGTGGGCTTCAGTGGAGCCTGGGTTATAGCTGCTCTGTTGGAACATCAGGAATGGGATGACACATGGTCTGGATTTGGGTTTACTCTGCCATTCCTCTTGACTGCCAGTTTCCAGATCAATGCAGAGAGTAGTGAACTCCTTACTTTTCAGAAGCAAAGTCGATGGAAATCCCCAGGGAAGCATTGGACTCCACATTGATCAGTTGGTGGTAGCCAGTCAGCAGGGATAATTTTTCAGCTTCAGCTGTGTATGTCTGTTTTGTCACCTGGAGCAGTCCTGGATGGCTTTGTTTCCCTCCTGGGAGGGAACATTGTACTTTCCACAGAATTCACAGAATTATTGGGTTAGAAGAGACCTTAAAGATCATCGAGTCCATCCCAGCCCCAACACATCAACTAAACCCTGGCACTCGGTGCCACATCCAGTCTTTTCTTAAACACATCCAGGGATGGTGACTCCACCACCTCCCTGGGCAGGCCAGTCCAGAACTTTATCACTCTTTCTGGGAAAAACTTTTTCCTAATATCCAACCTATATTTCCCTTGGTGCAGCTTGAGACTGTGTCCTCTGGTTCTGTTGGTGCTGCCTGGAGAAAGAGACCAACCCCAGCTGAGCACAGCCACCTTTCAGGAGCTGTAGAGAGTGATAAGGTCACCCCTGAGTCTCCTTTTCTCCAGGCTGAGCACCCCCAGCTCCCTCAGTCGTTCCTCACAGGGTTTGTGTTCCAAGCCCTTCACCAGCCTCATTGCCTCCTCTGGATGTGCTTGAGCCCCTCAATGTCCTTCCCAAACTGAGGGGCCAGAACTGGACACAGCACTCCAGGTGTGGCCTCACCAGTGCCAAATACAGGGGAAGGATGACCTCCTGCTCCTGCTGGCCACACTGCTCCTGATACAAGAATTTTCTGCTCCCTTGTTGCTTCTGGGATGGTGCACAGGATGTGGAGGCACTCAGTGATTTCCCACCATGGTCCCTTTTCCATCACAGGACCAGGAGTGCTGCCTGTGTGTCTTGTGTGTCCCCTGGCAGGGAATGCATGTGCTGTTCTATTACACATATCACAGGCAGGGAGAGGAGCATCCAGAGCAATGCACAGCCTACCTGCCCTGTTCCTGCTGCCTCCCAGGTCCTTCCTGCCACAGGACAGCAGGAGAAATGATCTTTATGAGTTGATCAGTGCACTATCTTGGAGAAATAGAGGAGGCAAACATTGAAATGAAAGGTGTGTGCCATTAATATTGCAAATTCCCAGCATCCATAAACTCAAGCCTACACAATTTAAAATTTGATTAATTTAATCAGGAGATTAAACATTTCTAAGTCCCTTAAGGCCTTTTATGATTTTCTTCTATAATTTCAGGTGTTGAGCTTCTAAAAAAAAGCTGAAGTCACCAAGTAAATTCCAGTGCTACAACATAGCAGGGTGTATACTGGATCACTCCAAAGGTCAAAATAGTTTCTCTTTTCATCTCCTTGACAGTTGTCAGTAGTGATTGCCTGGAGAAAGAATATTAGACAAGTGTAAACAGACTGTGTAGCTCCCCATGTCCTCCCTGCAGCATGTGGCTGAGGATGTTTCTGTGCCCAAGGCCATGTCACTGGATTTTTCAAACACATATAAACTTCTGGCATACACAGAATCCTGGGGCACTGAGCTTCAAAGATTAAGTCTCTGCTCTTGGAAAGGGAAAGGAAAGGAAAAAATGGTGTTTTTTAAGAAGAGGATAAACTGAAAGAAACATTGCTGTTCCTGTGCACCTGAACCCTGATGTGCCCTTCACTTCTTGCACTATCCCTGCAGGGAAGCCATCAGTTCTGTGTTTCCACATAGCACCTGGCCAGCCCTTATCTCCTTGTATTTCTAAGAATCAGTAAGGTAAACTTTTTTTTTTTTGGGGAAACAATGGAATTGTTCCCCTTATGTCCTAAATCAGTATATCAAGGAACAGGGCTCCCCTCTGCATTCTAAATTACTGCCTAGAAAAGAGAGAAACTGGGACAGAAGCTGGCTTTGTGTCTAGTCAGAGCAATCCCTGGATGCAATGCAATAAATTTGCCAAACTACTTTAAATGAGAAATGTATTATTATTTACTAGCGAGGTGCAAAACCCCTTTGGTTTCCCCAAGTGAGGGTAACCAGTGAAGGTCTGGATGTTCTGGAGGTCTCTGCATTGCATCAGCAGTATGTTTGGAATACATGGTGTGGGGAGCAGAGATGGGGAGGTCAGATGAGATTCCTGTGAAGTTAACATGCTGCTTCCCAAGAAAATGTGTGGAAGCCCAGCCTTGCTGTGCTTTTGCCCTCCTGCTGTGAGTTTGTGCTGGACTGGGGACAGAAGGCCCCAGTCTCTCCTAAGAGTGTGACTCAGACTTCACTTTGATTTTCAGTGTCCAGGTGAGAGTTGCGTAAAACTCACGAGTTTCAAACTGCTGCAGAAGTTCTCCAAATTTCCAGGAAAAGAGGTGAAGATAAAAGGAAGGGAAGACAAACTGAGAAAGAGAGTAAGGGACAATGAACACAAAAAGGAGGAAAGAAGCGATGTGTGTCATTGCTTTTCATCTTAGTGGCTTTGCCACCAGGCTGGCACACTCGTGCATTGTAATGCACTTTTCAAGTTACAGGGTGGTTTGAAGCTGTGTCTGATATCAGAGATGGGAGTGAAAGTATAAAGCTGTCTGCCTTCTGCCCTGAAATTCACTCCTTGCCTTGGCTGTAAGCCACTAAACCACAATTAAAATAGCATGAACAGGACGTATCACTGAAATGAAGATCACAGTGTTCCCTCAAACCCTCTGGTGGTGCCCTCCCGAGGCCCTGTGACAGAAGGTGAGCTCAGTGTATGGCTTGCATCCCTTGGGCACTGAGGTACAGGAAAAAGGCTTTACAAGCACAGCCAGGAATTTATGGCAGGAGCAGATGAGGAGACAAAAACAAGAATATAAAGCAAGCGACAGAACTGGAGACAAGACAATTGCAAGTAAATTGCCTTTTCTCTTCCTCCTTTTCCAGCAATTTAGTACTAAGAACAGGCTCAGCATTGTCAACAATAAAGAAATGTTCTCTGTCTCCAAGCCATTCAGCATGTCTTCAGTAAATCAGCAATTTGACAATGATTGAAACAGCA
The DNA here is from genome assembly GCF_024509145.1 of Vidua macroura. Classification (NCBI taxonomy): domain Eukaryota; kingdom Metazoa; phylum Chordata; class Aves; order Passeriformes; family Viduidae; genus Vidua; species Vidua macroura. The sequence goes on from NC_071571.1 coordinate 7,409,839, forward strand.
GAAACCCTCCTTTGCATTGGCACTGCTGTGTGGGCTTCATGAGCTGATGGAGCCTCACAGTGTGGGGCTGCAAATCCAGTGCCTGAGCCACTGGCCCTTTCACTGTGCAATTTCAGTCCTAGTTGTTGGGAACTGGTGCCACACATAAAAGATTTTGGAAGATCCTTGTTTTTTTTTTTGAAACAATCCTTGAAACCTCATGATGTTTCATCAGCCTCAAGGCACTTGAGAGTGGCACAGCCCATCTTCCTGGCCATCCTGTTATGCAGTGTTTCTGTAGAAAACTGCCTTGAACTCAATTGCCCAAGCTTGCAGTAATGGCCAGTTAGATGGTAGGGTGCTCTGCCTTCTCCCACTGCTCCAAGTTCCAGTTGTGTCCCAAAATTTCTGGTTCTTTGGCACCTGTTGGCTCTTGACACCTCTTGAGCTCCACAGCACATCTGAGCTGCTGAGCTCAACACTGAGTTGAGGTTGTCCCCAGTGTCCCTTACCCATGAGTCGGTTGTGTCCTCAGCCCAGAGCCACAGCTGGCCCCCGTGCTCTGTTTCAGCTGCTGAGGTCAGCTTGCACATGCTGCATCCCTGCCTTGAGATCAGGAACTCCAGGCACTCCTCGTGGGGCTCCTGGCTCAGCAGAAAACCTGTGTTCTCACTCATACTGGTTTGAGCATGAACTTAAACCCATGCACATATAAGACCTTTGCTGAGTCAGGGTAAGTGACAGCAAACCCTTGTGCCTTGAATAGCAATGAAAGCCAGAAAAAAAAAAACTAAGGGCACCATTAACTTGAAAATCCCACTCTGCCTGAAAATTGTATCTGTTCTAATTAGCGGTAGCGCTGTGACTGAGAGAAAGTAGCAAGGCATAAAATGTCTCTCCTCTTAGCCTGATAATTGTTCTCTTGATTGTGCTTTGAGCTCTGTTGTTCTTAACTGCTTTATTTGTTTTTTTCATGCCTGCTTTGCCTTTGCCTCATGCATTAGCAAGAATTGTAGGATCCAAGAATCATTAAGGTTGGAAAAGACCTCCAAGATCATTGAACCCAGCTATTAATCCTGTTCACCACAAAACCATGTCCCTAGGTGCCATATCCACGTTTTTATAACCCTTCTAGACATGGAGATTCCACCACTTCTCTGGGCAGCCTGTTCCAATGCTTGAAGACCCTTTCACTGAAGAAATCTTTTCCTAGTATCCAATCTAAGCCTCCCCTGGTGCAGCTTCAGGACATTGGGTGGCTTTGCTCTTGCCTGGGGCACTCTCCTTGCCTTGGGCTGTGCAGAAGGACACTTCCCTATAGCAGCAGCAGGAGCACCCACACTGCTCTTGCTGGGTTTGGTCTCTGCAGGTCTCTTGCTTTCCCAGTGGATCCTCTGGGCCAGGGGAGCAGCCTTGCTGACTTGCATGATAGGCCTGGGGAGCCAGCAGGCATCTTCCAGCACTCATCAACAGCATCTTTCTTTCCCTTGCCTCCCCACTGGATGAGGGTTAGAAGTATTTTTCAAATTTTGGAACAAGATGATGGGGAATGGAAATTATTTAACTGCCCGCTCTAGTGCTGGGAGCCAAGGGTGAGATCTGGGGCAGGGTAAAACTTGTCTTTAGTCCCTTTGGTGGGGTAATTTCTGGCTTCCCCATGGGGCCCCACAGACATTTGTGTTCCTGGCAGAGGATGGAGAGGGCAGGACGTTTTCTGGCCATGGTATCTGTTTAATACCTTCTCAAGCCATCTTTGCAGGAGCTGTGGTGTTAAACACCACGGAGTGAATGGGCCCTGCTGTAGTGAGAGCAATAATAGCAATGCTCTCAGTTAACCAGTTTTCACAGCTGTTTCCAGCCTTTCAGCTGTCCTCCAGTCCCAGCTACGTGCTCTGGGGTCACTTGGAGCCTGTTTTCAAGGCTTCTCTGCAACTTGGCACCCAACTCTTCCTCCACTGTGCAGGTCCCAGCCTGGGACCAGCAAAAAAATGCAATATTTTGTGGTGTGCAGCCGTTGGAGAGGGAAGAAATTGTGATTTATGGGCCTCTCCCCTCCCTTTCTACCTGCCTGTCCAGGTGTGTCTCAGCATGACAAGCTTTGTGCCAGGCCTGGATGCTGCCTAACAGTTGGCAGGGGAAAAGAAATCCACTGAAAATTCTGGTAACTCCTCAGTTTTGGAAGAGAAACACAATGTGCGCACCTGGCAGCTCTCAGCAGAGTTGCCAGTGAATTTATAAACTCTGGCAACTGCTCTAAAAATCCACTGACCTGCTGATCTCTGCCCCTCAGCTGCTATTTTGGTTTTGATGACTGCCTGGATTTTGGTTTATAGCAATTGAAAAGGTGTCTATGCTACAACCACACAAGTTTTTGCACGATGGCAGGGGGGCATACACTCTTTATACTGCTCAGAAAGAAGCACAGTTGTGTGCTGAGCTGATAGCTGTTTAGGAAAATAGTTTAGCAAATAACTTTAAATAAAACAGTTGAATAGGAATTCTGGAAAAAAAAATGTTTTTGTCAAAGATATGTACATATCTGGATTTCGCAATTTTCTTATTGTCTGTGGAAGGCTTTGATTTCTGATTGTACAAATATCATGTTTGTCCATCCAAAGATGTCCATTATTCATGGACAATAAATCTGTAGCACTGTGTGATCAGGCTGGTTGTTTCCTGACACAAGGGGTGATCACAATATGAACTATTTATATACATAATGTACAGGATAGGCAGCATGAATGTTTCTCTGAAACAGAAGAAAAAAAGAAGTATTTTTCATTAATATCTGAAGAAGGAACAAACAAAATCCAAATCATGCCACTGAATGGATGTTTGCTTGCATTTTTTGTGGTAATGTATGTGCAAAGAGGCAACCCCCCCAAATATTTATATATGCATGGCACTAATGGCATTTAGTCACCAGAGGGCAGGGTTTGCTGAGCAGAAATTCTTTCTGCTAAGAGAAATAAGGCTCGGGAAAGAGCTCCTGAGTGCCACTCTCAGTGCTCTAATGCCCTTTCAGCACTCTGCTGCCGACCTTCCAGTTAAATTCATCTCAGTTTCAGCTTTTATTGAAATCTCCTTGAATAAAATTTGTAAGTCTCTGTGTGTCCACCTACAATGTACCATTAACTCTTTGGTTCAGTTATGCCGTTTAGAATATATTTATGAGCTGTGTAGGTTCAGGGACTACATAACTTTGAAAATCATTGTGGGTCATATTCTGTCTTTTGGGAAATGTCAAAAAAGTGACAGAGTTCAATGAAGTAAAATTACAATACAGAAAGAGTCTTGGAAAATTTTTTCTTAAGCTGATGTCAGGAAAAAGCCAAAAACTCCTGCAGGAAGGAGTTTCAATTACAGTGAACAAGAATAAATTCTGGAGTTTCTTGTCCTAGGATGGCAAAAACCAGACAAAAAGGCTGGGGAGAATATTAAGTATGTTGGAAGTGTTTTACCTAAATTGGTGGCAAAGATATTTGAGGCTTTAAACCTTCCAGACTGTGTGGTAAATTATTGATCTATTTATGTTATCTGATATTGATATGGAATACCTGTAAGCAGCCTGCTAGAAGGGAAGCTTTTTGAACTATATAAAAGCCCCAATGTGTTCATTCCTTTGTTAAAAATGAGATTAAATGGCACAGTGCAAGGACTGATAGGCAGTGAATGATGAGAAAGTTGATTCCTCTTAGAAATCCCATGAGGAAAAGCTGATTATGTGTAGGAAGACTTAAATCTAGACTTTTTAGCTCTAAAAGTTTCCCTTTAGCTGCTCTCATCCATGGCTGAATTTTAATCAGGTTTACTTGTGATTGCCCATATGAAATGTGTGCAAGGTTGTCTGGAGGAAAATGTAGAGGAAAAATAAGAGTCAAAGCAACAAGCATGAAACTGTTGTTTGTAATCTCTGAAATACTCGAGACAGTTTAATTTTCTGTTAGCCTAATTCTGCTTTCATTAAATTCTGGAGTTCCTGTTGCTTGTTCAATGTGTATCATTGGAGAAGTTTTTTCATTTGGTGGAGCAGTTAAATTCTGTAGTAATCTGAGGAACCTGCCTAATACAAGGGGGGGTGAGAGAATTAGCTGCTGCAGCTTCTTTAGTTTTCTTTCTTATTCTGCTAAAAGCTGCTCTACTGAACCGTCACTGATCTGCCTCAAATAAATCATAAGAAATGTGGGAATAGTCAGATCCTTGGAGGGGAATGAATGTTTCAGAATAGTTACATCCTCAAGGGGAGAATAAATATTTGTTCTAAGAGAGGAGTCTCTTTTAAGCACTAGCAGAGGTTCTGCTGAATTAGGACCTTTAACCAACAACATTCTCTTAACCCAATGTAGAATATTAAACCCAATATAAAAGGATTTAGGTAGGAAAGAGTTAATTGATTCATCATTAATACTTACTTAATTTGCTTCTTTGGAAAAAAGGTAAATGAATAAGAGGGACAGTGATGTCTAATCAGAGAGGTGGGAAGTTCTAACACATGGTGACAGTGTGGAGTCCCCACAGCTCCCACCCCCTGGCTGCCCTGATGTGGTTTGTGGCCCCAGTGCCTGAGACAATCCCTGGTGAATTTAGGCTGTCAAACAGGGAGAGCTCCAATTTCCAAGCAGGAAATTTCCTTTTGGAAATTGGCTCCTATTTACCAAATAGGCACCACCTATTTTATAGGTGGTGAGTTGAGGAAAAGAGAGACCGAGAATGCTGCCTGTGCTGGCCAGGGAAGGCTGTGGCACCATAAGGAATTAACTCCAGTTCCAGGCTAACCAGATCATGGTCCATCCTCCCTTCCTCCACCTTTTACCATTTATTATAGAGAAAGGAATTTTTGTTTTTTTTCTCCATGTTCAACTCTTACACAGGGCCAATCTTGGCTTCCCTGTTCATACCTACAGTCATTCACAGAAATATAAGCAGGTAAAAGACAAGCTAAAAAAATATATTTTTTTTTAAACCCAAACTTTTCTGGAAAGTTGGTTTCAGAAGTAAGTTGTGGATTTGTTGGACATGTTCAGATTAATGTGCACTGCAGTGCAGTGAATATTAAAGGAATTGTCAAGAAGGAAAGTCTGTGTATGGGATAAATTAGGACTCTCTAGGGATTAAAAAGATGTAGGATTTTTATTAAGTAGCTAGCCTACTATTGAAAAATAATGAGTAGTTTCCATAGCAACCTTACTTTCACATGGAGCAGACATACTGTAGCAACATAAAAAAGAACAGTATCAAAGAAGGAATAAAACTGAGCTGCACTATTTGGATTTTTAAAAATATCCCTCTGTCCTGAACTCTCTGTTTACAATACAAAGATCAGTATATCAGAGGATTTTTTTTTTTCAGAGATTGTAATTGTTATGACTTTCATCCAAACACTTGGTAAAAGGAAGTGAAGTGATAAATATTACTGAAAAGACAACAGGAAAGGATTATGGTTCTTTCCAGTCTGTACTGAGCAAAGGCAAGAACATTTCAAGTTATCAGCATCTTGTCACGGCCCCATATACCTGGATGAGCTGAGTTTGGGAGGCTGCTGCTGGTATTTTCCTCTTGCAGGAAAGGTGTGTGACAGTTTGTGTTACACTCATGTTATTCAACATCTGACCTGTGCAGAATATTTGTGAGAAAATGCCAGTGAAAGTCAAACTCTCCTGGCTTTAAGTTCTCCAAATTCAAGTTCCAGCTCCTCAGAAGGTTGACTAAGGGTTCAGGTTTCTTCAAGCAAGGCTTGATTTTCATGGAGAAATCAAGTAGAAATGACACAATCTCATGACACAAAAGAGAAAGGCCAATCGACAGCTGACAACTTTGGCAGAGGTTTGCTGTGATTTTTTCATGTCATTGTGAGTCCAGAATTCCCAACAAGTGCTGAAGGCCATGAATTTCCAGGAACTAAATCTCAGGAAAGTTTCAGATACACTAACTTTGACAAGAGGGTCTCTCTCTGTGTTCTGCTCAGGAATAGTTCTCTAAGTGACCTGATTACTCAGTCTAGAAAAACTACTATTTTTATTTTCTAGCCTATCTTTTTGAGAAAAGGTGCAAGGAGGTTTTTAAATACAGATAGAGAAGGGATTATAAATGTAAAAATACTAAGTCAGGATGCAAGTAAAGAAAAAGTCATTAGTAGTAAGAAGAGACAAAAATGATGAAGTCCCAAAGACATCAACATTTTCAACATGTGTAGACAGGTTGGGTTGTTATCTGGCCAATAACTTTATAGCAGTGTAATTGTACATGAAGAACCATCACAGAGTAAATGTGCTCAGTCAGTCCTGCATGAGCTGGTTCTTGGTCCACCCTCCCAAAACTCGTGTATTTCACCCATAAGAATGCAAGACGCAATGGCAGACCAAGTTTTCTGATTATCTTACACTGACGTGTCAATACTAAAGATAATGTGACAGATGCACGATGGGTTGGATCTATTGAAAGAACACAAAACCAGTCTGTTTCAAGTCAGTCACATATGACACCAAAAAATATGGGTCATATTTGAAGGGTGAGGGAAGTAATGTCTGTGAAAAAGAAAGACTTTGTGTCATTGAGGGATATCAAGTGAAGAATAAACTCCCTGTACATTGGTGTGCTCAAAAATGCCCACATGTATTTGACCCTTAATTAAGAAGGAAATTTCAGTAGATTTTGACTGATCCTGATGGGATTGTTAATTAAAAATACATGTGTGACAAGTACCTGTGTTTCAAAAAATGCTGAGCACAATGAAGAGGATCAAGAGATTTTCTGATGTTGCATAAGAGAAGGAGAAACATGTCTGACTAAGTTGAGTGAGTTTGAAATATTTGTTTGTTGAAGTGAAAGTTCAGGTCTCTATTGTGATCTCTCTGATCTGCTTGAAAGAGAGGTAAATAGAGCAGAGTAAAGAAAACCAAAGGTAGACAAAGATTTCCAAAGGAGGCAGGTAGGTGTAGTCTGTTAGTTGAAAAAATTACCAAGAATTTTTAAATGAACTCCTATTTGGGATTTTCTTTAGTCAAGACTAATGGATTGCCTAATTCAAACCATCAGGACTGCAACCATCAGGATTTCTGGATAAGTGACTTTAAATAGCCTTTACAGTTGGTGAATGTATTAACCTCCCTGATTTGTGAAGCTTTGCCATGTGAACCTGTTACTGCACTGCAGGATTTGCCTCAGGGCAGCTGATTCAGGGCTGTTGATATGAACCTGTCTTGCTCCACCATCAGCTCTGTGAGGCAGCTTGTTTCTTCCCTTTTGCTCCAGGTATCATTCAATCAGCCCAGGCTTGATTAACTCAGCTTACCTTACATTTACCTCTGAGTGCCAGGTCATAAAAGTGAAATTGTGCATAGTTACTGCAGGGAAATTGATACCTAATAATTTCCTGTGCTAAGTCCTTTAAAAATGCCAGCAGGTTTATGCTATAAACTGAATTTTTTTTTTTTTCTGGCCCCAGCTCACAGACATAGAAAGGAACTATTAATTGCAAACAGATGAAAAGGGCCATAAAGATCATGAAATTTTGCTTTTGCAGCAGAAGTTCTTACACATAGTAAAATATTGTGAAGCCTGTCCTTTAAAATGTAGAGAGAAGATTAGATTTTGAAGCATCAATTGTGGTTCCAAAAAGTTTGTATCCTTAAAATTAAGAATTTGCTTATGTGATTTACTGAACTGGGCTATCTATTAACACAGGAAAGGGCAATTTTCAAGTTAGAATGTTGCAAACTGTTGTTTTTTCTTGAGATATTTCCCATCTTTCTTCTTCCTTGTACAGAACTTTTCATATGGCTTTAGTTTCATTAATATTAAAATAAAATTTGACTATAATGAAAAGGTTTTGATTTTAACTCTACAAAGGCAAATTAATAGATACAACCAACAGTAAACTTTTCATTAACACTCTCCAGCATTTCTGCTTGGGCTACTTAGAACTATGGCAGCTTCCTTGCTGAAATACTTCTTAATGCCAAATGCTAATTATTCATGGGAATATGGTTCTCTGTAGCCCCAGGCTGTTGCAGAAAATGACAGCTTTTGATATTACTAAATAAAATAATGTTTCCCCTGTGGCATTTTATTGCGTACCATGTTTAATGAAATGTAGATTTTTAAGGTCATTTCATTAGCAATGAACTCAATGGTGTTTGCTTTTGGTGTCTGATTGTACTGTAGTAGTTTAAAAAAAAAATCTGAGTGATTTTATTTTTCTACAGAGTTTCTTGGAGTTTCTTGAACTTTCAAAGCCTATTTTCTTGACTTGCATCAGGAAAAAAAAATATGATTGCTAGGAAGAAAGCTGTGCTGTGAAAAGCTGAGAGATTCCAACTCATTTTGTTTCTGTGAAGATCTGAAGCACATTTTCCCTTCAGCTGTATGACTCTCTATCCTGCATCACTTACTTTACAATTAATAACTTTTTTCCCAAATCCAGGCCCTTTGGGGAACAGATTTTTATTATGTCAAATATCCTCTGCTGCTTTTTATAACTGTTCAGATTATTTTAAAATACTTTCCTTGTGAATTATGAGAACCTTCAGGTATGATGACAAGACTTGATGTTCACCAGAGAGTTGTTTTTTTCTGTGCCTGCAGGCCTGATCCTGACCCTTAGGAATCAGGGAATTTTGCCAGTAATGCCGTGGAGATGTATCCAGGCACAGGGGTACAGCCTGCAGTGTTTTTGCAGGGGAAAAGGCCATGTCCTTGTAGGAATTTCTTCCCTTTGGAGTCACCCTAGTGACTTTGCAGGGGAAAGTTGTTGTCCTTGTAGGAATTTCTTCCCTTTGGAGTGACCCTAATGACTTGACCTATGTGAAGCCATAACTGGTGGCCCTTGATCAACCTTTGCAAAGCCTGTCCACCTTCAGGGTGCCCTTGCAGGATGCCTCTGTCTCACTTTCCCCACCTGCCATTGCTCCAGAGGGACATTTGCACTCCCAATATCTCTTCTAAACCTCACTTTAGCACTGGGATGGTTAAATAACTGCCCCTTTTTAGGTAGCACTACTGATAAAAAGCTCCTTCTGGTCCTGTTTCAGCTTCATGCCAAGGCACACTGCTGGCTGCTGGTGGTGTGTCTCCTTCAAAGGATGGCTACCATCCTTGCTTACTTCTCTGCAGAGAGCAAAGAGCCTTTGAAAGTACCTTCTGCTTCACTGGAAGCTTAAAAAAACCTCACCAACCACAGAGCCAGCTCGGTTGTTCAGAATTATGCTGGGTTCTGTGTAATTAATTAAGATTTTTTTAAACGTTGGTTGCTCTGCCAGCCTGTGTATCTAGGTTGTGCCACTTTCCAGGATTCCCCTCCACCCCTGTCCCCGCCCCTCGCCCCGGTTCCTCGCACAGCTGCGAGCAGCTGCAGCCATGGAAGACTTCTTTGTGGAGGAGGCAGCTCCAGTGAAACAGGTAGGAGGGCTGGGGTGGGCACCCCATGCCCTGAGTGTGCTGTGCTGGCTGGCAATATTTGAGCCCAACAGACTCAGGCTCCAGCCAGCCCACAAGCCCCTGCTACCTGTGAGGCAGCTAGGATGGTAGGATTTCTCGGAGACACATCAGGTGTGGTCAAGAGCAGCCTTTAATTCTGGATGAAGGAGTCCTGGTGTGCATTGGGAGAAAGCTAAAAAGTTTCTTGTGCAACTAGAAATCTGTGTGTTTTGCTCATGGGGGTGGTGTTGCTGTAAGCAGACCTCTGTGTCCCAGGGAGGAGGGAATTCAGCAGGAATGATGCTGAGCAGAGAAGTTCTGAAGTCTTGTGGGAGAAGGGAAGGGGAGAAGAAGTCTGGAGGTTTTCTTTGCAGGCCTGGGTGTGATGAGTGTTTCACTGATCTGTCCTCAGATGGAACTATTGGCACCATCATTGCTTCTCTGACTTTTCCATTGCAGGATGTGTTGGACACAGATAACTGAGGACACTGTTGCAGCACAGGTTACAACAGGACTGGATTTGTCCCGTCTGCCTTGCATTGACGTAGAATGTTCTCTTCCCATGTGACTCCTTTTATTTTGTTCTCGTTTGTTTGGTTGGTTGTTTTTGGGGTTTTTTTTGTGAGTTGGTTACTCTTTAACTTATTATTTCCAACTCTTGTTGCTTCAGCCCTGCCCTAGACAGATGTATCTGTGCAAGCAGTACCCTTGGACAAAATTTTTTACAGCAATCACTGCGTGGGGCAGAAATGTGAAGCTGGTTAATGCCATGGAGTTTGACCAAAAGGATGCAGGACAGGAGGTGACTTGTTATTGTTGCAAGTTCTTTAGGCCAAACCTGATCTGGGGAGTGCTTTCTTCATTAGGAAAAATGACAGCTGCAGCTTGCCTGTTACACTTCTCTCATTCCACCAGGCTGATGCTGCAGCATTTGAAGAGTTGTGCATTAGCATTGAGCTGGGATTTCTATGATGTAACTGTACAAACTGAGCTATTCAGGGTGGAAAATAATGTTAAATAAAAGCTAATTATTTGAACTGGCTTTTTAACCCATGAGCATATTTTGAAATGAGCTATTCTCTTTGGTCACACCAGGGATGCTTTTGCTGTTAAGCTTTGCTGCCCTTTGAGTAACTCCTGAAAACATCTGCAGCATTAGCAGCATCAGATCCTGCCACACTTTTCCAGTGACCCTAACCCAGATAACAGCTGAGAACACACAATGCATACACTGTGCTGACAGGTAAAGCAGTGAATACAGGAGAAACCCACAACCTGTGAGAGCCATGGATCTGATGTTGCTGGTGGCCACCACAGTGGTGCAAAATCTGCTTGCTGAAGCAGGACTTTATGTTTGCATGATGGTTCACCCAAAAATACATTTCTCAGGGGATTCATGAGCAGACTCAGCTTGTACCAACTTTGGGACTCATTATCCTGAGCTCTGCTGCATGGATGGGCATTCATCTATTGGGCTTCCAGTCCTTTACTGTTACAGTGGGCTAATAGCATTCCTTACCTCCTGGGAATGTGGTGAGGATAAATACTGCATCAGTCTGCCAGATGCTATGGGCTGTAGCTTTATCAGAGGGCTTTAAGTGGGTAGACTATGTTCACTTCATGCCTGAAATGGTGTTTTGGACCTGATGGGGAAATCTGTGTCTCTGATTAGACAAGTTGAAGATGAATTTGAGCCTGCTGAGTGAATCTAAAGAAATGCTCAGGACATTCATCTTATGATAATATTTGGAAATGGAAGATTAATATTTGCAAAGTCATGTCATGTTTCACAACTTTTCGTGGAAGTGAAACCCCACTGTTTCCAAACCAATTTGGTGAAGAGGTGTATGTTGAACTTCACTGTTTTTTTAGTGGCTAGCTGACAGTACCTGTGAGAAGAGTGAGGAGTTATATTCCTGTGTTAAATAATGAGGTAGGCACATCAGTGACAGGCTACCACTTCTATAAGCAGATTTGAGTAATTTAGACATAAGCTTATAGTTCAGTCTGTATGGGCAATTTGCTTGTGCTGGATAACTTGTTTTCCTCTGCATTGATGGAGGTAGAACAGGACCCCAACTTAATGTTAGTGTCTATCTGGAATTTGTGACTTTGCCCTGTTTAAATGCCAGTTTCCCTTGGGAGTGGTGTGTCAGCATGCAAAAACCACTGAAGGACCCCTACAACGTTCAGCTGTTTCCTTTACAAGTACCCCTGGAAGCTGTTTCCTTTACAAGTACCCCTGGAAGCAGGAACTGGGGAAAAGTGGCTTTGAATTGCAGAAATTCTGAACTGAGGATTTTTTTTTTTGGTGTGTGTGTTTTTCTTTTAATACAGTGATTATATCTTTCTACAGATTTCCACATGCTTGCAGCCATTTTTCAAAGGCTGGTATTTTAATATGAGTAGGAGAGTTTGTGCACAATATCTGCATATTTGTTCTGTAAGCATTTTGGATAATGGAAGAAGGAGTACAATTAAAGTTTTCAAAATTGGTAATTGCAAGCACTCTCAAAGAGGACAGGCATAGAATTTCAGATGATCATGATAAATGTGAGTGACAGTGTGAAATCAATAAGATAAAAGTCAAGAAAAACAAATGCTGAGTATTGTAGTTAGGAAGGAAATTCACTTGACACCAGGACAAAATTAGGAATAACTGCCTAAGCAGCTCCCTGCAGGAAAGGGGATTTGTGGCTTTCATAGATGCTGACAAGTTAAATATATATCCAAAATGTATGCAACTGCAGAAATGGTGGTACTCATTACAGGGTATATTGATGGTTGTGTTTAAGTTTTGGGAAATAATTATTCAGTTCTATTTGGTACCAGAGAAATCTGAAATTGAATGCTGGGCATAACGCTTGGAGGGAAATTAGGGAAGCTGGAAGGACTCCAGATGAACTCAGAAGGGTTGAGGAGCATGAAAGAAATACGAAAAACCATATTCGTTTAATTGAAAAAAAAAAGAAAACTGAAGAGAAAAAAAATTAAGTGTCTTAGCTATGAAAAGGCTTTTTTCATAATAAAGTTTTCTACTGGGAAATTTGCAACAATAATACGTTGGTCAGATTTTAGAAGAAATGTTATAATTATACATGGCTTAAAGAAAGAATATGGAGTACTTTTTGTGAAGAGAACAATTCAAAACAGAGAAGACAAACATCTGTCAGTGGTAGTTGGGAAACTGTGCTGTAAGGGACTGGAAATTCCCCTGGGCTGTCTTCAGCAGTCTTTCTGTGCATTTCATTGCTATGGAAAGTGCAGGCTATGTGCTGTGCCCAAAAATTATATTTTTTCCCTTCAGAGGAATGTTGTGGTGGCATAGAAGAGAGATGCAGAAACAAGAGCTATGTAGGTGTAATCAATAATGTCCCAAGGAGTCAGGGGATGGGTGTGGATGTCAGGGCTGCTTCTCACAAAGAAAGCAGTCTTGTTCTTGTTGTCTTTCAGGTTAAGTGCCAAAGAGGCATTCCTAAACTCCTGCAGATGAATGGCTGATTAACAAAACAGGCGTTTATAAATACCCATTTCTGGAAGAATTCTGCTTCTTTAAATGAAATGAGTGATCCTACTTTGCTCGACCCCACCCTCTAACATCAGGATTACCTACCAACATATTTGGGATCATTATTTGAGAGCTATCCCACCTTTTAACGAAAAAGATGATATTTCACTGTATTATGTCTTGAGTTGTGGGACATGTAAATAAGAGGGTGAGTCAGAGAGAACTTCAAAGAACTTCCTATGATTACTTTCCTGGAAAACGTCCCATTTTACTGCTTGGCTATCAGGGAAAGATATAAACCAAAAATGTTTTCCCCATGGGTTCCATTAAACAAAATCAGGGATCAAGAGTTGTCATCTGCCCAGACAGTTCTAGAAAAAGAATTATAGCTCTTGTGTAGCAGGCAAAGAGTTTTTGTTGTGAGTCACTATCTAGCAAAATCCCTAAGTGAAAACAAGCACAAACACAGGCTGGGTGGGGAATGGGTTGAGAACAGCTCTGAGTAAAGGGACTTGGGGGCCTGGGTTGATGAGAAGCTCAGTGTGACCAGGCAATGGGTGCCTTCAGCCCAGAAACCCAGTCGTGCCCTGGGCCACATCAAAAGCAGCTCAATAGATCCCACCTGGGGCCCCCAGCATAGGAAGGACAAGGACTTGTTGGACCAAGCCCAGATGAGGCCATCAAAATGCTCAGAGGGCTGGAGCACCTCTGCTATGAAAATAGGCTGAGAGAGTTGGGTTGTTCAGCTTGGAGAGAAAAAGGTTCTGGGGAGACCTTCCAGTGCCTAAAGGGGCTAAAAGACCTGGAGAGGGACTGCTTGCAAGAGCATGGAGTGACTGTGCAAGGAGTAAAGGATTTAAAGTGAAAGATATTATATTTAGGTTAGATATTAGAAAGAAATTATTTACTGAGAAGATTGTGAGACCCTGGCACAGGTTGCTCAGAGAAGCTGTGACTGCCCCATCCCTGGAAGTGTTCAAGGCTGGATTGGATGGGGCTTGGAGCAACCTGGGATAGTGGAAGGTGTCCCTGCCCATGGCAGGAAGGGTTATGCTAGATGGTCTTTAAGGTCCCCTTCCAACCCAAACCATTCTGTTTCTATGACATAGAAATGAGGGTACTGCTGGTAGATTGATATTCTTGGATTTCTAAGCCTGGTGATATTTAGCAAGGTTATAATGCAAAACATGAACAACTTTTAGAGCTTTCTGCTGAGAAGAGAAGTTGTTAGAGCTTAAGGATGATTTAACAGAGCAAACTGACATTTTAAGAAGCACACTGCTATGTCATACATTTTGATCACTTTGATGGAGTTTTGGATTATCTGTTGGTGTGACAATCCAGAACTCCAGTACAAAGCATGACAAGGGAAAAAGCCATTTGAATACAGCTAGGTAATTTTTTTTTTCCTGAAGGAATAAAACAGCCCAACCAACAACTTACTCCCTTGATGATCATGACTCTACATTAGACTGCTTGAGTTTCCACAATAAAGTAAGAGGAAATAAGAGAATGCTTTACTATGATATCACTACAGTTGGATCAATGAGCAATTAAAATAAATTTATCCAATTAACTTGGCTTTTTCTTCTATTCTCAAGCTGTTTTCAGATCAGCCTTGTCTCCTGTGTATTTATCTTTGCCGTTGAGTACAAAACACATTTCTGTATCTAGTTCCTCTGCAAATTATGATTGCAGTGTTTTTGCTGTTCAGTGGCTGATTAATAAATTCTTAAAAGAATACTCTAAAACCTACACAGTCTTTTATGGTTTGGTTGTTTAGATATTAACCAAGTATCTTGAAATCACAGATTTTCAAATTTCCTGAACATTCTTTTAGTTATTTTCAAGTACATCTTTGTAGCCTCCAGCAATTTCTTAAGCCAGACCTCTCCATATTTTTAGCAGTCTGAAACTATTTTTTCTTTTATGAATTTGTCCATTATCTTTTGAATCCATGTCCCTTTTTAGTGCATTATATACAATGTTGCATAATTATCATATTGGAATATAGAATAAATGAACATTCCCTGCTCACCTCTTGATTTCCACACCTCCTTGTTTAGACCCTTGTCCTGCATTTTTTTTTCTGGCCTGTTCCCTGTTTCTTGCCTAATGACTTGCAGCATTTGACTTGCATCCTTGACTGATCCTGATCACCAGCTGACATTTTCATAGATCTGTTTGTTTTAGCCCAAGCTCTCCCCTCTGAGTGCTAATTACTCAAAACCCATCATTCTCTATGTAAACTTTAGGTTCATTTCTTCTTTGTGCATCACTTTACCTGTCTTTAAACTGGGCTGTTTTATGAAATGTGGGACATTTCATCATTCCCTCATCCTTGAGGGTTTAGTCTCAAGACACTTGAGAGCCACTTGAGCAAATCCCAGCATCATTCTTTTCTTATCCCCCAAACTCTCTGTGACATCTTGGCTCTTCTGACTCCACTTGTTGTTAGACCTGGTTTCTGCCTTTAATTTTAGCTCCACTGAAGTTGGTGGGTGCATTCACTGGGATGGATGGATGGATGGATGGATGGATGTCCCTCACATGCCATGTTAAATTCCCTTTCCAGGTGGTCACTAACCTGTTGGTTTGATTTAGTAATTGATAGAGTTCATTTTCTACCTGCTGGCATGACCAGAGATGCAGTCCTTTAGTTCAGTAAGATAATAATTTTGCTACAAGCTAAACAATAAATCATAAAATAAACTGTCATTTTGGGGTCCTTTTTATGATTCCTGCAGTTTTGCCACTAGACCTTGGGAAATTATGCCATCTGAAAAATTTAGTCCATCCATGGAGATACTTTGTCAGTGGTTTAAAAATTGGATATGTGAGATTTATGGCTCTGAAAAACTAATGATCTCTTTTCTCAATGCTTTGTCAAACCCTGCTGGGCTTATGCTGCCCATAAGCCAGTCTAAGCCTTGGTGTCTATAAGGGAATGTGCTTTGGTGATTAACAAGGTGTTGTTTTCATCAAATATTTATTACACTGAACTGTGTCAGAACAATTTTGATCCAGCACATTTATTAGATTGTATCTCTTCATGCCACTGATGCCACTGTGATAGTTTCCTGTGCCTGGTTGCAACAAAATTAAAAAAAAAAAAAAAAGCAAGCCAAAGAGCAATGTATATATTTGCATAGATTGCTGGAAAAGGTGCTCAATAAAATATTGCTGTGTTTTTATGTTCTGAGAATGTCTTAAATTGCAACCTTAAGCCAGATGATAAATTCCCTCAGTCAGGTATGGCTGAATAAGTTCTTCCCTTGATAAGTCAAAATAAAGATGTGTGAGTGGCTGTTTGGAGAATTTGTAAGGTGAAAGAAATACAAAAGTTAGTGGCTTTAGGAAATGCAGTGAATGTGGGAGAGTGGATATGTTTTCATAGCCTTGGACTGCTCTCACTCATTTAGGTTGCATCTGTGATGTTATTAGAATGCAGATTTATTCCATGGTAAGAAGAAATAAAAAAAAAAAAACAAAAAAAACAAAAAAAACAAAAAAAAAACCCTCCCTTTCTTTCAGCAGTAAGCCAGTAACTTCAGGGAATATCTGTGTCCCCTTTTCTGTGTGTTTGATGGAAATTTCATCAACACTATCACTCACTTCATATTGTAATTAATAAATAATGTATCCCTACAAACCATAGAATCAGTCAGGTTGGAAAAGATCTCTAAAATCACCAAGTCCAATCCAGCACTGCCAAGTCCACCCCAGACACGTGGGGAGCCACATCCACAGGCCTCCAGGACTTGTGACCAGCACTTCCATTGAGCCTTTACCCTTTTGGTGAAGAAATGTTTCCTAATATCCAACCTAAACCTCCCCTGGCACAACTTGAGGCCATTTCCTCGTGCCCACTTGATTTTTATGTTGGAGAAGAGACTCACCCTGACCTCCCCACATGCTCCTTTTAGAGAGTCATAGAGAGTGATAAGGGTGACATGAAACTCCATTTCTCCAGGTTAGACAGCCCAGATCCTTCAGCTGCTCCTCATAGGAATGCTTTGCTATTATTTAGAAATACTTGAAGGAAGGCTTTTCAGAAGCACAGCAGGCAGGTGTGCTGGTGCTCTGTGAAAGTCAGCAGAAACAGTCATCATTTTTGTCCCATGTAATTAAAAAACTTACGGTGCAGTGCCTGTTTCTGGGTTTGCACCCTGTGCTTTGGGAGTAGCACAGCATCACTACAATGAAATGCAAAAAAAAAAAAAAAGACAAAAAAATTCATTTTAGCTCCAAATGAAAGGCTCATTTCCTCCTTTGAGCTTTAGTGCCCCTTAATGTGCTTTATCTGTCAGGATGTTGATGTGTAAGCATGTGAGTCTGCGTCTTTCTACATGAGTAGGATAGAATTGCAGTTGGTTTAAACCACAATTAAATAAAACTATGGAAAAGGAAGAGAGAAAGTTAGTAGTGGCCAGGAGATGTTTATTTTATTTTATTTTATTTTATTTTATTTTATTTTATTTTATTTTATTTTATTTTATTTTATTTTATTTTGTTTTGTTTTGTTTTGTTTTGTTTTATTTTAGTTATCTTTGTTGTAGACAGGAGTTGGAGCTGCTAAAATTATGGTAAATTTCTCCCCAAATAAGGTGCTTTGCAATTTATGTTTTAAATACTTTCCATAGTATCTTTTCTCACATACATTATACTGCATTGTAAATGCCAGTGAAACCAGTTTTAAATTCCTAGCTAATGTCTGCAATTTGTATCATATCCTGATCAGGCTTTTTGCTAGGCATATTTTCTTGCCATTTTTCAGTGCATCTGATACAAGTGTTGCACCATTTTTTTGTCCTTCCCTGTCTCCAGCTACTTTCAGACTGCAGGTTTATTTAATAATTAAACAGTGTTGCAGCATCCACTTGTTAATAAGGGTATGAGAAACTTGGCAGTGATTTCCTGAGTCCTTATTAACAAAGAAGAACAGAGAAACATGGAGTGCATGAAAAGCATCTTGGAGAACATAAAGGCTGTAAGGTCTCCTGGAAGAGCCCTCCAGAATAAGATACAACTTAAAATTCACCAAGAGCTTTTTGCCAGTGCAGCCATCTGACCCTCCTTTATCAGAGGACACAGAGATCCCTTACAAAAGGCACATGGAAGGGTGAGGAACTCAATGTAGGGACAAAGGTGCCGCCTCCCTCACCTTAGCTGGTTGTGCAAAAAACTCTTTCCAGAGGGTGCCTTTACCTTAGTGAGGGGTTGTGGTGTGCCCTCTGATGCACAGGGCACAAATGTGACTGTGTAGTCTGTTTAAAGCTTTCCTCCATGCTCGTGGATGCTGGTGGGAATGTTGGAAGCTCAGGGCAGACTCCTGCACCGTGGGAAGCTGCTGGAGGATGTGTCTCAGTGAGGGCAGGTGCACCTCCTGCAATCAAATTCAGGCATCCAATGCCAGTTCTCCCAGCTGCTTCTTGCTGTCCCTCTGTGACATCCCTTCCCTTTCAAGTGTCTGTGTAATCCTAAGAGCTGGTCCTTATTACTATTTCTCAAGCCAAAAGTTTCTTTTAGAAAGACTTTTTCTTAAAGAATTTTGACGGCTAATGCAATCCTTTTTCCTGCAATCAGCTCCTCACCCATGACCTCTCCTGCCTGTTCTGTGGAGAGGTTTGTGTCCTCCATCAGCCTTGCACAGACTCTGTGACATGTGTCCCAGCTGAATCCCACATCCACTGAGTGCTGGGCTTCAGCTGGGTATTGGGTGCCTGGAACTGAAATCAGGGAAAAGAGCAGCAAAGATTTGAGAGGCATTTCAGGAGACAGCTCAGGGCAACTTGAAGAGATTCAAGAGATCCAGCCTCATTTGGGAATGAAGCAAAGGGCTTTAGGTACACAGGAAATGCAGTCCTGATGTATGTACTCATGGTATGTTAACTTGCGTAGCATTTCAGGTAATGACTGTTCCTCATTAAACAGCAGAGACCAAGCAAGACCTTGGGCTGAGTAGGTGTCAGTGTTTCTGCAGGATTCTCTCCTGCTGCATGTTGAAGAGGCTCTGTGTTTGAGTAAGGGATCTGGCTGTACCTGTAAGGACACATTTTGTGTCTGGGTTTGAAAGTGCAGCTACATCCATTCACTCAGACTTGCAAAACTCTAATGGAAATTTATCAGCTCAGCCACAAAGACTAATTTTCCAGCTTTAGCAGAATGGAAATACTAATGGCAATTTACTTGCCCATCAAAAATAATTACTCATCCCAGCTGAGCAGGCAAGTAAAATTTGCAAGACTCAATTAACTACCTGCACTGAGGAGAGTTTATATGATTCTTGTTGCCAAGCACTTTGATTCTTACTGGAGCTGTATAAATTAACCACTTCAGTGCTTTTCAGAAAGCCCCATGGGTCAGAACTCAGATTCCTTGACACCTTTTGCACTGTTAAGAGTGGCTTACACTGAGGACAAGGTAATAGAAAATGTCTACATCAGGTAATAGGAAATTTCCTGTCTACAGTAGCAAAGTAATTGCTACCAGATGCACTGGTAGCAAATACATAATGCTAAATGATACTTAGTAATAAATGAAGTGACACAGTATAAAAATGAGCAGCATTTTTTTGCAAATCTTTTTGATGTTTTAGTCCTCATTTAGCCAGTTGGGAGCCACACATGGAACTGAGACCTGCTGAAGCAAAGCCCAGCAGTGAGTACTGGTGCTTGTGAAGAGGTTAATTCCATGGAGAAATTATTCTCATATTTGCTACTGTGCCTCCAGAGTGCATGTCCTGGTCCTCCCTGCTGTTGGGGGACATGGTGACATTCCCTGTGCTTTTCTTCTCCCTTGGAGAGAGTTGATGAGGAGACACAATGCTGTCCTGAGTGCTGAGGGGAGGAGATGCAGATGGATTCCAGAATTTTAATAGTGTGATCTTCTCATCATCAGGGTTGTGATGAGGGAAGTCACTGGACCACAGAAGGGCAAAATTTCTCATAAATAAAGTACAAATTTATCCACATGCCAAGGACCTTCCTTATGGTTTCTGTGAGCCAGCTAGGGATGTTCTTGGGGATTGTGGGACCAGTGGGTACCACCTGTGGGGACACTGCCTCAGATGCATTTGTGCCTGCCTTTGTGAGGGAAAGATTCCTTGAGCTGTTTTCTAGACCCTTCTGAATACTTCAGCAGCTCAAAATTTTGTTCCAAGCTGCTGCTTCCTACTGCTGTGAAGGTAAATATTCTCCAGATAGGTAGCTCAGGGTCTAATTTCTGACAAAGAGGAGTTTAGTTCAGGATTTATATAATGAAGTCTTGGATGCAGGGTAAATTGAACAGCTCCATTTGTTCAGACATAAATCACAAACCACCTGCAGCCTCAGTGACTGTCCCCTAAATATCATGGGGACATGGGTCATTGTGGAAATATTGCAGGTCTGAGTCGCACACTTAAAAAGAAACTTGAAAATCAGGAAGCAGTGAGGGCTGTCAACTCATCAAGCTCATCACCTGGCTTGTACTGAACATGCCCTAAGACCCAGAGCAGTGTCTGCTCCACCATCAAATCAGCTCAGTGCAAATCTTGAAAGGTACCAACTAAATATAAATGTGAAAGGCTCTGATGACATAAATACATTCAAAAATCTTCTTTTTTTCTTTTAAACTATGCCTGGATAGGGATTTAAAGAGGATATTTCTGAATAGTCTAAGAACATAAAATGACTATTACTGAAAAAGGACAGGACAGGAAGATTTTAGTGTGTTCTGACATTTTTTATAGTCAATACTGAGACAGTATGCAAAAAAAAAAAAAGACAAATTAATAAAACATTCGCTTCTTAAAACAAAAAAAAAACCCTTCCATCTATATTAAAACCCATAGTCCACCCACCAGTTAATTAAGCCTACAGCAACATAATGACCATTCAGCATTAAGCACTCTGAATTAGGTAACAAATTTGCTCAGCCAGCCACAGGCATTAAATAACCATATATACATAACTTCCACTAGTCAATAAATCAAAAGCTACACAAAATCATTACTCACTTTTCTGCACATCTTCTCTGAGATTTCTGCTTTCTTTCCAATAATTGTGCACATTAAAGTCTTTTCCAGAGTGTGTGTTGAAAGGGCATCGTTGAGATGAGCAAGGAGAGGGAACAACTTCCAAGGCTCAAAGGAATGGTCTGCTCAGGTCCTGAAGAAGGGACTTACGGCTCCCATGCCACTCTTTATTACAAATGGATAGAGGTGCTCCTGCAGGCCAGCCTAGTTGTGAATAAATTAGTCCTTGTGCTCTATTTCAGTGTTTTCACATTGTTGATCGGTGCTCTTAATTTCTCAGTTCCTTGTTTTTCACCCTTCAAAGAGTACATACCAGTTCCTTTCATTTTGGAGAGAATAAATATGTTACAAATGGTGGGGCAGTCAAACACCAGGGAACTAAAGCCAAACAAACCCTTAAATGACAGGACATACTAGATCATGACCTGTGTGTTACAATCAACCCAAAGGCCTGCTCACAGGGACCCTCAGCTCATCAGTCACCTTCTCCATGAAACACTTGATGCTCACTGCATCACCCATAAGCAGGTACAAGGTGAGGCTTCCTGGACAGTGCCTCACATTGGGCTCACCTTGCAGGTGCTTGGTCTTCTGTCCCATGTCACAGAATGTCAGTCTCTCCTGTTTGAGCCTGGCTGGGTCATCCCTTCAGATTGGGAAATGATCTTTTGCCACAGAACAGTAGCTACTGGGAGGCAAGTTGTGACCTGGAGAATTGTCCTTGCCACGAGGTTTTTCATTTTTCTTAGAGCAGTCATTTATTCCTAAGACTTCCCCTGAGCGGATGTTGCTGGAAGTTGTCTGTCAATACGTGAAGTGCAGGCAAAAATGTGTTAGAATTTTCTTGTAAAAAAAATGTTTGAAAATTTCCAGATAGTTCTGTTGAAACTCCAAAATAAACTTCTACCATTTCTGCTGCTTTCTATGTCACTCTAAGAAGTTAAGAAATACAGAGCTCAGGTTTAAAGGTTACATTGAAAGAATTAAAGCAACAAAGAAATACAGACAGGGTAGAGACGCAGGTAGCAACCAACTCAGTGGACAAGAAGAAAGATAAAAGAGCTGTAAAAAACAGGTAACAAAATATCTATCTGTAGTAGGTAAAAAAAATAAAATGAATGTAATAAAATGTAGAAATATTTAGAGATAAACTCTTTATGAATATTGATCCATATTATTTATATTTTCTAAAAATGTGCTGGGAAAAAGAAGAGTCCTGTCTTTGTGAAAGTGTTCAGAGGGGGAAATGCAGAATGGAAGAAAACTGCTTGTGGTTTACATTGTTGTGTTTCCTGTATTATATTATGGAATCTAGTATCAAATGATTTCTAGCCCTTAGTTTGTAATCATAGTATCTTTTGGATTAGGGAAACAAGACATTTCATCGAGAAGAATCCAAATGTAAAATCTGGTACCTGTAGAAACAGGCTCCAGAAAGCCAGAATTTATGATTCCAATAAGCTCTGTGTAGCAGCTCTTGCAAATTAGACAGAATGCAGCCATCCAAGACTGCCAGTTTATCAGGTCAATTGGAAAGTGCCTCACTTGCCCAAGCTCCATCCAGCACCAGCTGGATCTAAGTCTCTGCCAAATTTCTTCAGACAGTCGTGGGATGTGAGCAAAACCTCGGCTGATCGGGTTTGCAGCACAAACCCAAAATGAGTTTGTCACTCTTTTAAATTCCCACATACACTGGCAGAAAATTGCTGGAAAATGAAATAAAGAAACGACAGAAGCAGTTTAGTTTCCTGTCAGCTACGAGGTACAGACAGCCTTACACAAATATGATACACAGGCAAGCTCTTGTCAGTGTGTCCTGGTTTCAGCTGTGATGGAGTTCATTTTTTCTCAGTAGCTGGAGCAGGGCTGTGCTTTGGATTCAGAATAATGTTGATAACACACTGATGTTTTGGGTTGCCAAGTAGTGCTTACCCTAAGCCAAGGAATTTTCAGTGTCTCATGCTCTGCCATGGAGGAAGTGCAAAAAAAGCTGGGAGGGAGCATGGCCAGAGGGATATTCCATACCAGAGAACCCCATGCCCAGTATATAAACTGGGTGAGTTACCCAGGAGAGTGGCTGATCATGGTTCAGGATGGGTTTGGCATTGGCCAGCAGCTGGTGAGCAATTATATAATGCATAATTTCTTTCTTTTAGGTTTTACTTCTTTCTCTTCCTTGTCTTCATATTATTTATTATTATTATTATTATTACTACCATGACTACTAGTATTATTATTACTATATATTAATATTATATTTTACTGAATTTCAATTATTAAACTATTCTATTTCAACCCATGGGTTTTACTTTTTTTCTGATTTGCCCACCTCATCCCACCAGGCTGGGGCTAAACCACAACATGGCATAATCAGGCATCAAAGAGAAGGTGCTCAGATAGGAATGGCCCATGGCTGGTTCTGTTCCTGTCTCTCAGTAGTCTCACCACAACAGAGGTTTTCTCTACTGATTTACCTCCCTCTTGGCTTCTCAGGTAGACTGATCTCAAGCTGCTCATCCTACAGCTGCTTGTCCCCATATGGGAAGAGGGGGAATCTGTCAGGCTCCTGGCAAGGCATACAGTGCTGCAACTCCAGGCTTCTTCTGCTATGTCTAATACTGTCTAAATGTGGGCCCAGTACATTGTGGCACTGGCTTCTTCTGGACCTCAGGGTACAGCCCAAGTTCTGTTTATGCACTAAAAATTAAAAATCAATAAAAAAAATAAAGAAGACATCAGCAAGGTCTTTTTTCTGCTTGTTGTAGGGTTAGGTCTCGCTTACTTTTAATGTGGGTGGAAGAACACAGAAATGTGTCTTTGGTGCAGGATACACAACTGCATTCTGTGTTGTCACACAAGTGTGACCCACACAGGTTGGTCCTTGAAACACACTTTGTGTATTTCTCTGTATAAGACTGTGCACACAGTGTGTGGGAGGATGGATTGTAGGAGAATAGAGATAGTGCTGGAGGCAATCTCACCCCTGAGGAGTTGCAGCTGTACTAATTACCAAAGAGTAGGAACAGGCCTGCCCTTAATAGGATGCAGCTGTGTCCAATAAAGATGGTCCAATAAGGGTGGGTGTTATAAAAGAGTGGATTAGCTGGTTGGAGTCAGTTGGCTGTGCTGCTGTGAGGAGTAAGGGTCAGGTAGTTGGGCTAGGGACAGTAAGGGTTAGTATGTGCTGTGAGGGATGGAAAGGGTCAGGTGTTCATGTTAGGGACAGTAAGGGTTAATATGTGCTGTGAGGGATGGAAAGGGTTAGGCATTTGTATTAGGGACAGGAAGAAGTCAGCCAGCCCTGTGGAAGAAAGAGAAAAGGAGTCAGTGTTGCAAGGAGCTGGCCCTGGGAATTCCCAGAGAGAAGGTATGACAGTTTTACAGTAAGATAACAAAATAACAGTGACAGTCACTTTCCATCCACTGTTAATTGGTGACAAGCACTGATGCCCACAATTGGTGGCCCATATGGGGATGGATCCTGACGGTAGTGAGTTATTTGGAGTTGCTTCCCTTGAACAGCCCTTTCTGGAGTAGTTTGTTTTAAACACACCCTTGTTACTTGATAATTTTCATTCTGCCATGTTCATAGTAACTTTTATTTAGCCCCTTTCTTGAAGCCACTTACAATTAGAGAGGGTGTAAAAGATGCAGAATCCAATGGATTAGCATTACAAATACTCAGTTTTAGAACTAATCTGGGCTTGAGCTTCTCTCTCAGATCTCTGCCCAGGTTTTAGGCACAGGAGAGAAACAGGGGAGCAGAAGGTGTACGGTATGTGTTTCCACACCAGAGCACTACTCCTGAGAAGTGCTGAGCATTTTATTATTTATTTCCAGGGGATCTATTGAGAGGCAAAGATGCAAAGTTTCTCAGATGATAGAAGCCCAGTTTGTGGCACGAACTGGAACGGGGTGTGGGGTCACAGCTCTCATAGGGCAGCCAGTGACTTATGTAAGGGTGATTACAAACAGGTGTCACATCACTTTTCCTATTAAAGTGATCAAATGGGTTGAAGTCCCCAAAGATGAAACTATTGAGGTTTGTGCTTGAGGCCACATAGCCCAATTGCCTACAATCTCAAGGGAGGGGGAGCTTTGCACAGGAAATGAACTCTGGCCATCTGAATTTTCTTTAATAATTGCCTCAAAGTCTATTATGTGTGCACCACATCAAATAATTACAGGTCTCCTTTTTTTTTTTTTTTTTTTGAAACTTGTTACCTAGGACTATTTGATTGGAAAATCAAGCTTAGTTGTTTAGTCCTTGAACTGTTTCTTCCTCTATCTCTACTGCATTTAGGGATTTATCATTGGTCAGAATAAAACCCCATGAAGCAGTAGTAATCTTAAAAGTATAGTGATATGTGAATTGGATGAACAAAAGTGTGGAGTCAGGCTGTTTCCTGTAGCATGGATTAGTGGAATAAACCAATTTTTGGTGTTCACAGGTTTTGAAAAATGTTCCTTTCAGCTGTTTTCAGGATCATCTTTCATTTTGCATAGGGTAAATGAACATAGGATGTTTATTGGAAACAAAGCATTTTATTTCCCAGGGATGAATTATCAGTGAGTTACTCCTGTGAACCCAGTTGTTTTTTTATAATATCTTGGAACTCTCTTTTACTTCTTCTTGCTGCTCTCATTCCTTCTCCATGAGTAGGCTTCCATCTCCCTGCATGTGAATGAAGGTCCAGGTTACGTGGTTAAATTCCCTTGTTTTTCAAAACTGATGGAACCCAGGAACAGTTTTAAAGGCAGGAGATGCCCTTCCCCCTGCAATATGCCTGTGCCCTTCTCTGACCACCCTGGGTTGTTTGAGAGCCCAGTTTAAAAGCAAATACCTACCCTTGAAAGCAATCCCAGGCAACAGCTCCCATTAAGTGGTGGGTGGTAAATGAGGCTCTGATTCCCAGCCCTGCTGGGTGCTGCTGCTCTGATTCCAAAGGGTGGGAAATGACAGACAAGGACAGGATTTTCCTTTGCAATCAAACCCTTTCTGACTGGCTCTGATGGATCTGTGCAGGTGCACTGGAGCACGTGGCTGCTTGGAGAGGGCTTTGGATTTCAGTTTCTGTTTCAGGCTGGGTTTTTGGGTGCATTGTGTGGCTGTGTTACAGTAAAATCCACCACCATGTTAAGCAGTGAGATTGCTTTGCAAGCCAAGTAGCAGCACTCACCTTTTTGCACCAGGTAACATCCCAGCTATCCAGGAATGCCCAGTCCCAGTTCCCTTGAAATTAAGCTGCTCCTTTTCAGCCATAAATCTGGTCTAATTATGGTATTTTGTAGGACTGCAGTCCTTCTGCAGGTGTGCTGCAGGAAGCCATGGAAATGCAGCTGCCACCAGAGTGTCTGGGAGAGCAGGGCCCGAATTACTCAGGCTGCATAGCAATCAGCTGAAATTGCTGCTGCTTTGATGGGAAGGACAAATAGGTTGACAATAACACATGGCTGTATTGACAGACAGCCCTTCCCCACAGCTGGAAAAGCTGAGTAGGAAAAGGTATCACAGGACTCCAGTGCAGAGCCCAGCAGTCAGATTGCCAGTTTCTGTTTTATTTTGCCACCAAATGCTATTGCACTTGACATTTCTGCATGTTCACCACTATAATTTTAAATTGTATTATCGAGATAAAGAATGGTATGTGAAAACCACAAATGATAGCTCATTTAGTTCTTTCCTTGTGGCTTTGGCTCATCATATTTTTTGACTTATGAAAGACTTGGCAATTACACAACTGGGCACAGTGAGGGGGAAAAAAAATCCAAAACCACAATGCATTTCTGGATCAGATTTTTAAATTTAATTTTCTTTGCAGTGGAATTGTGTGGTCTGGTAGGTGGGGTTCCCAGGTGGAATAGTTCTATGATCATAAAAATTTGTGCATCTGAGCAGATTTCCTGGAACATGCTGTGGGAGAAACTCTGTGGCATTATGGTTTTTTTGGTATTTTCTAATGTGGGCAAAAGTTTACATAGGGTTCAGCTCTTGGAGATCACACTGTTAAAAAAACCAAGAAAAAGTAAAGAAACTAATTACATAATGTAGAAAGAAAAAATAAGATGGCTGAGAAAAGGCTGGAATTTTTATTCTTAATTTCAGTCTTCTAAAATAAATTTGTGACCCTTTAATTAAAGTGATTAAATTTAACAAGGAGACAGATGACATGGAAAAAACACTATAAAATATGTAGATAAGTCAAGCATATTTAGTTTTGAAGTGTCTGGGTAAAATTAGCTGAGAGAATGAACCACCCTTGGGGAATGAACCATGAGGAAGGAAGAAGAAACCTGAGAGAATGGTCCACCAGTCAAGCTGACTCCAATAGCCCAAAGGAGAATGGATCTATTAATTAATAACCCAGTGGAGCATAATAAGGAGATAAAAATAGACCTGTGGATGTGTCAGGTATAAATTGTGTCATCCCTGTGAAAGAATAGGATCTGCCAAGTGGATAAAAAGTGATAGGTGTAACATATCTTGAATTTTAACAAGGCCTTCAACACCATTCCAAATAATTTTTCCCAAAAGGTGTAGAGGTACAATGGTCTCAAAATGGGAGTAGAGATGCCTGAAAAGCAGTAGAGCAAGCTATTCATGGTTTTCTGTGAAGCTGGGAGAGAATTTCACTGGAATGTACCCAGGCATCAAACCTTGGGCCTTGTTGTCTGTATTTTCACTGCTTTGGATGATGGAGGAAAATCTTCCCTGCTGACATTTCCTATTGATGCCAACCTGGGGTGGGTCACAGATGCTGCAGAGTAAAGGACAAGAATACAGAGTGGCATGGAGCTCCTTGTCAAATAGCCTAAAGTCATTAAAATAAAGGTAAATAAAAATACTATCTACAGGGCTAAAGGAAATCAAATACAGAGATATAAAATGGGGAATACTTCACTGGGCAGCACAGGAAGAACTGGTGTTAAATCATTAAGTAGGCATTGTTAATGCTGTTGTGAAGATGTAAGGAATTTCTTGAGGGAAATTTTAATAAGAGTAGCATTAATAGAATGTGAGAATTAGTTATTCTGCTATAAATATCTTTTTTGTGATTTGAGTCCCAGTTTGAGATTTATAAGTACAAATCAAAAGGAATCCAGAGGAAAACAAGAGCGACAAGATTTAAAAACTAAACAAAGCTTATTTAAAGGTTGACTTAAATTTAAAATGAGGAAATTTCTAGGCATCTCCAGTGCACAAAAGCTTCTTAGAAAATGGAGAGTAGTGAGTCAGGAGCAGAACAAGAGTGAATGGACTTGATTTTGTGTAAGAAACATATAAGTTTATTAGTAGGAAAAAAAAAATTATTCTAAGAATAAGCTTTTTGACAAGCTTGAAAAAACCTTGAAGTTATTGATGCCTGATGCTCAATGACTGCTTAGTAAAATATAACTAAAAAATCAAAACACAATGCAAATATATATGTAATTTCGTATACTACTATTGCATAATAAAAATATTACACCTAACATGAAACTTGAATAGAAATAATTTAGCAAGGGCAATTTGCACCCCAGGTTTCCAGATGGCAATTAGCTCTGCTCTGGGCTGTTTTCCTGTGGTGGATGTGTGTGAGTGGAACTGTGTGGTGCCAGAGATGGTGAATGGAAACCTGGTTCTGCTGGGATCAGTGATCACTTCTGGTGCCTTCTTCGAAGGGAAACCAAAAGGAGCAGAAAAAAAAAATGAAACACAGCCACTTTGAAACTTGCAAATAACAGCAAGTCACTGCAGCTGTGCCTGAAGTCTCCAAATTCAATACCCAATACAAACACCAGTGTTTGCCAAGCCTGGGGATGCAGGGATGCCCCGGGCTGGGCAATTCAGGGCTGTTTTCCCAGCCATTGGCAGAGAAGTTAATGCCCTTCCCAGCAGGACATGTGAAGGGCGTTGGAGAATGATCAGCACTGGGGGTTTTTACCTGCTGAAATATATAGGAAATATTTCAGTGGAGCTAAAGCTCTAACCTTCAACCCCACACAGGGACAGAAGCATTTTTATTTCCTCCCTATATACAAGGGAGGTATGAGGCTAGGTTTAAAGAACATTATAATTTCTCTATAATATTAGTAGATGATATACTCTTAATAGTTACCAGGAATATCTACAATTTGCATCCTACAGATGTCTTAGACTGGTTTTCTGGGAAAGGTGCATCACTGGTCCCTGGTGAGTTCAGCAAACACTGAAACACATTGTTTTTTGGGGAAAAAATAATGAAAGCTGTTCTGATCCAAAATTGGTTTGAATCTAAAATATTTCATTTGATCAGTAAATTAAAAACTCCAATCAGTTCTGTCATTCTTTTAGTCCTAACTTCAGGCTGCAATGCTGGCTAGACTTTGAGAAAGTGGTGGGGGTTATGACATTTTAAAGAAAGAAAACTAATTCCATTTGTAGGCTGTCCCTTTCTTAACAAACCTGCTTATAAGTAAACATGCATAACACAGCAGATCATTATATGGTGGAAATTTGGTTTGAAATTGAAATGCATTCCATTTCAGAAATGGTATTATATCCTAAAGGTTAAATATGAGCTTGGAAATGTGGAAATAAATAAGGCTTTTTCATTCTCCTACTAGTAAACTTTAAAAAATAAAATTTAATACCCTTGAAGGACAAATGATTCAGAGCACTGAAAGCAGAAAGCCTCTAAGGATTTGGGTCATGCCCTCAATCATTTCTTCTAAACTTAAGCATAGATATGAGAAACACCCCTGGTTCTTCATACATTAAAGCCTGGATCTAAACTCCATACTTTTGTCACAACTTGATATTGAGATATAAATCACTAAACAGAAATCTCTGTTAAATAAAGCCTCATTGTAAGAAGGGACTTGTGTGTTAGTAGCATTGAATGAGTTGCTGATTTACTGCATCCTCATCACTGAAGGTCTCAGTCTACTAAATGTATTCCACATGCATCAAGAGAAGCTGGTATTTATGAAATCAAATATATGGAAATGCACACAGTTGTGCCTTTCCCAAATGTAGTTTGATCTTGATAAATCATGGAATTGTAACATGCATTTGTCTTCGTAAGCCCAGGGAAGGGACTCATGTCTGAAGATGGGCTCCTGTCCCTTTGAAATCCACAGTATTTAAGTTCATGTCTAATTCTGTTAATTTGTGCTTTAATTTACCTGCATGTGAGCCATGGTTGAATATTTGCATTTTAGTGTATAAAAAAAAAAGATTCTTGGTCTTGTTTTTTTTTTTGGTTTTTTTTTTTTTTTTTGGTAGTATTATTATTGTTGTTGTTGTTATTATTATTATTCTTTAGAGCCTGACAGATATTTAAACACACATGTGGTCTGAAATATCCAGAAGAGACTCTAAAATACAGATTTTGCAATCTCCTTTGGTAGAATAAGCAATAGTGAGTGTTATTTCATAGCTTTGTCACAGAAGGAACTTGATTTATCTTTTATTATATTTTCTTCATGCAAGGGCATGTTCAGATGAAAGCGGAATTTTATAAGGTTTTTCAATGCTATTGATCAAAATGAATGCAGGCCTGGGCATTTTTCCCTAGTCAGAAAAACATACATCAAATTGGAAGTACTTTGGCCATAGTGATGTTAGTGATAAATAGATTTATTTCTACTCAGGTCTGACTGTTGTACCTCATACTTTCTGTAGAAACAAAGTGGAGAAAGCTTAAGAAAAGGAAAATGAGGAAGAGTATTTTCTTGGTTCAGACTTGCAAGTCCTTACTCCCAACAAGAAATTTTAATGGTGGTCGGAGCCAGATGAGTACTTTATGCCTCCTCTAAAATAGGAAGGGATTTTTAAAATTCTATTTGCAATCTCTTTTATCACTTGAGGTCTGTCACTCTTACTGTGAAGAGCATCCTTAGATCACTCCTGTATGGCACTTAATGGTCAGGGTACAGAAATGGTTGCAGCACCATTAGAAACACGTGGATCTCACTTTTGATGTTTGCATTCAGAGCATAAGCACAGTAAAAAATCAAAAGTAACTAAAGCACAGATTATGGCAGGTACTTAATTTGGAGAGCCATACTTCATGCCTCATAGTTTGATGGTAAGGAAATATTTTTTCTAAAAATCTCAGCATAGTCTTATTCAATCAAGAGTAAAAAAATTCCTTCTGAAAGAAGGAAACCACAAGGAAAACCACAACAAACCACAGCAGGTTCCACTTCCGTGAAACAGGCATCTGAAAAACTTCTGAAATTCATATAGCAGGAACTTAAAGGGTAAAATGTGAGCAAGACACTGTGTCATAGGCTCATATTCATGCACTGCACACCTATCAGTTCAGTTAACCTCTCTCTGATGAAATAATTACATTGAGAGCATGATGATGTGCTGTTTTAAGTCTGCCATTGCTGATGGTTTATTATTTTGTCTACTTCAACTTAAAAAGGTGCAAAGAATGTGCAACCATGTATGCACAAAGCCCTGGTCCCTCTGGAAGGAAGTCTGACATACCAGATTTTTTCCAACAGCCTGACTGGAATATCTGAGGAGGAAGAACAAATGTGTCTTGGAAGTAAAAATGAACCCCAGATTTTGCCCTGTGCAGACTCCTCATATGAGCTGTGAAATGTTTTTTTCTGTGTTTGCCAGTGGAGCCTGGGCTGTCCCTGGACAGCTGCTCAGAGGAGGATCTCACCCCTCTTGCTCCTCACCTGGTCTTGTGACAGATTTGCCCAATTTGGGAGTTTTAAACATTTGTATCTGCTTCACCCAGGCAGTTCCACTGTCTATCGACCTAAGCTGGCTTTTTTACCCAACTGGATTTACTCCATTTGGATTAGCTGGTCCTTTCTATTGTACTTGTTTGCCCTAAAAACTATAAACCATTTTAAGAAGTAACTTTCATGAGAGCACTTTGTATCTTTCAGCATAATTACTATGTCTAAGCCAAGAATTGTGGTGAAACCAATTCACCCTTGTGTGTTCTGTTAAAGATGTTTGTATCCCATGTTTATATTGGTATTCAACACATTTTCCACTTTGGAACTTCCAAAGCCTTGTAGATACTTGATCATCTTTAAAAACAACATCAAAGATGGCAATTTACAACAGAAGGTGGAACTCTGCCTTGTCTGGGGATTTTAATCACATTCCAACTCTACTATAGTGCCCATTGTTTTTAATATCTTTGAATGGGTTAAGTGATGGTCAGCATCTGTCTCGATGGGAGGAGGTTGAGATAAACCTTACAGCACTTCTGACAGCTGCCTGCTTGAGAAGAGCAATGGCTCATAAATCCAGATTGGGACAGTGGGAGGATTTTTCCTTCCTTCCATCTTCCTCTGGTAATGAACAGGGCCCTCATGGGGATTGCACTCAGACAGTCTGCCTTGAGTGAAGGGGATGTTTAAGAAACAAAACCTTCAGCCCCAGTTCAGTGTAAATGCTCTGAGTGAACTCATCAAAGAAGCTGGCAGCTAGATAAAGGCATCTCGCACTCTACAACACTTCAGTTTTTCTTCTCTGGTTTATAGATGTCAGATGTTGCTTCTTTGATGTTTTTTCTTCTAGTTCTCTCCATCTCTGTTAGTAACAGCTGAGAAGGATGAAATCTGCAATTTTTTTTCATGGTCAAGCAAGATAGTAGTATTTAATTAGAATTAGAAAAGACAATAACACCATTGTGCTTTGACTTGTATTCTTACAGAGTATTTAAGTGCCAGTAAATGGCATGTTGTGGCAGCAGCTCTCTGGCCACAGAGAGCAGGCACAGACTTCCCCAGGCATTATCCCAGGAAGGCTGTGAGAAGATCAAAGAAAGAAAGAGAAACAATTCTTATCTCCACTTGCTGCACCTGCTGTTGTGCACATGTGGAATGTGTCATGGAGATTTGTTTGCCAAAGGGTGATTTCTTAATTGGACACTGGATGGTGTTTGGATGGATTGACCAATTAGGTCAAAGCTGTATTGGACTGGCTGTAAGGGTTACTGAGTTTCTTAGTAAGTGTAGTGTAACATAGTGTAGGATGATATAATAAAGCAATTGATCAGCCTCCTGCAATCATGGAGTCAACGCTAATTATTACCTGGCTGGGGGCCTGCAGCAACAGCATGTCCTTTGGTTAAATGTAAATATTTCCAGAAGAGGAAAATTTTGGCTGCCAGAACTATGAGCCTATGGCCATGGTATCTTAATGAAGCAGTCAAGGTTGTTGTTTACCCATCGGTGTTCCCAAAATAGAGCCTCTAAATTACCTTCAGGTAAAAGCCAATATAATTTTTTAGCTTTTTTAACAAAGACCCCACTGGGCTTTGTTCTGTACAAACACAGAGCAGACAGCTGGTCCCTGCCTTGCAGAGCTGGACTCTGAGACCTTGCATTTCTCCTGGTGACTTCCTGTGTTTTCCCTGATGAGCACATAAGCACTGGCAGGTCAGGAGACCTTGTTAGATCCTCCTTGCCCCAGCTTCCTCCATATGTATGGAACATTCAGCAGAGGTTTGGACTCTTAAATTTTTTTGTTCTGTTCTTTCACAGCCCAGTACTACTTTAAAAACTCAGACTCTGAATGGGGCCAAGTCAATGCAATCCTTCCTTGTTACTGCATCCTATAAAAGCTCTATCAATTTTCTGGTGTGTTATTCTTCATCCTTGAACAAACTGGCCTTTTGGATGGAGGTAGAAACATTCAATACATAATTCACTATACAAAATTACTCTTTGATGTTGAGTAAATTGTAAGATCTGCAACTGTACTTCATGTTAATAAAACACAGATATAACCTTAGCAGACTTGCTATAGTTTTTTAATAAATTAGGCCTTATTTTTATCTCTAAATAGACTAATTGTTTGTGTGGGCTGGAAACACATAAAGGAAGTGACTTGCACTTTGTTGTGGAGAATAAATTCCCTGTCTTTCCCTCCCTTTCCATCCTTTTTACTTGAGTTGACCATAAGGTTTTATACCTTTTCCAGACTAAACACAGAATTTTTGTTCCACTGTTCTCGTCTTCTTTTTTTTCCTCTCTGTAATCACCTCTGTGGAGTTGAGAAAAGCTTGATTTGTGCCTTTTTCTCTTGTTTTTGGAAAAGAGGGAAAGAGAGGAAGAAAGGATGACAGAATAAAGGGGAAGATTAGAAAGAGGGTAGAAAAAAAGATAAACTTTCTGATTCACTATGCTTTTCCTAAAATTTTGGTTTTTGTCTGAAATATTAACACAGAAAATATATTTTTTTTAAATTCCCCTCTAGTTACATTGGAAATGTTTTATTGAATTATTTTTTAAGCTCCCTTGTGGATTTTCTTTCTGTGATTTTTCTTTCTATTTTCTATATTTTGAGGTGTTTCAAGTGTAGTACATTATGTATCTTTCAGGAAGACACCGCTCTGAATCCTAGCTCCTACTCACTCTGGGGCTGTCGAGTACCAAAGTGCAGAAGGTGCTTCCCATTTTATTGGGGCAGAGTTTGCATCATTTGCCTGTTGTTTCTGCCATGCATAGTAGGATTTATTAAGGCCAGGATTGTGCCTGGCAGGCTTTTTTTTATCTGTTTGTTATTAAAAATGTCTACATCTTCTCTATCTTACCCTGTTCTCTGCCTGTTTCTCCAAAACTGCTCAGTTTTCTGAGTGCTCATTCTTCCTTGGTGGCTGCCATGCTTTTTTGCTTTCCTGTTATCCACTGCCTCCTCCCAAAAAGTCAAGTTCCTTCCCTGCTTCACCTTCCCATCTTCCCTTTCAGCCTCTCCAAGCCAGGATCCCCCTGCACAGTGGTGGTTTCCCCAGGGAGCAGTTGATGTCTGGTCATGGTGTGCAAGTCATCAGCACTGGTACACACTGATAATTAAAGGGTTGGTAAGATAATGCACTGCTGAGTGCAAAGGATGTCAGATTAAAGGTTATGCAATGAACTCAATTAAACTGACAGTGGAGAGCAGGGGAGGCAGGAGTTCAACTTCTTATCCCAACAGGCAGTTCTTTTACCTCCCTAGCTATTATTAAAGAGAAAAAAAAAAGAGCTAAATCCTGGAGATATCCCTAACTGCCAGTGCAAATATTCTCATGAAAGTACAACAAAATCCTTAGCACATTGATAGGACTAAGCAGTGCACTTGACAGTCCTTAATCCTGTTGACTTAAGGCATTCTCTGAATATTCGTTTCACATTTCTGTAAGAAAGTCTGAGAAGTGGGACAGGAGATTTTCTGTCAAAACTGGTGCATCAGCATCAAATCCATTTTGCAGCTTGCAGATGTAGATTGTACTGAGAGTAAATAGAGGGATTTGGGAAGATAAGAGGAAACACCTTAGATCCAATTACATATAAAAGAAGTAACCTCAAAGTCAAGAGATAAGTCACAAACAGTGTGTCAACTTTTGGCCACTCCATGCTGTGGCTGACCATATGATTCACTGTGAATATAATCACATTTATAGATGTTAGGGACAGAAACAATTGTACTATTTGAATTCTTGTATGCAAAGGTCATTAAACTTTCACTTGACATCCTTGTAATCACCCCAATGGCTTCCAATACAGATTTTAAAACATACTGGGGAAAGCAAAACTAAGGGGTGAAAATGCAGATGCAGCATAGCTTCTTTGCAGCAGCCTAAGTGCTAAATTTTTGAAGAAGAAATGCTAAGGAGATAATTCTGGTTTGTAGTTGTAAATATAACCACGTATCCTTCCCATGTGGTGTCATGGATGGACAAAAAATCTACTGTCCTTTTAAACACAAATGACTTTTTTCTATTTTCTGAGGGAATTTTAACAGGAATTGGGAAATTTTCTGGTCATTGCGGCCTTCCTGGATGCCTGCTCTGAAAGCCACTCCATGCCATATGTGTCAGTTCATTTGGTAATAGTATTAGGTACTAGAGGAGGGATTAAATTCACAGACCAAGACACCTAAATATCAGTGTTCTCAGGAGTGTCTAAACTCCCATTACATCCTGTGCATATCTAGCCAATACGGCTAATTGTTCCTAGAGAAATAAAGATGATTTTCAGGTTAATACAGGTTCTTAATTCTAGGTATTTGAATTTGCAAGTTGAATTCCTCCCTTGGTGTCCCATGACCTTCTGATGACAATCCCTAAGAACCAGACACAAATTTCCTGGAGAATGCTGTGGGATTTTTAGCCTTGTGGAAACCTGGTGGAAACCCCACTGTACCACATGTGGGTCTGGGCATTTGCTCTGTCTGTATTAGGGGCCACATTTAGGGAGCTGCAGGGAAGCTGTGACTCTGGGAACAGCAAACCAATCTCATCAGAGATGAGGAGGTGCAGAGCTCAAATTTTCCCCTTTTGAAGCTCTGCCTTCATCAGCTGTAGAGCTGTTTCTACCTCTGATATTCCAAATTATTAATTACCTCTGCCCTCACCAGTCAGTCTGGCCACCTCCTCCAGCCTGTTCCCTTTATGAGTAAACTGTGATTAACTTTTCTCCCCACCCTAGGAGAGGTGTACCAGGACAAGTGACATTGCCAGGAGACCAAGGACAGCGTCGTATTAATAACACAACAACCTCCTCTTCACAGAGCAGATGAAAGAAAATGAAGAATCAAACTGTCCTTGCAGCAAATTCAATGTTATTTCATTGCTTCCCAGATCGTGCCAGGAATTTCCTAGCTGTGAACTACTCAGTCTTCACTTCCAGTATCTTCCCATGCAGACCTAACTAAACTCTGCACACACAGTTTGTCAGATCAGAGAACATTTCCCTGGGGTTGGGGGAAGTAGCTGTTACTCCAGTTGCTTTCTCTAAAGAGTTACCACCTCAACTGAGACTAAAAGGAAAAATAATCTCTGATTAAGCTTTTTATTTGTATTTGCTATATATGATTGAGTTGGGTTTTTTTAGGCTGGCAGACCTTTTACTTTATTCTTTTCTCATGTGAATTGGATTTTTTTAAAGAGAAGTGCCAACTTTACTGGCAATACTATTTTAAAAATGTCTTACGTATCTGTAGGGTTCATTAAAATCAGTGTTTTTAACTATCACTCTTTCTAATATAAAAGCCAATACATTTCACATACCATCTGGAACTAGGCAGTGAATTCTTTCAATTTTTTAGGCATTTAATTAGACTGAATGGATATAATGGTTTTCCAAAATATTTTTGTGACAGTTATACTTTGCTAAGCATAAAAATTTTATGAGAAAGTCAAAGTTATTTATCATACTTTCATCTGCTTTCGAGTGCTGCCTTTCTTCTTGACGGGCTCTTGATGGGATTGTTTGTTAGGATATAGAAAATGCTGCTCTCAAAGAGATTTGCTCCTGTAGCACCTTCCTCTAGTTCCTTTTTCAAAGTGATAACTCTAACAAAACTAAAAGTGGGTTATACTCTGCACTGCTAGAATTGGAGTATATTTTGGTGGCATTTCTTTACACAGATATAGATTTATAAGTTTCTAATACTTTCCATATTCCTAATGCAGTAGAATAATGTAGAACACATTGAAGTTATCCTGGTCCCTACCCACTACAAATTTGCAGCCTGCTTCCACCTAGATGGTAACTTCTGATCCTGGAAATCCCAGAAGGAATTAGACACTGCTCAGGACAGAAAAAAAAGTAATGTACAGACAACAGCCCTTGACAGTAGGTCTGTAAACATAAGTCAACACAATAGCTGGGAAATTTGAATTTTATTCTTTTTTTCTTTCCCAGAAGTTTAATTTTTCTCCAGGTGTTTTGTTAGAAAGTGGTGTGTCTTTCCATTCTTTGTGTATTTGATCTCCACACATTGATTAAGCAAACAAATGAAAGCACAGCATTACTTGTTCTGTGGTGAGACAGCAACAAGTGGCTTTTAAAAGAACTTCTGATTGTGAGGCCCAAGTAAAAGGTTCAAATAAAGCCATGGGATAGCAAGTAGAAGGCCCTTATTTTTCAGAATCATAGGCTCTGACTCTGCTGTTTCTTTCAGGAGTCCTTAAAGTCTGCCTGTGCAATTGTGAAGGATAAGCTTCAGGACACTGGAGTTTATGTGACCATGCATCATTGCAAATGATGTAGTGACATTCCTCTGGCACACCTCCAGACAAAGCAGAGAGCAGCAATATCACTGCAACCAGATAAAATGTGTTTTATCTACATATGCTTCTAGAAAAAAACAGGCCAGAGCACTACCTAGAGAATACAGTTAAAACAGCAAAACTCAGAAAAACTCACCATTCTGTGGTGTGTGCTACACCTGACAGTCATTCAATAGGTCTTTTGATGAACCTGCTTTTTATAGCATTCATAAACAGTGAACTTTTATCAATGCATTTTCCTTGAACATTGAGATTATCATATGACCTAACTCTTTCTTGATTTAAAGCTGTATCCGTAGAAATCCAGCTCTTTAAAAAAGCCCAATTGTCTTCCTCAGTTGCTGGGCAAACATAACAAGAGGGTTTTTTTTTCCCCAATTTTCTATATTTTCTATTAGAATTAAGAAAGAGCAGCAGTTTCCAAACTTAGTGATCACTGGCCAACCATACTTCTCTGATAGAAACCTATCAACAACCTTAAAGCTGTCAGATTCAGTAATTTTATGGTGAAGCATGTAACAGTACCTGTCAGAACATTTGCATGGTTCAGATGATAGTTTAAGAGTCACTTACATAGATCTTACACAGTGATTTCTAATTCTGCTCATTGACCTGCCCTGGCATTGGCTTGTGCTTCAGAGATAAACAAGACTGAATATTTGAGGGTAGAAATTTTGGTTTTATTTCACCAAATAGAGAACATTTGACTACAGCTCCAAGAGTGATGAAAAAGGTATTTTTTGTAATTAAATAGTAGAGAGATGAGTTTGATCCTAATGCACTAGGAAGGTCATAAGATATTTAAACAGTGCAATTGAATAGCAAAGGCCATCTTCCATAAAACAAGCCCTTCAGGAGACAGCTGGAGCTCTGCCCTCCTTACAGTTTTTGGGATGGTGCCATTACCTGCATTTAGGCAACTGAAACAAACCTTAAGGATGAAATCTGAACTGTAGGCATCTCAGTGTGGTCCAGCCCATTAAGTTCCCATGACAGTGGAGGTTGTTGCTTAAATTAGTGGAATCAGAAGAATTCAGATCACCATAACACAGAAATCTATGCCTCATCAATTGAACTGTGCCTGGAACTTCATTAACTGCATTGACTGGATCTGCACAGTCAGTAGTGGGAACGTGGAGATGGTTTGTGTGGTCACACTCAGGTATCCCTCTGCAAGGCAAATCCCACCCCAAAAGCTGCATGATCCTCTACCTTTTTTGGTTTTAGCATTGCATGTGACTCTGCAGATGCAGTTCATTACAGCCTTGTGGAGGTTTTCATAGTGGAAGTGGCAATAAATAGGGTATTTGGCCTGAAAAATGCCTGTGAGGGATCTGGGTACTGCATGATAATTATACTTGCCATGACTGCCCCAGTTCAGGGTTTAAATTTCACATCTGAGAATCTATTGAGGAGACCAGAACAGATATTGCTCTTCCTTTGACTCTGTTGTCTCACAGACATCTACACACTGAGGATGAATTCAGTAGTTGCTCAGATGACATATTTAAGGTTTTTTTTTACAGCCAACAACGAGAGTTGCAACGCTATTTCATGCTAATGAAATAAATGTGACAGCAACCTGAAAACGTCACTAATCACAGCTCTGCTTAGGGACATGAAACAGGGAAGCATTATTTCTGCCCTCTTTGGTGGAGTATTAAATACTGATTAGACTCCAGTGAAAGTAACAGGTATAACAGGGAAAATGAGCCATCCCTGTTTCAAGCAGTGCCTGCTTTTGTCGCAGTGGGTAGTTTAACCTGTTTAGGATGTATTTTTCTAGCTATAAAAATGTGTGCAGATGATTGAGAATTACTGACTCCACAGCACGACTCCACACTTTTGGATCTCTTAGCCTCCATTAGTCACAGTTCTGCTTCTCCTCAGAAATCCTCTTTCTTTGCCCTTTTTTCCCCACTGTTGCAAGCGAGCGGGCACTGCCATCCTGCTGCTCCGTGCATGCATCTTGTGGCTGCCTCTCAGACTTTGTATTGTGAGGCTTGGAAGGCTTTTGGAGAGAGTGGAAATTCTTGCTTTTCCTTAAATTGCCCTGGTAAGTGGCGACTGGCTTTCTGTTGTGTTCACTGCCTCTCTTGCAAGCTCAGTTCAGCCTGAAGAGTGAGTGAATGAGGAACTCAAAGGTAGTGCAAGATGCTTTTCAAGCCATGTTTAATGAAAAAGTGTAAAACCAGGAAAGAATGAACCTCTCTGTCTTTCTCAGATCCTTTATAAAAGCCCTGATTTTAATTTAAGTTTAACCTCATTGAACCACGGTCCTTTCTCTCATTTTTACTGACACTTCCAGGCAATCCATTAAGACTACATCTAGTGATAATTAAGGAAAGTTCAGCAGGAACAGATTCTGCTCTGGGCTTCCCAACAGTTACCAATAATGATGTTAGAATGAAACAACTGCTCAAAATGCAGTGTCTGTATTTACATATGGTAGGATGGGTGGATGCAGGGAAGATGAAGGTTTACGGTGCAGGCAGTGTGTGTTCTGCAGCTATCCTTGGGAAGTCACTTTTTTCCATGTCCCTTTGTTCTTCTCTAGTCTTCTGTCTGATTTTTTTCATTTTATTTTAATGGTAGGACTTAATAGCAAGTAGTGCCACCTGGTAGATATTTACATGACAACTAGTCCATAGGCTCTAATTTCAGAAAGGGCTGTCGGCAAAATTATAAGGATCATTAATTATCCCTTCTGTAAGTAATTGCATTTTTTTTGGATGAGTAGCTTGTTTGCAGAACTATCAGTCTACTATATAATAGCACATTTGCATATTAAAAAATGTAAAGAACAAGAAAATTATCTGCCCTAGAGCATCAGAAGGATACAGTAGTTAATGCAGGACCCTACCTGTATTGCTTTCTTTACTTTTCTTGGGCACTGTTGATTCAAAGGAAACTATTTCCTGATGTCAGTTCAGTATAAACCCAGCAACTTTTCTGATGCTGGATTTCTGGTGGACTGAACCCCCTCATGCCATACTCATTGCAGCTCTGCAATGAAGTGAACAATGAGTCTTGTGAGATATAAGGATTCAGGGACACTGAGGTGATGTTGAACACTTTTTTAGTATTTTCCACTTATAGAACTTGAAATTTGATCTCTACAATGCTTAAATGAATTTAAACATCACCATGAGTATCAGAGACTTTTGATTTGCATGTGGCCATTATGAAAAAGAGTTTGATTTAATACTTTTGAGGTTCTTTGTTGTTCAGCTGTTTGGTCTGCTTTGAGGGTTGTTCTTTTCAGACTGTGAGTACTGAGGTCGTTGAAGGGACCAAGCTGTTTCTGGTTGTCCTTGAAATGCAGGCAGGAGAAGGGTTTGTGATGTGACACTCACATGCTCCTTCCTCTGGCATCTATTGTTTCCATTCAAAGGGGAAATAAAACTGAATGCTCAGTTTAAATACAATGTTTAAACCTCTGAGATTATTTTCTTTGAATGTGAGGTAGGCAGGTGAATTTCTAAAGTCTCTGAGGTAGTTTTGAATGCAGGAAAAAAATTGTGATTTTATGTCTCACTACCCCATGGTACTTTTGTAAATGGCCATTTGAATTGGTAGGTGATTGGGAATTCTAGAAATGCACTTTTGAGATATAGAAGCTATTTTTTACGCCTTATTAGGTAATTTCTGAATCCATCCTGAAGTGACACATCCCTTTTTTTAGGCAGGAGGTGGCTGTTGGGTCCTGTTAGAGGGGCTGTGTTGGGGAGAAGCCAAAGTTTGCTCAGCAAGGGAAAGTCATCCAGGACTGGGGAGTCAGTGGGGTGGGCAGGACACAGCAAGGCAGGCAGAGCTGGGCCAGCCATGGCAGCCAGGCTCTGCCAACAGGGGAGTTCTCCAGACTTATCTATAGGACAAACACGTCCACAGTCAAGCCAGAATTCAAATCAGCAGGGTGGGACCAACAGGAGCCATGGCCAGGCTCAGGCATGGGGCCAGCATCACTCAGGCAGGGATCTGGGGCAAGGGCTGGAGCACAGGCAGCTCCCAAGTGAAGGGGTCAGCCCCTGATGGAGCTTCTTCCAGGTGCTCTCACACAGCCCCTTTCCCTGTAGCCTGTCCCAGATTGTAGCCAGGCCACATTTGAGCTGGCCTGGGCCCAGCCAAACCTCCAGACAGCCAAACCTTCAGAGTGGGGATGAGGTTTTGCAGGGTCTGTTGGTGCACCCAGGTCTGGGGCCACTGGCATCTAGGGAGGGAAACCTGCCTTTCCTTGCTGCATTCCCTCTGCATGCTTCCAGTTATCTACAGGATTGCTTGTGCCTGGAATCCCCACAGCACAATGCTGGATTTTCTCCTGGGGCCCCTGCAGTGAATGCCCCTTGCAGTGAATGCCCCTTGCAGTGCCCTTTCTCAGCTATGGTTTTTGGGTGTAGATTAAAACTGATGTCTTAGCTACTGCCATCATCTCCAGCCTGTTAAATAAAAGTAGATATGATCCCTACTCTTTCCTCAGTGTGCTTAAGTGTAATGAACTTGATTAGAGACACATGAGTCACCCCTGTACTTCCTGTGCAGAAGGAAAACTTTTTTGTGTCTGTTGCTGTAATGGATGAATCAGAGATGATAACGTGTCCTCCTCTGTGGCCCAGGAACATACATCAGTGTGTTGAAGGATGCTTTCTTATGTGGAGATCATGCATCAGCTCAAGGGAAGCTTTCAGCTCCTGGATGCTGCAGTTCAGTCTCTGGTGTCAGCCCAAATTGTTATGGCTTTCTTGTCTCTAGGAGCTGCAGTCATGTTCAGCTGAAAAGTTAGGCTGGTGTTCATGCTGTGCTTCTCTGGAAACAGAACCTTTTGCTTCAAATGCAAACAGTTGCTAAGAGAAGAAAGAAAGCAGCTATAAAATATAAGATATAAAATATGCCATTTATTTGTATTGTGCTATTTTTATATAAATCAAAAATATCCAGGAGAAGCCATTTTTACTCCCAGCTTCTGCAAAATCACTGTGCAGTTTTGAAGGAAAGGTGACTCTGCTTTGCTGTGTCTTCATGAGACATGCAGAGAACAACCTAGGAGAGCAGATGGCTCAAAATGCCACATAGCATCCTCCTTCTGCAGTAGCAGAGTTACAGATCCTGTGTCTCCCTCCAGGCCACTCTGGTGTCTCCTGAGAATGGATGGGCTCAGACTGAGACATGATGAGTTGTGATTCTAGAGATATTCTGGAGTCTCTGTCAACACCATCTGAGATTACTTCATGTTTCCTGTTTTTTTGGCATATCTGAAGAATCCATTTCCTGCTTAGAATACAGGAAGTTCAAAAACTCCATCCCTCTTTGTTTTATCTGTTGAGAGGAATGTGTTGAAAGTAGGCTTCTTTGTGGTATAGAGGATTCCAGAGCCCAAAGCTCTTGTATTTGGGGGAGAAAAGAAGGGTGAAGATTTCTATTGGTATGTTAAAGAGTGATGTCCCAGTGCATTTGCACCTCTGAATGCAGAATGAATGTTCACAGCCATGGTGTGCGTGGTGCAGACAATCAGTGGAATGTCATGGCTGCAGCCATCTCAGAAGGTTTGGCA
This sequence comes from Vidua macroura, assembly GCF_024509145.1. NCBI lineage: Eukaryota > Metazoa > Chordata > Aves > Passeriformes > Viduidae > Vidua > Vidua macroura. The sequence goes on from NC_071571.1 coordinate 7,453,308, forward strand.
TGTCAGATTTTCTTTAATTTCCAAGTAAAAGACTTTAGGAAATCAAGGATATGCAGAACAAAACTATTTTAAAAGAGCAGACTCATTTTCTAATGAGCTTATCATAAAAACATAATCTGTTCACTGAAAAACGAAAATGTTTTCTTATTTGCTTTGATAGGGAGAAATGGGAGGTAACATTAAATGAAAGTTACTCTTAAGAACTTAAATAGATAGTTCTTCCTTGAAGTTCCCAGTGTTGCCTTTGGCTAAAGTGACTGAAGTTAAAATATAAGGCCCTTTTTTGAAATGCTTTTGAATTAATGAAGACTCTCTGCTGGGATTTCTTGTTCAAAACAAAACATTGTGTCTGTGCAGGGAAGAAAAGGAAATGGAAGTGGTTAAACACTCAAGGAAAGCAATGACAATGAATAGCAGCAGAAATACATTCCTTGTAACACTGATAAGAAAGAGGAGAAACCTGGTGTGACATTGTGTGTGGGGCTGGTAGAGCTTCCCTCTTCAGTCTGGAAAAACAGAGCTTTAAATAAGATAAAAATGAACTTGAGTGAGATATTGAACTTCTAGAAAGCTGATACCTGCAAGAAGAAGCAGACATTGTGCAGGGAAAGGCCAACAAAGCAGTGCACAAACTGCAGCAAATTCCAAATGGCAGGAAACTCGAAATCATCAAACTGTTTTAAAACATGAAGAGATCGTGCTGTGCTGAAGTTACAAACCAATCCAAATCCATAACTTTGCCCAACAATTTTAAGAATTTAAATTTGGGTTCAGACAGTGTGGTAGTGAGTAGCTTAATGAGCCAGCTACCAGACAAGATAAACTGTCTGGCCAGGAGGTGTCACATTTGTGATCAAAGCCTGGGAGTCTTGTCACTGCATTTTCCACATATCACCCTAGAATAAGCTTAGTAAACCTCATTAAAAAACATTGTCTTCCCTTGCAGGTTATTTGTGGTTCCTGTTTTTCATGTATTTTGAAGTGCAGTGCTTTACAAGTTCCTGTTTTTTATAAGATTAACATTCACAAAAGACCACAGGATCATGTAACATTTTTTTCCTCTTTTATTTCACCTGTCTCTGGGTCAAACCCTTCAATTCTTGCAATTTGTCATCCAAGAAGACATCCTGTCTTATCTGGAGGTATAAACACCAGAGAATCTTCCCTTTCCCTCAGCAGTGCTGTACACCTGCCTGGAAAATGAGAATCTCTGATATTTCTGATTTGACCTGCAAGACATTTTGTTTGGCTGAAGGGAAATATCTCAGTGCCCTTAAACCAGCTTTTTTTTCAGATGCTGGAGTGAATGATGATGGGTGCATTCAAACATGTAATTGTACAGGCTCTGTGTGCTCAACCCCACACCCAGACACATCCCTGGTGCATCCAGGACACACACAGGGGTGCCAGCTGTTCTGTCACATCCACCTCAGACCAGATTGTGACACCTGGGAACCAGGTCTGCAATGAAAATGGGGACACTGGACATCTGACCTGTGACAACTGCACCCTACTCTGTCCTCATCCTGACAGTTTAACTCAATTGAAGATGTTTGCCCTCATTTTGACAAACCAAAAGGTTCTCTTTCAGTAGTGCTGTTATGAAAAGCTGAAATATGTGAATTGAAAGACACAAGGAAAATGTTGATTTTCCTTAAAATTGTGTTTCCTACTGCAAAGAAAAAGTTATCTGAGTGGTGGTTTATTCTCAATTGACTCTAGCACAGATTCTGTTTGAATCTTAGCATTGCCATCTGGCACCCAGTTGGAGAACCACAACAGCATATGCTTCTTTTACGTTGCTATTTGATATTTATGAGTAAGACAACTTCGTAATATATTTGGCTAATTACTTTTTAAAATTCCATGTCCAGAAAATTCATTGGAAATGTGGTGTAAAACTTTGTTGAACACAAGTGAGCAGGAAACTGCTTTCAACCTGCAATAAAGAGGAAACATAAATCCAAGACACAGCACACAATCACACTGCAACCTGCAGTGGTGATCATGCAAGGCTTCATTGCCCAGGTGGGAAGTGACAAGCAGTCAAATTAAATCTTGAGCTTCCAAATCAGAAACATTGACAATAATGTTGTAGTTAAAAATCATTGCTTTTAAATGTAATGGTATTGTGTTGGCCCCCTCTCTTCCATGCCCCTGAAAAATAAATCTGTTTTCTAGAGCAAATACAAAATACTGGTTGAGGGGAAGACATATGAGGAGTGGCTGAGGTCCTTTGGTCTGTTCAGCCTGGAGGAGACTGAGGGGAGACCTCACTGCAGTAACAACTTCCTTGTGAGGGGAAGAGGAGGGGCAGGCACTGATCTCTGCTCTGTGGTGACAGTGACAGAACCTGAGGGAATGGCCTGAAGTTGTGGTTTAGGTTGGATGTTAGAAAGAGGTTTTTCACTCAGAGGGTGGCTGGGCACTGACCAGGCTCCCCAGGGCAGTGGTCACAGCACCAAACCTGCCAGAGCTCAAGAGGTGTTTGGACAATGCTCTCAGGAACTTGTGTGACTCTCGGGGTGTCCTGTGCAGGACCAGGAGTTGGACTGGATGATGCTCGTGGGTTTCTTCCCTTGCTGGTGGAGAACAGCAGTAAGGAACAGGGATGGACACTTTTGGCCTTTTATGTTGTGCAAGGAGCTCTTCTGGGTGTTGCATGAGCTCCTCATGGTTTGGGAGCATAACTTTGGGAAGTGAGTGCTCAGTGCATTTTGGAGGACTACACAGTCCACGGGCTTGGACCTGAGACTAGAATCCTGTTATCACAGCAGAACTAAGAGCTGTGCAGTGTGTTACAGTACCATGTGGAAACCCCTGAAGAGTTCACTGGGCTGTTACAGGAATACTGCTATAAATTGTTATTAATTAATAAATGGAATATTTTTAAAACAATTATTATTAGTAGCAGTCTTGGCTGCAAAAATATAAAGCTCTGACTCTTTAGACCTCAAGCTGAACTAATAGGTATTATGCAAAGGACATCTACCAAATTTGCTGGAAGGTTGCTCAGATACTGAGAGACTGCTTGAATCCATATATTACTTTAATAGAGCCATATTTCACAATGCAACACCATTTAACAGATTTAAATTGAAAAACAATGAATGCACTATTTTCTAAGAGCAGTATAAAAATTAAAGCTACCTCTGGTAGAGTCTGTGCAGAGGAAATGAGAAAGGAACAGATGGGAAAGCATTTACATAGGAGATGGCAGGCAATTTCATTTTTTCTATTGGCATGCTAATTAATGATCTTTCCAACGCAGGAATGCTGTATAAATCTCCTAAAGGAAGGATAATAGCAAGGTCAGATGTATCTGCTAAACTATGCAGGAATTTGAATGCACAAGTATTGCAAAATCATGTGTCAGATTAATAACCTGTTATAAAGAAAAATTTGAAGTACTTGGTAAATACAATTTGAAATGCAGATAGGAGATAGAAGGACAATGCACTGGAATTTCAAGTTGCAAAACTTGAACTCTTGAGCTGTCCTGGATCCTCCCTTGTTTAAATCTATTGCACAGGGTGGATGTTGAAAAGCAGGGATGGGGCTCAGATCTGTCATTTTCTTCTCTTTCCTGAGTCCATAGATGCCTTTGAAAGCCTGCATAGTTTAGCTGAGAAATAGGGATTCAAAGACTTCAAAGCATTCTGTTTAGCTGAGATAAACATTTGAAATAGGGGAGGCTTTTCTATAGCTTAGAATAATAGTCATCATATTTGCAGTTCTTGATGTAACTAAAAGCTGTGTTATGCTACTATTTCTGCTGTGCTGGGAAGTGAACAATTCTCCTGCCTGGCCCAGAAGGAGCCCAGCTCACAGCTACCAGGAATTCCCAATTCCATGTCTGGAGTGCTGCTCAGCTGATGTCACAGTGCCTTATACACACCAAACCCGTGGCAGAGTAGGACTTTTTCCTTTTTCATAGAATAAATAGAAAAAATATCTAAGGTTACCCTGATAGTAGAACTGTAACCTGGGACTCCATCCCCAGCTTTGTCTGCCTCTGAGGCTGCACTGCCTGAGCGTGTTTTTGCCACCTCTCCAGCCTCATCTCTCTTCTCATCACATATGACATTTTTGGATCTCTTCCTCTATGATGACTTTCTGCCCCTGTAGCCAAACCCCTGAGAACCCAGTATTTCAGTGTGCTCAATTTTTTTTTAGATTATAAACCTAAAATCCACTGTGGCTGGAGACCACTTAGAAAACATTTTGAATAGGATGACTGTGAGGAGAGTTAAAATATGTATTTTGTGGAAAAGACCACAGGGCCATGCTGTGCCTCACAGGTTGGCTCAGGACTGCAGTCCTGGGAAGAATTTGATCTGTAATGCCTGTAGGAAATCTCAGCTCACTCAGCATCCACACTGCTGGATATTAAACTGAGTGAGGAGCTGCTTGGTGATCCTCACTTTGGATTAGTTCTGCTTGCAGATACTCTGGGCTAAACCCATGAGGAAGACTGAGCAAGCTCCCAGGTGCAGATGAAGGGCAGGAACAGCCCCTGCTGCTGGGCCTGAGCAGAGCCATGGGTGCCTTGGCAATGTGGAGCTTTGTGCTTTGTGTGTCTCACGTTGTAGGACTCACAGCCTCCAGCCATTCCACTCCTTTCCTTCTTATTTTCCAAGCTACCTCAGACTTTTCTCCATAGGGAGCTTTTTATGACTTTTCTCTTCATCAGCCTTTAATGGGAAGCTGAGGATGTGAATTTCATACACAGAAATTACCTTTGGAGAAGTAGGGCAAAACTCCAGGTACACCTGCAAGTAAACCTTATGGAAACAAAGGATGAAAAAACAAGTATGGTGTTGGAAATCAAAATGCTGAGGAATAGTAGCACAAATGTGATTGTCAGAAGTAGTATTTGACAAAATAATAAAGTCTGCTAGTGAGTATTCACACATCATCAAGTGGAAAATTATCCCCATCCCAATTTTTAAAATGAAGGAATTTAAACAGAAGAAAATAGCATCATGATATTGTTCTGTACTTTCAGTAGTAGATGAGATGCATTAACAAAATGTAACTTAGAGAACGTGGCAAGCAAGTTGGATTCAGATGAGTGAGCCTACACTGAAAAAATGAATTAATACAGCTAGAAATACAACAAGGCAAGCATTAAAAATTAATTTGAACCTTGAGATTGAAGAAAATGTTAGGTATTATGTATTCTTATACTTGCATGAAAAGGTGCCAATTCTAACCGTTGCATGAACAAAAAAGACTCTCCAGGAATAAAGTTTCTCAAAGACTTAAAAAAAAAATATTTAGAAGTGTGGCTGTTAGCTTAACTGGGTTAGCATCTAACTTCATACAAAATGAGGCACTGGCAATAAAATAAATAATGCTGTTTAATTACAGTCATGACCTTTAGTAATTGCTGCTTTATTGCTTGATATTGTAAGAGATTTATTGTATTTGCTGCAACAATTGTTTTTTTTTTTCCTTTTCCAAAACCATCAGGCATTGGAATTAGAAAATATCTATTAGATTATCCAGTTTGTGTATCCCCTGCTGTGCAAAGTCTTGTCCAGTTCTGTTGCAAATATCTTGAAGTGTTTTTTTGTATGAAATGCACTGGAAGATTATTCTACAAACTGAAATTCAGATTATTCTTACCATGGAAATATTTTTCCCTCTGGTGAGTTGAGGTCCAGGGTTACTTCCATCCCACTTCTGCTCGTTGCTCCTTTTTTTGTGCTTCTCTTCATTTAAAATGGTTTTATTAACCTATTCTTCCTCAGACTATTCACTCTTTTCCAAGACTGAAACCCATATTAAGAGGGAATAGTTTTTAACATGGTTGCTTCTCTGATATTGAAGAAAATGGTAGAATGTGCATTTTGTCATCAAAACTGCAGAGCACTTGTGCAATTATTAGTGAAAAAGGCACAAAATAAGCACAGTGGAGCTGGTGGCCTTTGAAAATTCAAACTCAAAGAGATTCCCTAGTGCCCCTGATTTAAGAGTATCCTGATGACAATAGGGCAAAATGTAGTAAAAGTTTAAAAGGAAAAAGTCAAATGAAAAAACAGAGAGTCCCCCTAGCCTCTTTTGTCTGTCCAGGCCTAGTGAATAATATTGGAAAGACTTTTAAAAAGCTGCTCTACAAGGGATAAATATTAACACAAGGAACTGTAGCTAGTATGAAAGAAGTGTAACCAACAGATTATAGCCTGGCAGGTGTAATGAGCTTTCATATTTTTCCCTCACAACAAGCTTATAAGAATCTTTCAAAATCTGCAATGATTGTGCCAATCAATTTATAGCATTTGGCTTTATTGGGTGGCCAGGTGAGAGATATAAGTAACTGGCAAAAAGGGACTCCTGGGCATATGTATAAATTAAAGGTTGACATGTGTGTATGTACCTTCAAAAGTATACCCAGGAAATTAATACCTGGATATCAGGGGAAAAAAAAAAAAAAAAAACCAAAAAAAAAACCAACCTATTTTTAGAATAAATAAGAGTTCTTAAAGAGTCAGTGTTGAAAATACATCAAATGGTTACTCTGCACTCTCTGCTGTCGCCCTGTCTGCAGTGCCCTCTGCCTCAGTTTCCCTTCGGAGCTGCTTCTCACTGGTTTCTTCCTGAGGCTCACATGTCTGAGTCAAGACAAGGGTCATCTGTATGGCAGAAAGCCAACCCCAGCCTTGCTGGGAGCTGGACACCATGAAGGGGCTTGAAATTAAGTAATTTACCCATATGAATAAAACACTGAGCACTATTTTTAGAAGCTTGACTGAGTTCTGACAGGCTCAGTACTTTATTTCAGCTCATCTCACCACTGGCCCTCCTGAGCCCAGGGCTATCCTCTGCACTCCAGAATTCAGAAAGTAACATCATTAATGATTTTGATGGAATTTGCTACCTTTTAGCCAAGCACATTCCACTGGGGCCTGGAGGCTTATTTCAGAGGCAGTCTCCCATAGATAAGCTGCCTTGGCCAAACTTCCAAAACCTCAGATTATTTAATTGAGCCTCTCACTCTCAAAAGGAGATATTTCTTATTCTCAAAGACTTAATAGGTCTCCTGGTCTAGACAGTTCCCTCTGATCATTACAAGAGGTAGAGTCATTAATATCAGCTCTTCAAGTTTTGCTGCTCTGTCATATTTCCCCTTCTTTTAATTTTACTGAAAGTGTTACATTAACACAGTTCTTCTGAAGAAATGTGAATATTTTTGGCCTGATTTTCCTCTTGACTGACCATATTTACAAAATAGGCTATTTTCTTCATCAGCCTGTTTTAGTTTTAAAAACTTTAATTTCCTTCTCAAAGGATGGGAAAAACACTTCAGATCTGATGACTGCCCTAGGATCCAAATTAGGATCTGATGGATGCAGCCAGACCTCAAAAGCAGACATTTGCAATAGTTTGCATGCATTATAAATTAGGAACTTAAACACAGCACAGATATCCCATTTTTTTTTGAGCCATTCCAGAACTCCTCTCCTGTGGGGAGAGAGCAGTGTGAGAGAAAGTTTCCAAAGACAAAACTGATCTCTCTCAGGATCCTCTTTATCACTGAAAATTGCCTGGATTGGTGATACCACTTGTACTTGTTCACCTAATTCCAGTAGTTACAAAAGAGACACATCTTCAAAGAAACAAACAGGTTGGGAAATCCAACAAGGAACCTCTTTTTAATCATCCTATTTACTTATTGAATAAATTGCACCCAAATTTAGACACCTGTAAAAGTCAGCAGAAGGGGTAAAAATTGCCCAGCAATGTTTCTGATAGTAATTTTTAAGAAAACTGAAATTTATATCTTTTCAGAGAACTCAACAGGATGCTGCCTTTTCTTTCTTCCTCTTATTGTTTATTGTATTCAGGATGGAATTAATGATTTTCTTAAAGGCTTATTCCTTTCAGAAATCAGTTCAGAAAAATCATCTGTCCTGACGAAAGAGCCAGAACTCTTCCAAAGCAGGCCTTGCTAACAAATATATTGTTCCTTGAACTTTGATGACCTTCACAAGCACTTCAGCTCAGAGGATAAATCTCATCTCACACCAGCCTCTCACACCATTGTGCAGGTGAAGGTGATGTCTCAAATGTGCTTTACCCCTCACACAAATGATGAATCTTCCATGTGAACGTTAGAACTTGCTTAATGTGACTTCAGACAGTTGAAGGTTTTGATGGAAGCAGCAGGGGGAAATAAAGGAAAAAAAAAAAGTGGAAGTTGTTAAAAAATGTCTACAGATAGGAATTGTCATTTCCTACTCCAAATAGGGGGGAAGATCATATTCTATTCTAGGAGCTACTCTGCCCCAGATAACATTTCTTCTGTCTGTTCCCACTTGGTCAGGACCAGGTATCCTTCTTCTTGGCACCTCTCTTTGCCTTTCAGCAACCTCCTGCTCCTGTAACCTTCTCTTACTCACATCCTTCTCACCAGGCTGCTTTATCACTGTTTCCTTGAGATTCTCTCTTTCTTTCTTCCCTGGCCTTCAATCTTTTCAGGTGTGCTCTAAGAGGATCTTTCTTATCCCATATCTCTCAGTTCCAGGCTTGCCTTCCTATCCCTACTTATAAATTCCTTCTCTCTCAGCCTCCTCACCCTCCCAGCTCTGAGGGGTGGCTCAGATAGAGGCAGCTGGATGATCCTGTGCCTGCAGAAGGAACCCAGCACATCCCAGCCTGGACTGTGGTGTCCCCAGGGGCAGCACTCCTGGCAGGATGGCTGCTGCCACCAGGCACTGCAGCCTTGTGCTACTCCCCTCTGCACTGGCAGTGTGTTGGTGCTGCAGGGGTGGTTCTGGGGAAATGCAGGGTGACATGATGAGGCAACCAGCAAATTTGGGCCATATTTTGCAGGAAGTCCTAGAACAGAATTTTCCATGTCCCTTGATATGGAAAGGGCCCGTTGGGACAGGTTCCCCAGGGAAGTGGTGGAGGCAGCATTCCTGGAAGTGTTCAGAACACAAAAGGACGTGGCACTTTGTGCTGTGGTTTGGTGGTCATGGTGGTACTTGGTCGAAGGTTGGACTTGATGATACTGCAGATTTTTTGCAGCCTTAATGATTCTGTGATCCTGTGATTGTGTGAAATACAGGCTCTGAGTGCCTTTGCATCCTCTGACCCTTCTACATCCCCAGGTGCTTCCACTGCTGATGTGGGGGCGTGCTGTGGGCTCTGTGAACTCACTGTGTGAGACTCTATTCATTCAGGCCTTTGTCTCAAGCTGCTTTAATTCTTTATGTGCGAAAATGCAGTCAAATTATTTAATTCAATGTAAATCAGACACTTGGCTACTCAGGTAACGGGAAAAAATTCTCCAAGTGACATTTTTGAGATAAACAGTCTCTCCCAGGCCATTCCTCCTTCCAAGGCTGCCTGTGCAGATGCACTCTCACTGGGTTTATCCCAACTGGTTTCTGTTGTGAAGCAGAAAAACAATTCTGGCAAAGGCTTGTTATTGAAAGGAGGTCACACAGATATGAGGGGTGAGCTGAAAAAGAGACTTTTCAGCAGGAAATTTTGCTCTGAGCTCTCTGAGCTACAAGTCCCTCTTTCATAGGGTGACAGGAAATGGCAGGACCCTCTTGTCCCTAAATCTTGGTTTTCTGGGCTCTGGTGTTATGAACAAGGGTAGCATTTGCCTCAGGTTGTCCCAGGGTGCTCTGCTGTACCTCAGGCTGGTGGCACCAGTGATGGTGCAGCTTTGTGTCCTCTCTACTCCATGCTGCACCTTACTGGTGCAAACCCACCCCAAAATAAGTTTATGGAGAAAACTCCACTTAAGCAGTGATGAGTGTGTGATTGCTGGTGCAGCCCTGTGAAACTTGTTGGAAAAGTCACCACTTTGCCATTTTATCACTGTAACTTAAGGGAGAAAAACCCTGACAAAAATGACATGAAATTTCCCATTAACCTTTAAGTGCAATCACAGTGTATATTTTAAATGGCTGTACAGAGACAAATCCTTCATGAACACAACTGGAAAACAACAGATCTATTTTTACTGGATGTTTTCAGGCCTTATTCAGCACATGAAAATTCATGGGCAAAATTTTTCTACATTCCTGTGCTATTAAAAAAGAAAAAATACCCAAACCACCTCATTCAATTTCTCATCTTGTACCAGCCTGTTCTAACAGGAACTGAGGCGGTTTGCCAAAGGCTAATGATTCCGTTTTATATGATTAGTTTCTTTAGCCAGAACCAGATATTTAGAGGAACTAATAATTTGTTGCACTGCTAATCTCTAAAATACCTGCAAGGACTCACATCTACCCACACTGAAGTGTAGTCATGAATCTCTTTGTTCATATTTTTGCTCTATGTTTTTGGAATTAATATATTAATGTAAGAAAAGAACAGTGAAAAGATTACATGACCCATATAATTTTTCACAGCTTGGCATCACAAGGATGTATAAGCACAAACAACATAAGGGAGAAGTACCTAGATAGAAGCTGGAGGTTTAATTAGAGAAAATTATGTGGCTATAAAATTGTCAGTATTATTCATAGCTGACATTGATCAATCAAACTGTCTTCAAGTGGAGGCACAGCATAACCTGACTGCGTTTGTGCAGTTTAGAACAGACTTCTGTATCTCAGAGTGGCATTTTGATGGTGCCTGATAGTTTGGGCTGCCTTTATTCTTGAGTGTAACATGGAAAGAACTCAGATATTCAGAAATGTGATGAAAATCAGTTCCCTTTATGATCACTTGTGCTGGGTCTTTTGGACTCTGATATGTTCAGGATTATTGATCATTTCTAAAAATGTAGCATGTTGTAATCATAGAGGTTTTTTTGTATCCTTCTAAGCCAGCACAACTGGGGTTCATAAGGGAACCTTCAGGCCTCTTTATGATGCTGACTGTAATACCACTAAATGCTGCATTTACTGGTGCATATCTCACACTACTTAAGCTCCTAAATAGTTGAAAATACATCTGCCAAATCTGCAGATAACAACTGTAAAAAATGTTCCCCTTTTCATTCTGTATCTGAGGCAGCAGTGGGAGCCCACGTCTTAACTCCTGAAATCTGCAATGCCTCTTTTTTCTCCACAGGTGCTGCAGTGTGAAAATCAACATAGGAAAAAAAAAAAAGGTTTTCAATACAAGAGAAAAAGGGGAAAAAAAGAATTTTCCTATAATAAATTGCCTCAGATTGGGCCCTGTGGCCAATGCCCATCTAAATTGTCATAAAAATTAACATAGGAATTACCAGATCAGAATGTCACAGACTAATGCTCCATCTGGTCCAAAGTTCTGTTTCCAGAAGTGACTTACACCAGATGCTTCAAGGGAGGAATAAAATATTAAACATTTAGAGAATGCTATAAGTGCCCTAACCAGCCACTAACGTGGTCATTGGGCAGCTGCTTGGAAATATAGTGGCAGAAGGAGCCTGCCAGCATTTCTGCTTTCCTAGGAAACAGAGCAAAGAAATGCACTTCTCTGTGGGACATTGGTATCTGCTGGTATCCAGCCCTGGGCACATTAATCATCCCTCCTGTCCTGGTGTGCTCACCTGCATCCTGATGCACACACCAATCCTGCTTGCTTAAGTGCAAAAAATGGGCAAGGGTTGCAACACAAAGGATTTTATCAGAGGTGGGGAGAAGTTGCTCAGGAGGGTCACAGGGCAGGATTTGTTTTAATGAAGCAAAGACATTTCCATCTGATCCAGTCACCTTAAAATCCCCTTATAATCAAAAGAGCAATGATGACACTTCCAGGTCCTGCTTCTTCTCTCTGGGTTTAGATGCCTCTTTCAGGAGCCTGTGACTTCACAGACTTGAGCTCCATTTACTTCCAAAGTGTCCAGGACGGCTTTGCTCAGACCTCACATGTCTGTGTTTCACCAAATGAGTCCCACCTTTGGAGGCAAAGCTAATATTTTTAGAATGATAAGGGGCTTTAAGGAATTAAGATCCAAAGCATTTAAGGCTCTTGAGGACATATTTCAGTCTGTCCCTTTCCATAGCCTCCCTTATTGCCCATCAGTAATTACATCTAACAGAGTCTGAATTATTATGGGAGTGGGATAAGAAGCTTTTTCCCTCTAACTAGCAGCTCAAAATGATCCATCTTCCTAATGACCCAAATGTGTTGGCAGTAGATGGCCATGAATGGGTTGATTGCATCACTAATGGTTGATCACACAAAATGCCCTCTGGATTAACATTAATTGGTCACCTTGGTAGGGAGTTCAGATGAAAAATGTGTCTGAACAGGGGTAGTGATTGGGTTTTACTTCCCCTGTAGAATTTGTCCTCTAAAGGAGGAAAAACCCTGAGGGAATGGTGGCACAATCACTGGATGTGGAGAATGACTTGTCCTCCTCATGCCTGGCATCTTCGAAAGTCACTACATCTGTGTCCTAATTGCTTTATATTTGATGTTGTTTCTAATTCAATATTTGTTTATCTAAAATACAGGTCGTATTCTTAGAGGTAGAAAATACCTTTTTGTGTATTTTCTTTAAGCTTAATTAGTTAACCTTTCATGTTAAGGTTTTTTTGCCTGCAGTGACTGGGGACAAGCTGACTTTAGGTGGTTGAGCAACTCTAGTGAAAATAATACCAGGGCTGGTGAACCATTACTATTCCTAACAAGCCAGGAATACACAGGATAGATAAACAAAAACAGACATCTTCAAGGCACAGTCTTGTATCACCAATCAATGTCAGAGAGCAACACAATTTAGAAAGACAAAACAGAGTGCAATGCACCATTAAATACAATGTAGAAAATTTTATCTGTACCTAATAAGGGAGAGAAATAGAAGCTGTCTCTATAAAATAACATCTATTAAGCCTGAGAATGAAGTTGTACTGTAGATGGAAAATTAATTTTTAAAGTGTAAACCCAGGTACTGTTTAATGCCTGATGTCCCAGGAACACACAATGACAATTTTTATTTATCTCTAGAGTAATGACAAAGGGAAAAACTGTCCTTAGGTCTTGATACAGACATGGCATAAAATAATGAGCTTGGAAATTTAACTTTCCAGCTGTAGCAGCTGGGCTAGATTGCCTACAAAGGTTTTCAGATCTCCATCAGTGGAAGTTTCTAAACTAAGGCTGGAAAAATATCTGACAGGAACTGCTTAGCTCTTTACTCCTACTTTCTAAATTGGTTTGTTCTCGTTTAATTCCAGAGAGTCAGGACTTTTTTACAACAAGATGTATTATAATTTACTGTTATTTGTTATATGTAGAAGAGGTTTATAGTGAGCTGTCAGACTCCCAAAATTCAGTGGGGGACAGCTGGAGCTGCTTGTCCTGAAAGTTTCTGCTTAGCTGGGCTGCCCCAGCTGACGGTGCCTGGAAAGAGGAGATGCTCAGAGAGATCTGGTGACTCTGACCAGTGCATCTTCCCAAGGAACACATATCTCTTGTCTATTCATGTTTGACAATTTTAACAAATTTGGCCTTTCAGGAGGGTTGATTTGACTGTTTTTTTGTGTTTCCATCTGTCCATTTCTCTCTCCTACTCCCTGTCTTAGCCCTCTTGTCCCCAAGCAAGAAGAGGGGTTTGTCCAAATGTCCCTTAAAGAGGACAGGCCACCCCAAAGTCCTAAGTCTCTTTTACTGCAGACCAAAGTCCAAGACTTTGGGCTCCTGAATGCACAGCATGTCACAGATTATCAATGCTGCTGGTCAAGGAGTCAGGACTTCACAGTCAACCCAGTGGTGCAAATCAGGAGTAGGTGTTGCTGTTAATCTGCTGTGTAGGTGAGAATGAAGTTTTCAGGCAGTTGATTTAGAAATCACAATTAAAAAAAAAAACCAAAAAAAAAAAACCTCTTAATTTCTGTCTGGTTTTACCTTTAATATGAGTAAGAAGATTTTGACTTTTGGCAGTGAATTTCTGTGAAGATGTTTGATATCTTGTATGCCGTGGTCTAAAAACATTGATGGAAATGGGACAATGTTGCTTCTTCTTCTCTACAGCTTTTATACAAGCTGAGACACATGCAGTGGAGGGAAGAAGAACCTGTTAAACACCTCATTCTGGGATCCTAAAATCTGTGTAGCTGAGTTTGATGAAGACACTGCTTGCAAAAAGTGTAAAATCTATAACAAATGGGGCCTTTTAGTGACAGACAGTGGAGATGGCAGGTTGTCTCAGATTATCTTGTTCCACCAGGAGCCCACGCTGCTTTCAAGCCTTCTCTCTTCCATCTCCTGCAGGCTGGAAATCAGCCACTGAGTGTGAGTTGGAATAACTAAGCAGAAATAGGTGCTACATTTTGCAAAGGCAATGTGCACTTACATATGAGAAAAGACGTTTTTTCCCCCTTCATATTTCCCTAGCACAGCGCATGGATGTGGCTGAAGTATTCATTTGAGTTAATATATATGCAAATAGTAGAGACCATTAAATAGACATTATTTCCTACTGCTAATGATCTTCAGTACTCTCACACTGCTGCACTGTGGCTTCTTCCCAGTGCTTTTTGCTTGCAAACAGCTGACTCCTTGCCCTGTGAAGGCTGGTGTTTCCATGAAGCACTGGGCAGGCTCAGGAGCTCAGTGAAACTCTCAGCATGAGGGGCTGGAAGGCAATGCCAGAGCAGGGAGCTGCTTGTCCTCAGCCTGCCAACACAATGGCTTGTACACAATGGCCTGCTGTGAGCCAGATCAATGTGCTCATGAGGGAACTGACCTGCCCTGAAGATAACCTGGTAAAAGAAGATGAATTTTCTGATCCACCTCACAATGTCTTATTGCCACAATCAAGGGGGCCTCACGCTGCAGTGTGATACATACTTAAGGGAGGAACTTCATTAAAATTATCTCCTGGGTCTGTTATTGAAATAAAGCGAGCAGGAGTTCGTGTTCAGACATCTCTGTGGCTCACATGGGCAGTGTGGAATAGCAATGGGCACGTTGTCCTTAGTGGCAGGAGGAGCAGGAAAATACTGTTTGGGAGTGACTTATCTCCCTGCTGAAAACAGGCAAAGATTGGCATCCAAGTCCCTGCTCCTGAGCATGCAGCAGGATCACTGCAGACTTATGAGTACAACCAGTCCTGGAGGCAAGGGGACAACAGACCACGTCAGTTTTCTGTATTTTGGCCAAAAGCTGCCATCATCTTTGGAGGCTACAATGGGCAGCTCAGGCTGGAGGGATAGGGGAAAGCTGGAGGTGTGAAAATTCTTCTCTCCAGGCTTATATCCATGAGTCACAAGTATCTGTGGGCAGAGCTGGGCACAGCATCTTCTTGTCACTGTGGCCTCATGTGTTTGTGCCTGTTTTCATCACAGCTCAGCTATACTGACACATGTCTGAGCCATTATGAGATCTTCATGAAATGAGATGGAGAGCTGGGTGTTCCAGTTCTGCTGCTTTTACTTCCAGCAGTTACTTCTCTTGCAATAATATAGGGGGTATTTTTGCTCTGTTTTTTTCTCCATGAGTTTGGAGTCTCACATTCCCTGTTCATTGGTTTGAGCTGTGGCTCTGGGGTACCATATCCATTTCCAGAGTCAATTAATGAGCTGTGATGGGAATCAGAGTGTGGTTCTGCTTCTTTCACTTCTGAGGACATCATAAGCAAACGGGACTGCAGATTGACATATTTTTCCTTTTTTGTAGCTTTTGTTTGTTAGCTTTTTGTTAGCTTTTGGTTGTTTATTTGTTTAGATTTTTATATTTTCTTTACTTGTCAGAACATTCTGCATCTGGCTATTGTGACTGATCCCCAGTGCAGGGGTATGATCAGATCATGTCCTGGTGAATAGGTGCCAAATGGACCCAGGGGCTTCCATAGGTAAATGGAGAAAGAGCAGTCCTAAGACCACTTTGTGGGGCAGTGTGTTCTCACTGGCAGCAGAAAATGGTCATAGCTGGTGCTCACAGTGCAGCTGAGCATCAGGTCCAACTTGCAAAGATGCTTGCCTAATTCTGTCAGGAGAGTGCTGTGAGCAGTAGGAAATTGGTAGCAGCTTTTCAGGATTTCATAATGCAGGCACCCTGTCATCCTGCCCCCCTCATAAACCACTCAACAGTGATCTTAGATTTGTGTAACATTTATTCCTTTCTGCTTTTATTAGGAAGATACGTCAGAGGTGGATGATCACAAACCATTATTTGATTTTTATCTTGCATTTGTTCTTTCTGGTTTATACATATCTGCCCTGTGTCAGTGTTAAATTTGGGGTTAAATAGCTCTTCCTCATTTCTTCTTCCTTTCCCAGTATAGATGGCAACCTTATTTTAATTAGGCTCCAGTAGTTTCTGTCACAAGACAGTTTCTCCACTGCCCCAGTCATTTACCAGCCATTATTTGCATCTGTTCTCATTTTGTTTTCATTTGTCCTGAATGTGAGTGACCAAAATTGTACCCACTATCCAAATGAGGTGTCAGCAGTACTCTGTGATTTCCTACTAATATTTCTCAGCCTTTACTGGAAAGCAAAGACTTTCCCAGTACTTCCTTGCAGTGCAGATTTTGTTTTCACCGCCTTCCACACCGGTGGTTTATAATCCTGTGATCGATTACTGCAATCAAATCTTCCTCTTCTGTTAATTTGAGAGCTGCTATAGGAACCAAATTATACTTACAGGAACACACACAGTGTTATTGCACTCAGTAAATGCAGCTGAGGTGGGATTTTGAGCTTGCAGTAAATATTCTGGGATGATTTCACTCCATTATGTTTAACTAAATTACTGGGTAAAAGCTGAGCATCTCACCTTACTGGAAGCAAAGCAGCAAAACCCACAGCAGCAGCCACTGCTCCATGGCACAAATGTGTAACCCACCAAGGCAGATAATAGAGAAAGTTAATACTGAAATATCATGTCTAAGAACTTGTGGGAAATTTGACAATTGCTGTTGCTTTTTATTTTTTGAAAACATCAATATGACTGCTTTTATACCTGTGCTTGTCTTCATTTCTTCACCTGTTTCTTCCAAAGTGCAGGTCATATAGGAGAAGTTGTATGGCTTAGTGAAGAGAGAACAGGAATTACATCTTATATTTGCTGTAAGGAGGTTTATTTAGAGGTCAGAGTTTATGGAAAGGAGTTGAAGGACATTAGAGACTGATTTGGTCATTAATAGCTGGGCTCTACTCCAACCTCCTCAAATCCCCTCACCTTGTCAGCAAGACCTGGGAAATTCCAGTGCTTTGACATTTCTGGGCTTCAGACTCCCTGAGTCTGGAGAGAAGTTGCTCTCCTAAAGTGTTTCTGTCAGAATAATGAGTATAGTGAGTGAACCACAGCAGTTTATTTATCAATTAGGATTTTAGCATGAAACCATGTTAAAAATGTGCTGAAAGCCACTTTTCAGCACATTAGAATGTCACAAGCCCTAAACTTGGTGAAAGCATTTTGAATGATTCTGCAGTGGCTTTAGTTCAGAAGAGATATTTTCCCTCTCTCCTGACCATAACATTCAAACCACAAAGGAGAAATCCACAAGGTGGGGTCATGTTTGGTTTGACCTTGGCCTGGATGTGCTGTGCTGTTTATCAGCCCTGGTCACAGTGAGCAAAAGGATTCTCCTGGACAATTTTGATTCTTACAGCATGGAAAGCCAGAAGTCCATCCCCATCTTCTGAGGACAAAGGAATACAAAGCACATTCTTCTACTGGTTAGAGGAACCATTTCAGGGTTGAGATTCCATTTCATTTTGGGTATCACTGGAGTCCAGGAAAGCACACTTGCAGCTGTGGGTATCTAGTGGTGCATAAACCAGCAGGAAAGAAGAGAATAGCACTCAGTGACCCTGCTCTTAGTGGGCAGGCACATGTCTGCATAAAGCTGTCACTCTGGGTTTGCTCCACGCAGAAGTCCCACAGCTGTGCCTGCAGTCAGAGCACGTGCTCCTAGAACAGCACTTGTCTGCACTGAGCTTGACTGAAGTGCTTGGGGCCTCAATACTAATTGCATCACGTCAAGAAGGGTTTCTACACATTCTCTTACATCTAACTAATCATTAACTAATCTGACTAACAATAAATGCAAAGAAAATTGAAATATTATTATCCATCTCTTCAATGGCAGTCAGATTAAGGGTGTATTGCCAGAATGGCAGAAAATTAAGTCTGAGAAAGTTTGGAATACTGTTAGATAATTGAGAGGCTGATTACTAAGGGGGTATGAAGAAATGTAATGAGGTATAGCTAGTCCTTTCGGATAAACATGAGATGAGTCACTTTTATTCTTTATTGAACAAAGGTCAGATTCCACTGCCATTAAAATAAATGGGAATGCTCCTCATTAGGACTCTAATACTAAATGTGAGACTAAAATAATCAAGTAGATGCACAGGCCCAGTCTGTCATTTCCTTAATTAGCACATAACAGATCTTGATGTCAACTAAATTTGGTATCCACATTTGAAATGGATTTTTACATCTCACAGCCATTAGGAAGCGTGGGTGAGGTCCCAAATTGCACATCCCCATGTGGGTCTGCTGTACCATGTGAACAATGGCACCTTGCACAGTTAGAACATCGCAGGTCCAGACCCACCACACTTCTGCCTTTCCATGCAGAGAGGGAGAGAAAAGGTTTCATAAGGGCTGTGTGAGTGCAGAATATCAAATGTGCTCTTACATTCAGTGTAATCTGATCAAGTACACTTACACTGTGTTGTAAGATGGGAAGAGGAGTTGTGGTGCTCCTTCTGTGATGCTGTAGCACAAAGATGAAGATGTATGGTAGCACAATGTGACAAAAAAAGTAGCATCAGTCACATAAGAATATGGTGGCCACACCTTTTCTTATTGAGAGAGCCAGTCACAACACCAGATATTCAAAGCACATCTCTTATATAACTCTGCTGGATGAGTTCCTTCCAGCACCTGGGTTACACCACCAGGCTTTCAATCAGAGCTGACACTTCAAAAGAGTTCTCTCTGTGTAGTCACATCTGTAGAGGTGGCCTGTTATGCTCCCCCACACTGCAGAAGATCAGCTTTGGAGTTGTAACTGCCAGTAAGAAAACAGTTTTTGTTAAACAAACTTATTTTCTCATTCCAGAAATGGATTTAAGATATGGTAGGGGGTTTTATGTTTTACCATAGGGGGATATTTCACACTCTTTCTGCTTTCTTTTCCATTTCCTGAAATTATAAAATGGAACATAAGAAGCCCAGATGTGTGAACAATAAAACCAAATGGTCCTTCTCTCTTACAGTGTTCTATGAGCTGGGTAGCATGAACTGTGATCAAAATTTTTATGGTTAGGACTTTCTGTGGGATTTCCCTCCTGGACAGATTCTCTCACTGACATCTTTCCTTCATAAAAGAAGGGGTACAATTTCATGAGTAACTGATTGATTTTTAGGGAACTTAAAAATTAACATCTCTGCATTTTCTATTTTATATTATATTTTATTTTTATTTAAAGAGAGGCAAAGAGTTAAAAATCATTTAGGAGGAATGACAGGTCTGTAGATGCCCACCATCATACAAATCTCCCACCCTTAAGAAACCACAGAAATAAAGTAGAAAACACTACATGAGGTATTTCTCAGCTTCCTTCCCTTGCAGCACATTTAAGATATTTTTGTAACATCATGTGATTTCCATACTGCTTAAGTAGCTTGGGTTTTTTTTTCTTTTTATTTTTTAATTTTTTTTTCTATAGGATTAAAACAATCCCTTTGTAAGGACTCATCATGATGGTGCTTTAAAGTGCCACGACTGTCAGCTCACAAGTCATCTTAAAGTTGGATGGCTGACATAATAGCTTTTTTTTTTTTTTTTTTCACTGACCTAAATCAAGCATTGGATGGATCAAGCCTTCTTCCTATATCATCTCAAAGAAGGGATTTTGGCTTTCTTTTTTTTTATGCCTATGTTCAGCTATTGGTTACTTTGTGCTGAGCTGTGAACCGTGTGGTTGTTGGAAGCAGCCTTAAAAGCCAGGGAGTGCCTCTGTTTTCAAGAATATCCCTCACTCTGCTGTTTTAGGCTATTGACTGGTTGTAAAATATGTCTACAGCCATGTAGGATATGTATTTGATCTGCAGACCTCAGAGATGAACAAAACCAATTTGTCCAGAATGAAGAGATTTAAAAAAATATGGAGGGTGAGTGAAAAATATGCATCAATCTATTAGAAAGATTGCAATGGTAGCAAATAAATTGCAGATGATTCTGGTGTTTGTGGACAAGTTGTATGGCTGCATGCACGTTGCTTGATCAGACTTTTTGTTGCAGGGTTTGATTGTATGCTTTTTCTTTTCTTCTTTGCATAATAGCTGCATCTTTGCAAATTTCTCGAGACATTAAGCACTCAAGTTTATTTTACTTTTGAGAAAAGTTTCAGAAAATTTGCAACAACAACATTTATACAGTAAGAGCTCTTGAGGAAACTAAGCTAAACTGATTTCCTCTGTGGCCTTTAAAAATGCCATTTAAGGTTGGATGAATATAAAAAAGGCATTACAAAAAAAACCAAAAAAACACAAACCTCTTTTCCCCTCAGGCTGTATTTTAGAGCTGGTATATACTGTAGAGCTGAACTAAATGGGACATGGTTAAAGCCCTTGCAGCACTGGAATCTAGCATGGTGGTCAAATTCAATAATAATAGATTGTCATATTTACTTCATAAACACTTGCATGTCTCATAGGTTGGAAATAAGAGAAATTAAACAGATGATTCTTTAAAAAATGTGAAGTTAATGTGGTGCAACAAGTGAAATTGGCATCTCTGTTGTCTCATGAACTGGGTTTCCTTGAAAAGTTTGGGGTTAGTTATTCTCATTGTTAAATTTGCTGCAAACAGTAGCCATGTCAAAAGGAATTTTAAAGTCTTTAAATATAATTGTTTGGATGCTTTCAGCAGATGGGGCTCTGATATCAGCTAATTATGTAAATTATGTTGCATTATTAGTTAAATAATGCGTATTTTCCCTCATCTGAAGCTCAGTTGACTTGCTTAGTGATAACATTGATTTGACTGCTTTAACTTAGCTTTGTTTATTATTCATTCATTTCATTTGATATTAAATGATGAGAAATGGTTAATTTCCATAATATACAGCAATTTATAGTCAGGGCATTGAGTACTAGAGGACATTCACATTTATAAGTCTGTCTTCAAATAGATGTAACATCTCTATTTATGGTTCTGTTTGTTGAAAAGTGTTACCGCCTGAGTGAAAATTATATTTTAATCATCATACAAGTTTCATTTGTGCAAACAGGCAGTTTCCTTAGAAATTAAAACAGATCCATTAAGCGTAAGTAGATATTATATCATATTAAGTGACATGAGATAATTACTGTAGTCAAAGCATGGTGCTTAAATGGGCTCTGGGAGTGGTTTAGTTGTAAGAGACAAAATGTCCTTCTTGGATAGAAGTATTTTATTTGCATATAGCTGTGTCTGTTGTTGTGCAGCTGAACATTTTGTCCTCTACCTCCTATTTGTGAAAGCTATTTAACTGCAGGCTATTAGGCATCCTTTAATTGATGCATTTTCTGCTCTTCTCCCTGAAGCGTTTGTCCCTGTTCCATCATTGTGGTACCTGGCATTTCAGGGTAATATAGCTCAAAATTAAATTTCTGTGGAATCAGATGTCAGTTTTAAATATTACTGTTTCCTTTTTTCCTATTCCAAACTATTCTGGATAGAAGTACATCAAAATCTCCAAGAGGGCTTTTTTGGTTGGGATGAAACCAAAAGGCTTAGACCTTATATTGTGCAGAGTGTATATTGACCTTATATTGTGCTTTTATAATAAGCCATAATATATTTATGCAGGAGATTATATGTCTATGATATGGCACACAGCCCCTTCCTCCACTTAGCTCTCAACATTAACTTGCTCAGTATTTATGGATATATCAAAATTATAATTTACACTGTACTTATCATTAACATCCCTTGCAAAAGCTCTCCGTAGTTCTTGCCATCATTCAGAATCCAGTCATAAAATGAAGAGATTAACAGGTAATTAAATTAAATCCTTAATTATTTGGGGGATGATGAATTCACTCTGTGATTCCAGAAAGGTATAGAGTGTCTTTTTCAGAAGCAGTATAAATTGAAACCAGTGGAGCTGTGATGATTTATGCCTTCTTGATGATCTGACTCACACTGTTAATTTTCTGCTCCTCTTTTAAAAACATATTAATAAAAAATGGATGTAGGAACTGTTTATTAAAATATGAAGCTTTCAAGATATTTTTGAAATATTATATACACTCTAAGATAGCACTGCTTGAAAAGTATCTGTCATTTTTCACACCAAATAGAATGTCCTTCAGCAAAAGGCAGGGAAACTTCACTTTTTTTTTTTTTTTCTTTTTTCTCCAGAGGTTTCTGCCATCCATGGGAAGCCTCTCATTGTTTTTAACTAATTCCTGATCTAGCCTGTGTTTCATGCTGATCTCCAAAGGGCTGGAATATATCATTGACAGTTAAATCTTCCAAAGTGTTCGGCAGGTATCCACTCCTGCTGGAGAAGTGGCTGGTTACTAAACACTCCTGAGGATACAACTCAGCCCAATAAGGACATAAAGCCAAACTCCCCAGAAAAACAACACCATGGAAATGAATTATAGGGTCAAAAAAAAAGCAGAAATAATAAACAGTCAATCAATTCTGAGTACATTTGCTCAAAGAGTCTGCCTACAGCCATTATAAAGTAAATCACAGATTATGGTACTTGATGGGAGTGCTGGGTTATGGTGAGGACTGAGGGTTATAATATTTTTCTCAGGTACTGGGCTGTTTTGAGACCTTGTTAATAATGGTTCTTCCTGCTGCAGAGATGTCTGGTTAACACTTGCTCCAAGCTTGGAAAAAAACACTGTGCCGAGTTTTCTTAGCAATAAAAAAGTAAAGCAATTGTCATGGAAACATGGAAATCAGTATGAAAGTACATAATGGCTACTTGAAAGCCACTGATTTTCTTGTGTGAGCCTTTATTTAGGAAAAAGTTTAGAGCAGACATTATTTACTCAATATGACACTCCACTGTGGTCCATCATACCTGTAAGTGTTTAAACTCTGGGGTTTTTTAATGTGTTTTTGACCCAATAGACTATGAGAGCTATAAAACCCTATTATGGCCTTTCATGCTAAGTGTTTGAAGGGGTGTTTGGAGCAAATATGCCTTTTTGAAAAATCCCTATGATTTGTTCTGGGAAATGCTTATGGTAGTGGGCTGGAGCAATTTGTTCCCTTCAGGAAGAGCTCTTGGAACTGTCACTGATTCCGTCAGGCAGCTGTACCTTCCTACTTCATAATTTTTGTATTTGAAGCTGTAAATTGGTATAAAAATACTGATTCTGGAGCAGTTTTTAAGTCTCTCTTGATTCTTAAATACACATCTTGATAAAGATAATTTTTGGTAGCTTGTGTTAGCATGTATAGGGACTGACATGCAAAAAAATGTCTTATTTCAGTGCTGTTAAAATACATTATATTTTTAAAGAATTAATAACCTGAGCCCCAGCCTTAAAGGCAACAAGGCTGAAGGGTTTTAGCCTGTTAACAGAATGTGTGTCCAGAATTTTAGGGCTTTCCTTCTCCCTCGAGTGGCAGTGATCTGTCCTGTCATTGCTGAGCACAGGGCATGAGTGCAAGTTCCAGATTGTCCATCAGTATGGCGCAGCTTTAAATTTGGAGAATTCCATTTCTTCCTTGCAGTGTGCAGGACAGCTGCTTCTGGGCTGTGCTGTGTCAGAGCATCCTGGAGCAGCTCTGCCTAAGCAAGAACTGATGTAAGAGTTGATGGCCCCAGATTTGGATGAGCAAAAATGGACTCAGGAAGGGAACACATCCAAAGAGCGAAGAGCATCTCCGGAAATTTCTTGATGGTTTCTTTTTTGCCTCCCCCTCTAGTAGCTTTTGACAGGAGGCTAATGGTTGTAGCAGCCCATCAAGGAGCACTCTCCCACTTTCCATTTTCAAGGATGCTGCTCCCATCCTCTGCAGCAGGCACTAATGGGGGAAGGATGACTGGGAGAGGAGAGGGAGGAGGCATCTGAAAGTCTGAGAACAGCCCTCGGCACAGGCAGGTGGGGAAAGGCTTGGGCTGAGCACATCCTGAAGGAAAGGTCCTGCAGCAGAGGATGAGCCTGCAGCACCCATGGGTGCATGCCCAGGTGGAGGGGGAGCAGCCTTCTGGCAACTTGAGCAGTGGGGACCTGCCTGAGGATGATCTGGTTAGTGCTGGCAGGTAGGAAGGGGGTCTGAGAGGTGACAGAGACCCCCAGATCTGAGGTACAGGTGTGTGGGAGATATCTTGGGGGAGCTGCTTATTGTGTTGGCAAAGGGCGACGGATGGGTCAGGATTTCTGCTTTTGTGGTTCTCCCTTTGCTTTCTCCTCTCCTCCCTTTGCTGGCTTTGTGATCAGGTGGAGGAAAGGAGGAGGAAAAGGGATTTGGATGGAACCGCTTGCACCACCACTGCTTCTGCTGGGACCAGCTCCAGTCCTTCAGACTCCTTTGACCCCAGGTAAGGAGCAACACTGAAAGAAGTTTGACCAGTGTCAAACTTCAGGTCAGCTCTTTTCTCACAGGTAACAAGCAATAGGACAAGAGAAAATGGACTGAAGTTATGCTAGGGGAGGTTTAGATTGGATATTAGGAAAAATTTCTCCACTACAAGAGCTGTCAGGCTGCCCAGGGAAGAGGTAGAGTTACCATCCCTGAAAGTGTTCCAAAAATATGCAGATGTGGTGTTTAGAGACACTGTTTAGAAGTGGACTTGGCAGTGTCAGGTTGGACTCAATGATCTTTTCCAGTCCAAAGAGGACTTTTCCAGGTTTAAAGAGTCTGTGATTCTGTGTGGGTTTTAGTTCCTGTGATTGTGGAAATGTTTGGCTGTGTCCACTTCAAGTCCTCTACTTTCAAGGACTTCTCATGGCTGAATCAGGAGGCTCCACCATTCTCCCCTCTGGAGATTCTTGTCCTGGCCCAGGACTCAGCCATGGACTCACTTGGAAAGTGCTCAGACAAGTGAACCAAGAAAACTGTTCAAAAGCAACCATTTCCACATAAATGTGAATCAATCACTTATAACCTTCTATTTATGAAACTGAAAAGGTCAAATGTTCACCTTGAGGAGGCATTTGGCCATTTGTTGCTCTCTGTGAGATGCATTTTGCTAGTGAGGGTGGCAGAAAACAAACTGCTTTGATTTAAAATAATAAGGAAAAACATTTTCATTTGTTCTTGAACATAACATTTTAGTATGTTCTTGGGCATAAAAATTAGTGCTACAGAGGCCTTCCTTGCAAATATGAGTTTGCTCAAACTGGCCTTAGTTATTCAGGGCCTGTCTTTTATGTCATGAAACTAGTGAGAAAAACCTTATAGATCAATAGAAATATACATTACAGATTTTGCTGTGTGTTGCTTCTTTTATAACTCTTATAAGTTTTCTAATTATACTTAAATATTAGTATTTGGTATATTGGTTCAATAGGGGAGCTTCTTAATTCACTTCATGTTTAAGGGGTAGGTCTTTTACTGCTCAATCCCCGAGGTCAGTAGGGGACTCTCAACTGTGGTAAAGCTGGTTAAGTGCCAACTTGATTAGAGAATAATTTACACGTGCTTGCAAATCACAGTTAGAAGGCATTAAATTGCTTGATTTAAGGTTTTAAGTGGACTTGGTAAAGCAATCTACAAATACATCCCACTGCAGCATTAGATACAAATGTAGCACATGCTATTTTAAAAAACTGCTTTCTGCTCCCCATTTGAATTTTGCAAACTCCTATGAATAAAAAATAATATTGAAATGTAACACTCTGATCCTGCAAACCCTTATTCTGATGAGTGATTCCATTTATGACAACAGCTCTTTTGGTTTCTGTGGGAACTGCCTATAAACTTCAACATATCTGTAAGTGTTTACTGCTCTGTCAGAAAAAACAATGAATTGTTGAAAAAATGAATGTCATTAGATGTTCACTGTCCTGGCAGTGTTGTGAGGTTTTTTGGGTAGAACTGATTGAGATGTAGCTGAGCTATCTCAGCTCGGCTACATCTGAGCCACACAGACCAGGGACTTGAGGGTGGTCCTCTGATGGATTTGGATTCATCTCCCTCTCCTGTGGGACGTAAAACCCTGGCAAGAAACTTCAAAGGAGACTCTCCCAGGGTGAAAAACCCTTTGCCCCAAACATTTTGGCCACCTTAGCAAGTTCCTTTCAGGTTATTTCACCTGAAGATATCAGAGGGGCTGCTTGTTTAATACCAGGGATGACGTCAGGGTGTCAGTAGCACAGGGGCAGCATTTCTACAAAAGAAATTACACTCTCGGAATATCCCGCTGCAATTCAAACACTTCAGCAACATAAAGCTAAAATGGAAAATTGAGTAAGCAAATGAAAATGAAAAGCAATGAAAATGAAAAGCTTAACTCTTTTTTCCAAATCACTTTTCACCTGATCCTCCTTTCACAATAGACCATGCTAAGAAGCTGAGTGCACATCTGCTGAGGCACTGATGCTGTGCTGATGGCTGGCTGTAATCACTGCTAGCAGTGACAGCAGGCTGTAAAAAACTCACTTCAGCATTTTCACTGTGAATGATGAGATCTGAAGTTTCCAGAGTAAAATCCTTGTAGTCATGAGCAGACCTCCAATAAGTTTCTGTAGCTCAGGTCTTAGATGCTGAGGGTATTCTGGATGAATGCATCTGATTTAACAAGTCACATGGCACAGGGGCTTAGCTGCACTGCTTGCACAGAGAGGGAGCTTCAGATTTCCTGTTCTTAATCAAATGGCATGCAACATATTCATAATTGCTTTAATTTATTTTTAAATTATGAAGAGATGGGAAAGGAGGAGGACAGCACAAGAATTCAGCCCTCCTGTTCAGGGACGACACGAGCAGCTTCTCTGATTTTGTATTCATAGAATCATAAAATGATTTGGGTTGGAAGGGACCTTAAAGATCATCATTATTTGCCTCCAGGGTGGAAGGCTTTCTTCACACCACAGCTCAGGCTCATATTGCTCTCTTCTCTACATCAGCACATCCTAAAAGCAATGATATGGAGCTGGGACTTGGCCTTTGATTCATTTTCTATAGCCACAGTGCTCTTCTTGGCAGAGTCTTGGGGTTTTTGGAAATAAAGCATCTGTGTGCCATGATTGGATATAGGAGTTTGGAGTTTTTTACTCTAGTCTTGCTAATTAAGCTCCTAAATAGGACCTAGCCTCTTCCAAGCAGAACAAAAAAAAACAAACCCTAAACAAACTGGTGAACAGGTTTGTCTTCCAAAAAGTTAGGGTTAGGTTCAATGGGGCAGAAGCTGAATGTAATGTATTTACATTTAGCAAAAATATCTATTTATGCAAAAAATATGAGCTTTTTATTGCCTGTATTTAAAGGACTCACCAAAATACTGATGTCAAAAGAAAGTTCCCACCTCACACACTTTTAATACAACCAATGGACTCCTTGGTAGAGGGATGTGGAGATGTCTCTGTCTGAGAACAGAGTGACTCTTGACTGGCAATTTTGTGATCCCCTGAGGGCCTGTCAGGAGAGATGGGTTGTGCTGCTCATCCCTGGACCATGGTCCCAGCACAAGGCAGATCTTCCTTGGGGGGACCTGCTACCACCCCATCCCCCAGAGCAGTGAGGGGTCCCTGTGCTCTGTGGGATCTGGGCTGTGTTGTGACAGAGCTCACTGGCACAACTGGACCCTCTCCAACACAAAAAGCTGAGCAGGGAGCAGCCCTGCCCCTTTTCCTGACATCTCCATTGGAAAAGGCCTTTCCTACAGAGGCTTTCTTACCCATCTCAGTTAGAGTTTTCCTCTTCTGAGTAGAGGGCAAGTGTTTATTACCCGAGAGCTCTTGCATGGTTGAGCCCACAAATAGTTTAGATAAGCAAGAAAGGACGTGAGCTTGGTCCAGGCTGGCACCTGAGGAACACTGCTGCTGGTTAATTTGCATGTGCCCTGCTAAATTGAATATTTAATCTGAAAATTTTATAGGTTATACTCATGGGAACTAATGTGCAGAATTTAATGGCAAATAACACAGTCAGTAAAGGTCTACATACAATACTTTATTATTGGGTTCTGAGTGTGGGTTGTTTTTTTTTTTTTGTTTGTTTGAAAGAAAGTTGAAATTGTCCTGGGGCTCCTCTTGACCCTCTCTCCCTAGAGGGTAATTGTGACTTCTCCTTTGCCCAGCAACAGCACTGGAGGGTGGGAAGGTGAAAGTATCCTTGAAGCATGGCACAGAATTACTGTTTGGTAGATAATTGCTGCATTTAGAGAGGGTACAGAATTAATGTTATGGTGTCCTTCTGGCAAAAAGAATTGCATGTATTAGAGAAGAGATGCTAATAATTCAGAATGCCTCTGGAAATGGCAAATGCAGAAGTCCTCATAATTGCACAAATTTGGTAAGTGTAAAAGCCATGTAAAAGTAATGATTTCTGGTGGCAATAAATAAAATGGCACATCTTTCAGTTCATAAAGAATGTATTTATGCAAATTCTGGAGTCTACCAAAATCTAAGGACTCAGTCCCTTTGCCTTTTACTTAGTGCTCTGTGAGAAGGTGTTACCAGCTCCTGTCTTCGGGCAGGATGACTGGCTGTTGCCCACACCTCATGTCATATGGTGGAAATCAGTGTTCTCCAGCCTTGGCTGAAGATATCTTAATCTGGAGGACTGGTCAGGAAGGTGGTTACTTCCTTCCTCTCCAGTCATTCTTGGACAGTTTTTCCACAAGTTAATAACCAGAAGATTTTTCCTTTGCATTTCCTTACCAGATCACTTTTGTCCTCACTTCAGACATACCATTGTTCCTGGCCATTTTTCTCCTATGATGATTTCCTTTTGTTACCAGTGGCTTCCAAACAGCTCACATGTGAGGCAAACAGGAAAAATATTTCTGTGTGTTTACTCTGTTCTCTTCTAATACCTACAAGAGGGAAGAAGGGAGGTTTCTTGCATCCATCTGAGGTCAGTCTTAATTTCATCATTCTTGCTCATTGACAAAAAGGAAATGCTCTTTCCTTTTTCTGCACAAAAAAAAAAGGACATCTGGAGCTGAGTGGTGCCAGCAAAACCCTCGTGCTGGTAAAAAGACCAAGAGGGCGCAGATATTTAACCATGAGCTTGGATGGAGACCTTATAGGGTACATTTGAGAGCTTAATTCTGTCAGCCTCAGAGACTGAGGAGGTCGGTTTTAATATGTTGTCTCAGTCCCCACCATCTGGGAAAGCCATTTTTCGTTTTGGAAATCTCTCTATAATGAAAAGTCCCCATTTTTTTGAACATGTCTTTTGTGTTGGTGCATCCCACAGATGTTCTTGGAGGGTGAAGTGACAAAGAGGGGGGCTATTCTGGTGTACCCCAAGATTTTGGACTTGTACAGAGCTGAATCCTTGGAGGGAAGGAGGCCTTAGTGTTGCCTTGGGAATATGGCCGGACTCCTGGCTGAAGAATCAACATTATGATAGAATTTAGGATCATTTACTTTGACACAAGGATCTGACCTGTGCAGAGTTTGGAAAGGGTTCTAGTGAGCATTTCTTGCCATTCCTTCTCTTGTCCTGTTGTTGCTCCCCACGAAGCTTGGAGCCAGCACTTGCTGGACCACATGAAAGAAACAGGTTTATGGCTGCTTGCTGAATTTCACTGATTTTTTTTTGATTTTGTCAGGTTGTTCCTGAGAACCAAGTATCTCCCAAATAGTAACTTGATTGACAGTAAGGAGATGGGATATTGCTCTCCACAACATCTGCTACAGTTTCAGGCTGTGTACAGCAACTGATGGGGCAAAAAGTCCTCTTGCAGAAGGACAAAACACTGCATTTTCTTTTTTTTGGTGAAGAGCAATCCCTTCTGGAGCACGTGAACACTGATAGATGGCCGCAACTAAAAGACACAATGGGGTGGACTGAAGTTTTTTGACACTTAGTTCTTCACTGAGGTGCTTTAAATAGATGTTACACACAGATTTCCAGCTCTCAGTTGTAGTGGTGTTCCCTGTCAAAACTGCCAGAATCATTTGTTTGCTCAGAAAATGAAGCAGTATAAGGGCATATATTACTTAGAAAAAATCCAGCTTATTTTAAAAGCAAGAAAATAATAAAATGAAGCTGAGATTTTAGTTTTTTAAGCACACATGGGTATTTTCCCACAGATCATAGGTGACACATAAATTCTCTATGGATTCTTCTTCCATAAATCTTTGAGTGTGAGCTACGATTTTTGTATTTTTTCTTGCTTCAGGCCAGCTATTTGTTTCTGTGGAAAGTCCTCCTCCTGTTTCTTATCTCCCTGCTACTTCTAATGTTACAAACAGAGAACATTTTTCGTATTTCTGCTCCTAAGCACTCTAAAACCACTGGGATGCTCACAGGTCCGTGTCTGAGCAGCCAGACACACCTCATGAAGGTTTTGCAGAGAGAGTAAGCTCTGTGAAATTCATTATTAAAAGCTCTCAGGCTCTTTGGCTGCTGGGAATGACCTGACTGTGAGCCTGCTCCTGCTTCCCTGTCACTGAGGTCTCAGGAGCCTGTGGGACTCCCACCAGGAGTTTTCAGGGTCTGGGCTCAGCCTGGTGCCCAGGATTCCTGCTTTGCAGGGGATGCTGGGTGGGTGTGCTGCTGCTGGTACCCTTCAGGTATCTAAACTGCACCTACTTTCCTTCCTCACTCTCTCCTCACATAATTTCTTGGTGCTGTACACCAGCACAAAGTAAAGAGGACTCTACCTTTTGATTTGTGATAAAAGTGATTCTAAAAATGTCTTGGAGAGATCCCCTTGGCCTCTCTTCCTAACAAATCAAATCCAGAAATCATGTTTGCCTCTTTGTTTTGCTTTCTGCTGTGAATTATTTTTGTCTCCTTCAGCGCTCCTTTACGCTCTGAGTGAAAGAAATGATCAAAGGATTGGAACAATTAGTGCAAAAAGAACTATATACTAATATACTATATTAAAATATGTATAAAATGCTTTGATTTAATGACAGCTATTGTGTATGTGAGATTATAGCAGTTTACATATTTATGAAAGATGTAAACATGAGGAAAACAAGAAAATATTTGTCATAACAACTTGGAGTTTAATTTACACTCATGGAATGAAATTTTAAAGGAATAATGTATGCTGAATAGAAAGAAAATTGTACTGCCTATACTACAACATCTCTTCAGTTCACAGGAGATGCAACTTAATCCCTTTGCTATTATATTAAAATTTTCAACTGACCTAGAGGAAACACTAAAATATTGATTTAGGAGACCAGTCTAGCATCACTAAAAAGGTGGTTGGGGCTGTTTTCCATCACTAATTCCCAAGATCCAGTAGTCTTTGAATTTGGTGAGATGTGCAGAGGGCAAACAACCTCCAAAACAGTTTCTAGTTTTTTGTGCTATGCTCTGAGCTAAACAGCAACTGCTGCAATGAATTCCAGCCTTCATGAGCCTGTGATGGTATTGCATCTAATTGCTTTGCAGACTGTATTATGTTTTAGCTTGATGCCTCTTAGGAAAAAAAAGAAGTTTCTTAATTCCTTTTTGCACCAGAAATTCTTTGACAAAGAAGTGCTAATGCTGTTCTGGCAGAAACAGTGTCTGTGCAGAGTGGTTGGTAGGGGTCCAGAGACACCAATCTGTTAGACCACCTATGGCAAAATTTATTCCTCAGCCCCTCATTTAGAAATTTTCTCAGGACAAAATAAGCAATAATTAATTCTGAAGCAGTTCACTGAGGCAAGCAAGCCTCATTTTCCAGGCTAGGCTCCTTGGAAAAGATGATAAAGCTCTCCCAGTGTTATGGATATCTACTGCTGTACGCACTGGAGTTACTCAGCACCTTTCAAAACCAGCTTGTACCTACAAAAGGGCTTACACACCTTGCATGAGCCTTCTAGGTTAGAAAACTGCACCTTTACACTCCAGCCCGAAAGAACTGCGGGCAAATTCAGCATTTAAACATAAATAAAGTCCAACCAGATCACAGCACTGGGGACTGGCACAGCAGCTCCTGAGAGCCCCAGTGTGTCCCTGCCCAGAGGGCTGGCATTGAGGGTAATCTGGGGTAGCATTTCACCTGCTGGGGAGATGTGCTGTAATGGAAGAAAAGGGATGGACCTGTGCAAGGCTCTCAGTCCGTTCTTTGCATTCTGAACGTGCCTTTATCAGGCAAGAGAGCACACCAGGATGCAATTTGCTGTGTAGACTCCAGATATGAGCTGGGCACCATGAGATATTAAGCACGTGGAGCTCTTGAACTAGCAAATACAAATAGTTTTACTTTGAATTTTACATACTTACTAGAAAGGCATACAGAGATGATGTGGCAGATACATGCATTACAGTCATAGGGAATATATGAATGTGTGATTATGTGGATAGGAAGTGATAAAGAAAACAAATGTAAAAAAGAGGAGAATTTGTTAAGATCAGAACAGAAGAAGAACAGTAACAGGCCGGTAACTTAATAGTGGAGAAAATCTTTCCTGACTTACCTCAGTCTGTGTTAAGATTCATGAGAGGTTTCAGGCCATCTGCTGATGTAAAGCAGGCTCAATGCTGAGGAACTCCATCTTGGTACAAACCAATCTGCCCTTTATTTTCTAAAACTTCTATGACATTAGCTTAATTTCTCTGAGGCAACTAAATATGGTATTAGTAAATTATCTTAATGCAACCATGGTAAACAAATGCCCGTACTTATAATATGATTTTTCTCTCTGTAAGAAGAATGAATGGTTTTGAAATGAATGAAGGTTTTGAAATGAATATATTTGTTCACTGATTGTAACTCAGCTGGATTTCTGACTTGTGCCTATAGAAAGCTCCAGGCCACTTCTTTTGAATCTCTTTGCTTCAAATCTTTTCTGGAAATCTTTATTTTCTATTAGCATAACTAAACAGAGCAAATGAAGCCTACAGCTATTACTTGCCTATGCTAAGCTCCTTCATGTATTGTTACATTATTCTGGATATCTGATTGTTGTTCCTTGTATCATCTTTTGCTCTACAGTACTATAGAGAGACTTAAGATTGAATGATAGGACTGCACTTAGCTCAGTCTTTCTGCCGTTGTTCGGAATTATGTGGGATTTAGGTCAGTCATCTAAGGATTCATCTCCTAACTAGAAGATAGATTTTCTTTGAGTCATTAAGTCTCACAGGTCTGTTCTTCCCACGTCTCTGAAGTGGTTCTTTCATTTATAAGCTCCTGGCATGCTCAGATAACTTTCTTACATGGCTTGACACAGTATCAAAGTCCATTACTCACTCACCAGCCCTAATCCGTCCTCTGGCCTCCCTGCAGTGGAAGGAGCTGAATCTCCATCCTCCTTGGGACTCAGCCAAGCCCTGGCTGAGGGATGGCTCATGCAAGAAGCCTTCTCATAAACAGGAAAATCCCCTCACTTGGAGGCCCAGACCTGGGGACAAGGATTCCTCTTACTCTCACAAACTCAATGCAGAGGGCACAAGGAGAAATAGAAAAAAGGCAAAAAAAATTGACATACTTCAATACAAATAGCAGTTTGACATAGACCTGGAGTTCTTGGTGCCATATGTCATTCAGAAGAACATACCTAAATATATTTCCTTACACACACAGACACGAAAACCCCATAGGCACATATCCCGTGGTCGTAGATGTACGAGTGCAGCAGTGCTCCTCAGGGAGGAGAGGTGTGTTGCTTCATCAAAACGTGTTTAGAGAGAACTTTGAACACTGTAGCAGCAAAGCCATTCCAGCAGTACAAACTTGGGGAAGATGAACCGCTCTTAACTGAAATGAACTCTGTGTAAGTTGAAAAACCCCTTTTCAACACTGCCAAATCTTTGAAGTGAAAATCTGCACGTTGTGAGGGAATGATTGAAGTGTGGAAACCACCTGTCCACGAGAAGCCCATAAATGATCCCCACCTACTCTGAGCAGTGTGGATGTGTAACACGAGCCATTGCTGTGTGCTGCTCTCTCTTTTTGCTGTGCATTTCTTCTGCCCCAATGTCAGTGTTCAGCTCATGCCACAGCACCGAGGAGCTGCCTGTCAAATGCAACGTCACAAAAAGGGCCACAGGACACAGAACTGGGCTGACCAGCTTTGCTGGTGGGCTGGCACAGGGTGGGAGAATAAAAAGCTTCATAACCCAGGGATGCAAAGAGGAGTTTTGCAGTGAGCAGAGATCAGATATGTGAGTGGTGCTGTTTGGGTTGCATGAGCATGACAAAATTCATAGAGAACTCAGAAAGAGAAGTTGACCCAGGTGAAGGTTTCCTCTGTTTTTCAGTTGTGGGTTTTCAGCTGTGTTTTCTTGTTCTGGGTCTTCAAAATTTCTCACAATAGAGCTGGGCTTCTGCAATCTCTTTGGCCAAGAGACCAGCACCTTCCTTCTCCCATCTCCATAGGCACGAGGCGCATGCACTGGTCCCTTTCAAAGCCCCAAAACTGTGCTTGAGACTCAACATTTCCCAAAGTTGTGCAAGCTCTGTCTTGTTACCAGGGTTTGTCTCAGGCTGTATCGAGGCTGCTTTCCATCACAGTCACCAGCCAGCTTTCAGAAAATGTGATCAAAAAGAAAAGTGATGACAGGCAGCTAAGGTGAAGCGATGCCTGAGCAGAGAGTAAAATAACACTTGGGCAGAGTCACTCTTATAGGTGTAAGCACTTGTGGTAGCTTTTTTTTTCTATGTGGACAAAATAACCCCCTATGGTTTGGGGCACTGTTTGTTTGTCTGTTTGTTTGTTTGTTTTGTTGTTTTCTTTTGGTGTGGTTTTTTTGTTTTGTTTATTTGCTTGTTTTTGTGGTTGTTAGGGTTTTTTTTTCCAAGTATCCTTATTATCAATTGTTGCCACAGAGCAACTGATGTGTATTTGTAATATAGAAGGCACCCTTCAATATCTGTTCAGAGATTTTGACAATGTGATGGCTTGAATGTCCTATAACTCGTGAATTGTGAATGTCCTATAAATATTTTAAAACTCCTGTTCCAGCTACAGACTCACTGAAATCCATACTGAGACTTCATTTTCCTGACAGATGCCTTTGTATTTCCAATTCTGTCTGGTCTTGCTGCTGCAAAATCTAATCAAGAAAAACAGGTCACTGCTGGTTTGAGCTTACTCTCGAGATGTTTGGTTTGGGGTTGCATTGCAGTTGTCACCAGCTTCTTGCACAGTCCTGTAATCTCAGACCATTTCCCCAGACCATGGGCTACAGGTCCCTTTGCTGAAGTAACACTTCCACACTGCAGAAGCAAGCTGGGAAAATAATTTCCACTGAGGTGGGGGAAAGGTTTAGACAGAGAAGTGATCAGGATTAGATTTGTGCATAGGTCAATGACAGTGAAACCCCCTTGAAAAATCTCTGCCTCCAAGCAAAATTTGACTTGCCTAATATTCTCATTTTGTCATGTTGGGTGAGGTTATGATAAAAGGTTATGATAATCTCAAGGGATCTTGTAATTCCTCTGCTGAATCACTGTTTCCAATAAGAATACTTTGCTGCATAAACATGAATGAAATCAGAGTTTCAGGACTCAGTGGCTGTAGGAATTTCCATAAAAATTTGGGGTATTAAAGGAATACAGTGCCTGCCCCACTGTTATTTCCATTAGGGTCACCAAGAGAGGTGTAAGTTATCCCCAGCCTATATGTATCAAGTCAATAGTAGCAGGACTATCAGAAAGAAATGGAAATTTAAAAAAATGTGTCCTCTACAGGATTCAGCAGAATTTTATGTTTGGCCTACCCATAGTATTCACACCTACCAATACCTTCCTGTTATCTACAAATATTTACTAGAAGGCTCCTACACTGACCAGATGTTTAACAATAGATTTTACTATTAATCTGTGATATATATGTGGTTTTTACTTTGAGACATCTAGAGCCTTCCACAATCTTTCAAATCCTGCACTTTTCAAAAAGCCAAAAGCCCTCAGCTGACTGTCTCACTGAAATATTTCAGAGTGACTCCAGTTGTGTGTTGTTTTCTGAACTCTATAATAAGCACCAAGCATTTACTCTCTGGTTATGTAATTTATAAAATTCATCTGCTAACTAAAAGTCAGATTCACTTACAAAGAAAAAAGTAAAGGCGAGTGAGATGTCTTCTGTAAAGGTTAAGTGCATACTTTATTTGCAACAGAGGATTAAGGATCTTCCTCACAAAGTTTTGTGTATCTGAGTAACCTTGTAAAAAATACTTTTCTTTCTTTACAAGCTGTAGTTCTGTGGTTAGAGAATTTTCTATATCCTGTCTTCCATGGATGGTCTTTGGGGTGAATTCTCCAGTCCCTACTAACAGGATTGTTTTTGTCATATATCACTTCATTTTGTACAGATGTTTACTCTCATCTGTCTTCCCTACCATGCTGCCCACTTGCACAAAACTTGTGAGAATTTTAATATATTTGTTGAACTTTATTTTGTCAATTTTTTTTTGAGTAGCCACAAGTCCAAAATTGAGCAGGGCAGGCACACATACAACATAGTCATATCAGAAAATCATTGGAAACCAGGGTTTAAAAAACAGGATTAAAAATAAGAACCCAGTGAGGAGTTTTGTGAATCCTTTTTCCAGTGTTTCTGAGGACATGATGATATTCGGCAGGGTCACAGCTGAGTTTGCAACCACAGTCAGAAGAAGCAAGAGCAGTGAGAGGGGATATAGGTAACAATTCATAAACTGTTCAAGATTGACTGTGACAGATTCTCTGTACAGAGAGCTGGAGAGTGGCAGAGAAAAAGGTAGAGCAAAACTTTTCGGAGCAGGGAGCAACTGCTCAGAAAAATGAGGTCAAGCTGGAGATGCACAAAATATTTGCTATTTCTCCCTGTGCCTTCTTCATTCTGGAGTCACATGAAGAGAGGACAAGCAAACTTCTTCCTTGTACTTGGTTTTACAGGCTTTGGTAACAGATCTGCTTCTCTAAATTACAAATGTGTTGTCTCCCAGGGCAGATAGGGCAGAATAAGTCCCTGTTGTGCTCCCCTCGGTAAAGCGCAGCAAAATTACATCCAGGAAAGAACCAGACTTGATTCCTTTGCACAGCAAATCTTGAATATTCAGCGTGAAAATAATTTGTGTAACATCTGTATGTGGCATCTTAGTTTTGCAGCCTGTTATACTCATTCTACAGGATAAATACCCATCCCAAGAGATCACAAGATGAAAGAAAGGCATAAATGTCTAATATTTGCAGTCAAAAGGCAATGAGGCTGTATCATGTGACTTTTTAACTAAACAGAGATTTAGATCCCATATTCAGCAGCCTTCAACCCTTGAGTCTACCAAAGGCACTAAATTAAGCAGCACATAACCCTTTCTAGAGCAAGATGAAATGATGTTTAAGCACCCTGCTAGTTAATGGGTGATTAGTGTATGCCTTTGCTCATTACTCCATCAAGGAACTTGCTCTCAAACAACAAGCATTGAGAAATGCTTTAATTGTTCCTAAATTATTTTGTGGTAATTAGTCAGCTGCAATCCCAAAGAAGAAAGTGAGTTGAGGATAATGGCAATATTTCCTGATTACCTAAAAGCATGTTAATGCCCTGCAGTCCTGAATGTGTCTGAGTTGATGTGTGCCTATGCCAGAGCCCTCAGCCTTTGCTGTGTGCTGTCTCAGTATACAGCTGAGCATAAATACCAAATTTCTGACCCTTTTTACATCTTGACCCATGGCTGACACTCCTTCCACGAGCTGAATCCTACAAAAGATATCATTAGGGGAGCCTTAAGTATCCTATAGGCTGTGTGACTTCTGTTGTAAGGTTAAATCATATAACCACAATTGTCCATTTCATTTGCCTCCATTTGCATTGATGTCTTGATATGTCTGTCATAGTTTGCTGTTGCAGCTTGGTGCTTGCTTGAAGGTTTCTTGGCAAAATTTGAAACCCACAGAAGCAATGCCATGAATTCTGGCTGTTGCTTCTTAATTTATCCAATAGAGATAAATGCAGGGGTGGGTTGCAGTGTGGAAGCAAAAAACACCTCAAAAATTGAATGTGCACAGTTTATTCTGCAAACACACAAAACTTTGTGTATTTGCAGACTTGTAGATGTAGTTTGATGTTATTTTATTATTGATAATGAGCCAAAAATTGTTTAGAATCAGAGCACTCCATAATTTCCTTTATAACTTTTATATTTCTGGGCACGAAACATGTAATTTTGTCTGTCATCATAGTTTTGAAATACTCCCCAAATCTCCCATGTTAATCTAATAAATGTGTGTTTTCTTTACCTACTGCTAAGTACTAAGTGAGTCAAAAGTAGAGGTTTTTTTCTGCCTAAGCTACCAATAAAGCACTGTGTATTCTGGAGTATTCTGGGCAGATAATTGAACAGCTGGCAGTAGTCCTGTCAATGAGTACAAATGATACCACAAAAGGTAGCCGAGCAGCTTTTCTTCTGTTGTTGTAACTTGTACAGTGCATCCATTCTCCCCCTCTGTCTAAATCAGGCAGCTGTACAGCAATTACTGTCAGCATAAATTGAGCAAGCTTGTAAATTGTCTTCAAAGTCATCCAAGAAAGCAACTTTATCCTTTAAGGTAACTGAAATATTATGTTGATATTATATGCATTATATATATACAGTTATTCATATAATTTATAGGTTTTCATTGGGACAAGTTAAGTGCACTTTATGTGTTTTATCTGGATGACTCCTAATGCATGGAAATGTGAATTATTCATAGGCTGCCTTTTGGTTATAGGAGTCTTTATATAGCTTTTGTTTGCTAATGCATTTGATCAGCTATTTTGTGCACTAACACATTATATAGAGAATGCTGGCAGTAAAATAAATGCTAAATTATACATTCTCTAGTTCTGCATTAAGAGCTGGTACAGTCTGCTTCATCATCTTTGCTTTGCTTCACAAATCTAAAGATAATTGATACTGTGGAAGTATCACTAAGCTCATCAAAAGCACACTGCCACTGAACTATAGCTGTGTATGTTGATGCAGGGCTGGCCAATTCCTTAGAGCAGTGAAAACCTAAATATGTGACATGGAAGCTTCAATATAACTCCTGGAGTCCATCTGGGGGCTTCTTAAATTCTTAAATGAGAACAAATAGAATTTATAGTTATCATCCAAACAAAATAATTAGTAAAGGTTTAGAGTGCTTCTGTGAATCTAGACAAACTGATGACCTAACTCCATGGGAAGGGAAGGGAAGGGAAGGGAAGGGAAGGGAAGGGAAGGGAAGGGAAGGGAAGGGAAGGGAAGGGAAGGGAAGGGAAGGGAAGGGAAGGGAAGGGAAGGGAAGGGAAGGGAAGGGAAAAGAGATGGAATGAGTTCCATATTTCTTTCACCCAAAAGACTTGTTGTTCAGAGTATGAATGAACCAAGGTGATTTAGGGAGGACTCTGCAAGCACAGAGGGCTCTATATGACATGGAGGTGGGACAATAGCTGGCTCCAGTTACCTTTTTCCAGATCCTTTGAGTTAGCAGCTCCCTCACACATTTCCCCACCCAGGCTTTGCTATGATAATAATTAATGAGCAGCTTTAACACAGTCTGGAGTTTTAAGTGCCTGTCATCAATTACTAATTGAGTTAATGGCATTCACTCATGCTCTG
Source organism: Vidua macroura (assembly GCF_024509145.1). Taxonomy (NCBI): domain Eukaryota; kingdom Metazoa; phylum Chordata; class Aves; order Passeriformes; family Viduidae; genus Vidua; species Vidua macroura. Next base: position 7,492,828 of record NC_071571.1, read on the forward strand.
GGACCATTTGCACTGGAACTCCTCAGAGATGCCAGCACTATGGCTGTGAGGCAGGGCTAATCCCTTTGGATTGTTTACTTATATCCTTGGAAACAACGGGCACGGTGTTGGCATTAATCATGGCCATTTTTCATGAGCAGGGTCTTCTTAATGCACTTTGTCAGTCTCTCAAAAATTTTAATAAGATTTATATCTCCTCTCTACTGGACATCTTGATGTAGGATGGCTCTGGAACTCCTGGTTTGCACAGCTTGATTGGGTGTATCTTTCCCCTCAAAGGTCAGCATTCCAAGGAGCTGTTGAATGACTCAAAACCTACTGCAGTTTCCTATAGACTCGTCTGTGCTAACTCTGCCCTGGGTATATCAAGTGGACTTTTGTGGATTTGAACGCTTTGGGACCACAGCATCATTCGTCTTACTGAGAGTTCCTATTATCAAAATGTGCCTGCTGTAGCAGATCCTTGTCCCTCAGGTACACCGAGGAGATTTTTCACTGGAAATAGGTATTTCAGCCAAGAAAGCAATAAAAGAGTAACCCTAGAAGGCAAGTACCAGGCACAAAGTACCTGACTTAACAACAGAGGCAGGAGCCATCTTCTAAATCAGCAAGATTACTCTTTATGTGGAAATGATAATTATTGCTCTAGCCTGGTGTCTTGGACATTTTCACAGCCCTTGGAATCCTCAGGTCACAGTCTTCTCCTACCATATGTAACATTTCCTCACTGGTTTTGCTGCCAGCACTCCAGGCTACCTTTACATTGTTGTTGAGGAGGCCTGGAGTAGATGGGTGACCCATTTCATACCTAGCAATTCAATCACAGGGGAAAATAATCATCATTTGCAATTTTGTGTTCAGCTTGAGCCACATCCATGTTCCAAGTCCAGCCTGAGTCCCACTTGGTGCCTGGTTTGATGGTTCTTGTCAAAAACGTGTTCATTTATGGGGTTTGTACCTTGCTTTTGGCAATGATCAATGTATAATGTTTCAGAAAAGGGATTAAAGGAAAAAAAATCCTAAAACATAATTCACTAAACCAGTTTCACACCACCATTAATTTACTCTCAGTGCCCTATGAACAGTCTTGTGAGTTCTTCAGCCTCAGACCAGAGCCTGGTCTTAAGTTTTGTAAATAAAAAGTAATTACTGTTAATGAACATTTTTAGCATCTGTATTCAAATTACCTCATCCTTAGTTTTTTAAAAAAGTACCAGTCTGAAATACAACTAAAAGACAAAGATAATTTGCAGTGCACATTTTCCCATGTTCCTTCAGATCACCAGAATTCTTATTCTTTTGGAGCCATTCAGGTTCATTTGTTAATCTTTTACTTAAGTTTTCCCATTCAATTTGTGTATGGATTCACATACCTCCTATTCTGATGTAAATCAAAAGGCTCCCAATAATAGCATTACACCATTCTTAAGGATCCTGGTTACACTTACATCTGAATTAAGCTTTCAAAAACAGGGAGTGTGTTAACATTTAATGAGTGAAGATTAATGGCTATTACTTGAAAATAATCTTCCATTAATTTTTTTTTAATTTGCTAATGGTTTCTCAGTGATGGACTGAAAACGTTCTCCTTTACCACTGCATTATCTTTTCTTTTGTTACAGATTTTTATTGCTTCTGATAGTTCAGTTGATTTAAGCAGGTTCATTTAGAGGAGCTGTATTTACCAGAAAGAGATATTTCTACTTCTGAAACTGTTATAAAATGTTGTTTGCTTTTTTTTTTTTTTTTTTTTTTAAGATAGTTTCATTTTTGTATTACCATCTCAGCCTTTTTCTGAGGTTCCAGGGGAGCTGTTGGTTGAATATCATCAGAGTGTAATTATTAAACTCTCTGGAATTAAGTGTGTGGAGGAATGAGCAACTTTGGAGGGAATCCAAATCTTTGTAAACTTTGTGAATTAGGATATAAACACATATTAAAATACATCATTTTTCAATTAATCTGTAAGGTAATGGGAGCCTTGTTTCCAAATTACTTAATCTTTATGCTTGTGAGTCTACAAAATATTTCAAATGCAGTAGAATATATTAAGGCTTACTGCTTAATGTCTACCTTAGAAATCTTTTTCTCCTTTACCTTGTGACTCAAGTGGTCTTTTCACACTAGAGAAGATTTAGAATGAAATACTCCTAAATGAGAATTTTCCTTTCACATCACTTGCAATCTGATGTTACCCCATAGATTTTTTTTTTTTTTCCTGGAGAAGGAGTTATATGGCAAGAGCTGCAGGCTTATATGTTGCACAGCTTCCTGGGGTTTCAAAGTAATTTCCTGGAAATTCCTGTCATTCCAAGAAGTTAGGGGACTGTGTACTTGAGCCCTGGAATCCATCAGCAAAGCCTATTCATTGTCTCTTTTTGTGTGCTACACATGTATCCACATTGAAACCAACATGGAATTTTTGTTTGTTTGTTTTTTGGTGTTTGGTTTGTTATTTTTCCCCCTCCATTTGCTGCTTCTTTCTTTTCTGCTGTCCTTGCTGGGAAATTATTCTACAGAAAGCAAGACTTTCAACTCCTCAGGTTATTCTAAAACAGCAGCCAGACTTCTCAAAAAAGAGCAAATCTAATGTCTTTGGAAGTTCTTTCCTGTCAAGTTGCAAATTGCAGAATCTCCCAAATATCGTGTTTGGAGTCATTGCTAAGGGGATTAGGCCAATTTGTGCAATTGGTTCTAGAACCCCCTAATTTAATAAAAACATGAAGTAAGTGTGGTCATTCTGAGGAAAAGAGAGAATATTAATGAGGCAATCATTACATTTGATCTCCAAAAATAATTTGATTAGTTTTTATTTTAACAGGCTGATTAGAAAAGATGACTCACTGATTTAATTTCCTTTAGCCCGTATAAGTACATAAAAATTAGAAATAAAACCTCTATGTGGAACACTGATTTAGGTATATCTTCTTATGCTCCCTACTTAAATTTTGTGTTTGCCATTATTCTTCATGTATTGCAGTGCTTTACAGCTGAGATTTCTGAGATATACTCTTCCCGCTGACATTAATGGGAACGGTACATCAAAATCCGCTAGGTGGCTTTGAAAATTTCAGATATATTTTAAGTCTGCTGTGGGAATACTGCTGAATTTATCCTTACACCACCCCTCAGAGACAGGTAAATACCCTTTAAATATATTTTATTGAAGTTGAACTGTGCAGAACAGAGATGTGAGAGTCATAATGGGTCTAATCCTATTGACTTATCCTGGCATTGGAGGCGTAATCATGAGCCAAAACCATTAAGCATTCATCAGCAAAACTAGACTGGTATTGTAGTGGCCTAATGCTATTTAAAGACATGATTTAGACAAAATCTGTGGCACTCTGAGTTTTGTTTTTTTTTTTTTTTTTTTTTTTTTTTTTTTTTTTTGGTGTGCAGAGGGCAGGGAGTGCATTTATATATTTTGAAGTGGAAATCAAAATATGTCTTTATAATTGGAATTATAATGCTTCATGGGAGGAATAGCTCTTGAGCTTGATATTCTCCTCTTGGCAGAATCACATATGGTTTTCTCTTTTGGATTCAAGAGCAAGTCTATCACAAAATAAATTCCCAACTACTGTGGGTCATAGATAGATAAAATAGGCAACATTACCTTTACTTTCTGAACAATTTATCTCTTATCTTTATACCTACTCTTTCCCCATTGTCCACCACTTCTGAGACTTCATCTGAGGTGCTGTGTCCAGTTTGGGGATCCCTAGAAAAAGAAAGACATCAATAAACTGGAGTAAGTGCAGGGGCAGCCACCAGGATGGTCAAGGGCTGGGTAAGGGGCTGTGTGAAGAGAGGCTGAGGGGCTTTATCCAGGAGGAGAGCCAGACTCAACACCTCTTGCAGGTGCACAGCTGAAAGGATGACAGAACAGGGACACAGGTTACAGCAGCAGAAAATTAATAAGTTGCTGTAGAAGTTACCTTAAATCATTTTGCAATATGTGAAAAAAATGACACTGTAAGGAGGCCTCAATTAAAAGTGTTGGAAAGAAGGGTTACAAATCATGTTTGTTGTGATTATGGCAAGAAATTACAGGCTTCAGTAATGGGTGATTCTCATCAGACACCAGGAAATAATGGCAATGTTAAGCAAAGGGGAAATAGAATAAATTTTCTGTAGTGTGGGATGCCCACTACTTAAGGGGTAATAGGACATCCTGGTGGAACATCTTTCATGAATGGCCTAGGGGGACTTTATATAGTTCTTTGGAAGGACAGTCAGAAAAAACTAACCTCCCCCAGGATCTTCCACACCTGTTTTATCTGGTTTTGTTGATAAAAGTGTAGAGTAAAAACCTGGGGTCAAAACCTTGGCTCAAGCTGCTGTCTTCTGGTGTGACCTTGGGTACATCAGTCAGCTTGGGCTGTGTTTCAACACTCCATCTCCCAAAAGGAGATTATTATTATTATTATTAGTGTTGAGCATGAGAGGTGCAGTGAAGGTATAATCCATTAATGCTTTTAAAGCACTGGCATACTACATTAATGATAAAGGAATGTTATGTCCTTGCAGAATTTGTAATCTAAAAAGATGAAAAAATGTGAGAGAAAACATCAATATCCTTGCCTTAGGGACGAATGACACAGCCGCATGAGAAGTGATTTGTCAAGTGTGGCAAAGCAGGACTGAGAGAAAACATCCAGATTTGTCATGTATTCCTTAAAGACAAGGCCATGTTTTCTCTCTTAGCATAAGTGGTCACAAATATTGTGATTCTGTTTCTTTAAGCTCCTCCATTGGTGTTTCTTCACAGGAGTAATTTTTCCTGACAGCATCAGTAGGAGAAGTACAACCTGCAGCCATTCAGTTTGACTTTATTTTAAGATGGAAATGAGAATTACAAAATGAACAGGACTAACCCAGTGGTGTAGCACGTCCTCCCACCTTCTGCCCAGCCACAACCTTGTTCACTGTCAGCTCTCTCAAAGGGTAGCTTGCTTTACACAACGCAGGCACTGCTATTAATAATCCATATGTTACTCATTTTTCATGGCTTCTGGCTTCTATTGCCTGAAATCCCTTTGTTCTTTTTGGCTTCAGGATCTTCAGACCATTCAGAAATTCTGCCAGTGGGTTTGACCCAAACCTCACTCATGCCCAGAGTAGTGTCCTTCAGACTGCCCTGAGTGTTGCACCAGTCCTGCTCTTATTGTATAAGTAAATATGACCTCTAACACTTTGCTGAGTTTTGTAGAATTTACTGAGGCCTGTGGAAAACCACGGTAACTTACATATTTTAAAACAATAATTAATCCAAGAAAATGCAAAAAAGGCCCAGGGAATGCTTCACCCTTGGGTGAGAACTGTTTTCTCCACACTAAGTGGAGGCACACAGACCTGTGACTCATAGGATTATTGTGCTGTTGGAACAGTTTGTCACAGGCTGATGAATGATGTCAAGGCAGGACACTATCTCCTAGCAACTCCTCTAGCCCGGAGACATTGCCTTTATGTTTAACCCTTCTACATTCCCTACATGCCACCAGGATGTGTTTGCACTCCAGCTTCTGCCACAATTTTATCAATATTCTCCTCCACTGCTCTTTGAACAGTGGGCAGGACAGGGCAGAGGGCTCCAGCACATTGATTCAGCTAAATGGAGTGGATCAATCTCTGATGCCAATGTGATTTTCCCCCTCTTTTGCCCCTCTGTTTCTTTTCCTCCTGCTTTTTAGACCTGGGATTGTTTCTGCTTTATCATATGTTCAATAATCCCTATGGTTTCATTGAAGTCTGCCTTAAAACATGCTTCTCTGCATGGCTCTGAGTTCATGGTATCCAAAAGGAGTATTTTTAAATGATCAAATGGTTTAAATAATGCAGGGAAAAAATCCAGCAGCAATCTGAAATTTGAGACTTTCCCTTTGTTTTAGATTGGTAGATAGATGATGCCTCTCCAGGATGCAACAGCTCTCCTTTGATTCCTAGTTCCTACCACGTGTGACACGTGTGCCTGGTGACAGCAGGAAAGATCTTTCCTTGCTGAGAGGAAAATTGGTAACAAAACTCTCTGCGAATCCTTTCACTACTCTTTTCTAAAAAAAAAAAAAAAATAGAATATAGGTGATTTTATGGAACTAATTCAATCTCAGCAAGTTCAATAAAGGAAGTCATAGTGTCATTGATTTCGAGATATGTAAGAGTTACAAGGCAAAGGAAAGCATTTATCACTTGTGTAAGGGATGGCTTGTGCCCAAGCTGCTGTGTTTGGTGAACTGACTTTTGTCTCAGATCATGGCAGAAAAGACCTTGAGTCTTTGCTTAACTCTTCTTGATGTCTGTGCATTGTGTTCAAGAGCACTTATCTGAATGGAAAGAAAGCTCTTCATATTTTGCCTCAGTTTTAGTCTTTGAATCTATGAGGCATTTGTGTAAATGGCATTAGGGAAGCTGTCTCAGGCCAGCTGCTGCTGGAATTGTGCTGCTCACACCAGTTTGGTGTATGAACTGACATCATCCCTGTGCTTTGGCCATAAGAACTCACTGTGTTTTGGCTGCCTCATCTGAAACCATACACAGCATTGAGAAGTTTTCATACCCAAAGCCAGTGGGAGCTGAGCAGCTGGCCTTGCGGAGCATGTGCAACTTCAAGAATTAGTTTGAAATTTGAAAATTATGACCAAATGGAGTCCTCACCCCTCATGGCATTTCTCTGTTCCCAGACTGAGTTGAGAATGCCCAAGTTTGTGGAGACAGGGTGCCCACACTGCCTGTCTTCCCAACATAACCCCACAAAGGTCCCTCAATGAAGGGTCCTTCACTTATCTGTGCTTACCTGCACTAAAATCCCTGCTACAAACCACTTCAGCAGTAGCTGCCAATTTCTGAATCACCTCGTAGCAGCAGCCCAGCCTCTGAGCAGCAGTGCTTTGCTGTAGTGCAATCTGTGTTTATTACAGAAAAAAGTTTGAGCCTCTTCACAAGTTTGGGTAATATTGCAAATCTTTCAGCATCTATTAGAGCTGGAGCTTGAGGCTTGAATGCTAATGATACTGAAACATAACACGAGGTGATCTGACAAAGTCGCCTAAGGAGGTTTTCATAAACCTTTTGTACAATTTCTCTGCTTCTTTGCCAGTGAAAATTAACCTCTACTTGCAAAAAAATGAGATTTCACCTAACTCATTTAGCAGTAGCAGAGGGAAAGAGAAAATCAATCCATAATGAACAGTATCACATTAAGAAAATCTAATTAGAAATGGCTTCTCTTTTATTGCTGATAATGGTAAGCTCTAAGAATGACATCATTACAAAATTCAGTAGCTTATAACGGAGTGAATTTTTTTAAAAAGTGTTTAAACTACCAGATCAATGACTTCACACACCACATAATTAAATTGTACAGAAATTCTCAATAAACACTAATGTTGGAAATGTGGTGCTCTATTTTAAAATAAAATATATATTATCTTGTGCTGCATGTACTTCTAAAAGTTGCCTTGATATTACTGAAGAGTGAAATTCTCTCTACATGGCATTGAGGACGAAGATTTCCCTACTTAGTTTTACTTATTTGTCTTCAACTGGAGTTGGGTGGAATTTTTTTTTTTGAGTCTATGTGCCAGCTTCTCCCTAGAAATGTTATTTGAATATGGATGAAGGTTTTTGAGGCAGGGACTTGAACAAGTAGAAAAATTTGAACCTTTCGAATGTAACTTCCAATATTTTCTTTTCAAATTATTTTTAATTCCTTCAGAAAGAAATAAAACTAAGAATGTTCCAACCTCCTGGAAACAGGCCTGAATTGTAAAATTTTATCCAGGATTCCCTCTGTTGCACAGCCTTTAACTTCAGTTAAAGCTTTAAAACTTCAGTTTTATGAAAGTAAAACACGCACTAATGAGTTTTTAATCAGTTATTGCATGATTTGATAGTTGAGATAATTCATCAGGTTCTGGATGCAGCTAAAATACAATGATGTGCTGCACACACATTGTATCCTATGGCCTAAGGTGTAATTTACTGGTGGTAAATTTTTTTCTAAATGCACTCAGATAATCTGCACTCACACTGAGGGAGCAGCATATCTAATGTGTAATCTTTTTGTAATGAGCCTATTACTCTGGTTTCTAGGTAGAGTTCCACCAGGCATGTCTGTGGGCAGTTTTGTTCCTACTCTTATTGAAAATGTCTTTGTAAGATGAGCTGCTGTTTGGCAATTTACATGCCTAGATGTATTTGTTTTTAACAAGAGCAGGAGATAATTAATACACTTTATGCAGAAAGCTTCAGCCATGGAAATAAAGAGGAACAAGATAAAATCAGTTCTGCTTTCTTTTCAACCAGTCAAGGGTTGCAGGAGTTTCAAAAAGTTTAGGCAAAGGATTCAAGGTTACATAACAAAAGAATTTCTCTAGCGAGGACCTTGCAGATAAGAAACAATGTGCTGCACATAATACTTCTGAGATTTGATTAAAACTGCCAGGGATATTGGCAGTGGAGACGAGCACTGTAATGCACTGTTCTGCAAAAGGAGTTCATCACTGCTAACAGAATTTGAATTATGCTTTACTAAATTTCCTGCATATGTCAAAAATAAGTAATTGCCAATTATCCTGCTCAAAAGAGCTGGTGGGATACAATGATTTAACTTAAGCATAAGTGCAGAGCTGCAGAGCTCTGAGGAAAAGCTCTGCAGAGGGAAAGCTTCAAGAAGTAGTTGCTCATAAATCGAGATAACTTCAACTGAAGCAAAGGCTAATTCTAACTTCATCCTAGCATGCAGATTTTCAGTACTGCTTAATACTCTGCAGCAATGCACCAACTAAAGCAATGGGTTATTCCAACTGGCTCAATAAGGCAGTACTTTTATTCCTCAGGAAAGAAACAGCCGCAGAGACGGTGGCTTGCTTGGAATAAATGTGCGAGATCAGGAATGAGCTTGGGTCTCCTAAGCTCGCCACCTCATGCACTGGAGGCTGCTTTCTCTGGATAACCAGCAGAGAACTCATGAGAAAATATGATTCCATGTATTGCAGGCTCTTTTTTAATTTTTCTCTTTTTCTGCAAAGGTTATTGAATCCATGTAGGAGCCAGAATTTTTAATGATTAGATCAGAGATCAGAGCTAGAGCTCCAAATTTCTATTCCAGGTTCTGCTGCTACTTCAAGAGACCTGGACAGATCTCTTGCTATGTTCCCCTGTGGCTGAAATGGAAATAATTACATGGAGTTTATGGTGGTGCTATGACACATCCTTGTTGGTTTAGACTGCCTTGGGATCTTTGCAAGAGAGGTGATAGAGAAAAGTGAAGTGTTAGAGTACTGAAATCTTTCCAGTGTTGGAAAAGGTACACTGAGAAACTGTGCACACAGTATATAAAAAAAAATCTAGAACACAAAATATAACCATATCATAGAGGTTTGTCTACAAATATGCTCAGCTGATAAAATTCATGGTATGACTAAACTCTGTGTGGCACAGGCAAAACTGAGTTAGACTCCAAGCACCAAACAATTCTAGTTTTTTGCATATTCTTGGGTTTCTGCATATATTTGTGTGTTAATGCATTAGATTAAGGAGAGCTTTTGTAAATAGATTTCTGTGAGTCAGACTTCATGGCAGTTTAAAATTGTAAGGAAATCTCTAAAATTTATTCCCCCATTTTTTCGTGCCTACATATAAATTCTTGAGACCTGAGGATAGCAAATGGGACTGATAATATTTGTGTGGGAGACAGGCAGAGAATTCCCCAGGAGCAAAGGCAACATTTCAATAGTCCCCTTCATTACCAAAGCAAGTGTTCTTAGCTGCCTTGAATAGGAGAAATTATAATGTAGACCTCCTAAGCCCAGCCTGCTGGGGTGATATAACCAAATTATATGCAATTAAATACTGTAAGTAGCACACCTGCAGAGAGAATGGGCAGCTCTGCCCCAGGTGATCCTCTTGGACATTGCAGGGTCCTGGGGTAGCTCTTTCTCCCCATCAAGTTTGCAGCTTATGCTGGGGCCTCCAGGCTCACAAGGTATTGTAGGAGGATCTTGTGGAAATCTGTCAGGTTCCTGGGGCTTCTAGGACCTGCCCAGCACAGGGTGTTTTGGGGACTGGAGCTGGAGGACCAAAAGAACTGAGAGGCTTTTATGTAGGCTGCACATCCTGGAATCACAGCTGAGGATTTGATCTCTGTGGTTCCCTGGTTCTGGGGTTGGGATCCTGAAATAATGGACCAAATTTGCTAAGGGCAGCACAGCAAGTGGTGAACTTCACCCCTAAAGTTATGTGGGTCTTGGATTGCCAATTAAATTAATCTGTGATTTTTGGCCTGACCCCTTCAAACTGTTTACTTGACCTGACAGATCTGGCAGCCAGAAATCAAGGGAGTGCAAAGATTTTTTTGCTTAGAAGTTTAGGAGAAAAACTATATAAGGCAGTTGCCTCTAAGAAATAAAAGTCTTATTATCTTCTTAATTAGTCAGAATTCTAAACAGAGAGAAAGAGAATTGAGGGGGAATAGGCTGATAAATTTACACACCTGAAACTCCAGCAAGATCTGAAGTGAATTCTGTGATTGTACCATCCACTCTGGGCTTTTACAAAGTAGAATGTGTCCTGTGGGTCAGGGTGAGCTGGTGGCTAAACCTGTCACTGGGGCAGTGTGGTTCCCTCTGCCTGCCCCAACCCATGTAAAATAGCATCACCAGATACAATGAGGTCATTGAAATCTATTTTTTTGATCAGATTTGTGTTCACCTTAAAGAAATAGGTCAGAAAAAAAGTGATCTTTCTGATGAAAGCAGGAATAAATAGGTAAAATCTTTTTGGTATTTAAAGTTTATGTTTTCCTCTTCAAATAAAGAACATGCACAGAAATTGTTATTCAGCTTGCCTGGAAACTTGGTAACTCCTGAGATACACTGACCTATCTGAGTGAATTCATACTCTTCCCCTTCCATGGGAGATTGTGGCCTTAGCAAGATTCAATGTGGAATGAAAATCCAGCCGTGTTCACAGCACTGCCTTCCATGGGGAAACAGCTGCTGCATTTAAACGTTTGACTGGAGAAAAAAGTAGGTTAGAAGGTTTTGGTGTCCTCCCTGGAGCTTCATCCTTGGCTGAATAGATAATAACTCTCTAGGAAAACACTCCAGCACTCTGGTGTTTTCATCTTCCTTCCCTGCAAAACCCACTTTTCTCTAAGGAGGTGAGGAGGGTAAACATCTGCAATTAGCAGATTCTGCATTGAGGAGCTTGGGAAGATCCAATTCCCATTCTGGGTATGTGGTACTTTTGAAAGGACTGGCCCCCAATCCTCACCTGACATCCCTCATGCTACTGAGCAGCTGATGTGCTGCAGGCAGGACCCTGCTTGGCTGTGGAGCTGGTCTGTAGTTTTGGTGTGTTCCCTGCAGGTTTGATACACATTTTTAGTGGGGAAAAACAAGAATGGTGCCTTAATGGAATAAGGCTATACAGGATATATCTCTCCAAAGTACAAATGCCAGAAAAATTTCTATCTGGCTATGCATTTGACCTGGTCAGTCCAGGCTCTCTTTATAGCCATAGGAGAAAAAAAATGGCACATTAAGAGTATAATTTCTGACCTAGGTTTCCTCAGGCTTTCTGTGGGATATGTTGATGGATAGCTCTTGACTAGGAAGCCACAGATCTTGTGGAGAGCTCAGGTGTGAGTGGCCAGATGAAGCTGGAGCCACTCTCCAGTTTTAGGACTCTTTGCCATCACCCTGCAGGGTGCCAAAATAACTGCACATGTAACAGTATGCCACATTAAAGTGTGGCAGAAATCCATTCCTCTCCATGCCTGGGTTATTACTCAAACACCACCCTGAGGACTCTGGAATGACTTTTTGGGGATCCACTGTTATTCCTCAGCTTTTTTTGTTATGTCTCTCTGGAGAAGGAGTAACATGTTTAGTGGCTTGACCTCAGCTTCTCCTTCTCATCTCATTTGGCTCAATTGCTCTGGCAAATGCTGCAGTGCTTTGTGGGTTTGCCCATGTCTGCCCATTCTTTATAGTAAGCACTGAAGTGCTTTTACCCATGCTTTCTTTTCTCATTCAGTGTCCCCTCTGCCCTTCCCTGTTGCTGAGGCAAGACAAGGTAATGCAAAGCTCCCATCCCTACCTCACTCTCTGGTATCCTTTTTAATAAACAGACATTGCTGTAGGCACCTCCTCCCCCTTTGCAGCTGTGATTCAAATGGTTTAATACTAAAATATACATTTATGTTGTCGCTCACCTTCATTTCTTCTACACTCTTGGAGTGATACCAACCAACCTGAGTTATATATTGCATTTTAATTTATTGAACTGTTCTTTCACCTCTTTTCTTGATACATCTGACTTTATGAGTACCTTGGCTTCATTACCTGTAAAGCATCACCTTGGGATGGATATTTCCCATTCACCTTCTGAAGTGACAGAGAAATGAAATGAAATTCATTTAGTTTCCTTGCACTTGGACTGAATCATTTACCTTCTTATTTTCTTTGATTGCCACTTTTACACCACAGGATTGCTACTAACAAACTTTCCTGTGGGCATCCTGCTGCTGGGGAACTGGGTTTATTTCTCACCTTCATAGTGGTGGTAAATTCATCTTCACCCCTGTACCAGCCTGTTGTCAGCAGGAGGTTTGAAGGAGACCCAGAAAGCAGAACTGCACATGAGGAAGTGACTTTATTACTTGCCTTTCTTTGCCTGAAGGTTTTTCTGGCCTGACCTCATACATCCTGCTGGTTAATAATATTTGGGGAAAGCTCTCTGGTAGTTTTGTGGACTGTCCTGTGTTCTTACAAATTATGCCTTCTTAGATGATTTTGTAACATTTTTTTCCCTCCAACAATGCCCTGAGGGGGAAAAAAAAAAGGATTGCTCATAATTTGCTGTGACTTTTAGGTTATTTAGAAACTCCCTAAAAGGAAAATTTAAGAGAATATCAAAAAGTATCTTAAATCAGCAGGGCAGTAGGTAACAATCACCTTGCTGTAGTTCCTGGAGGATTGTCAAGCCTGTAAACAAAAGCAGATGTTGTGCATATGAAGAAATAACCCATCCTCTGGAGTCTGGAAGCACTCAGAGAGGAAGGGAATTACTGCTGGTACTGCAGGGCTTTCCATCTCCTGGGCAACAAGTGAAGGGCTCTCAAATTCCCACCTATCTGCCCTGGAGCTGGTGGGCTGTCCTCTGTTTACCTAGACACAAGAGAGGGTTATATCAGGACAAATATTTCTGCTGCTTCTAGTAGAATTTAACTTCAAGCTGTTCAAAATGTGGCTGCTTAAACTTGACTCAGCACTAATTACAGAGGCAGTGATTGTGTGATGCTGGAATTATGTAATTCTCTCATTCTTCCTTCCCTGATTTTATTTATTCTCATTCTACATTCTATTCTTGGCATCAAAAGTCTTGTCTCTACTTTTTTTTTTCTTTTCAGTTCAACAGAAATGGAAATTTATAGACATGAACCAGTTTCTGATTTTAATTGACATTTTTTTCCCAAAATTTAGCCTTTAGGATGGACTACATTGTATTTAGCAGCACTGCTAAATATTTATTTATTTATATACATAAATATTTATTTTACATAATAAATAAATATTACATAAATATTACATAAATATTTATTTATGTACTTAGCAGCACTGGTTAATCCTTCTTTCAGGCTTTTTATATTTGTTCTTGTTGGACTATTCTTTCTTAGCCCTGCCTGCCAACAGCTAAAACACAGTTAGCTGATCCTTATAAATAGATAGTTCTGCTCTTTGTAGGATTAATCATCTGACATGATCCTTCCAAAGCACCTTTTGACTTCCTTTCTTTACTTACCAAATCTCTTCTACCAGTTGCTCAGATATTATTTATTTTCATTAACAAAGGTGTGGATAATATTTTTTTTCTGGTGGGTAAATCAAGCCTTCCTAATTGGCTCAAAAAATTTTCCCTGGTGCATTTAAGGTAATAGTTTACCACCACAATTCTTCCACTTCATTAGGGCCTTAACACATGGAGACAATGAAATTGTGAGTGGCTTTTGGTTGGTTGGTTTGGGGTTTCTTGTTTGTTAGTTGATTTTTTTTTTTAATTTAATGGATTTAGATTTGGACCTCTGTAAAACACAACAGTTGTCAGTTTATCCTTCCATTGGAGCAGCTGGAATACATCTCTGTGCTCCTCAATTCCAGAACATGCTTGCAGCCTGCATTAAGCATTGCTTAAAAGATAAATTAAAACAGTCAGACTCACTGTGCTTTATATTAAATGGAATTAGTTCTTTTTGACCAGCACCTCTTCATATCCCTAGGGAAGTTCACCATTCTTTCGTTTTCTACGCCAATTTTTGAACAGAGATTCTGATAGGATACATTTAGCAGCTCCAATGCTGAACTTTTCTATTACACTCTTTTGTTACTATATGCTTTATACTGAACTTTGTATTTCCTTCTTGGGAGATTTTATAAGTTATTAGAGTCTGCTTCATTAGAAGCATCCTTTAGATTACATTCTCATAAAAAATTCTGTATTCATTAGGACTAGACCCTTCTCCTTTATTAGCCCAGAGATTACAATTCCTGACCCACATTAAAAGCAGCTACTGTCCAATTTTCAAGCCTTAAAAACATCTTCTCTATGCAGTTCATCCTGTGGGGGTGAAAACAACCATCAGCAGCCATCCCTAAACTTTTGTGTCACTGCCCAAACCTGTCCAGCAATACTGAAGGAGCATGGAAACCCACAGAAACACTTCTATGAAGAATCCAGCATTTGACTGAGTGGACTCACTGTGGAAAGAAATTTAGAGAAGTTTCCATGTACCCTGTAGATAGTAAATGAAATTATCCAGTTGGTCAAGATGCTCACCTACTCACCCCACACCTGGCAAAAGATAAGCAGTTTCCAATAGGAAGGTTTGGGGTTTTTTTCTTACTCTGGAAATTCTTTATCCAGCCATTTCTCATTAATATAAAAGGTATTTCTGAATCACCTAGATGGCCAGAGTTCCTTGAGGATGAAAATAATGTAATGAAAAGAAGATAATGAACAGAACTTGCTTGAGCAAAGTTAGCAGTTTAAAAGAGTATAGGAAAAGAAAGTTCAGGTCCAGGTCTACACAGAAAATCTTCTGCAGAGCTGTAGTTAATAAAAAGAAATTCCTGAATCAACATCCAATGCCTCCTCTTTGCCTAAGCACAAGTATCTAAATCAGCACATAAATAAATAACTAGAGCAAAGCCAATTGTTGCAACTCTGAGGAATTCACAACAGAGAATTAAACACTGGAGATGGGGATGAGAGAGGTAATTAAAAGAAATTGGAAATCTTAATAGGTAGAAATAAAAATGGAGAACTTTCTATCAATGAGTAATCTTGGTTGCAAAAGTTGTTGCAGATGGCTTTCAGCCTTAGAGGATGTCAGCTGGGAGCTTCTTCAGCAGCACAATGAGCTCTGCAAGTGCTGACCCTTTGTAAGTACCTAAACTAATCTTCATTTGAAATACCTGGGGAATTGGGAAACAACTGACACTTACCCGAGCTTTTCTCAGGTGTGTTTCACAAAAAGCTCCCAGCAGAGCCGATGGAGCTGTTCACAAAGACATCAGTAATCTTCCCAACCTTATCTCTTCTTGTACTTGTGTTAAAAATGAAAATGCCCTGGTGAAATTAATGCAAAATACAGTCGGGAGCATAATGAAAACCCTTTTCTGATAGTCTTTACACTGCTTCAAGCATCCCTCTCTTCCCTCTTTCAAAATGGATATAATAGTCCTTTTCACTGTTTTGTTATATTTGAAAGAGGAACATGTAAGTGTTTTCTACTTCTTTTTTTTTTTTTTTTTTTTACCAATTTTTAGTAATATGAAATGCAAATTGGATGAGGACAACATATAATCTCCTGGCTTATTATTATTTTGCTTTTTCCTGCAGAAAAGATATGCTCAGTATTTTAATAGCACCATCTGTCACAGTAGCAAGTGCCAAGCTGCAATATTGATCTTGTCACTTTGGGGAATGGTATGGTATTTAGGATTATAAATAACATTTTTCTTTCCTCTGTTCATGTGTTAGTTTTTATATAGAGTCCAAACTCAAGAAACCACTCTTGCCATCTAATAAGGCAAGCACTTCCTTAGAATCCACAGCAAAGTGTCATTAGGACCTGAAGCAATATTTGTGTTATTACCTGTCACAGCTCAGTAGAGTCAATAACCCAATTGGTCTATGAGATTTATATAGTGGCAAGTATAGCCACAACTAAGCAGAGATAATATCTTCTAGTGACCATAAGTCATCACTGGGCAATAGTTTCCTCTCTTTAAAAGAGAGAAGATTATGCTGATGAGGTTTTAAATTAAGAGCACTCAAGCTGAGGTTACAAAAAAAAAAAGCAAGTGCTGCATTTTTTGCAATTTTATGTGTTGAACAACAATCTTGGATTTTTTTTTTTTTTAAGGCTCTGTCCCCTTCAGATTACTTGGATTTTGGTTAAAATTTACATTTAGTTTGCCTGGGGAAAGAGAATGTGCAGTATTGTAGCCAGTTTTTATCTCCAGACTCTGGGGAGGCCAGAATGGTGTCAGGTTTGAGGTTATCATGAGCCTGGAAAGGTCTTTCTGATTCAGAAAGAGACTTCCTGGCAAGGAGGAGACAATTCTCCTTTTAATGTAAATTTTTTGGGTGTTTCCTCCCCTGTTTACATTTCTGGATGTAGATGTATTTTTCTATGCACTAGGCAAAACTCTGATGATTGTGAATGGCTGAAGGAAAAGATGCTGGACAGATGTAAGGGGTAATTAAATTTTCTGAATGGTAATGATGTTTTCCAGGATTCACAGGGCTTAGTACTTCTCTCTGTAATACTCTGTTAGACAATCAACATTTTGATAATATGCCAGCATTTTTTTCTGCTCCACAAATTACTTTTCTTTGGGTTGGGTTGGGTATTACTGTATTTTGTGCTCAATATAGTAAGATTTCACCTGGGACTTGAAGTGTTAAAGTGTTAGAATAGAAATACTTTAATGTTGTTTTTTTTCTGTTGGTAGTTCTCCTGCTGCTGAACATATATTTATCCTCTGCATGCAATTTCACTCACAACTTCAAGGCAGCTCCATGGTGCTCCTAAGTACTGCATTTTATAGATTTTCAGCAGTTGTCATTAAACATCTCTCTTGAGGAACAAAAATACCAAAAACATTTACACAAAACATCAAAAGCTTGTACTAAAATAATCCATTATAATCCCATTCTTCATTTTTCACAGTCTGTGCAAATTGATTTCATCTAAGATATAACCCAGCTATATTCAAGTTTGGGTCTGTTTTTTTCATCTGTTTCATTTCCTGTAACTCAAGTAATTTTATGAAGTGCAGTATTTTTACTGCAGAAAAATAAAATCTAGTAAATAGTCTGCTGTGTGTTGGGATCTGGATAATCCATTCTCTACCTCATTGCTTGCTTTTGCTGCCTGGTTGTTCAGACACTTGCTCAGCCTTTCCTGAGTATTAGCATTTAATTAAATACCTGGTGGAGAGGAGGACAGCCAGGCTGTAGCCATGGATGCAGCAGAAATTTTTACAGATGGCACATGGAGCTGTTGTATGTAGATGTACAAACATTCTGTAGCATAAGTCTACAGAACTACAGAAAAATTCACTTATTAAGTGCATGTATGGTGTATGTGTATATATGTATATTTATAAATGTGTACATATAAACACACATTATATATATATATATATATATATATATATATATGGGATAAGGGCAGTTACCAAAATCTCCACAGTGATCTTAGCCTTACCTTTGAATACCAAATGTGATTTCTTTCCTAGTGTTTCCTGTGGTACAAAATGTGAGCCCTGGGTAGCTCCTAAGCACCGTGTGAGGCTCTGGCAGGGGTTGATCATCTGCATTTGTGGCCATGGGAAATCTGTTTGGGCAGTGTCCACCCCATGATTTGTGGGAGCTCAGCCTGCTCTCCATGGGCCTTAACATGATGGCAGCTCTGTGGTGTGGCAGGTCCAGGATTCTGCTTCTCCAGTAGGGAACAATGTTGTAGAATAGGAATAGGCATTATTTTGCATATTATTGGGTAGAAAAAAAACCCACAAAAAATACTCCCCCCCCCTCTTTTTTTTTCCCTATCTTTTTTCAAGCAAAAGGGAGCATCTTCCTCACCTTCTCCTTGCAAAATTGGCACAGGGTACTCCTGCACCCGTTGCTTTATGTCTGGAATTATTCAATGCTAGTGTTTTCCTCTATGTGGGTCACTTCTCACATGGTAATTGCTAATGTAACCTCCTTTACTGATGCTCCACTAGCTCAGAGCCAGTAACGCCTGGCTGCAGGTGGGAAAGGACACAACAAGAAACATTGCTGTGTTTGAGGCTTGACACAATCAGCTTTTCATATATACTCCTCTCCTCTGTCTCTTGGTGGTGGAGGGAGCTGTTCTGTCATTAGCAGCCAGCAGGGTGTATTTTGTAAGGGATGTATTTTTGCAGTGAATTCAACTCCCCTGGTGCCTTATCAGCCTGTCTGCCTCCCCAGCTGCACAAAGTGGGGGAGGCTCTGGGCTCTCTGGGTCAGCAGGAGCCAAACTGCTGGGGGGAATGGAAAACTGGCAATAATCTCAGCTTTTTCTTTGAAATGTGGGGTGACTTGCCTGGCCTGGGGACATGGTGGGGATGAGGTTCTGCATAGAGCCAGGGCAGCAGGAGAGCTGCAAGGAGCTGGAGGGTGTGGGGTGAGAGTGTGTGTTGTAGGTAAATGAGCAAAGGGAACAGAGGGAAAATGTTTACATGGAGCTCTGCGATCAAAGAAAAGATTCTGTGTGTTTCACCAAGATTTTCTTCTGCCCTCTGGGCTGTATTACACAACCAGCTGTCAAACAGAGCTTTTTAAAAGAAAACACAGGTAGCTTTTCCCTTTTGATGATCAAACGAGATGCATAAAGTTACCCAAAGTACCTGATTAAAACCAAATATCCCTCCTTCCAAATGCCTGAGCTGACAATTGTTTCTAAATGGGAGAAGTTTTGTCCAGCTGTATGCAGGCTTTGCCTGGGAAAAAGGAGCAATTAATAACCCCAGGGAAGCAGAGGAGGATGTGGTGAGGGCAGCAGGGAGCACAAAGCAGAGCAGAAGCATTGGTCAGAGGGAAGGAGAGATGGGCACTCTGAGTGCAAATTAATTAAGCAAGAGATTTAATCTGCAGACTATGGGCATGAAAGAAAACATGTCAGCTTTATTACAGTTAAAGTATTTATATTTGTAAATAGATTGTGCAAATTCACAAATGAAGGAGAGCATAAAAAGCAGCTGTTTTGGAGATGGGGATGGATGTAGGAAGCGACATGTTCACTCACCAGCATTTTGGGAGTGGCTAGGAAGGGTTTGTGGAGACCAAGTGTGATAGTTAAGAAGTGATAAATGGGAAATGATTCATGTCCTTATTTGTTAGGGCAGAGAAAAATAGAGGGAAAATATTTTTCTCTAAGTATTATCAGAAATAAAGACTAGAGACAAGCACTTTGATGCAAGTGACCACTTGTAATAAATTGTGCTGAGTAGCTCTTCATTAGAAAGGCCAAGAGGGTGGTTAGAAGTGTGAAAAATGCAGTAAGATAACTGCAGCAGGACTTGAGGGATACCCTGCTTCAGGGAAGGGCAGACTGAATGATGGAACAGACAGCAGCACTGCCAGCAGCTTCCCTGTCTTTACTGGGCCACCCAGACCCATCTTCCCAAAGTGAGTTTCTGGCTGGTGGATGTCTTCCTTCCATGGTGGGTGTCCCAGGGGAGCATCCAGAGCTGAGATCTTCTCTGCTGCACCATGGGAGGCTTTCCCCATGACCTTGGTGTCCTGAGGTGCAGCAGTTCCAGTATTTAGCTTTATTACAGCCCTTGCTGAATTTCCAACCCTTGAAATGAAGATTTGGCAGGACATTGAGCATCCAATGCCTCGGCCAAGGGGTCTGAGGGGAGATGCAATCCTGGAGCACCTGTGGGTGCATTTGGGGTGTAGAATGCAAGGCTCAGGGCTGCAGGGCTTCTGGCTGTGATGGCTGATGTCTGAGAGAGAAATTTGGGCAGACAACCTACACAATCAATGCATCAGAGAAAATAGGAATGGAAAGTATCTCTAAAGGTCATCTAGTTCACCCTTTTGTCTGAAGGCGAGTTTAATTATACCCACACCATTCCTGAGAGATGTTACATCTCCTCAGCATCTGCCTCTCTAAATTAAACCATCTGAATTCTTTCAAGTTTTTCCTCAGATATTATGCATTTTTGGAAAATTGTGAGCCTCTTTTGGGCTCTTTCCAGTTGATGTGTGTTCTTCAGCAGCCCAGGGCTGACTGTGGCTGGTGTCCTGCACACAGTCTCTCCAACTGAAGAGAACCACACATTTCCAGTTTTGTTTCATGACTTCATAGATGCATTCAGCCTATTCAGCTTCCTCGGGCATCAGTTTAATATCTTGGAGAACTCTTGTTTGAATTAAGGGCCTTTTTTTACTATCTTCTGTCAGGATAAAATAATGGGTCAAGTCTGAATTTGAAAACTTTTAGAAATGGCCTCAATATAAACAACTTTGTGTGGACTGAAAATTACTACAAAGTTTTTGATAAATGGCAAAGTCCCTGTTTACAAGGAAATGCTTAGTGCAGCTGTGTTAGGTCAGGTCTCATTTAGCATCTCCATTTAATGATCCTGAAGAGGGAGTGAACAGTCTGTTAATGAATTTGTGTGTGGCTCTGTATAGGGAGGAAATGTGAGTAATAGGCAGGAAAGAAAAAGACTACAAAGGGACATGGAGATTATAAACACTCACAGATAATGAAGTTAACTTCATCTCTGCATAACACAAATTAATGTGTTTGGGTGGAGGGGAGGGAGGGAATATGCTTAAATACACTTGGCCTACTTGAGAGCATTTTCTGAGAAAAGTAGACCTGTGTGCCATGTACCTAAAGGGGGCCTGCAGGAGAGCTGTAGAGGGGCCTTTCAAAAGGGCATAGCACAAGGAGGGATGGCTTTATGCTGAAGGAGGGTAGATTTAGATTAGATATGAAGAAGAAATCCACATCTCTGAAAGTGTTCAAGGCCAGATTGGGTGGGGCTTTGAGCAACCTGGTCTAGTGGAAGGTGTCCCTGCCCATGGCAGGGAATGGAGCCAGATGATCTTAACACGAGCCATTGCATGATTCTATGATTCTGTGTGATAGTACTCCCAAAAAGCTGAATGCCTGTTTGGACTGTTCAAGGAACTGCTCAGACATATGTGGGACACAGGAATCTTTCCCCTCTGTTTGCCTGCTACTGGTCTGTGTGCTTCACTACTAAGGAGATGTTTGAATATACACAAAACCTGTGGTGAAGCTGAAGGAGGACTGGTTAATGAGCCTGAACTGAAATGTCCTGGAATGGCTGATTACCCTAAGGGACAGAGCAGCCTAGGGGTGTATGTTTCAGCAGAGAAAACAGTGGTACCAACATGGCAAAAGGGAAGACATATGAGAAAATGCATTTGAGAATGGGGAAATTGTCACCAGCCATAAGGTGTTGGAGCTGATCACATGTGGTGAATAGTTCAGCCTGGTGTTTAGAAAAGTGTGTAGTATATAGGGGAAAATACCAGGGAAAAGCTGAATTTCTGGGAAAGACAGAGGATAAGGGGTATCATCCTCATTCTTATTTTAATTTATTTTACCTCCCCTTACATTGTTCTGAGAAGAGTAGCACGGGAGGAAGCTCAACAGGAATGAGAGTGTGGCCCTAAGGGGCTCTGCTGAGAGCAGGTTCCCTCCAGTGTTTCATTCCCTGAGTCCCCTCTGCAAACAGAGAGGAATTCAAGGATCAGATGTATCAAACCCTCAAAGATTTGGACGTAAAAACTTGAAGGGTTTTTTTTTAAATTATTTTGTCTCTTCCTTTTGTGAGTGTCCCAATGTGCTGGAGGTTTAAATAAAGAAAGTTACCTATTTAAACTAGAATGCACCTAAAACCTATTCCCAAATGCATATTTATGTGCATGTGTATAAAGAGATTTGAGGGAAGGTTTAGTTATGACTTTCCTTTAAAAAAACTGCATAGAAAATAGAAAAAGTATTGAAAAATTAAACTGGGCCTGCTAGACAATAACTGGCTTATGGGTAAACAGCAGCAACATCCTTAAATATCACAGAAAAAATGTAGGAATGCTGAGGTCAACGAGGGTGTTAAGAGACATGAGTAGGAAATGACGGATGTGAGTGTCATTGCAAAAAGCCTCCATGAGTTCTGTGCCGTTAGTATTTAGAGAAAAAGCTGAAGGTCATATCAGAGACTAGAATACATTTTCCTGGGGGCAATATGAAATGCTAAAAGGTTTTATGATTATGCCAGAACAGATAGTTAGGCAATTAGAGCTGTTAAAAATTGTCAAGGCATGGGATCCAGATGAGTTACATCTGAGAACTGAGATGGGAGTAGCAAGTGGAATTGAAAGCTTTGGCAGATATTTTTTTTGATCCATCTCCAAGGATGGGGTGGTTGGAGAGGATTGGGCAGCATGGCTAATGTAGTTGCTATATATAAGCAATGCTCATGAAAAATCCAGTGCCAAAGTAACACTTTGGTAAGAATCTGACTGATAGAGGATATTTTGCTTGGACTTAGGGAGTTCTTGGCTTATCAATTCACTTGACTTTCTGAAACACGTTATTGAACCAGAAGACAAATGTCAAACAAAGTCCATAATTTATCTGACTTTTCTGAAAGCATAGCATGCAAAATATTGATCTGCTTAATAAATGCACATTATCTCCTGAAAATGACTAAAAATTAGCTCAGGGAGGACAAATAGTGTCAGGAACACTGCAGAGGGATAACAGAGACTCAGCAAGCAAACATACATTGTGCACTATCTATTTGCATCAGGTTAGACATCCTTGTGCAACATTTTTCTTGTTTGGAGCTTTAGACTCAAAATGTAGAGGAAAAAGGGGAAAACCTTGTGCTTCCTTGTGCCAAACTACAGGTACAGTGAGGGGCAGAACCACCACAAGCCATTCAAGGCTGTGCAAGTCTTTAGGCTGTACAAAACTTCGTATCCACTGTTGGCAGGGGCTGCCCCTCAGGCACCATTCTGATTCCACGGAGCTCAGCTCTGTCAGGCCTCATAAAGTATTAATGATGGCAAACTAGATTGTTTCCAGCACAGCTGAATGAATGGATGTCAGCAAATATTTGTTAGAAGATGAAGAATGTGGTGTGGTATTTTTAATGTTTCCCTCTGTGCTGGGCTCCTTTCCCAAAGCGAATTTCTATTCCTGGTTGGAAATGGAAGGTCCCAAAGCAACAGCAATGGGCAGCTGTCCATCCCTTTCCTGTGTGTGATGTTTTCCTTGTCTCTTCACCTTTCAAAGTGCTATAGGTCAGTATTAAATTGACCCTCTGTATCCCTGTGAGGCAGTAGATATGCAAAGGGGCAACTTTTTTTTTCCTCGCCGCTTTTCTCTTCATTCTAGGGCTGCATGTCCTATCTTCTTTTGCAGACTGAAAAAGCAGTAGCAGGTCTCTTGCAGGTGAGATTTTTATCCAAAGTGGGATCTGTCCCATGGTGCAAAGGAGCACACCTCCCAGACATACCTGTACTGCATCCTACCCTGCCAGACAGCCCTCTTGCACTGACCCAGCAGGAATTAAAATAGGAATTGTAAGTACTCAGCACCTTCAGGGATCCAGTGTTGTGGTAATCTCCTCCAGCATAATCTTCATAGCTGAACCACTGTTAATGTGCTTGCTATTCATCTGTTGTAGCATTTAAATAGTAATTATTAGTGGCATATTCTTTTGGGTGGTCAGACCAAAGCTGCAGTGCAAGAGTGTGACCTTGAGTTTTCCTACAGGCAGTGGAAATTAGTTGATAATGGACAACAATAATTGCTTGGATGACAGTGCACCTCTGGAGCTACATCACCACAATACATCACTGAGGCCAGGAGCTTAGCAGGACTCAGGAAAAAAAAAAAAAAAAGGGAATTAACAAAATGCAAACAAGATGTTGAAATGCATTAAAATGGGACAGAGGAGAATACAGAGGGTAATTATAATGTAATTGTATAATTATATAAGTAAGCACTGTGGTTTCACTGGGAATGCTGCATGCAGGGCTGGGCTCAGAGGTGTCTGATGAGTATATTTAGAGGCTCAAGTAAATCTGACTCCCTGAAGATTTCTTAAGCAGTGGTGTTATTTAGTTTTGGAAAGAAGACCACAAGGAGGACATCAAAGGTGTCCTGCCAGGAATCCTCAATTTTGGAGCCTTTTTCTCTCACAGTAGAAGAGGATGAAGGAAGCAAATGGGACTAAACAAAATATCAGGACATCTTTTCCCCTTCCTCATATGCAAATGGTCATGGTCATTGATGAACAGATGCCCAAGAAGCTACAGAGAGGAAGAAACCAGGGTAGCAGAAATCAAAGCAATGAGATTTCCCACCCAGACTCCTGTTAAATAGTTGTCCTTACCTACCTCCCCAAATATTTCCCTGTGTCTCTAGAAGTCCTGCTGCAAGGCATGATCCAGGGAAGAGAAAACAAAAGCTTCTGAACAAGCAATAAGTCTCACATTTCTAATATTTGAGTTCAAATTTAATACACAGATGTTATTTTCACACATGGCACTTGTTGTCACAAAAGGAGATATGAGATTAATTCAGGTTTGGGAAGAATATGGAAACATATCAAAATTAAGAGTACTACTGTTGTTTTGATTAGCAGCAGCACCTTTTAGGAGGGATAGTCAAGCTCCACAACTTAAATTAAAATTTAAGTATTGGGGATGAAGATAAAAGCTAAACTGGAAGCACAACATCCTTCCTGGTTTTTGCACTTCCTGGAATTAATTATGTTTTCTACACATTAAATTTATCCATTTGTATTTCTAGTCAGGTCTTCTGTGTGCTCCTGTGTTTACATGAACAAAAAGCATTCACAATTGTCAGCATAAAGATTAGAAATATATAAAAAGACCTTTTGGAAAGAATACTAATAAGTTAACAGAAAATTTGTGCCTCTGAGCAGGTTTGTGAAAGTATTTTTGTAGTTTAATCTGGCTGATTCTGTCTGCCATAATATAAGCTTTATTAAACTGATCATTAACTTGACCCAATGTAATGTGTTTTGTGGTTTTGATCTTGCTTGCTGCTGCAGATATGTCTTTCATTCAGAAATGACCTCACATATAAGGTGGCTGCACTTGCAGGATCCAATTTTATTACAACATTTGCCAGACTGATGCACTCAGGCCATTTAGTATCACTTTATCACAGATAACAACAGCTAACTACAAAAACACAAAAAGCCTTTAAATTTTACATATTGGAAAGTAGTTAAAATTCACTTTTAACCAGGGGGTCTTCTTCAAGCTGAGAAGAAAATGTAAAATGTACAATTTCATTACCCTGCATTAAACTTCTGTTTTTCCTTTAGAGTTTCTCTAGCTAAATCAGCATGAGCAAAATCCTCTTATGGCTTGTGAGCAGTACTTTGTATCTGTTCTTAAACAGATCTGATGCATGAAATGATGATGTTCCTGTGCTGTCTCAGGCGTTGAAGTTATTAGAGATAAATATTGTCAAGTTTGCTAAATCTTTAGGTGAATGAGCTGCTGTACTGCACTGAATGTGCAAGAATTAATAATCCATGCTAAAAAGAAAAATTATTTAAAATAAAGCATTTAAAATAAAGAAAACAAGTACTGGCATTTTAAAAGGAAATGTATTTTCAGGCCTCTTTTTCTCTCTACTGGGTTTTGCACTTTGTATTAATGAAGTCAATCTTTCCCCTTTCTTCAGGAAGGCCAGAAATTGATTTTTTCCTTCTTTTTTAATGGAATTTGGGCTTCTCGCATGCCTCGCTGTGTGAGGACTTTAAAGAAATCTCCACACATGAGTCTTTCCTGAAGATTTAGCTGTACCTTCTGGCAACCTCTCCAAACATGCTTGTCTGCACTACCCCTTATCATAAATACTTCCCCTCTTTGCAGATGTATTTTAGTCCTGAGTAAGGGATGGATTGCTGAAGGGAATCCTGGAGAAAACAGGCTGGTGCTATTCCTTAGTGCCTGACTAAGGTATCAGCAGGGTTTGCTGTGCCTCACATCACCCCAGCACTGATGGAGTTTCCATAGTGGGGAAAGCAATTATTGCCAGTTTGCCTTGTAAATGTTGAAAGGCATCTGCTGTTCTTCTGAGCTGCCTGGAGAAACGGAAATTGATGCTGATAATAAACATAATTATAAAGAAGGTTGCTGAAAAGACTCCTGATCTGTAAGGGAAAAGTGACATTTTAAGGGTTGTGCTGTGGATATAATGAGAATAGGTATTGGCTTTTAAACCATTATACTGAGGCAGGGATGGATGTTTGATAAAGTCTCACTCATTATGAGACACTATATTGCGAAAAAGTTTGTGTTGTGTCAAAGTCCATGATGACACAAGGATTTAGATTGGAAATTCTTTATTCCTGTATGTCATTTCCAAACCTTTCTGCATTAAAAAAAAAACAACAAATGTTGGGGTTTGTCTTCTTTTTAATGCAGAAAGGAAAGGTGTCAAAGACCTTCCCTTTGCAGACTCTCCTAACTCCAGTAAGGTTCAAGCCTGGCCTGTCCAGACCATCATCAGGGACCTGTTGGGTTGCAAAAGACAAAGAAAAATGAATGTCTGGGTTTGGTGCAAAGGTTCTGGCTTGATGTTCCTGCACAATCTAATCTTGAAAACAGTAATGTCAAAGAGGAACAGGATAAGAACACATTCCATAACATTTGTGCTACCTGGTAGTTTATTTGCCAGGTATTTAGACTGAGGTCACAAAATACCAGCTTTTAGAGACAGCTTGGTGCAAATGCCAGTGATAAAAGAGTCAAGCTGAAAATAATATTAAATAATCACTGTGAAATAAAAGGACTATTTTAAAGTTGTAATTGAGTTTGATGTGTCACAATTATGTTATTGGTAGCAGTTCATGGCTCATCCAACGTTATTGCAGAATCAATGTTTTCATTTAATGTTTTCTGGATCGTTGTTGTCATCTGTGGTGCTTAATTGAATAAAACACAAGATTCACTTGGAATAGATGCAGATACAAAGTGCTAAATTTCTCAGAGGAAGAATGTTTTCACTTTGTTTAACCCAAAGCCTTCGTTTATTTGCAATTATAATTGATACTGGCTTGAGGAGCATTCCTGGAGTACATTAAGCAGGACAGCCATAACAACAGCATTAGATTTATGGCAGATGAGTGTAAATAGTGCAGTATTAACTGTAATGGATTCTGGACTATAAATACACCACCACATCCCACTGGGTAGGATCAGGAGTCTTATTCATGAATTACTCTTTAGATGTGCATCGTATAAAAGGAAATAAGCCCTGGACTTTGAATTGCCTCTTGATACTTAGCACAAAGTTTTACACTTTGGTAATTCTGAGCTGCAGGGTAAATACCAGGTCTCAGCCCCCAGTAAGGTTGTGGTCTTGGTGTCCAAGCCCAGCACTGAAAGTGGAAACAGAATGCTGCGTTTGGTGGAGGTTCCATCAAATCTCACCTGCCAATGAGCTTCACCTGTGCAGTGAACTGCACATTTTAAATCCTTGCTCAACCCAAAGTGAGGTGTAACATCACCAAAAGCTACTGAATGTGAATCATTCAATCAAAGGGTACAGAGATGTAATGCTGCACACGTGGAAAGAGTCTTCTACAGGGTGCCTCAGAAGTGAGCACTGGAAAAAGAAACATTTGTCCTGTGTGGAAAGAGAAAGTCACTGATAGTTAAAATAATCTCTTCAGGAACAGGCAGCAGTGTGCTGTGCAGGTGACAGGCAGAGTATTCTTGTTGGGACTGAAAGGTATTTTTTGCAGGGTCTGCTGTTCTGTTGAAAACTCCTCTAGCCCAAAGCACAGGGAACCCTCAGCTGTGCAGCTTCTTGGCTGTTGTAATACAAATACTGTAAATACAAAAGAGAAAGGTTCTTTTTCATTTAGTTTCATTACAGTGATCCTATATGGTGGCTGTATTGATTGTATGAACTATTCTACAGGACTATTCTATGAAGAGATGCTTTTTTGCTTTTGACTTCAGCACACAAAAAATGGATGTTCATTTTTATTGTGTTGGCATTGCACTTTTCTCTGACTATGTAAGGAGGCTTCAAAATTGATATGCTGTGCACTTGCAGCCACTTAGAGCCACTTCACAGAGCCAGAGTTACATCAAGGAGCTTCAGTGCCTGGGAGAAGAAGATGTACACGATTTTGCCAGGGTGGAAGCTCTGTCAGACTTCTATGCAATCAATTATCTCTGATTATAGACATTTAAACCTCATTTACAGTGCAAAATTTGATGAATATACTTAAGTTTCTGTATCCC
This sequence comes from Vidua macroura, assembly GCF_024509145.1. NCBI lineage: Eukaryota > Metazoa > Chordata > Aves > Passeriformes > Viduidae > Vidua > Vidua macroura. Next base: position 7,521,229 of record NC_071571.1, read on the forward strand.
CAAAAAAGGATTCATCCCAAACAAATTAACTACCTCTTTTCCTCCTGGAAGGAAAGTCAAAGTGAAGAGATGTTCTGGCATCGTGTTCCACAATTCAGTGTGAGATCTACTCTTTCAGCAAAGGCCTACCTGCATCATAAGGGCTTATTCTAGTATCTGTGTTTGCCTAAACTTCTGTTAACAAACCATATTGTTTTTGGGGAGAAAATTAAATCTTTAGAACAGGTTTCTCTAAGGCAGCTGTCTGTATCCTCTGTGTTGCTGGAGAATGTGTCTGTATGAAGGAATGTGAGACTGCAGAGTTTATTTTTAACAGTGAGATACAAAAGGGTTTATTTTATTACAATTCATGCCATCCTAATGGACCACTTGATAAGAAAATATTAAAATGTAGTGCTGGATGGGCTGTAAGTGAATATTTATTTGCCTTCTCCCACTTCCACATAGATGAACCAACAATCTCAGGCTGGTACTCGATGGTTAAGATGAGCTGTTTAATCAGGTCTATGGCATCCTGCTGCCAATATTATCTGAAATGAAATAAGTTGAAGGAAAATGCCAATTGAAAGCATCCTTGCAAGACTGTAACTGTCATTTTTGCAGCTTTTAATCACATACAGCCTGTCTCTGGCATCTATGAAGGGGGGGAAAAGGTTAGAAATAGATTTATCTATTTTGGAAAGCTTGTCTCTTCATTTCTGGACATAATTAAAAGACTGATCTGTTGCTTAGAGTTTTCCCATGTACTTTGACTTTTCTTTGACTGCTGGAAGGGGCGAGGCAATCAGTCCAGGTACTTCTGAAGAATGATGTCTCTGAAAGCTTGTACAACAGTTTCCCTTTCATGCTGAGCTCAGATACATTGCCCATCAATCTCTTACGTTTTCTGCTCATATTAATCCTCTCAGAGTAGCTACTGCTTCTTCTGGTGTCACCAAACTGCAACTCAAGGTGAGAATTAGTTAACTTGGTGCTCTGGATTGCTCCATAAAGCAGACCAGATTTTCTTCTTCTCTTTTTTTTTTTTTTTTTTTTTTTTTTTTTTTTTTCTGCTGGCCAACCTCTGTTTCCATTATTTCAGGCTCTTGCAGATTAAGCCTCTAAACATCTCATCCTGCAGTCACTTCCCACACCAGTAGAAGTCTTGATCTACAGAGATGAACAATAGAAATGAAAGGATTGCTGATTCCATGAATAAATATATGCCATAAGCTGTCTTATTATCTGTGGAAAATATGACCAAAAAGATGTCTTTGGGTAATAGTTGCAATAAAAGGCTGATAGTGTTCTCAGGATTGATGAAATCTGCCCCTTCTTGTTTCAAAAATTCTGATTTGCTCAACAGAGAATGCAGTGATGGGTGATGCAACATTTTTCTAGCATAAGTTCATGAATGAATGTGAAACTTGGTGTGTTTTCCAGAGGTAACACATTGCAGATACTCCACAGGTAGAGCTGGGCACTGGCCCAGGGCTTTTCAGGACACGCTGTTCACAGCAAAGCCTGACCTGAGCACATGGCATTGATCTCCTGCTGCCCACCCTGCTGGGTAGGTTCTAAGTGCTCCTGCATCTCCTCTTGTAACCAGGGGAGGATAACAGCAAGCTGGAAGAGGAGTGGGCTCCGTTTTTGTCTCTTTGTGGACTTTGGTGTTGTATTACAGCATATGCAGGCAGTCACATGCACCACCTGTATCTGATTTTTATGTGTGTACATATGATGGGCATATTTCATATGTCCAGTCACATGAAATTCCAGAGGTATGTAAATGAGACATGCATTAATTGTCTGTGACAAGAAAATGGCTCACTCTGGTTAACTCTCTCACACTCCAGCTCACATTTCATACTTGTGTGATTTCCTAAGGGTTTTATATTCAGGGTGAAAAGTCCACATTCCTGCACAGCTTTGTGTAACCATGTTATGGAACTTTCTGTTAGTCTCAAAATATCTCAACTTCCCTTCTTTGTGCTATTTTCTAAACTAAATGAAACCACAGATTTTTTTTTTTTTTTTTTTTTTTTTTTTTTGTGCAAAAATTCAGAGGCTCAAAAGCTGTAGGCTACTTTGAAATGTTTGTGTCATTATTTCTACTTTGATGTCTTCAGAATATGGTAAAATCAAAAGGCCAGAGACACAAATCAAAAAATAATGTAGGGGAAACTGTTTTGCAGACAAGCTCACTAGTGAGTGTTATAGAAATGATACATTTCTTGTTTTGGGTTGAGTGTGGGAAGTTATGATTAAGTACATCAGAGTACCTGTGCAATGTTCTGGGGAGGCTGTACTGTATTTTATTCATATTCATAAAAAAGTGTGAGGCTCTGTATACTGGGTTGGGGCAATCTCAAAGTAATACTTGTGGCAGCAGCTCTCTGGCCACAGAGAGCAGGCACAGACTTTCCCAGGCATTATTCCAGGAAGGCTGTGAGAAAATCAGAGAAAGAAAGAGAAACAGTTCTTATCTCCACTTACTGCACCTGCTGTTGTGCACATGTGGAATGTGTCATGGAGATTTGTTTGCCAAAGGGTGATTTCTTAATTAAGCACTGGATGGTGTTTGGTTGGATTGACCAATTAGGTCAAAGCTGTATTGGACTGGCTGTAAGGGTTACTGAGTTTCTTAGTAAGTGTAGTGTAACATAGTGTAGGATGATATAATAAAGCAATTGATCAGCCTTCTGCAATCATGGAGTCAATGCTAATTATTACCTGGCTGGGGGCCTGCAGCAACAAAACACTGAGTCACAGTGTGTTAAAGAGAGGTCCTCAGTCCCTCAGTGGATGTTGCTCAGCACCCCTAGGACCCTTCAGCAACAATCAGACATCCAGAGCCATTCCCTGTGCCTCAGCCTGGCTGTCAGACCCCGAAGGAACAAACACCTCAGATGGGAAGGCACAGGGAGCAGTCTTGGCAAGAGACTTTTTTATGCTCCCTCTACATTTTGGACATCCCATTTCTGCTGCTGCTGCTCTTGTGCCACTGACAGTCACAGCCTTTTAAAGACTCATCCCTGTTTCCAGTAGGGACAGCGTGGGCAAGGTTGAGGCACCCTTTGTCATTTCAAGTGGCAATGTGAGGGTTTCACACCCCCTCTGCCTGCAGGAGATCAGGGGCTGTGAATCTGCCCCTGCTCCAGCCCCACCTGAGCGCCAAGGTGGCATTGCTGAATACCTGCTAAGTCTCTGTAATTAATGAACATTATCAGTGCTAAATAAAGGATGTCTTATCCCCTTTTGCTGTGCCCAGAGCCCTGCTGTTCTTCTCTAAGGTGTATAGGATATATAGATGTTATGCATCTCTTCTGCATTAATTTTCTTGTGCTACAGGTAGATCAAATAAACACGTGAGAACAGGGCTTCACCACCACACTACTTGAATGATTTCTTTTATTTAGGTTTGTATTTGGGCAGTCATGTACTGCACATGTTTGTACATCATGCTGTAAGGTTTCCACTTTCTTTACTGTGTCATCTGGCTACAAGTGAGTTGGGAATCTGGTTTGGTGCAGTATCCTCAGAGCTGAAGAGAACCTCTCTGAGGCAGTTAAACCAATGACATAGTACTAGCATGCTTATGAAAATTAAAGCTCTCTAAGGTGGTACAAATGGCACATCAAAACTGCTGGTCAGATTTAAAAAAAAAATTGGAGCAAGGCATTGTTCTGGTTTCTCTTTGCTTCATCACAACAGAAGCAACTCTTGAGTTGAGGTTACAGTAGTAGCAAGCCAATTCTGTTCACCTCCTTTATCTATTTTAATAAACACGCACTTTTACCTCTGTGTTGGGGTTCTGAGTAGACCTTTCCAGTTGACCCATTTTCCATAAATTGCATTTCCACTAGAGGGCATTCAACATACCAGTAACACGTTCTGCGTGTCTGGGATAAGTGCCTGTAGTGTGTGAGACCTGCAGTCCAGAAAGGTGAATGCAGGGTGGGTACTGAGGCACAGAAGGGGGGAAATTGAGTGAGGTGAATGAATCTATGCATTACTTGTTCAATCTGCTCAATGGAGTTTTTCCCAAGTGTTGTTTTCTGCCTCTTCCTTCCACTTTCAGACTTGAGAACAGGAATCTGAAAACATTGTGGGTTTGCCTTCTCCAAAAATAAAGACATGAAGCAGACACGAAGGGCTTTGGGTCCCTTTGTGCCTCTTTTAAAGAAGACAAGTGTTGGCAGTGTTTTCATTGTTCAGACTCTTGAGGAGGTTATTTTTGGTTGGAGGAAAAGCTTATCTACCACACAGCTAGCAGGAATGCAGCAACATATGCTTACCACAACAGATTTAATCCCAAGAAGTCTAGAAACACTTGATAAAAAACACACCAGCATACAAATCCTCACAGCCATCAGAGTCCCCACCAGAAACTGAGGGCAGTGTTCACCACAACCCATCCAGCTCCCGTGAGCCTGCTGGGGAGGCAGTGAACACCAGAGAAAACACCAGTGCAGGTGGCAGAGGTGACATCTTTGCACCTCTTGGTGTTGTTTGGGAATAGTTGAGAGAAGTTATGAGGCTAACATGGTGTTCAGTGGGTCACCACTCCTCAGGGCCCAGCAGTCACACCCTCTGCTCCAGTGATCGCAGTCCTGAGGAGATCCTCTCCAAATGCCCAAAGGTGGGCTCAGCCTGCAGGATCCACATGTTTTATGTTCAGATACTGAAGTTGTTTGCTCTTTATGCCTCCATCACCTGTGAGACTTCAGAGGTTGTCATGGTATAACTTTCAAGTATGAGACATTCTTAGGATTCATGTATGTTTTACTCATCCATTTAACAGTGTCACTATTTTGCATACCCTCACTATTAAAAGTGTGTGGCTTGTGAGTTCAAGTATTTTTTGCCTTTTTTTTTTGTTAAAGCTGATATAAAAGTAAATGAAAAATAACAACCATTGTGATGAAAGGTGTACTTCATAAAACGAGTGCTTAAAAAGCCACTTGCTCCAGCTGCAGCTGTTATGTACAAGGATCTCTCAGGCAATGTATGTGCTTACATAAGAAGTCTTTCACAACATTTACATTTAAACCAGTCATCATCTTATATGCAGATCATTTATTCATCCTATAAATCACTTTGGAGCTAAAAATGAAGATGAGGCTCTCTCTTTTCCAAGCACTAGGCTGCTAAACAGCCTAATATGTTTGCAGCTGTTGTGAACATGGGGATTCTCTGCCTGACAGTGATTTGGGGGGGGGGGGGGGATATTTTCTCATCCCTGGTGATGTCTTTTACATTTTCTGACCTGGATATTTCAGTTCCAAAATATATGTTGTGGCTATTCAGTAAAAGTTATGAGGGAGGGAGGGAGGGAGGGAGGGAGGGAAGGAGGGAAGGAAGGAAGGAAGGAAGGAAGGAAGGAAGGAAGGAAGGAAGGAAGGAAGGAAGGAAGGAAGGAAGGAAGGAAGGAAGGAAGGAAGGAAGGAAGGAAGGAAGGAAGGAAGGAAGGAAGGAAGGAAGGAAGGAAGGAAGGAAGGAAGGAAGGAAGGAAGGAAGGAAGGAAGGAAGGAAGGAAGGAAGGAAGGAAGGAAGGAAGGAAGGAAGGAAGGAAGGAAGTTCGGAAGGAAGGAAGGAAGGAAGGAAGGAAGGAAGGAAGGAAGGAAGGAAGGAAGGAAGGAAGGAAGGAAGGAAGGAAGGAAGGAAGGAAGGAAGGAAGGAAGGAAGGAAGGAAGGAAGGAAGGAAGGAAGGAAGGAAGGAAGGAAGGAAGGAAGGAAGGAAGGAAGGAAGGAAGGAAGGAAGGAAGGAAGGAAGGAAGGAAGGAAGGAAGGAAGGAAGGAAGGAAGGAAGGAAGGAAGGGAGGGAGGGAGGGAGGGAGGGGAGGGAGGGAGGGAGGGAGGGAGGGAGGAAGGGAGGGAGGAAGGGAGGGAGGAAGGGAGGAAGGGAGGGCCAAGAAATAAATTCTTCTACTCCTAAAGCAACAGTTAAAAAGAATACATACTGAGTCAATAAGGAAGGAACTGAGATGCTACCTAGAAATAACCAGGAGCTATGGGGGGAAAATGTCAGCGAATATTGATCCCTAAGAGCACAGGGAGCAGGAACACTAAGCCAGACTGTGAGGAGGCAAACTTTGCAAAAGCAATTTGGAGACCATTCACAGCTGGCACTGAAGTTGGAGCCTCAGAAGTCTCTCTCACACGGATAAACGAGTGAGAAAGAGGCATCTGTTGCATTGCAACTGCCAAGGTCACACCAGCAGGAGCAGGCAGAGGGGCAGAGAAAACCCAACAACAGGGTCTGTATTCCTTACAGGGATAACACAGCGTCAAACAATTGTGGCGCTGCTCATCCTCTGCCTTTGAGACTGGGATGATGTATTAAAATATATACACTGACTCAAAAAATAACCCCACAGTGGATTCAGAGTAATGTTTGTGAGCAGTAACTACTTCAATAGAAAAGTCTGACTGTCACACTTGATCTTTAGGGTAGGCAAACCAAAGTGGGTGCAGAATCCAGATATAAGAAGAGCACCAGTACCTGCCTGCTGTGTTCCCCAGAGACACACTCCAATTCAGGCTGGAAAGTGCTATGCAAAACAGCTCTAGCTGTGCATGAAAGAGCAGACTTCTTCACAGCTTGCATGCCCGTGTTGTCTTATTTGTTTACCATGAACTGTGGGGTCCTGGAACTTGGAGCAGCAGCGAGAAATGCGAAGCAGCAGAATATATTGCTTCAAATCAACCTATTATAATAATTTTAAACCACCTTCTCCTGCTCAGGATAAAAAAAAAAAGCAACTTAGTGAGGCTTTGGTAATGGACAAATAGTAACAACACCACAGGACTATTATGCAGACACACAAGTCGTTCTTGCAATGCCCATTGTCTCTGTGTCCCCTGCTGGCACACACCTGCTGTCTCAGATAGCAGGAGTTCTCATTCTTGTGGGAACATTTTGAAGTGTATCCCCTGTAGGAACAGATATTCATGCAAATGACTAATTAATGGCATTGACTGAATAAACTGGATTTGATCTGTTAAATGAAAATAGCACACCAGATTGCTTTCTTAATGATTTTGGTCATGCTTTCTTAATGATTTTGGTCATGCGTAATGGAAATGTGATGTATTTTTAACTGTAACTATATTCATAATCTGTTATTGCCTCTAGTCTTTTGAAATCTGGAAAACCATCCATCTGAGTGAATCCCCAAGACAGAGAGGTCCTCAGTGGAGCCTCTGAAAATTCCTCTGGACATAGAGACTCTCCCATGACTAACCCTTGGTAGAGCCAACATGTTGGAGACAACCAGAGAGGGGCAACAGTAGCAGGGCTGATGCAAGAAAAAGCTAATTAGTGCATATCCTTAAAGGCCAAAGATTTTCCTTTCTTTTATAATAAAATTGGTTTTGGGATGCCCATTGACAAACTGAGAAATCTTGCCAAAGCTAGGGATTAACTTGGAGCAAGGCTAAAGTGGTTTTTTGGTCTTCTAATAGGAACTATTGTGAGAAGCAGCGCTGGGGATGGTGTGTAGGCAATAGAGATGCTCTACAGCCTTTGTAGGAGTAGGGCTGATGTCAGCTGATCTCACACTAAGTGTTTCCAATTCCAGATTCCAACTGGGGACGTTGCTGTGCAATAATGTGATATTAGTGTTGTCACATTCTTGGAGAGGGGCAGGGCACAAACTGTGCTTTCTGAACAAAACTAAATTAAATTCTCCCTCTCCAAAGCTCATTCAGATGAGCACAGAACAGAAATCTCCAGAATGAAGAGCCAGAATGTCTGCCTGCCTCTGAAGCATCTAAAGCATAAACTCCTGTAAAAAGAGCTTCTAACCATGCAGCCCTCATGGGTTTACAGCTTTCTGTTCTTTGGCATCTTCTGTATGAGGAGCCCTTGACCTCCAGAGGGATCTTCAGAGGAGGCACAGCCCCCTCTGACTCACTGCATCTGAGCCATGCAGGTCCAGCAGGAGAGGGGCTGTGCCACTGCTTTTTGTGTGGATGAGATGTTGGCACTGGGACTGAGGAGGGGTAGCTGGTCACCAGCATGCCCTGGCACATCTTGGGACCATGGACATCTTTATTTTTATGGACCCTTCCCTCTTGTTCCTCTTTGAATTTCTCTATAAAAAATTGGAATGGTGGTGCAATAGGGCACCAAAGGTATTTTATCAGTCTTGGAGGTTGAGTGGATTTATCTTTTCTGGAGTATGCTGCTGGTCTTAGGAGAGCATTGTTCAGGGAGACCTTCTCACGCCGTTGCTGCAGGAACTGCCAGCCTTGTGTCCCCACCCTCCTGCCTCTACACCTTGGAAAGCAGCACCAACACACACTGAGCACTGCTCCCCTTGCATCCTGTGGGCCAGTATTGTCCAACCTTTCAATGACTGAATGCTAAAATCCATGGCTGCAACATTTTTAAAGGTTTATCTCACCTTTCTCGTAGTGGATGCCTGTGCTGGCAGAATCTGTCTCTCTTCCTGAGTTGTCTTTAAAATGTCTACTACCTATATAACTGTCCAAAAAACCTGTAGCCCTTACACCTTTTCCTTTGTAACATACCTCTGAGTAGATTTTTCTCTTGCCATGAGCTTCCCTGGGCATTGTGTCCTTCCTGAACTGAGGGCAAATCAGCCAAACCAGTGGGTACTGTCAGCAAGTGTGAAGCTGAATGTACAAAACCACATCATGTGGTGTGTTCTGCTGGAGGTAACACCCCAAATACTAATGGTACTAATGGCTTAGACCTCCCCAAAATTTCAGATATGTAACTCTCCATGGGATCTGGTCATTATCTGGAGAAAGGAGTACATTAGCAGACTGACCAAATGTATGGTTAATCAAGTAGAATTAATTTCTACCCACTGGCTTCAACTTCCTTGATGTGGCAATGAAAGGGGGATAAATAACCCAGTGTGGTACAGCTAAAACCTCAGGTTTCAGTGGAGCATCCAGTAACTGTACCTGCTGCTGCTGGCTTATCACTGCTCTTAGTCTGTGCTCCCTGGAACAGATGTGTGCAGCTGGAGGGCTCACTGTGAGTGCAGGCTGCTGGTGGATCTGGCCTTTGTAACACACAGGGAATAGGAATGCTCTGCCCTGACTCCTGAGAGCCCATTGCTGCTTCCCATAAAGGAGCTGCTCTGTATCCAGACACCTCTACTGCCAGGGAAGGGCAGAATCAAGGATGGCCTTGTACCCTGATCTGCTTAAAAATGTTTGGGAGCAGTAACAAACTGCTCCTTTTGCTGTCATATGTTGCTGTAATGCTTCATAAAAAAATAAAAAAAAATAAAAAAAAATAAAAAGGTTGCTGTGCTTTAGCTCCTAGGAGTTCACAAGTCTTTGTGGTGATGACAGTTTGAGCTTTTGTTCCACCTTATCCTCCAGAGCCACTGGAACATTAATTCCTCTTTGCAGTGTTCAAGGTTTTCAACAATCTTTGAGCAGGAAGAAGCTTTGTGGTGACTTTGTGAACTCCAAGGGGAATTTTAAGAATGATCCCAGACCACAGTCTTGTTCCTGCCAGTCTTGGGAGAATGAAGCACTTTCCTTCTAACAGAAAATGCTCTAGGACATGTGTGACTAATTTGTTACAAGGTAATTAAAATTATCTGTATTACTGCAGTGCTGCACGATTTTGTTGAAACAAGCACTCTGGGTGAAGATGAGTTGAGAAGCTGGAACAGCTCCTTTCATCTGTTGTTGGTTCCTCTCCTGATGGGAGGGAGTTGGCTCTGTCCTGCTGTGGGGCCTGAGGAGGTAATTGCTGTCAAGCATTCCTGTGACTGTAGCTGGCATTTTGAACGTGCATCTTGGTTAATGAGGAGAGCTGTCTGTGCTCAGAGTGGGCTCCTGAGCTGTCCCAGTGGTGGCACAGTGCAGACCACGTGGATTGATGGGGGATGCTCATGACAGAGATGCAGTTTGTGTGGGCAGGGAGTGAGTCTGGAGATTGACACCTTCCCATGGCATGGGCAGGGAGTGGAGACAAACATGTTTCAGATGTGGGTAGTAGAGGTTGAATAGCCTGTTGTATATTTGACCCTGGCAGGGAGGAACAACCTGCTCCCTGTATCCTTGTGATCAGCTGGGATGCTGTGGAGGGGGATGGATGGGAAGGTTGTACTCCCAGGGTCCTTGTCTGTCAGTGCTTCCTGCCATGCCCCAAATGGGAGTGTCTGGGACCCATCCTTCTGCCTGCTGCCTTTGGCAGGTACAGATTCTTGTCCTTTGCTAGGCCTGTGCTAATCTTTGATCAGTGATGACTCAGCCAAGCAATAGCGTTGGTGCCCTAAGACAGCTCAGAGGTCAGGAGGGACAGCCTCACCCTGCTGATGTGTGAGGAGATTATTCTCTGCCTGTGACTAATAAGCACTTCTGAATGGCAGTGGCCACTGTTGCTCCTCCAGTGTCCCCCCAGGAGGTGTTTGGCAACCTCAGAACCCCTTTGATCAAGGCAGGAGGGTGACAGAGAGCTTGAGGATGTCACTGCCCCTGCTGCCACATCCTCAGGCAGTGAGCAGCTGGTGGACATCTGAGGGGATGGGACACCCTGCCCTGGTCAGGGGTGACAAGGAGGTACAGCCAGGCAGGGAGATCAAGGCATTTCAGAAACACTGGGGTGGCTGTGCCAAGCACTGGGAGATGCAGTCAGAGCAGCAGCCTCCTAATGCATCCATGTAATGAGGCTCAGCCACATGCATTTGCACAGCTAACTGCTGGACTAATTAGTACAATTAACTTCTTATGTGTCCAACAACAAGCTTAGTGGGAAAAAAATCTACATTGTAAGGGAGAGTGGCCATTTCCAGAACAACAGTGAAAACTGTGTCTTAAGTTGTTAACTGTGAAAGAATTGAATCTGCAGGGGGAGGGCACGCAGTGCAATTAAGTTCAGGGATTGCCAGTGTAGGTACTGAGGGGACAGGGACACAGTGAATGGCCCATGTTTTAAAAAGGGATCTGTTTTGCAGAAATTTCCAGCATGTACAGTAGGGGAGTAAAACTAAAAACCAACCAACTAAACAACAAAAATCCCACAACCAAAAAAAAAAAAACCCAAAACCAACACACCGATTCCAAATACAGTTTTGTTTTATTTGAATTCCTCTTGGAAAGAAAAACAGCAGAAGTGTGGAGTAAAGCAAGCCTTCATTACCACTCACAACAGGTAGAAAAGTAGACCAAGCCAATTGGAAAATTCAAACCGATCCACTTATATAAAACCTTGAAAACAATTCTGTTCTAATGGCTGGGGAAAAATGTAATGAACAATAACCTCACAGTAAACATTTAGAAAATACTGTGACTTAAACTATGGGGACTAAAGAGATGGAATTGCAATGTAAGCTAGGACTGTGTCAGAGTGCAATCCAGCAAGAAATCAACACAGGCTGTTAGATCTGAATGCAAATTATTGTTTCTTGTTAGAGAGGTGCTATTCACTTATTTTTCAAATGAGCTGTTGCCTGGATTGTGGCACCTGGGGAAAGGCAAGGTTGTCCAGTTTACGACCAGAACAATTCCATGTTGCAGATCTTTTATGACATGGTTCCTATGAACTCCTGTAAATGTAATGGTGAAAATGCAGGAATAGTTAGGGAGTCGGAGTGATGCCTTGTAGATATCTTTAGGAAAACTTGGCCTGCCGGTGATCTGTTCCTGAACCAAGGATCAAAATTATCCCAGGTGTAAGGAGACATTGACTGCAGTGGTGCTGGTGAATGTGACCTTGTATAATAAATCCGTGCTGTAAAATTGAGGATCAAATGAGGCATAATCACTTCCCTGTCAGATAAACACTGTGATGTTCCCTTTCCTTAGCAGACTGAGCCGAGATCCCAGTACCACGTGAGAGAGAGAACATTTAGCTTTACACAGCACTCCAGCCCTGAGGACAGCTCTGGGCTCCGTCCTGGCTGTGCTGGGTAGGACGTGAAGATGGGAGAAGCAGCGAACGTGGCATTTTCGTGTCACCAGGTGTTGGGGTGAGTGAGGGCTCGCATCAGTCCCAAGCAAATACTGAACTGTGCTGCTCTAAGTTTTGTCCACTGATGTGAGGGCTCCTTCCTGGAGCATGGTTCTCTCCCTGTGCCTCGTGCTCAGGCACATCCCGTGTCACCCCGTGCTGACAGCGAGGTGGGCGAGCGGGCTCGGGCGGCTCCTTTGACAGCTCTGATGTGTCGGAGAGATCTCTGTTATGGCAGAGAAGCTGCAGGGAGCGAGCTACAGCAGCGCGGAGCGGAGCAGGGAACGCGTGCCCGTGTGTCACCCTGCAACGTGACCTACATGGCAGCCACCATAGCAGACATGCACGGTGGCCCCCGTCACATCAGGGACATGGAGGGGGCTGGGGGAGGCTGGGGGCCACGTTTCACCCTTCGGCAGTGAGGGGCAGCTCCCCGGAGCGTCGGTGCCCCATCGCTGGGAACCCGCTTCCCCGGCAGCGCGCTGCATCCTCCAGAGCCGCGCTGGCAGCGGGGCAGCGGCTGCCCTTGGCACAGCTCTGCTTCAGAGCCGGGCACTGAAGGCGCCGGAGCCCCCGCAAGTTGCGAGAGGACGGGAGCGCGCCTGCCACAAACTCCGCGTGTGCGCGGCCGCGGCCCCGCGGGGATGCGGGACGGGGGATGCGGGACGGGAGATGCGGGACGGGGCAGCGGCCCCGCTGCCCCGGCAGGGGGATGGAGGAGTGCCGGCCGCGCACATCCCGGAGCCGCACGGCGAGCCGAGGCAGCCCGGTGCATGCGCAAGGCGCGGGCGGCCGCCGTGGAGGTGGGGAGGGAGCGAGGACCACATCGCTGCCTCCGGCTCCGAGCTGCCAGTTGCTGGTTGCCAAGCAGTTATCATTGTTTCTGTGACGATTGCAGAGGCTGTTGCTAATTGAAGAAGCCCCCACAGCATCCTTCTCTCTGCTCCTGCTTCTGCTTTTATTTTAGAGGCTCAAGGGGGAAGACAGCCAGACTAGTGCTTTTTTACATTGCATTTTTATTTATTTCTTTTTGTGGGGGTGGGAAATTTCTCAGCTGGTGATTAAGTGATGGACTAGTTACTCATCCGTATCCCTTTAGTCTTTGTGTGTGTGTGTGTGCGTGTATGTCTGAACACACAGACAAGCTTACACACACACACACACAGAGTAAAATCCTGTTTGCCACTGCAGTGGGCACAAATAGGTGAGCATGACTACAGCCAAGGAGCAAAATGCATCAGGGAAACAAGCCCAACAGCAAGACCAGGTAATGCTTATTTTCCTCAATTTCGAAGAGATACAGATTTGCAATGTGTGGCTTTGTGTTTCTTGTTTGATTATTATGATTTTTTAAAAAAATATTTTTGGTGTGCGTTCTTAAAATTGTCAACTGAGTCACCAGCCAGTGGCAGGAGGGAAGTGCTGTGCAGCTGGGTTCAAGGTCTACTTTCTCGGTGTGTGTGGAGACTTGGGGGGAAGATGAAATTGTGCTAATTTTAACAGCCTGTACCTCTTGCTGAAGGCAATAGAGGTTTGTTCTGTAACTTGCTCCTTACATCTGCGCTGGGAGGGGGGAGTATGTTGGGATGGAGGCCCTTTCTCACTGGAAGAAAGGGGGCAGGGGTATTTAAAAGCCCCTCTTCAGATAGATACAAAATTGTAAAAGTCGTGCTTAGCTTCTGACTTTGTCATGCACTTTTAGTGAATTTTTCTTGCCTGGCATTGTCTTGGAGGGGCACTTCAGGGTACAGTGTGTGTCCAGGCTGTATATGAGCAAGCAGGGATGGCAGAGGGGGCAAAAAGCAGCTGCAAGTAGGTAAAACTCCTACTGGCTTTGGGGCAAATTGCTGTGCTCGCAGCATATCTGAACTCAATTTATTTCTCTTGGTAGGTGCTTTATGTGTTTCTGGAGAGCTAGAAATTAAAGATTTCATTTTCTCTGTCAAGCCCGTATTTTGGACGATATTCCTCTCTGCCTGCACTTACCAGGATGGAATCAAGTCAAAACTTTCCCTGTCTAAAAAGCAGCGGGTGGCAGGAAAAAAAAAAGAGTTGTATCCTCAGCTGTAAAGTATGGGCAGAGTTAAGAAGTGGTGGCATAAGGGGAAGTCTGGCTGCGATCTCGGAGCTCCAGCTGAGGCTGGTGAAGGTTCCTGGGCTCTGGGGGCACTGGCAGATCAACATCTCCCTTCTCCTCATCCCCATCTTCCCCTCCATGTGCCTGGGGCACCGCGGTGGAGCCCAGACACTCCAGTTCTGCAATTGCTCCTCATCTCCTTAAGACGTTGGAAGTTCTCCACTTTAATCTTTGGTTAGGACAGCACAGGAGGATAATTTAAACAGATCTCTCAGGGCACAAATTAATTCTAAAAATAATTCTTCCTGGAGTGATAGGCTGAGAGCCTCACATATTGTTTTTCTTTTCTTTTTTTTTTTTTTTCTTGTTACAGTATTTTAGGGAAGGGAAGGGAAGACACTAAGCACCACAAATAACATCATATAATCTGCATTTTCAGGGTGACTTTATACCAGTGACCAAAACAGGCAGGTTCAATGGGTCAGAGAAAACAAGATGAAAACAACTTTGATATTTGGGGTTAAGAAACTATGCCTTCATCTAACCCTGCAGGTGTTGGACTGTTCTTGTCTCTTCAATGCTTTTGGAATATATATTTTTGTCACTGTTTGCTGCAGGTTAAAATGAGTCTACCTGTATTTCTGGGAGGCAGGGGTTTAAAAGTGCCTTTCCTGAAAAAGAGGGCTATGGGGCTGTCCCTTCCTCCTTCTTAAATCTGTGTAAAAGTGTTGAGTTTTGTAAGTCAAGAAGTATATGCTGCATTTTTATAAAGCAGAAGTGGTTTTGTTTCAAGTAGTGTTACCTGCCTAATGGCATTTTGCTGTTGGCATGCCGTGTCTTTGCTACTTTGGTCATCCTATGTGAAGTACAAAATGCTCAGAATAGATCTTTAGTATATGCAGAATCTTGACTGAGTATATTCCATAACTGGCTGAATTGCAATTATAGCCATATGGTACACTTAAATATTCTGGAAGAACGTGCTCTCTCAGCTCTGCCCTAGTGTGAGCATGAAATAGAAATATCAAGAATATATAAATATCAATCATATTGATGAATATTAATGTCTGAGTCTGTGAGCAACTTTGCTCGCTCCCATCATTTCTTTTATTGTTTTCACAATACATTATTAGTAAAATGGCTTGACAGCAGGGGGTTGAATCCAATCTCTGTCTATTGATTTGAGTGCACTTTTATCTTCCAACACCAAAAGCAGATCTAAACCCTTATTTTATCTAAAACTGTTCATAACTGAAAAAAGGCTCTATTCAAATTCTATTTCTAGCTGAAATTCTATTTCCAGGCTTATGCATATCAAGAATTACTGAGGTTTTTTTCCTTGCTTAAAAGTGATCAAGAAACTGAAAAATGTAGCTTGGGGAAAAATTGAAGGTAAAGTGCTGGTCTGGCTGTAGAGGACTGAGTCTTTTTCAGTAGCAGCTGCTGCTGTCGTAAGAGATTTTGACCATCTCTTTTCTGTGTTCCTTGCTGTGACATTCCCTGGATCCAGAGGCAAGCAAGTGTCACAGTTGGCTTAAATCTGTGCTGTGTCCTACCATACTAACCCAAATAGAAGGTGGCCATGAAAAGACACTGCTGGAACAGGGTGGGGAAATTTTGAAAATGTCTTCAGAAGCTTTGCAGGCATAAATTTAAAAATCTACTTTAGACTCGTGTGTCTATATGCAAATGAAGTCATGTTCTGTCTTGAGATTTACAAAAATGATAATAATTAGAAAATGATTGGGATGTGGAGATAAGCAAAGCACTGCCTTAGCTGCTGAAGGCAGGCAATCCCTTTCTTCCTTAGGTAATTAAAAATGTTTCTATACAATTTCTTTCTGATAAGCAATGCTGCTCACCTCCATGCCAGTGAGACTGCTCAGAATTCCAGTCATTTATCTCCTTGCTTATCTGTCTCATGGGTCTGAACTCTTAAGTCTTTTGGACATCATGTACAGAGAACATTCTGTAAGTGATAAGTAATGCTGTCTGTTACTGTCAAGTTGTGATTGCTTGATCAAGATGTGAGTTGGACGTGGTTGCCTCTGTGCACTTGGCTGCTCCTGATGCAGCTGTGGTTTCTTGTTCAGAGGGCTGGGGTTGGGCACAGTGCAGTGCACCATTAGCACAGCTGGCTTTCTGCTAGACCCAGTGCTCAGGAGTCCATGGCAAAGCCTGCAGGCACCAATAGACTCAGGATCTGGCTCAAGAGGACTAGAGAATCTTGTTCTCCCCCTTGGGATTTGTTAGCTGGATGTGTGGATATGCCATTAAAACGCATTTCCATTAAAAGGGGGAAGAAAATAGAAACAGCAGGTCAAGTACATTGACAATGCCTTAGCTATTTACACAGGCTGAAGATCTCTGTGTTTTAATATAAGCCCGTAAATTTGTTATCTTATTTTAGCCCAGTTCTTGCTACTTTTAATGGCCTTTGGGAATGCAAATAGCTCTGCAGTCATATATAAAGATAAGGAGGCTGATTTTTTAATGAAAATGTGGTAACAGGCATAATGCTAAAATGAGATTTTTGAATATTTTAAAAAGTGAGTCAGCATATCAAGTATAACAGGATCACACATTCTCAAATAACAATTTTTATAAAACATATTTAAAGGATTGATTGGTTAATTGGGTATTTGAACACTGAGGATAAGGATTTTCTCCTTTCTTTTGCTGTGTAGAGAAGAACTGTCAAGGGCTTATGGGAAGCAAGATCCTGTTCTGAAATGTGCTTGTGTCCTAGACAAGGTTGCTAATGACTGCATGGAATCCATGTAAAAGTCTGAAATATAAGTGAGGAGACAAAATAGCTTGAGGGCTGCCTTATTGAAGTGGGCTCCAAAGAGGAGTGGAATCAGATCAATAGAACAGTTCTGCCTATGAGCTGTCATTAAGGTAATCAATTCTGAATTTTACAGAACAGCTGGAATTCCAAATAAGAGGTGTGATATCTTCAAGTGGAAAGAGAACACATTTTACTTGGAAAACCTAGGCCAGATGCAAGAATAAAATGATGGAAAGATTAATATTTCATGCCGCTAATGTTCCCCTGCCACTCTACTTCACAGAAATAGCCTGTAGTATCTTGAAGAGTGAATACACTTGGAGTATCTAATATACTATGCTGAAATGTGCCTCTACTTGTGTAACTTTATCCAAGTAAGAAGCTAAGTGTGCACTTCAGCTGCATTATGCAGATATTCCCCCTGTGTTGTTTTAATTCAGGTAATTCTGGGATTCCTGTGCCAGGGGATGCCAATCCCTGTGTGCCCTGCTGTCTTCTTGCAAGGTCATAAACGTTCTCTCTCATTGTGAACTGAGTCCTGTACTGTAACTTCATTCCCAGGGTAGATGAAACTAAGAAATATTGGTGTGCTCACATTGGGAAGTGGTGTGTACCCACCCTGTGAGAGCTGGAGAGATGATACTGAGGTCCCAAACACATATTTTTGATTGGGGAATTATTTCAAACAAATTCCAGACTGGTGTGCATGTTCTTTAGTAGCTGTTCAGCATCTTTTGTCTAAGCATCACCTGAAATGAAGCCAGTTTCTGTACTATGAGTCTACTGTAAAATGTGAGTGAGAGCATGGTAGATGTGTACAACTGAGAGATTTGGTCAGTAGTGCAGTTCTGAAAGGAACAAAAGGATTAGAAGTCAAACAAATGTAACTTCATATGAGCTACATTCCTGTATCCAAAGATATCCTTATATATGTATATATTATTTTTTTCCCTCTGAGGTATGACTTAAAATCATTCCAGATCTTCTCTGCTCACTTGGCTGCTGTCCAGAAAATCACTGCCCCTGGGTACCAAATGTCTTGGTTGGTTCTACATGCTTTGCATGAGAGAATGCAACAATCCTGATTCCCTGTGACAACAGAGCCTCCCTACAGCACATGAGCAATACAAATTATGTCCAAAGAGTGCAAGATCCCTTCACATTGTAAACAGGCAGTGTACAGTGGTGAATTATAAGTTGTGAATTTTATCTCTTTGAAGCAGGGAAGGGACTTTGCCCTTTTATTTGTTGGTATATTTCTGTTGTATGCTAGATCACAAAGAGCCACTGCTGAACCCTCTCTCTTTTTTAGCAAGGTTTGAAGTTCCACATTTCAACTGAATGTTTGTAAGCAGATTGAGCTGTGAATTCACAAGAAAGCTCTGATTCACAGAGCCATTATCTGGCACAGTCAGACTCCCCACTGCAGCATCCCAGTGGCACAGAATCCATGCAGAGGAATGGAATAGCACCATGAAAAGCCTCTGAGGTGCCCAGATCCAGCACTGGGCTGAAAGGAGCCTGGTCTGGAGCTGTTGAACAGGTGGGAGTGAGTCTCCTGGGAGATGAGCTAATTTAGTGTGTTATCTCAGTGACTTGTGACAGCAGAGCTCCTACATTCCTGGCTGGAGCTGGAAACTGTCACATCCCAAAGGTGAGGCCCTGCTTGTGAGAATCCCTCATTCTCGTTGCAATATTCTGGCTCAGGTTATTACAGCTGTGCAGAAATCAGGGGCAATGCCCACTTTGGGAAGGTGTCTGCCAAAGAGAAGGGAAAAAGGAGAAAGCTCTGATTTGCATAGAAAACAATAGGTTTCTTTAGTTTTAATGGAACTGTTTAGTATTTACCATTTGATGGCATATTTTTTTTTTAAAATAAAACTATTCATATGAAAGAATACTTTTTTTTTCTTTACATGTCTTATTTTAGACCCAACATAGGCTTTCTCCAGGAATCATAGAGAGCATTTGTTCATTCTGTTAACGGTATCTGATCTATTCCTCAAGAGATTAAATTTCTGTAATAGCACTCCCAAGAACACTGTATTCAAGAACATGGAATTGCATCAAAATGACAGTATTTTCTAACTATTAGTTTGTCACAAGGAATGCAGTCAGCCATGGGGAGGGGGATACAGAGGTGGAAAGGAACATGTTTGGTGTAGAACTGGAGTCTCAAAAAGAAGAGACTGCAGAGAAGCCTTTTCAGTATCCAGTGCTGAAGTGGAAATGCTTCTGGAAGGCCTCTGGAAGGCCACAGCCTCTAAAGTTTGTACATTTCTATAAGATGCTGCTTAAGATTGTGTAAATTTTACATGCTCTTTATGCCTTGACCAAGTGGGATGTGCTCTGCCACTGTCCTTGGCAGTTGCTCTCTCCATTCCTGGCAGAGGTGACTTGTGTTGCATTCTTTTTTTTTTTTTTTTTTTTTTTTTTTTTTTTTTTTTTTGCTGTTGGATAAGGGCAGAATAATCTGTCTCTGAAGTTCACTGTTTATCTGGGGTCATGAGGGTGTGTTTGAATGCCACAAGACTCTTAGAGAATTTGATGTGTCATTCCAGCTGTGGTCCATTAGCAGTGCTGTGCATTGCTGCAGGCATTTCATGAACAGTGGTTGTACCTGCTTTCACTTCTTATGCCTTTAATGCTGCTTGGCTGTGATCTTTATCAGGCATTAAGTTGTGATGAATCATGGTCACTTTGGATGATGTGAGAGAAGGCAGCACTTTCAAAATTATGTAGAGAACAGTAATGTCTATTTTCTAACATAGTATATTCTGTATCTTTTACATTCACATTTTTTAATTTTTTTATCTTTTGTCCATTTTTTTTTCCTTTCATCTTTTCTTTCACCTTTCAGTTCTGCCCACTCTGATTCTTAAGTAGGATTTAAATAAATGGAATAGAATCAGAGAAAGGAGAGTGCCAGCAGCAATCGACCAGGAAAGCTGTGCACACTCCTTCAAAGTGCAGATGTGAAGATGTGAAGAACTAACTGTGAGAGGAGTGCCTTCAGCAAGTCTGAAACCTTTGTTAAACATAAATTTGGAGAGGGACCTGTATTTGAAATCAGTGAAAGGGGTCAAGAGTGGAAAGTCAAGTTAATATGAATTTCTGGCTTAATGACAAACTTTGAGTGGCATTATTGGTTGGCTTTGAATGACACTTCAGTGGTGGAGTGTGGGACTTAATCCTTCTTGTGTGCAGATATCCACTGTGGCTTTGAGCAAGAGTGTTGGGTCCTTAGTGGCAGCCTGTAGTTTCTCTTCTGCTGAGATAGTCCATGTTGCCTAAAACTGGTGGTGGTGGGGGAAATATCTGGGAGTCTCCTGAGGACAGCTACATGAAATATGGAGTTCTGAGATACCAGAGTAACTCAGGCTTCACGAGTACCTGAGATATCAGAGAGATGCACTTCTTGATGTTTGGAGAATGTAGGAAAAGGGTCACAGGAGGAAATCTGAAGTTAAAACTCATTCTGAAGGTTTAGATATGAATAAGAATTTCAGCATAAAAATATCAAGATAAAGGTAAATGCTGTCAGGACTTGAGACAGTAATGAGCAAACTTGCAAATGAGAGAGAGAGAGAGATAATGCACAGAATGTGAGGATTGTATGATTCTAAGGGTTTGGGAACTTGAAGCAATTTTATACTTTAAGGTAAGGTGGAGATGCAGCTTTCCCCTCTCCATTGCATAATGCAGAGACCTTTTCTGAGAAGGAGTAAATTAGTAGTTTTTTCAGAAGAAATACTGCAGTGTAATTAGGAGGCAGAGAGGTTAAATGGAAATGTAAATGGGGGGGATGGTGAGCCAAGGATCTGTGTGGTCATAGGTTAAACCAAAACCTTTCAGAAATGGAAGCCAGAAGCTGAAGTTTGGTGCTGGGCAGGCTGATGGAGAGCATCTTCCTGGAAGTCAGGATGAGGGGATGAGCCAAGGCTGGAGCCCAGGGTCTGGTGTGTGTAGAGAGAAAGCCCTGGAAAAAGTTGTGGAAGTTGCTGGAAGCTCTTAAGTGTGATGGTAGTGGAGAGGACATAGCTACTTCCCACCTCCATTACTGAAAGTCCTTTACTATATAAAATCCTTTACTATATAAAATTTAGGAAACTGCTGATCTTCAGAGGTCACTTTCAACCCTAACTTTTCTGTGACCCATGAGAGATGAGATGGTGAGGGGGCTAGAGAGTGACTATTAACTCTTTGGACTAGTTATGGGAATTACAGCAGAAATAGGCTTGGATTTGGTGGTGAAAGATGCTTGTGGAGGAAGGAGCTTCAGGCCCTTGTTCACCTGCCTGCCTTGAGCAAAGCAGCAAAGAGGGGTTTATTTTGGCCAGCTCTCAGATACCCTGTTCCCTTCAGAAACACCCTGCCTTCAAAACAAGTACCTAAATAGCACAGTAACCAGAAAAATGCCCTGCTTTTCTGTATGAGAGGCATGGTGGGGGAAAACCAGCAGCTGTATTTGCCAGGGAAAAAGATTCCCAAAACAACAAGAGGGAGAAAATGGTCAAGATCCCCCTCTTGCTCAGGGAAAGGGCTCTGCTTCTCTCATTTTTCCTTTTACTCCCCATCCCTGAGTACCCTGGGTTGCCTCTGCCCTTACTGCTGCTGGACTGAAGCTTTTTTTTTTTTGAGAGACAGCCTGTGTGATGTCTGCATGATAAATGGTCAGTGGCAAGCAATGTAGGGCTATTACTATTATCAGATACAATTTTGTGAAAGAAATTGCAGGTGAAAAGTGCAGATAGACCATAATTTCTCAGAGAGGGTTTTGCCCTAGACTGCTGAACAACATCTGCTCACAGAGGCATAACAGGGGCTCTGCTTTGGGATCTTGTCTTGTCAAACAGCCCTGCAGTGCCAGCACCTGGGGCTGTGCCTCTGGGCTAATGGCCTTGGCAGGAGAGGCTGCTGAAAGGATGGGACAACCTCCTTGCTTTGCTGGTGAGGGAGGAGCATTTCCCTGTCTCAAACAAGCACCTTAAAGAAGCTGAAATGCAGATGATCACGGGCAGAGGGTAGACAAGTTTTGTTAGAGCTGGTGAGTGCTGGGATGGAGAAGAATCAGTGGTGGGATCCTGGTGAGTCTCCAAGGGAGCAGGAGCATCCAGACATCATCTCTCTGCTGCTCCCTCAAGCTTGGTGTGTCCCTTTCAGCCCTTTGGTGGGCACCCACCACCCATCCAGGGTGGCAAATCCTCGTGTCCTCATTGCACCTCCATAAATACACAAGTCTAAGCTGAGCAGGGAGCTAGAAGGAGGGTGAGACTGAAGCAAACACTAATGAAGAGTTAAGCTGAGCTTACAGGACAAAGAACATGCAAAAAGCTAGAAAGGGGAAGAGGATGAGTTTGAATGAAATAGCAAAACCAAGCAGATCTGGAGGCTGAATTGTTGGTTGGATTTTTTTTTTTTTAACCCTTCAGCTTAACATCCTTTATCGGTCTGAAAACAAATGGCTGTTCCTTTTATTGTTTATAACATCAAAAGACATACAAAATAAAAGTAAATTTTATATAAAGTTTCACAATTCTTTGGCTAAAGTAGTTTCTATTGCTGCTTAACTGCTGCTGGGCCTGAAATTGGAGAGATCATAAGGCTTCATCTGAAGCAATTAGTCTGCAGTTTTTGACTCCATTAACTTCAGTTATGTCTGTGGCCAAATAGTTACATGCAGATATTTAAGACTTTGTTGTAGTAAGATATTGTCAAACGTGAAATCACAACTTAGGCTTTAATTTATTGTTAATTTAGACTGTCAGAGATACTGCAATAAACATATAATAGCATATTATGTGGAATGCATTTTGGGTCATTAATTTAACTTAATCACACACTGTGACCAACCTCTCAACTCTTTTTGTGCTGGGTTTAAAGGGGTCTGATACTTAATCTTAATGTGGTTGTTGGAATTAACAAATAGTACATTAAGTTGTAACTGCTCTTAAGTGTGCTGAGAGCCTCACACTTTCATGTTTTTGTTTTCATGGCCAGGAGCAAACAGGTTATTTTCAAATGCACTTGCAGCATTTTGTGCCAACTGACAGAAAGAAACTCGGGGATGGACAGGAAAAACATATTGCAACTTGGCCCATGTTAAATGAGAGAGAGAAGAGGCATGGGTTGATACATGGAAAATCAGATTATATAGCTTGAAGGATGCAGTCAGGAAAAACTTCATGGTTGTTATTACTCTGAGATACAGTAGTGTTAGAGAAAAAACAGCAATTGCTCAAGGTGGGGAAGCGTCATGAAACTTCTTTTTTTTTGTTACCTAAATTTGAGATTCTGCAGATGTCATTGCAGTGAGTGTAATAAGCATTGACTAGTCCTCAAAGCAGGAAATGTTTTTCAACTTTGCTTCTTAAGAATCCCTGGCACATCACAGTTTAGTTGAACCTAATATACGAACAACCTTCCTTTTTCTAATTTTCATGTCCCAATATCTGTGATTTAAAAGTTAATTTACAAACATTGCTGAGAATGCTGATCCACTGACTCTAACAAGGATTTGAGATTAATCGTTGTAATCTTAATCATTGGAGGGTGCAGTTGCATTAAATTGATTTATTTTCCACGGTGTTTTCTTCGTAAGGTACAACACATGGTTTTACGTGGTTTATATTGGTGCTTGACTTTGCCACTGCAAGTCCTGGTATAATTAAAAGTTTTATTCCAACAAGCTAAACAAGCCAGATAAAGAACAGTTGCAAAAATATGGGACAGAAAAATCCAAGGAGAAATTGATTGAAACAGCCCTGAAAAGTACTTAGCACATAAAGTTTGTGCATTAGGGAGATTATATTGATTGGGAAATGCTTTGACTTTGGTTGCTGAGGGCTGTTCAGTGCTTGCTTGTCCAAATCAGTATCTCTTGGCAGGACCAGCTAACCTCAGTTACTGCTCCTCTGCTTGAGAAATGTTGCCTTCCCACCTCTGAGGGTGACAATAAGTAAATAGATGATGTCTTCTTTTGGTTTTGTGCCTTGTTTACAAACTGGGCTTTCCAAAGCCCTTCTGGGAGACTACAAGACTGAGTTGTTGTGTATGAGGCATCTTTTGCTCAAATGTGTTAAGGAATTCAGTGTGGATACTGGGCTGTAGGATGACAGAGCATCCATGTGTAAAACAGAACTATAAGAAATTTTGGAAAGTGTATGTATCTGAAATTTGAGATGTTTTGCATGAGTGTCTACATTGAGAATAAATCTGCTGACTTCATCAAGCCATGAGCTGATCCCTATACTACCTTCTACTATCTTGACAATCCTTATGAAGAAAATTGAGGCTTTTAATCTACGAGAGCAACAAACCTGTAACTAACAGACTTATTTCAGCTGGCTTATTCTGTTTTCACATGGCTTCTATTATAGAAATAGCTGATATTATAAACAGTTCTCTGTAGTGTTCTATCATGGTGGAGAGAAGTGCTTCTTCCAGAAATCAGATTTCTCTTAGGTCCTCAGAGGTGTGGAAATCTGATGGAGCTCTGTCTGAGAATGGGCTTCATGATTAGGACTGCAATATAAGTTAAGCCTTTTTGTAGACTATGCACAATTTGTGTATTACAGTAGACTTTGCTGTAGCAACTTACAAGAAAGAATTGATTCTTTCTCCAACTTTTTTCATAGAGGCCAAAGAAAAAATGACAAAAAAGGCTATTTGGGAAACAAAAGCAAAGAGAAATGAGTTCTACTTGTCGAGAGACAACTAGAAGTAGCATGAGCACAGACCATCCCAATAGGATTCATTTGGGATTATATTTTTAGCCTCAAGTACATACTTTATTTCTCATGTGTATTTTACATGGCCTGTTGAGCTCAATTACTTCATATCTTTGTGTACATAGAACAGTATTCCACATTGGAATAAGGTTGTGGGTGGTTTCTTCATTATTTATTTCAGAAGATTTATTTTATCACCCATTGCCTCCCATCCTCTTGCTTGTGAGGAGATACTGTCCACACTGGTCTTCTCCTGACCTTTGGGTGGGAGGTAACTAGAGTGAACTTGGAGATATGTAGGTTTCCTGCCAAACCTCCATTCTAGGTAGAGTGCTTCTTATAAATTCCTGTAGGCTCCTAAAATTCCTGCAATCTTCTATAAATTTTATACCTTCTTCAGTCAGTTATAATGTTCTTAGCATCTGGGTTATCAGTAAATAAATTGTCATCTTGTCTGTCATGCCAAAAGGGAGCAATTTTTTTTTTTTTTTTTTTTTTTTTGTTCTTCAGCATCCTGCTGTGAATTCCAGAGAGACTCTGGTGATCAATAGCACACAGCCCCTGTCACAGGCTAAGCCCAGGCTTTAAGCCTTCAGTGATCTCTCTGCTGTAAATTACAGCTGTTTGAAACTATGATGCATAGTTGTTTTTCTGTAAAATGCAGTTCATTTGTGCAAGGATATTCCCATTAAATCATCCAAATCAAAATATATTGAGGAAACCTTTCAAATCTCCATGGAGCTCTGCCTGGGATGAGTGGGGAGCTGGCTAAGAACCTGTGGATCAGGATTGAAAGGAGGGCAGGGACAGGTGACTTTGAGAGCAGCCCTGAGGAAAAGAACCTGAGAGTGTTGGTGAATGAGAAGCTCAGCATGACCCAGCAACATGAGCTGGCAGCCCAGAAACCCAACAACATCCTGGGCTGCATCACCAGAAATGTGGCCAACAGGTCAAGGGAGGTGATTCTCCCCTTCCACTCTGCTCTGGTGATGCCCACCTGGAGCACCGTGTTCAGCTCTGGGGTCTCTGATAGAAGAAGGACAGAGGAAGCCACAAAGGTGGTTGGTGGGCTGGAGCACCTCTCCTATGGCTGAGAGAGTTGGGGTTGTTAACCCTGGAGAAGAGAAGGCTCTGGAGAGACCTTGGAAAACCTTCCAGTGCCTAAATGGGGCTATGAGAGAGCTGGGAAGAGGCTCTCTGCAGGTGCATGTAGAGATGGGACAAGAGATAATGGCTTTAAACTGAAAGAATAGGGTTAGCTTAGATATTAGAAACAAAGTCTTTACTGTGAGCATGGTGAGGCTTTGCAAGAGCCTGCCCAGAGAAGCTGTGGCTGTCCCATGCCTGGAAGTGTTCAAGGCCAGGTTGGATGGGGCTTGGAGCAACCTGGTTTAGTGGAAGGTGTCCCTGACCATGACAGGGGGATGGAAGGAGATGGTCTAGTCCTAAGTCTGTCCAATCCAAACCATTCTATGATTCTATGGTTCCATACTGAGTATGTTTGGACCATAAACCTAGTTTTACCTAAGAAATTGTGTGTGTCTACATTAAAGTGTAAAACCAAAAAAGACTGAAATCAGATGGGGAATTACCAAATCAAAAAAAAAAAAAATCTCATTGTTCTAAAAATGTTTCTGCTGCCCAAATGTGCAATAAACTTCTGGGTTTATTCTCAAAGGTTTAAAATATCTGAAAAATGAAACTTTTTTCCCACTTTGATGCAGCTGGAGTTAATAACACCCCCCCCACACACACAATTAACATCATAAATCTCTTTCCCATCTTGCTCTAGGAAAGTAAAGAGGGTTCGGCTGGTTGCTATTTCTGCAATAAAGCATTCTGGAAATACTGTTCTATGTACACAAAGATATGAAGTAATTGAGCTCAACAGGCCATGTAAAATACACATGAGAAATAAAGTATGTACTTGAGGCTAAAAATATAATCCCAAATGAATCCTATTGGGATGGTCTGTGCTCATGCTACTTCTAGTTGTCTCTCGACAAGTAGAGCTTATTTCTCTTTGCTTTTGTTTCCCAAATAGCCTTTTTTGTCATTTTTTCTTTGGCCTCTATGAAAAATGTTGGAGAAAGAATCAATTCTTTCTTCTTGTAAGTTGCTACAGCAAGGTCTACTGTAATACACAAATTGTGCATAGTCCCACAGAGCAGAAAAATAGATGTAGCAGAGGTTTGGGGAAGAGGTTCATGAGAGATTATAATGAATCTACATGAGTGTGCTCTTTCTCTGTGAAGTCACTGTTCAGGGAGACTGTGATACACATTTTACAAACCATCTTCCAGATTATTTTTCATTCAGTTCTAACCAGGCACTTACATTTTTGCTCACAAATGCCTATGGGTTTCAAGAAACACAGCCTCCAATATCCACTGAGCCTTTGTTTTATTTCTCCATGGCCCATTTCTTGAGTAATGGTTTATGTTGTTCAAAGAGAAGAAATCAGGAATTCACTTGTTGAGAGCTACTCACCAAATACTGTTTGTACTTTTATGTGTGGTTTGCTGCTTGTCAGGTGTAATGCATAACTTTTATCTATTTTTATTGCTGAAACTGCTGTTAAAACAAGAGATGACAGTTGCTCCAAGGAGACTGAATTGAGATGACACTCAGATGTTTATACTTCATTACTTTTCATTGCCTTGACAGTTTCTGTAGAGTTTCTTTCAATCATAGAAACCTTCAATTATGATTAGTGCTTGGCTCTCATGCCAAAAATTGATGGAACTGCATTTTGTATGGTATTCATCAACATGGATAATACAACTAAATCAAGAATAGATCAACTTCAGTTAAGGGATTCTTCAAGACTTGTGTTGGCAGTATGCAAAAGTGAAGATCTGTCTTAAAAAGATGTGGCATTCACTTGTCCATTTGTGCTGATTGTCTTTGCAAATATGACCTATCATTACATTACCCTTTTGCTTTCATATTCTGTGTGGGAGGAGAGGATACTCAAAAAATTTGTAGTAATCCAGACTGTTAGCTCAAGACTGATAAAAATCACTCCTGTCCAGTTTGTGAAATTTCAGTGAACAAGAGAAGACTAGGAGCATATTTAATATAAATAAATAGACAAACAAATAAATAAAATCCACCCTTGTGACACTCGCCTGCAAGAATCACGGATTTAAGGGAAGAGAGATTTTTGCAGAATCAGCTGCTGCTGTTGCTGGTCTCTCAGATCCCCTCTGAGTGCCTGGGAGGTGTTTGCAGAGGGCTCTGGAGGGTTCTGCTGTTTCCCAGTGCCTGGCTGCAGCATCCTGCTCCTGCCCTGACACGGCGGCATGGGCAGATGGCTCAGGGTGGCACAGAAGGCTCCCGTCCATTTTTAGCAGCAGATTTCACTGCCTGTTAGCCACTTACTCTCTTTGTCATTTGGGCAATGTTTCAAACTCTGGCCACATTATTTAGCTTTTAATAAGCTGGGGTATCTCTTTTTTTTAGAGCATTTGGGACAAATATCCTACTGAATTTTGTCTTGGTCGTGCTGCTGAATGATGTGATTCTGTTTGTTGGGAAATGTACTCTGCATGCACAAAATACAGCTAGAGCTACTCAACAAGCTTCAGAGACTTATTTAGCTGGCTGGGGTTTGGCAGGAGATGACCAGTTAACATGAAAACCCAGGAAGAAAATCAAACAGTTGTGGGAGATGTCGGAAGTAACAGATGAGAAGAGATTGCTTGCAGAATTTTAATTCTACACAATAAATTATTGCTGGCAAATTGAACTGCTGCTTGCTTTTCAGGGATATTAGAAAGCTGGAAATAATGCCTATTTTAGCCAAGGAATCATCTACTGCCTTTTGTTGACAGACAACTAAAACCTGAGCAGGGAAAGAGACTAATTAATCATTACTTTATGTAACCTTTACCAGCGTGATACAGGATTTGCATTTGAGTCCTAGTGTGCAGTGTTCATTTAAATTAAGTCTGGTTTGCCTTTTTTTTTTTTTTTAATTATTGCTGTAAGATCCAGGAAGAAAATAAGTGGAATTATTGTTTTCAGGGAGTTAATTTTCCAAGTCCAACCAAAAATGCCAGTCTCAACTGTCTCCACTTTCTGTAGACCACATTGTTGGTAAATGATGCCCAGGGGAGAAATTGTTGAGTCGTGATAAATTGTTGAGCATCCAAAAGCTATTGTTGGTCTCACTGGGGACCACTGAAAGCTCAGTGCTCTTGAAAACCCAGCCAATTATGCAGGTGCTTATGCATGGGCTTTGAGGGCTCAGTTTTCTTGCTTATTAAAAAGGATGTTTTTTAAAAGCTTTCTGTCATTACTGGTCATTTATTTTTCCCTCTGTTTTCTTTTGAAAACATCTGAAAAATAGCACACTTGAAAAAAACACATTTGAAGTCCTGTGTTGTCAAATGATGGCACTTAATTCAGGCAACTGAGGGTGGTCTTTTGGACAGCATTAAGAAGGAAAAGGCAGCAGTGTCTCAGATTTTAGAGCTTTAGATAGCCCTATTGAGTTTTTGTCTTTTCCTTTGCATCCAGGAGTTAATAATGGAGCTGAAGTGTCATTTTAGTTATAAATATGGTTTATTTTCTTTTTTTAGTTGGAATATATCAGACTCTGAAAGACCTCAGACCTCAGGAGATGCTCTACAATAACTGTTTATATTATTAATGCAAATCAGTTTTAATTATAGGGTTCTGTTATTTAAATATATCTTCCTTGCAGAAAGGTGTGTGTTGCTAAAATGTCTCTTTCCAAATATAATACTGATAATCCTTACACATTCTTCATGCTTTATGTCTTTGAATTGCTTTTAAAAATATTCTTTCTGACATCTCAGCGATGTAGGTAAACTGCATTCCCCACACTTGGCAGAAAGGGAAGCTTAAAACAAGAATGAAGTGACTTGCCCAGGGCTGTGTTACTCCTGTATTTCAGGCTCCAAGCCCACAAATTGCAGTGATGATCAGTGCTGTGAGGACAAACAGTTTGGGTCAGCACTAGCTTCAGGCAGTTTGGAGACATGTCCTACATTGCTTAAGCATTTTGAGAATGTTAATGATTTATTCATCCATTCATTCCACTACTCATGTTTGGATTCTTTTACGTGAGATCAGGCACACTTGGGTCTCTAGATCTTCATGGGCTCTCCTAGAGATTTGAAAATCTTTTATAGACTGTAGTAAGCATCCATGGATATTAATAGTCCATCAGGAGAATATGTGCACGCTGATTATAAATGCTCATATGTGCACACACAGATACAGAGACATACAACCCACAATGAAAATCACCAAATGAATCCTCATGCCTGGCACCATTCAATGAACTCTGAACCTGAGAGCAAGAAATCACTGTTATAAATCTAAAATGCTTCCAGAAAGGTGTTAGGCACTATCTCTCCCCTTGGAGATGCAGCATTTTCCAGCTTCCACTGGATTTCTACTGGCATAAGTAATAACTGACCAGGGAAATAAAAGCAGACTGGTGCACCACTCTCAAAAAATGTCTCATCCCTACAGTAGAAAATAGTGCCTTTCCCCTGCAGATGGTTCTAAATTGGAAGTGGTGGTTTTTTTCTTCCTGAAGGAAGAAGAATTTCATGATATCTGCTGCTTTGTGTCAAAAAAATATCCAAGTGCTGTGGGTCAGTGCTTTGCAGTGACAGGATAAAATGAGCCCCAGAAGTGCCTGTCGGGTGCTCTGATATTGCCTCGTGTAGCCAAGTGCCTCACAAGTGTTAATGAATTTAGCCTTGGTGGCTGGGATGCTGGCATAGCTCATGAAGCCTGAACAGGCTCTTTTGGCTGCCTGCTTAGTCTTCCTAACTATAAGAGGCTGCACTCTTACCTTTAATTCCTGCTTCTCCTTCCACAGGGAGAGGATAGAGGCACAAATTGATGATCCAGCTCTGTCTCACACCCAGCACTCAACCCTTGCCTCCCATGCCTTCAATGCTTTCCTCAGTGAATCTGCCTTTCTCCCAGAAAATTCAGTGTCTCCTGTCACTGGCAGTGAAAGGAGTTATTTTATAATCTGCAAACGTGTTTGCTTCCCTTGAGCAGCAGAGTATATGTCATTCCTTAGTGGGCAAATAGGAATGGCGTGAGGGAAAGGTGAGCAGTGCTGCTTTTAGCTGTCCCCCTAGACTGATGGTTCTGTAGCCATGGGTTGCTGGCCTGAGAAAAAGAAATATGATGAGGTTTTCAGGAAAATCCCTGAAATTTCTCTCTATCTGCTTTTCCCAGCCTGGCAAAGTGGCAGCATTTTCTCTAAGCTACAACTAATGAGGACAAGAGGACCCAGAGAAAGTGTGGAGGCTGGAGGAGAGGGAGCTTTCCCTTGAAAATAGATGTAGTGTGTTAAAAATATATACGTGGGGATGAGGAGAAGTAACTAGTAAAATAACCTCTGCTTCTTGTCCTTTCTGGAAATTCTGCATCTGAAGCTATAGATAGTTTCTGTCCTGAAATACTCCAAGTGGTCTTTCCCCTTCCCTTTGGCTCTAGCAATGTTAGTGCCATAGGGCTGGCTGGACAGCCCTGTATTTTGCAAAATGAAAGGATTCTGGCCCTTGATTAACTCAAATAAATGCTGGTTTTGTGAAGTATTTTTCAATTAAGTATGATGGCCCTTTAATGAACTACTCAAGATACTTATTTTATTTTCATTATGTCCACATATTATCATGCAATAAATGCAGACATGTGCATCTAAGTAGAAATACCCACTCAAAACCAACCTCTCCTACCCAAAGAAAAAAGCAAATAAGTTTTGAACCAAATGTTGGGAAGCTTGAAAGAAGCCAAAATGCCTTATTTAAGGAGTTTCAAAAGAGCAGTCTTTGATATTAAGAGTGATTTTTGGAGCCTAGCACTGATGTGTTACTATCTAGGACTTCAGGCTCAGTCATTGAAGGTATCAAATGGAGTATAAGGACCAAGAAAGATGTTCTGATAGCTGAAGAGGTTAAATGCTGTCATGGGGCTCCTCACACCTTTGTGTTGTAGTTTCTACATCATTCTGAGTGATACCCTTGGCCAATTTTTTCACAGGTTTAGCTCTTCCCCATTTGTCCCTTTTTTTTCCTTTCCCAATGCTCAGCTGGATATAGTTGTTAAGTGTCTGGATTCTAAACTTTCCTTTTTTTGACTTTCAGAAGTGCTAGACATTTCTAACTACAATTGAACTAGATAAGAGCTGCACTCAACTATATAAAGTTATGATAATTGCTCTGAATAAAAGCAGATCTCAGGCATCTGAAATTAAACACCCTAAATTAGTAAAATGTTTGACCTTAATCATTCTCTGACTCAGCTCCCCATCTGTGTGATGGCATAACATCTTCCCTTCCCCATGTAGAGGTGCTGTGGAAAGAAAGTGATGAATATTTGAAGCACTCATGTATTGTAGTGATGAGCTCCATAGAAACCACTGAGAGAAAATTGATAACTCTGCCTCTAGAGCAGGTTGGGATTGTGGGCTGCAAGAGCAGTGAGGATCAAATGAAATATTGAAGAGACCTCATTACGTGTGAGCACCAACCACTTGGTGCAGTGTCTGAGGCAGTTGAAAGTATGTAGGATGTATAATTAGACTTCTGCACAATCCATATGTACAGGGGGCTGAATTACAGCTCAGGAACCTTGAGGTTTGAATTTGATATTGCCCAACTTACTGCCTATGTTTGAACTTTAACCTTAAGGTAGATTTAGTCTCTTACTGTTGATTACAGGCGAGATTTTCAAAAGCTCTTTCTCTGTTGCCAGTAGAGATAACAGGACATTATGGATGGATTTAGTGGGAGCACAGCTAGACCAATGTTGAGTATTTTCAAGTCACAAGAAAGGATTTATGTTGCACATTGCCTGAAAAATACACAGAGAAAAAAAATGCAGTGTTTGATGCTTGAACTCAGTGAAGTTCTTGTCATTCCTAAGGGCTGTTAGCTTTTTCTTTTAAGAACAACCTTGTATGTGAGATGCTAAAATTAGGTATTGGCAGTGTTTGTTGTGCATAACACGAGTAGGCACAATTTCTCTTATTAACCTTGAATTCAGAATTTCATTGACCTGGTTCTGAGCATCACAAACCTTGTGATAACCTCCAAAGGTTTTTATCTGACATGCACTGAGTGGTATTTAAATGACTCAGAGTCGAGTTTTAGTGTTATTTATATTGCAGAAAGCATCAGAGATCAAAACCTCATTGTGTCAGTTTCTTATCAGACATTGCCATGAAGATCTGGCAGTATAAATTGACAAATTGAGTTTTCTTATTCCTGTTTTACACACAAAGGAGGAGGCAGAATCTGGCCTGCAGAGAGCAGAATTTGTTTTATGCTCACTGAAGAAGAGGAGAGGCTTCCTCAAAGTCAGACACAGAATTTTTAGTGGAGTCCCTACAGTATCCAGAGCTGTTGGGTCAGAACTGTAATTTTAGCACTATTAATTCCTTTCTCATCTCCTTTGCAGATACAGTCTTCCAGCCTTACTGCTGAGATTTTGCTTTTTTTACTACCCATTTAAGACTTTTTCTGTCCCTTTTACATAAGCAATGTCTTATATTATTAGCAAGTAATTGTCTTCTGCAAAAAGAAGATTTTTTTTTTTATCCTAGCTTTTCTCATGGCACTTACCATGTCTCTTTTGAACTTTGGAAGTCAGAGTGTACTGAATTGATGGTACAGTGCATTCCTCCCACCTCCAGTATAATTTTCTACCATACCCTTGGCATAGACTCCCTGACCCTGCACATTTTCTTAGCAGTAAAAAAGAGCCATTTGAACTGCTACAATTTATGTGATCTCACAAGGAAAAAAAACATTATTTCCTTAGAAGTACCAAAGGGAAATCAAAGTGTTCCTCACCATGAGAGTAGGAATTGGATGGAAATACCTGTCTTAACCACAGGAAGTTTTCCACTCTCTCACACCAATGGAATATTTTGGAAAACATCTGTTCAGCTCCCATGGAAATCCACTAGACCAGCATCCTGTCTTATTTCCATTGTTTCACAGCTTCACTGTGGTGAGCTGTGGTATCAAAGAGCAAAAATAATCTTTCAGTAACACAGATACACGCATGTACAAACTGAGATACTCATCACAGGACAATATTTCTTTGCCATGCTGGAAAGGGCCTGTCATGCTGAATTCGGGCTCAGAGATGACCACATCTAGAGGTGGCAAGAATAGATGAAGATTCTGTCCTTTCTGTGAAATCATTGCTCAAATTTTCATCTAATTTTTCTAATTCAATTGACTTTCCAACACCCTTCATTTTCTCTTAGTCACAAATCTGACTCTTATTTTTAGGATTTCTTGTATTTATTCATATTGTAATAATATGTGGTAGCTCTGGTCATTATTATAGTTTCTGTTTCCAAGGAAATGAAGAACTAAACACAGAGCAAGAGACTATGTTGTTGATGAGCACGAACAGCGAAACACAAAGAAATAAGATAATAAAAAGACCACTTTCTTCCTTGGGTTTGATAAGGATCCTGAAGTACAGAGTTATACATTACAATACTGTGGATCATTGATTAGGAATGAATAACGTGCTCATCCCAAAGGAGTATGACTTTTTGAAAATCAGTGTTTTCTTCAGTGGGACTCTGAAAAGAAGGAAAAGTGCACTTGCAAGTGGATTCTGTTCTCTCATTGTTGTATTCAGGAGGGAAGTTCAACATGCAGCTCAGCAAGCCTGACTGTGTGGTGGCACAAAAGAGAGGCTCTGCATTGCTTTTTGTCTGCAGTGATTCTGGCAACACAGTTCTGAGGGGAATTTGAACCAAGTGATTTCATTATTCCCTCTCTCCTAGTATCTCATCTCTCTGTTTTATGACTACCAAACTCTCAGTTTAAATCCCATTTCTGTATAGTTTCATTTTTATTGTCTTTATTATTAAAAAAAATCTAGCAATCCTAATAAAATAGCAGCAGTCTATATAATGATGAGATTTTAAATGTTAGATATAAATTAGTCTTAGGAATAACAAGGCTTTGTTCTCTTACATAACAGGAATATATCACAAAATCTCTAATATTATGTGTTAAATGCATTCTTAAGAGCAGTGGTGTGCGCTCAGGGATGCCCATCTGTAAGAGATGGAAGCCTCTGCTATTTCATAGCTTGAAATCTCACTCTATCTACCCCATTTCAGGATTTATTTTTACAAGGAGCAAGATCATTGCTGAGTGACCAAGACCAAACTCCATCCGCTAGGGCACGTCCCCAGTGGTTTGGTGGGCATCTCTGAGGTTTCTGTCTGTACCTCTGAAGGAAAAAATCAGTCCCTTGTCCCAGCTTAGCTGATTTAGCAAGAAAGAGAATAAAAACTTGGCTCCCAGAAAATTTCTATAAGATAAAGAAAACATGAACATGAGATTTCATCAACAATGGAATCATGGTGAACACTACAAAGCTGCATTTAATGTATTTTCATATTGAATTGCCTCAAAGATTTCAGCTGATTTTGTAGAACTGGATGGTGAAGTTACTCCTCAGCCAGATGGGACCAGTGTTCACTTCTGTGACAGGAAAATGCTTGGGAGGAGTTTATAGGAAATAATTTTGTAAGATGTAGGAAGGTTTCTGCAGCTCTTGAGCTGCTCCATTTCTGCAGGTTCTCCACTGCAGGACCTGGGCCACCCCAATCTTTGCAGAGCACCTGTTCACCTGCACAAGCCATTGCAAATGGCTCCACTGTTGGGATTAATTTGTTAAAGTGAACAAGATGTGGTCTGCCATATTTATAGAAAGCTGATTAAATATTCCAGTTTCAATCTTCTCCAAATCATGACAGAAAACACTAATGAAAAACAAATGCATTTAAACACCAAAACCAAATCAAATTCTTAATTCTGGGAGCTGGGATTGCTGTTTATGTATAAGAAGTGAATGCAGTGTAACCAGGAATTTCTCTCAAAAGGCTTCCTGAACTGTTAATATTATTTTTAAAGTACCTACAAAGCAAGTGTTATTTGGAGACACAAAGCCCTACTACTAGAAACACTGTTTTCCTTTTAGTTCTATTGATTTCTTTTGTGACTCTTGGTTTCATTCCCAGGAACTTACAATGCTTGCTAAAAGCTCATGTTATTTATCTTCCATGAACTCTTGCATATCTGTGATTGTTCAGCAAAATTCTGTTTCTTAGCAATTTATTCTAGATGACTTATATTTTCCAGAATTTAACCACAGGCTTGATTTCTTTTTTCATCTGATATCCAAATCATTCAGAACATGATGCTTAAGAAATATGATGGACAATAAATGGGAAGGATTCTGGGAATTTTGGGTGCAAAGGCAGTCAAAATCAGGACTTTTTTACTTTTTCTCTGAGCCTTCTTTCAGCACAGCTCTGATTTAATATTATTCCATGCTTTCATCCCTCCTTGCTCCTCTCTTGAGTTCAGGATGCCAGTCATATCAATGTTGGAAAATGTCTTCAATCTGCTTACAGATGTGTACTAGGGAAGAATTATGGGCTCAGTTTTACTGGAAGCAGTTTTGCTTGAGTTGTAGGAGCTATTCAATAAATCTTAAATTGCACTTTTGCTACTGCTTCATCTCTGCTGCCTGATCTGTCAGTAATAGCACTGCCTTTGGGTGGTTTCCTCCTCAAACACCTTTTGCTGGTGAATTTGGGTGAGGCATCCTCTCTGTGTCCACTAGGGCAATGTCTACTCCTGAGAAAGAGCAAATGCAGTTATTGTACATATTTCTCTATTGGTATATGGGCAGAAAAGATCCCCTTGGAAGTTTTTTCTCTGGTGTAGCTCACCAGCATTTCCCTGTGTAGTTGTAAGAAAACACTTCTTTGTGTCCCTCTTTCAGCTTGCACACATCAAAGATATAATAGGTATGTCTTGATCAGCAGACTTCTAGTTATGCTTAGGGGCTGCCTTTTTTATAATGTTTTGCAGATTTTCTGTGGTATTATTATGAGTAGTTCCATTGCAATATTTCAGTTTTATTATTAATATTAGGAAAATGTGTGGTATTTAATGCTTTCATTTGAAGCATGTAAACAGACAAATGGCTGCTCAGCACTGCATGAGCCTTGAGAGGAGTTTTCAGATAAACATTATTGCACAGGAGAAGCCATTGCTACACAGAGCAATGTGAGTTGAGTGTTGAGTTAACAACAGGATATTGGAAGTTCCTCTAGGAATAGTCTGGCAGTGACTTGAGCACGTTCTTTGAAGTGCTGTGTTGGAAGCAATGCTTTATTTCTGATCAAGGTATTCTATTTGAAATGGTATGAAACAATCATTACTCACTTCAGCCCTTTGACCAATGAACTTGAAAACACCCTCAGGCAGTAAACCTGCATTTTTCTTAACAACCCTACTGTACCAGGGCAAGGATAATATTGAGAAATTTCATTGCTGCTTATAAGTGGGGATATCATTAGTCATCAGAGTCATTATTAAATTATATGTTTTGTTTAATGGACCCACAGATATGTGAATTGCCAAAAAATCAATGATATTTTTTTTTCTAGGAATTATAGTAGAGGGCCTACAAGCACACATAAATAGAAATTTATGTGAGACTGTTCTAGTAGGAACCAGACTGAAGTCTGAGTTGCTGTGATAACTGCTTATAAAAAAGCTTTTATTGTTTCTTTGAGCTGGAATTTGGTGCCATTGAAAGACTGAAGTTAGGCCAAAACTACATTACCCATAAGCAGTCATTACCTCAGAGTCATTCATTGTCTGCAAATTACTTCAGACAGGATTATGGGGGGGTTTTCCCTGGCATTAAGAATGGCATTCAAATATTTGAATGTAAATGCTTAGTGCCATTTCACGTCACAGACAGAGAACTAAAGAGCTGCATCTTTCTGGAGTGGCATGGGGAAGGCAAGCAGGATAAACCATGACATTTAAAATAGCACATGACATCTGTGATTAGGGATCAGAATCCTGCTGGTTTAGTGATATTCATTTTTTTACCGACTTTTAATTTCTTTCTGGTTTCCTCTCTAACAGCTGATGCTATTTGCCTTTCACACAATCCTGCAGAGCTACAATATTTAGTTTCTTAAGAAAGTGTTCCAACTAAAGCTCTGCTTAAAGATCTTACATGAGTTGTCATTCTTCCAGTGGCTTTTGCATCCCATAACATTTTCATAGTGAGTTCTTTATATCTCAGATAACAATTATATACATTTATGAATGACTAAAAGATAAATGTTTTTCACAAATTATATACAGACATTATTTCAACTTTCATTGACATGAACGGAAGTTGTTTGGATTTTATAGAATATTTCTCTTCTACTTGAAGGAGTTGCAGCTATGATTACCTCCTCTAGCTGAGTTTCTAGCATGCAAAAGTGATTCCCTCTTCTGTATTTATCATGAGATAAACTTCACATATATGATCCACAGAATCTCAAATCTATTGGCTCAAGACAGTTAGGGAAGAATAAACTAAATGATTATGAACTGATCTACTTGCTGTAATTCATACAGCAGAAATGTTTCAGTTGCTTACACTGAAACCAGATGTAAGACAGCATGCAACTAGAGTGGATCATGAAGGTAGTTCCACTGTAATTTTAAAAGCAAAAGATCTGAAATTACCCTTTATTTGGTAATGCAGCAGGAAGTACAGACAATTATAGTGGCTGCTGAAGAATGAGAAAAAGGATACCTGCATCACTCATACAGACAGCTTGCAATATGAAAAAAGAAAAAGTGGAATAAAGTGATTTGCAAGACTAGTATTCTTTAGTATTCTTTAGTATTCTTTATTAGTATTATTCTGGTAGGATACAGTCTTTGCATATTGATACCAACAACTTTTCCTTGAAGAAACACCTCCAGGCTTGATTTGGGAGGATATGTAGGACATGTTCAACATACTCTCTGTGCCTACACCTTTCTGTCCATCTCTGCCAATTACTCTGGAACCCAGCAGCTGATCTCAGTCAAATGTGGTGGAACAGGCAGTGATTTCAAGTGTATTAAATCCAAATGTGCAAATTAGTGGGTGAACAGGAATAAAGAAACTCAGATTAATGCCTCTGAAGGGGAAATGGGTGGAACATGAACCCAGCAGTCGCATGGTCTGGGTGACCTGCCAGCTGGCTGAGCAGCACACAGAGTACTTTCCCTTTCCATGGCCAATTTTGTGACTTGGGCTGTAACTCTGTCCAGATCACAGCTGTAAAGCTTCCTGACCCTTTTTGTGTCAATTGGAAGAGATCTGAGACTCCCTTTTCAGCAACATGAACTTTCAGGGGAATAAGAGAATCAGAATTCATGAATTCTACACAGGGAAATGTTGAGTTAATGTTGAAGGAGAATCTACCCAGAAAGTGAAGCTTGAGCTTCTGGGCAAAAAAGCATTGGAAATTGTTCATTTTGGCTCCCATTTCTCAGGATTTCTTTAGTTTTTAGCACTTGTCCCACAAGTTTTCCTCAAGCAAAGAAATTCAGATTTCATAGTGCTTAGTGACAGGAATATTGCGGCTTGGGAGTGGGCTGTAAATCCTGGGTGGCTGCAGAATTCCCAAGGGAATAGCATATGTCACCACAAATGAAGTGTGAAGCTGATGGTTTTCCTGTCTCAGATACATCAGAGGGAAAACTCATGTAGTAAAGACTCAAGAGCTTTGTAAACCTCTACCTGAAAAAATGTAGTTTGCTTGAAGGAGTGCAGGCAGACTAATGGCTTCCAGCTGGAATTGCATGGATGTGTGGGGTTTGTGTGTTGGACAGTTATATTAGCATGAGTAATAGGTTTGTTTTCTGTGAAGATCTGAATTGGGAGACAATTTTAGAGCTTTGAAATTTATTAATCCCCACATAGAATATAAGGAGATTTATAGTTGTAATGTTTGGCTTTCCTTAATTTCCATAATTTTCTGCGTTTCTTCTCCATCCATCTGCTCATCTCCCTGTATTCTTGTAACAGCCATTCTCTAGCTTTCTTAAGTTTTTGGGGTTTTGGGATTTTTTTCTATCATAAACTCTTTGATGTTGATTCTGCTATTTTTAATTTTTTTAATAAATCACAGCCTTTTTTTTTGTTTTTGTGTTTTCCTCTTGATACATAAAGTTTTGGTGAGATGTCAGCCTTGCTTGTACCATGCACACCATCAAGGCTTAACCTGTGCCAAAGGTTTCCAGCCAAAACCAGGCAGATTAACACAAGCCTCCAAATGTACACAAATTAACACAAGCCTTCTGAGTATACAGAAGTCAAAGTGCCATTCCCTTTTCTCTTGAAAATTCAGGACTTCCGTGATGCCCAGGGCCAGCAAGTCGATAACCACTCACCAGCAGAGTTCATGGCTCTGCAGGGAGGGACAGGAGCCCCTGAGCAAAGTCTGCTGCAAATGGCAAATAATCCTCCTTCATGATTCATGTATACCCACAGGATGTGCTCGTAGAGGCCAGGCTGCCAAACTGGAATTTGGACTCAGTTCAGGGGAGGCTCTGACATTGTGTTGATTTCTGCAAAGCACCCAGAATACTCCCAGCCCACACAGATGTTTTATTATTGTATATTAATAAGCACTATTGAAATACCACTAGAAGGCCAGGAACAGTTTAAGCTGTATTGTGCTGATATGAATAAAAATTACAGTAAGCAACAGATATGGCCCCCAAGGAACCTTTGTCAAAAAAACCAACATGGGCCATTCAGGAGAGATGGGCAGAAGTAAGAGGTACTGAGGGGAAAGGGAAACAAGTAACTACTGATGACATAAATGCAAGCTGGTATCAGGTGTGAAATAATTCCAATTAATATGGAATTTATTCAATAACAGTTGTTATCTTGGTGAGCTGCTCTCTCCAAGAAGACAGATATGGGAGTGAGAGTATGAGTGCTCATAGGCTTTATTGACATTCTGCATGTGTGGCAATGCTTTTTGACTTCCTCCCAATGCAATTGAGACAAAAAAAAAAAAAAAAAATTGGAGCCAGATGAAAATGTCACCAGGAAGCTTAATTTTTCAAGATGTGCTACAAATATACATGATCTAAGTTGTAGCCCAATGTGCTTATTAAATACCAGGCTGTTCTATGCCCTCCTTTTCACCCATATTTTTTGCACTCATTTCTTTTTCTAGTTACATGAGCTTATTAGTTATGTATCTGCAATGAATAAAGTAGAAGTTGTTATTGCAGTTGCTACCTTCTCAAGCCTTTACATTACTGGTGGTGCCATATTTATGGGCAAAACCTGCACACATGACTCAGGCAAGAAGATCTATTAAGTGTAGAGGAGATATCTTTTAAAAAAAAATTTACTCCTATAATGACAGCTCAAACAATGACATTCAACTGGGAATTTGTCTGTCAATGCTAATTTTAGAAGCACCCATGAAAATACATTTTGTTTTCTTTGATTCTCTTCCCTTTATGAGGAGCTGAAGAGAGAACCATAAAATTAGCAGTGGTGGGGTTTTGAATTCTGCATCACTGTTGGGCTATCACAGTTTGCATGCTTTTGTACAAGGTTCTCCTGCTGTCTCCAACCCAAGGGAAGGAATCCACTGCAGGAAACATTTTAAATGGTCGTATAAACACAGAATAAAATTCAATTTATTTTATATATAGCTATGTTTATACTTGCATTAAAAAAAAAAAAAAAATGAAAATCAAGGATTCTAGGTTTTGATTTCTTATTTTGAAGGACTACAACAAGTTGGTTATGCTGTCTCTTATTTTATTAAAAGGCATTCCAGGCTGCTTGATCTATTCCAAAGATCTTCCTTTACTGAAAATTTTAGGTGATCTTGAAATATGTTATAATACAAGTAATTAAATAAAGCTTAATATTTTCATGGGTTATTTATTGTAGCCACCATGCATCAAAAGGACCTGTATCAAGTAGGTGAGACAGGATAATGGAATAGGAAGCAACCATTTTAAGTCTTTGCTTTTCAGAAAGGGGCATAACTAAAGTGTGGAGATAAAATTAAAGTGCCTTGGTGTGTGTGAAAGGGCTAAGGATAATGTATATGTCTTGTGTGGGCTTGTATATACATTTATGTATGTGTTTTTCATGCAACTTATAGAAATAATAGCTCTAACTTCCTGTTTCCTATATATTATACACAAGATTTCTGCATAGAGAATCCTAATTCTTAATAGAGTATTATTTAAACTTGCTTTCAGGTTTTTTTTTGCCATATGCTTGGGACATCTATTTTAAATACTCTGCTGGCTACCTACTGTTTGTTAATAGGTTTTTTTTTCAGGTGTAAGGTGACTTTACAAGATGTATTTTGATTCAAGAGGGAAGCTCTTATGGCAGTGTGGATTTCAGAGGCAGCAGTAATTGGCCTCAGGGCACTCACTGAGCTGGCAGTTCTGAACCAGTTGTGATTAGGTGCATGTGAAAATGATATTTTGCATCTCTGTGTACAGAATTTTGTTGAAGATTATTTCTTCCCCCCAGCATATTTAGATAACACAGTTCTTTTTTCTTTTTTTTTCTTCCTCACTTAGTAGTGATGCTCTCAGTTTTAAGTAATGGCATTTTATTCTTCCCTTCTGAAAAATAGTTATGATTATTCTGTGCCATCTCTCAGTAAAAAAAGAATTTGGCGTTGATATCTGTTGATGGATTATTTCTTGATCAACAAGTCAGCATTATGAAGGTTGAAATATTATCCTAGCTTACTAAAAGCAAACAAGGGGACACCTCTTAGCCTTAAATGAAAGTACTCTTAACCTTAACACACAAATATAAATACACATTGCCCCCCCCACCCCTTCCCAGGAAGCAGATGAATAAATACACCTGTCTGAACTGAGATTAGTCCTTAAATTTCATCATAAAATCAGAACTGAAATTATGGACATTTCCCAAGGACATAAATATACTGAAATATTCCTTTGGTGAGCCTGCAGTATCTACTTTTTATTGAAGTAAATAATGTTGCTAAATCATTTGAAGCATTCATTCAATTTGGGAGTTTTAAACTCTCCCATACAGGGCCAGGTTTTCTGCTTATCTAATCCTGCCTGCTCTCTGAGGCATAGCTCTTTATACTGAAATGTGCTGCTACCAAAAAGTCCTGCCTGTTCTGGGTTCCTCCTACTTGTCTGTGGAGCACAAATGCATCTCTCTGAGGTTAAAAGTGTTAGTGTGAGTTGGAAATAGGGTACCCACTCAGCTAGAGCATTGTTCTGATCCTCAATATAGAAACTAAGGCCCACTTTGTTGTTTTGTTCAGTTTGATTTCACTTCACTGGAGATTGAAAGTACTAGGGGAATTTTGTCAGTGCCCTATTTCAAGGAAATCTTATTAATCACTTTCAGTCATGCTGCATAGTTTCCTGCTGTGTATTGTTGCTGAAGAAGGAAATTCCAGACTGATCTTTTCATTAATGATTGCAGAAAGCTGGACTGGTACTACTTGCAAGTATTGAATTGACAGGGGTTATATGAATCCTTTTCATAATGTGCACCTCATTGTAAGAGAAAAGTTATTCCATGTTCCTGTTCTGTCTGCACTAAGGGTTATACCACACGAAAGCAGCAGCTCAGGAAGTTGCCTGCAGAGAATATTAGCCTTAAGAAAGCACTGTAGGGATTTTCTTTGCTGTCTCATAATATGTTGTAAACTTGCAAAATATAGGGAGTCAAGTTCTCAGCTGTTTCTTGTAAAATCTGACGTTTTTAATGTGGTAAATAATTGAAAACCAAGGTACACCAGTACCATGAGAGCATCCCCTCTGTGAATGACCTCTGCATTTCCATCACTGCCTTCACCCTTTGACATCCAGATCTCTGTCTTCACCCTTTATTATTCACAGGCTATATATTCTTAAAAAAGGATTCTAAACCTTCTTGTGCAGAATAGCATAAGAAAATAGTTCAATTAAAACTTTGAGTTTTCATTCCAGGTGGGAATTGTGTTACCTTTTGAGGAGGCTGTTTTGTGGCCTAAGCTGTGGACCAATGGTGGCCCAAAGATGACAGACTGAGGTTACACTTCCAGGCACCACAGTTGGGGAATCCATGAGCCAAGCTATAATTTAATGAGTCAGACCTCATTAAAAGCTTCTTCCTCTAACGTTACAGGGTGAGACGTCTCAAAATCTTCTGAAAATGTAGTTCAGACTTAGACACCTGCCATCACTCAGGATAGCTAGCTTGCTCTCCTATTCATCTAAATGACATGAAAGATAGGGATTTTGTTTCAACTTATAGGTGGTCATGTATTTGCAGTCTCCTGATTCATTGCTCATATTGATACATGGCACGAGTTGATCATTGAAAAGTATTTTAAATCCCATTTTATTTGCAATATATTCTAAGTATAGCACTTAATGCAGTTTTACACAGTGATTCAGAATAGAGGCAAGTGACTCAGAATCAGGGAGAAGTAACTAAATTTTTTTGACTGCTCTTGAAGGCATTTCTGTCACAAGGAGATACTGGGAAAGAATGCAAATATTACATCATAAGAGCACAAATTATGTCAGAGAAAGAAAATTGAGTGCTGCAATGGAAAGTAATGATATTCTGGATTGGATAGGAGATAAGAAGCCTGTAGAAGAGATAAAAGCTGGTGTTGGCATAATCCAACATGATTCTTGGAGACATATAAAAGTAAAGAATTTAGAGAGCAGTAGTTATGGAGCAGTATTGAAAGGGAAAAGAATTGGACGTTTCTTAGTGAAGACAGATATAACTAATTTGTTCTAAATTCTTGCTGCTTTTAAAGTTTATGTAGTAGTTATCAAGAACTTTTTTGATGTAAATTGGGTGTTGTGTCCTTGCTTAGCATTTGATATATTGCATGAACTACAGTATTTTGAATATCTTATATAACTACTGAACATTATCTCAGTTTTTTAGTTCTTGGAAGATGGTTTGCTCAACTTGTTGAAGCAGGACTTTTTTATTGAAATCTCGTGGAAGCTTCTAGAATTCTTACACATGAATGAAGTGTAAAGTCTCACTTAATTTGTCTTGTGTTTTTTTCCACTTTCTACTGAGTTTACTTTGCTTCCTGACCGAGTTTAATGAGCTTGCTGTCCTTAGGGAACATTGATATTAATGCTGTGTACTGCTCAAGGGCCCCAGGCAGGACTGGTGCATGGTGCTGTGCAAACACTCAGATATCATCATGACCCCCAGTGTCATCTCGCCACATTTATTACTTTAGCTTCACACATGCAGCAACTTCAGCTAAATAGTGTTTTCTTTGAAGCCTCATTGTAGTAGACTAATTACAGCTCAGCAGCAAGAAGGGCAGTCCCTTGAGCCCTACAGAGCTGGGTTCAAGGAACTGAATAGCTGGGACCATTAAAAATACTATGTCATG
The DNA here is from genome assembly GCF_024509145.1 of Vidua macroura. Taxonomy (NCBI): domain Eukaryota; kingdom Metazoa; phylum Chordata; class Aves; order Passeriformes; family Viduidae; genus Vidua; species Vidua macroura. The sequence continues at coordinate 7,566,052 of NC_071571.1, forward strand.
TCTATCCTTGTCCTTGAGTTATGCAGGATTGTGCAGGAATAAGAGCAACAGGTCCTCCACTATCAGCCTTGACAGCTCAGCTTTCTGGAGTGCAGGGGGTAGATTTAATTTTTCCATATCACCTGGTTCACTGCTGTATTACCACAGGGATCACCACACTGTGTGATGCAGGGGACAGAAAAAATATCCTCCTAATATCAAACAGATACCAAGGTCTTGCCAGAGCTGTCACTCTCCAGTTTAATAAAAGAGCAGCGTGGAGCACAGAAGAGCTGCAAAGGAAAAGCCATTTCTCTACACACATCTGCTTCAGTGGGAGAAGAGGAATTTTGCAGAGGGATGGATGCAGAGCTGTGTAACCCCTGCCCTACACTCACAGCAGTCTGGCTCAGCCATGTGAGACCCCACTGCCTGGCAAGGCACCACGGTGCTGGGACAGACTCACAGCTCTTGCAGAGGTTCGCTTGGAGCTGGACAACTGCTCTGGTGCCAGAGTGACAATGACATTCTGTCTGTCATTCTCTAGATGTAGGAGAGATAAACAAAAGTGCTTGAGTGCCCTAATTAGGAAAATCCAAAGATGAATCTGATATGCAGGCAGAATAATTTTCATTAATTTAAATTCATTCTTTAAATTTTAAATTAATTAATTTTAATACTATTGTTTCTATTAGGAGATCTGACTGCTGCAGGCAATCATTGTGATCACCTCTGCAACACAGTTGCAGAGAGAAAAGTACTCTTCTAGGATTAATGTATGAAAATTGGATTGTCACTGTTTCTATTCCTGTTTCCAATTTTATCGCTGATTATTAGAGTAGCCTTGGTAAGATCACTTGTTCACCCTGGACATTTCACTTTTTCCCCTAAAAAAATTCTATAAGGTAACTTTTAGTTCCCAGGGGTGATGTAGGTTCAGCTTTACCAAGTAAATGTGTTTTGAAATCACTAGATTAAAACAGGTTACCAGTGCAGGGTATTGTTAAACTATTTCACTGCTAAAGGACTCATCTGAGAAGTTAAAAATAGTGTGCCAATGGGTTTTTGGTGTTCAGTTCTATTGTGACTCTAGAATTATCTTAGCACTGTTGCATGGCCAACTCAAAGGCCATGTCTCCCTACTGTAAGAAAGACTTGACAAGCCTCCCCTTGCTCTGAGGGTCTCCAGGCATTTGAGTTGTTCTTTTCTGGGGCAGATGTTCACAAGAGACTTTTCACTTGAGCAGGAGGGAATTGATGTAATGGAATAGTTTTTCATGCTGTTTTGAGGGAAAAATTCCCTCAAATTCTAGTTTTACGCTCAGAAATGTGTTGTGTGGTTTTGGTAACCACAGCTGGAAGGTTTGCAGTGAGCACACCTTGAGCGTGTGTTTCTGCTTTCCTGCCTCAAGTGAGCTTGATGAAATACTCCCCATTATTCACCTCTCAATCAGATTTATGTCCTCAGTCAGGCTAAGCAGTGTTCAGTGTGCTCCACAGTCAGATATGGTGAACAGTCATGGTTCAGTATATATCCACTTCAGTTTTGGTTCATATACTTCTGTATTTTTCTTGGTTTTGTTTCACTAAGGTCAACAAGAAGAAAAACAGAAGAGGAAAATGTCTGTGTGATTTTGCACAATGATTTCTGTCCATTTGTTTTTGTTTGTCTGAGATCAGACTATGACAATTAAGCCTTTTCTGGTTTAGAGAGGAGTATTAAAACCCATCAATGAGTGTTTTCTCACTTGACACCAGCGCAAAGTTAGCACAAGATGCATGTGGCCGGAGGAAAGATCAGTTCAGCATTTCCCTGCCCTTACCTCCTCCATCTGACTATGGCACTGAGTCCCCAGATTCACAGAGTTTTGGTGTCACCCACATCCTGGAGTTTCCATGCCTGTGAAGGTCTGGGGGCAGCCAGAACAGAAGGCCAATGTGTGGGACCTGAGTGAGATCAAGCCTGTGAGAAACTGGGCCTGTGATGCTCCACGGAGGGATCTGCTCTTTCACAGAGATCACTCACCAGGGCCACCCTTTCCATTTGTGCAGGGACACTGTGGCTCTCCTGGAAATTGGTTATTGATGCTTTCTGTCTTTCAACTACTGTCTTTTATTTTATAGACCTTTTCTCTATTCTAAACAGATGAAGTATACCCAAAATACCATTTTCAAATGTCCTGCCCCAGGAAGTAGGATCTTTAAAGTGTAATACTTTCTGAGATGCTGGAGCCCATAAGCCTCCCTAGAGTTTTGTGTCTGACCTTTACAGCTCACTTTCTGAGCAGGTATTCAGAAGATGTGGGTTTTTATAGTCTCTAGTGCCAGCAGCAGCTCTGATTGCTGATTATTGTGATGAGGCCTAAAAATCATTTCTTTTGCTCTTCATTTTCACATTCCTGAACAATGACAGGTCAGGGGGTGCTTTGGTTCTCTAGAGAGTAACTTCTGTAATGTGAGCTCAATTATTTGACGGGGTATTTCACACATCCCTAGAAAGTGGCCTGGGAGGGGATGGAAAAGGTGACTAATAATTTAGGAGTCTGTTTGGTGAATCAGGTTCATCCATCCAGGGAGAACCTGCCCATCAGGCAGTGAATCTCCTGTGTGATACTCCTGAGTAGCTACAGCACATGGATTGCAATAGGAGAGAGGAAAGCAAACCAGAATTACAGACTTATTGAAGCTGGGAACATGACAAGAGCATCTTGGCATGGGGCAACCTGGTTCCAAGTCAAGAATATCAGCCTTCTCCAGCTCTTGAATTTTTGCAAAGCAAAATTTTTATTACTACAAATTTTTTGTGATCTTTCCCAGAGCCTGATTTGGCCATAAATCTACAGGCTGGCTTTGGATTCTGGTGTCTCTGTAAGATGTTTCAGCACCTCTTGCCTGGGACACATCCTTTTTCTCCGTGGCGTGAGGGGCTTTGGGTGCAGGGTGCTGCTTTACTGGAAGGACTGGAATGCTTGGATACAACTGGAGAGCCCACCAAGCAGCTGAGCTTCTCTGAACATGTGGGACATCTTGTCCTCACAGTGCAGCCCAGCTCATCAGCAGCTGAAGGGCTGATCAAAGGCTGCATCTGGCCCTGGGAAGGGATGGGAGAGAGGCTGCAGAGCTGCTGGACCTGACTGCCAGGGGGATACAGGAGGGTGGTTTCACACTGAATGTCTTGAGCTTAACAATTCTGGTAACCCTTTTGGTTACAGCTGAATGATGTGGCAGTCTGGTTTATAGGAGTTCTGGTGTGCCTGGGGTTCTTGTGTGCCTCTCTGGAGACCCACTGGGTATCTCTTGCAAAAGCATATTTCTAACACAGCTACAGGTGTGCAATGAGCTAAAAAAATGTTTGCATAACCTTGATATGTCTATGTGAGAATTAGCTTTTACATTGGTAAATAAAATACCGTGTAAACTTTCTGTGACCAAAAGATGACATTAACACAAAATGAATTGTAATTAATCTTAGTTAACTGCTAATTACCTGTAAAATCTGATTAAAGGGAAAACTAAATTTGCCTGCAGTAATTAGTGTTTCAATATGAAGTCTATGTCCATGTAAATATGTCTAGTTCTCTGTGTTAATTTATCACCACTGTTATTTATGAGCTTTTTTTTTTCTTTCTGCAAAGGTTACAGAGAATGAAGGACAAAATTAGAATAATGAATTCCTGTTTATTAGCACAGCAACAGAACAATTATTGTATAGACATTTTATAAACTCCAACATTATGGTATTGTCAGAGAAATGTAGTGTTTCAAACATATTAGCATAGAAATAGGCTTGTTTCTTATTATTTCAAATAGTTCTGCTTGCACTGGTTTGTCATTCAGCTGTCAGTAGAAAGGCAACAAACATTCAGTGAGAACTGACCCCAAGAAAGGACTGGCCATTCTGCTATTCATTGACAAATGGATTTTGAAATATTCACATAATGAAATCCCCAGAGCAAATGGACTTTTAAGAGCTGATGGGGTTTTGTAAAGCAACATCAAATCACAGACGGATGTCCAGAGTGAGTTTTCAGTGGGGATAGCAGGGAAGCATATACCCAGTTAGAATGTGATTGAAAGGAGTAGGACATGTAATTCTTGAGCCTGACAGGTAGCAAGTCTTTTCTCTGTTTTTTTTAGCACAAATACATTAACTACCTTGTCCTCCATCAAATTGTCTTAAGAATATTCCTATGCCAGGAAAAGTTGGTTGTATCCTGTTCAACAGCAAAAAGAGCAATCAATAATTGCTGTGAGAACTCACAAGCCTACACACTTCCACACAACAAGCTTTTACTCAAACCAGCCCCCACGCTCGTGGTGGAGTCAGACATTGCCACATCTGCACCTACACTGAGGGGAAAATGCACACAGCCTGACCCAGCCATCACAGGACAACTTCCATGCAGCAGGATGCTTTTCTATGGAAATAATTCCATCTTTGAATAAAGGACATGAACAACACTCTTAAGCACTCAAATAGAAAATGTCCAAGGGGTTTTATGCTATTATCCCATAGGGGATACAGAAAATCAGTCAGTGACTGCCTCCTGCATTGGAAAAATAACACATGCTGACCCTCTCACTTCTGTCCTTTAAACAGCTCTCCTAAACCTTACCAAACTGATTATTAGAAGCTTGATAGGATAAGGTGACGTGAGAACAACAAATAGAAAAGCTGCCAAAATATCTCCAAAGCCACGACAAAAAAAAAAAAAAAAAAAAAAAAAAAAAAAAAAAAAAAAAAAAAGTTCTTGTCAACCAAATAACCAGTGAGCCCCACACATAGAAATGTTACAGTGGGATATATTTTCTCTAGTGCTCCAAATACCCTCCTGGAATTATGTGAGTGAAACAGTGATTTTGCACCAAAATACTTCTCTGCTGATAATTGGAAGAAGACAGAAAACTGCTACTCAGAGAAGTAGCAAACAGCTACTTTATCTCTGTTTTGGTAAGCCAGGTTCTCAGGGGAGTTGTATAAAATACCTTTGAGGAAGGCAGTTTGGGATAAAGCACATAACTTTGCTGGATATTAGAAATAAAGACACAATAGCTGCATTTTTATTTTGAATTACAATTTTTTTCTAAGCCTTTCTTCTTGATAAACCCTTTCTGCTCCACTTTCTGTCCAGCCGATAAGGAAATGAGCCTTATCACCTCTTCCCTTGATTACCCTTCATGACACTTTTCTCTCAAGTTGTTCAGCTGATTAACATAACTCAACAGAAATTCAGAACAGTGTGTCCTGCTTTGTACTGAGATTGAAGTTTGCTGCCTCTGTTTCAGCCAAAACACTATCAATTGCTCTATGAAAGATATTTAAATCTTCAAATCTTGCCAGATAAAACATGGGATTTAGATGTTTACTACAAGGCTACTGGTAGCTCCCTCTTGAAATTGCTCTCCCATGAGAACAAGAGAGCAAAAGTTGAGATAGGTTTTGTTATTCAAGTAGGAACTGGAAGGATATCAAAGCTACTTGCTGGATGTCTCTCTGTTTCTCCTTGGATTAAGGGCAAATGGATGCTCTCCTAGAAGGTATGTACCATCATGCTCTACTTACACAAAATTTAGTAGGAAAACTGTAAATGTTTTCAGCAAGATCTCTAAAGAAAAGCAGTTCTGAATTAGGCCTTTAACACTGTCCTAACATGTCCAAAGTGTATTGTATTGATGGTTAATTCCTGAATGATCTCATGCCACAAACTATTATATCACCTTCTTGAAAATTTGTAGTGACACATAAATCAAGGCAGATCAGAAGTTTTTCCTATACATAGAAATTGGTAAACCATTTATGTAACTTATGCATGATGATATCCTTCATTATTTTTATGCAGTTTCATAATTTTCAAGATCTAACCATTTGTTGCAGAGAACCAAATTCCTTAGAAAGACAAATAGACAGATAGGTACTCAAAACCCCCAAAGAAACAAAGAAAAAAAAACCAGGAAAAACACTCTGTTAAATCCTGGGGCCTGTAACTTCTAGCAAATGTTTTACTGGTAAAAGATTAACTGGACAATGCACAGTAAATGATATCTCACACATTGAATCCTCAGTGCTTTGTGTAATTCTTGACTGGCCAACATCCTCAAGGAGACTTCACCTCTCTCTGAAACTACTACAAATTCATGGAACCAAAGAACCCTTAAGGTTGAGTAGAGCTTTAAGGTCATCAAGTCCAAATGTTAAGCCATCACTGCCAAGTCCACCATTAAACCTTGTTCACTTGTGCCACATCCAGACTTTTTTTTTAACAATTCCAAGAATAACAACTCTGCAACTTCCCTGGGCAGCCTATTCCAATGTCTGACCACTCTTCCAGTGAAAAACCTTTTCCCAATATCTAATCTAGACCTCTCTGGTGCAACTTGCAGCCATTTCCACTTTTCTGAACACTTTTTCCTTGGGCGAAGAGACTGACCCCCCCCAACATGGCTACAGCCTCCTCTCAGGTGCTTGTGGAGAGTGATAAGGTTCCCCTGAGCCTCCTTTTGTCCAGGCTGAGCCCCTCCAGCTCCCTCAGCTGCTCCTCCTCCATTCTCCAGACCCTTCCCCAGCTCTGTTTCCCTTCTCTGGACATGGGCCAGCATCTCAAAGCCTTTCCTGTAGTGAGAGGTCCTGTCCTGAACAAATATAGCTAAGTCCTTATCTTTTACTTTCCATTAATGTTAATTTAGCCAAAACAAAGGGAATGAATCTTACAAACCAATGACTTCACTCATTTCTGTAATAGCATTGACACTGAGTTTGAAGATGGTCAGGTTGTGCATTTATGGGACTGTGTTATTCTATTCCTGTCACCTTTGTCCTTTCTTCATTTCTTTTCCATATTCAGTTATTCCATGAAATTCAAATAAAACTCTGCTTGTCTTTAAGCTGGGGTGATGCATCAATCGCATTGCCTGGAACTGTGAAAGCAATTTCAGTCAGAACCTTTTGAAACAGACATAATATTGCAGTGGAAACTCTTTTTACATGTACAAAACATTGCAAGGGCATTGTAACAGATCCTTTGTGGCAGATTTTCAGACTACTGTGCTTGTTCTCATTATGGGATGAGAAGGCATCTTATTCATTTTATTGAGGGGAGCAGGAGGTGAGCTCAATATCCTTTAAATAATATTCTGTTTGTTTAGGGTATTTTGTTTTTTTTTTTTTTTTCCCCAGCTGTATTTCTCTGTGTTGATTTCCTTTGGTATTTGATCATATTTAAAATTCACTTATTTGATTGTATTTTTCAGAAACTGTTGCATCAGTGGCTCATATTCTGCAGATAGAAGCCCAAATTATTTTGGTCATTAGGTACCAAAGAAACTTCTCCTACTCTTCCCTTGTGTCTTATACAGAAACAGTTGTAAAATTGCATTTCTGCTTTTTCTGCTCTATAGATAATAATTGGTAATTCTGAGAGGCTGAAGCACTGATGCTTCCTTTGGCAGTGCAGCTCAACAGAAAGGCCTACAGAGGTTTTTGGCTATTTAGAGGGCAGGGAGTGTGTCTGTATTTCATTCCTGTAATGCAGCTCAGTTTCTCTCCAGAAATCCCTGAAGAATACGTGAATTGATGCTTTCATGCCTGCTTGGTTTTGTTCCAGTACTGCTAATACAAGCTAGATTCTCTGAAAATAGGAGTTATACAATAGTAGTTTACCACTTTCACAAGTTTCAGCTACCAGAAATTGTTTGTCACTGATTACTCTTGCAGTGCAACCTGCGTAGCAGATCAAAACTTCCAGCCAAAAATGTCTAGAAACCAGAGATTCAGAAGAAGGCCAAAAAATCCATCATTTGCATAACACCTTCTTCTTGCTCTGTCTTGCAGAGCTTTTAATAATTTTTTTCTAAACCCTCCAGTCTTCCAGATGAGTTCATTTGTAGGAAACTGCTATACCCTGGATTAACAAATACTTATTTTCTCAGAAGATCTAATTCCAGCATCCTTGAGTGGAGGGGAGATGTAGGAAACTCTTTAGCCAGAGTCCTGAACTGGACCCTGGCTTGCTGCAATCTTTCATGCCTGGCCTTGAATCCTTGTAGCTTGAATTCCCACCTGATTCTCCTGTTAGGACAATTGAATGTATTTAAACCGCTTGAAATACCCCCAGGACATGAGGAAAACTTAGATCATCTCCATGAATAGCAACAACTTGCCTGGCCAGGAACAACTGAGCATTTCACTTGTGCTAGGAAGTCCTGATCTCATTGTACTGAGAGCTCCATCCATTAATTTTGAAGCAGTCTGCTTTAATTGCCCTTCTTTTCCTGAATACTCTGTGTAGCAATGATTTCAGAAATGATTGTCCCAAGTTTTAGAGAATAGGAGCTTTGACTAAAAAAAAACAACAACATCCCCAATGAGCAGATGGTGCTTTCTCTCCAGCACTGGGCTAGATCTGTGTCCTTCCCTATGCCCTGTTGCTGAACTTTAGGGATCCACACAGCAGGATGATACTTTGAAATGTATTTGAGAGACAAGATTTGTGAACCTGGCTCTCCTACAGAATATTTTACACCAGGGTGATACAAGGAAGTGGAGAAATGTACCTGTCATGGGGAAATATGTCTTGTAATGCCAGTGTAATTGAAACACAGCAAATCTGTCATTTATAGGTAAAACTTTTAATCTGAATATGGAAAAGTGTAGATTTGAGAAAAGGGCAAAACTGCAGGGTTTTTTTTTTTTTTTTAGCATCTTGCAATAATCAGAAAAGGTAATATATATGATCAAGTGAAAAAAATGTCTTTTGTCTCATGGAACAACCTGTACCTGAACATTTTTAGATGGTAAAAGGTAAAAGATGAGAAATGACTGAAACTGTCAGGTGAATTTTCCTATGGAAAATTTAGGGGCAGTTCCATGGTAATTTATTAGGGTGAAATGCTGGTTTTCTGATGATCATTATCAAAGAACTGGTCAAATCTCTAACCAGATTAAAAGATCTTTGATTAGTCAGCAGTGGCTAAGGGACTTTAACAGTGCTCTCTTTATGCAGTAAGCATGTGTGGCTTTTGGCACCGAGAAGTAGAGTCGGTTTTTTTTCCTTCCTAGTGTTGGGATTTAGCTCTGATTACTGAGGCTGATTCTTCTTTTATGTAAGAGACAAAAGCAGCCAATGACTCCATCCCTTAAAGCCAAACTGTACAGGAATGACTGGTGATTCTGTGTTGGAAATAAGCAATAGGCTACTGCTTGCTTTAGAACAAAAAAAAAAAAACCAAAAAAAACCCAAAAAACCAAACCAAAACAAAAAAAAAAATCCTGATAACATCATTGGTGGAAGGCTATCCCGTCTGCATCTTTAAAATTCAAAAAAGGGAAAAAAGAAAAAAAAAAAGAAAAAACTGAGTAAGCAGGTAAGGATGATGCATGACAGGAGTGTAATATAGAAGTTACAGAAAGCAACAGACCCTTAGCAAGCTTTATACAATTCTGGTGCAAGAAAACAGATAAGATTAAATCCCTCAGCTTCATGAAAAAGAGCAGAACAATCTGCTGTGGGCTATTGCAACACCAGAAGGATGTGTGAGGGTCTGAGACAAGCTTGAATATCATTCAGTGCTCATTTCCAAGTGCCTTTTTGGCTCCTAATTCCTCTAGGCTTCAAATTTGCCAGTTACTTTGACTCAGCCTGAGGGCTAATTGTGTGCTTGAAGAATCCATTAGAAAACAAACGGGGCAGAAAGGCAACCCAGCAAGATGTGTTTGTTGAAGGAACGCTGAAGGCAGAAATAACAAGTGTCTTCACAAAATCTGAGGAGGAGGAGGAGGTGATAGCAAGTAGCCCCTGCAGCAGCAGCCTGCTTCAGCCTGTGCCGGCTGCTGCCCTTCCTGCTCCCACTCCCCTCAGGAGCCTGAGCCCTGAAAGCACTGATGCTGGTTGTCACTGCTGGAGGTTTCTGGAATTTAATTCAGTATGAACTGCTCCTCTCAGCTGTTCTAAGTCTCTAAAGGACATGTGATCAAGGACAAGTCAGGGTGAGTGGTAGGGTTCCTAATTCAAATCCTGTTCTGTAGTGGGTGTTGTATTAACAGGTCAGTGCATATAAACTGTGTGATCTGAGCTGGGTTTCCCTGTCCTTTAAAGCACATAGATAATGTTAAAAATGGAGCATATTTAACTGAAGTTAATAATTTTGGGCCAGATTCTCAATGAGAGCCAAACAGCTCTGACTCTCTGTGGAGATGCTGAGCTGTCAGAGCTGACAGACACACCCAGGAGGGACAGCAGTTTGTTTTGTGTACTGTCTTACGCTTCTGGTTGAGCTGGGATTATCATATTGCCTAGGGGAATTAGGCAACTTTGTTAGTTCCCTAATTACTTTTTTGGTGTTTTGAAAATACCAGATTAATTAATTAGTAATTGGTGTGTTTTCTTCTAATGTGTACTGCATGCAGTTTTCTTTTCCCGTGCTGCTCAGGTGAATCTCCAGGGTGTGGGAATGCCAGAAGATCATGGAGCTGTTCCTGCTCCTTCCCATTCCAAAGCCTGTCACATCCATAGTGCTGTGCAAAAGATAACTTTTTCTCTCTACAACAGTTCCACAGCAAAAATGAAAAATGGTTCTTTCCCAAGAGCTGGGGAAAAGTTAATAGCTTTGAACCAAATGGAAAAGGTTGTTGACTGTCTTGGTTTGTGCAGAGTATACCTTTGAAAGGAGACAGGAACAGACCCATTCTGAAAACATCACAAGGCAAACTTTCTAGTAATCAAATGCTTTGGCAGAAACCTTCTGCCAGAATGCTTTTCATTGTTGCTCTTATTAATGTGGTGTTTTGTCTCTGAGGCTTTGGGTGGCTCTAGCTCTGCTGTGCCCCTGCCCTTTGGGACTGGAGCTCTGGCCCACTTCAGGCAATGTCAAAGCTGCTCTGCAGTCTCAGTCCTTCACTGAGAACACACAAGGGTTTGTCTGTGCCTTCACCAGTGCAGGAGGCTAGGAAAAGCTGCCTTATTTATTTTCCCACAACAGCCTGCAATTAAAAGATATTTAGGCTCTTTTTCACTAGCAAAGGTGTCCTGCTGTTCTTCATGCCATTCCAGCTGCAGCTTCATAAACTGATGTTCTGGCTTAGAAAAAGAATTTATGTGGAGTCAGATATCTGAGATTAAAGTTAAAATGCTGTTTGACTGCTTTTGTGTGGTGTCATGAATATAGATCAGCCGAAACACTCCATGTATCTGTCTGTCTAATCATATACCTACTTCTTGAATCAATAAAGTTAAGCACATGGAAATCTATTTGAAATACAAATCCAGACAAAAGACTCTTGCTTTCTTTAATCTTGGACCAATACTTGGCTATTTCATTAATATATTATCTCTGAAAGGTAACTGGGTTTGTCAGAATTGAAATAAGATTAAATGAATCAGCTATTGTAGTTCATCTCTTAAATCACAGCACTTTGCTCTCAGTCTGTAAAATACTCTCCAGACTAATGAAGTGGGGTCAATGACATGCATTTTTGCTGGAACCAAATTGCCATTAATTGTGTCATCAATTGTATGGTTTGGTCAATAAATGTTGCCACTGCACACTGACTACTGCAGTGCCAGAGATGAGCCATTTTCTCCTGGTGTGGTGCAGATTCAGACTCTGCACAGATCAGTGGCTGATTTCTGCAGTGTAGGAGCTCCCACCATAGCTCGTGGTTTCCTGCAGGAACATCCCTGGCTATGTCACCTGCAAGTGCCCCATGGCTGGAATGGCTGACTTGGCCATGGGCAGCTGGTATTTGGCACTGTGGGAGGTATGGGAATCACACCCAAGGATCCCTTGGTAACTTCAGTATTTTGAGCAATTATGAAGAAACATTCGTTATTCACAGTTGAGCTGTTTGGGTTTGCAGTTCACTGGCGGACGAGAACGGCAGGAGAAGCATTTGTGACAAGTAATGCAAGCAATGTGTTGAGAGGCTGCTGCAGTGATTGCATCAGGGCACACATTGGGTGTTTAATTTGTGAATAAAAATCACCCAGGAGCAGGAGGCAGGGGCTGTGTTGGCTGCTGGTGTCACACATCCTGGTTGAGGTTTCCAGAGAGAGCAGGGGATGCAGAGCATCTGCTCTGGCAAACACCTCTGACACTCTGCAGAGGGGCTTTAACCAGGCTGAGAAGACAGACAGTGACCTTGGGAGATATTCCAAAAGGGCAGGTGAGAGGGGGTGAAAAGGAGAGAAGAGCTGCTCCCTCTCATAGGGGGTGGGGTAGAAGTGACCTGCATAAAGGGCTTGAGAAAACAAGAAGTCCCAGGGTTTTTTTTTGGTTGTTTTTTTTTCTCTCTATTAAACCTTTTTTTATTTTTTAAATTCAGTTTTTATATTAATTTCTTTTGTTAAGATTCCATTTGGCCAATCTGATCACTTCTACTAACCTTGGGTTTCAGTCTTCAGAGAGAAAAGTGTCACCACCAAAACCAGCAGGGCTCTGGGTATAAATGCTTCCGGTGCAGAAACTGCTGTGAAATGTCTTCAAAAGAGGGGGAATAAGAGGGGGATCTTCTGCTGAAGAGCAGAAGTGGGGAGAGTCTCATCAACTCTGAGAGTCCATAACGGACCAAATTACACTGCACTTTTGTGGATATCTGTGGAAGAAATATTTCTGTCTAGAAAAGAGGCTCAAATTTGTGATTTGTTTGGGTATTGTTGTTTGCTCATGTGGGGATTATTGGCTTTTTGGTTTTTTTGTGGTTTTTTTTTTTCAAATATGCTCTATTTTTCTGTTTTGTGTGGGTGAAAACCCAAGAATTGAGCAAGTTGTTGGTAAAAAAAAATACAGCTTCTAAGCAAACTGCAAAGAGATGAGAGCATTTTCCATTCTCCCACTTCCCCAAGGAATGTGCTAAGCATTCAGCAGTTAGCTGCTCTGGGCTGGATTTCTCTCAGCCTTTCTTGTTGCAGCTGCATAAACAATTAAATATTAATTGGACTAGGAAAACAGATTGGCCATGTGCAGAATAAAGACATTTCACCTGGGACATGAGTGGCCAAGTTCAGCTCTCAACTCTGAAACTGGTAAAGTAAATTTTTCTGACCTACTTCTGAGTTGCTGGTCTCAGTCACCTGAATGTATTTACCTCTCTTTGTTGCTCTTGCCCATGGTGTGTCTCATGTTCAGACCATTCTAAGCACAAAACACCTTTTCTAAATATTTCATCAAAATTAGCACATTTCCAGTGTCACTTTCTGGGACTGGATTGTGGCAGGTTCAACACTTTTGTTTCAAAAAATTTGACTAGCTCCAAAGTGTTAGAAATATTTATTTAAAAATATCTTCTGTCACAGTTTTGTTTTTTTTTCCCAGATGAATCTTGGAAGATGAAGGATGAAAAATATGAGCTTGTTAACTTTTTCTGTCCCTTTTACTGGGAGGATAAATATTGTGTTGCCTTTTGCAAGTTGTGAGAGGTTTTCTTAGCATAGCACGTGCTATTTCTCTGTCCACATATAGTAGTTTCTGGATATTCAAATACTGCATTTGTTCCCCCAAAAGTGCTCACAATCCCCTGTATTTTATCAACACATGTAGTGCAATAAAAAGGCCAAAGTGAGGAATGTATATTGATGAAAATGTCATACCTAATTCAAAAAGCAAGCAAAGACCAGGTGGCAAAAAGAAGACCCCAGAGATGGTTATACATTATGGATACATACAGGATGGAAAAAAGTTCTGGTTTTTGCACTTTGAGTATCTTTCATTACAAAACCACTTTTATGACATAACTTTTGATGTATATTCAGGCTATCCTGTACTTTGCATTCCCAATGGAGTGGAAACTACATTAAGGATATTGCTCAGAGGGCTCTTAGCTAATATAATTTTAAGTTGTTTTTTTCAGCTTTGAATTTGATCTCTTTTGGTCTCAGAAAGGTTAATTATCAAATGTCCCCTATTTATTTCTTATAAGTCTCTCAAAATTTCTGTAACTGAGATTATACTCTAGATACTGGACAAAATTTAGCAGTGATGCTCTGTATTGACTCAGAATGTTCTGAAAACCAATCCTAATTGTTCTCTGTACCCTGTGAATCTCCTCTGAAGTTAGCAGGGCTGGTGTGGGAAGATCATTTGACTACTGCTTTTGCTGCCTGCTGCAGCTCATCTTAAAATTTTAAACTGGGTAAGGCACAAGGGGATTTCTCTGGAGATCTCAGTTGTGAAAAGGGCAGAAGTTTCCCTGTAATTCCCAGAGAAGAGCTTGGGTTCCTGTTGTCATAATTGTTGCTCTCTGTTTGTCAGTAGTGCAACAGCTTAGTATGCTGTTAAATTCAGCTGGGTAACAACACTTCCCAAAAATTGCTATCCAGTGAGGCAAATAGATAAAATAGGTGGGTTTTCCTGTTTTATTGATTTTTTTTTCTTTCTTATTAAAGGAAATTATTAAAATCCAAGTCATACAGACTTTTCTTGGAGTTGTTTTAATCAGTAAACCTGCAGTAGCACATGTAGTACAGGAGAATGTTATGGGAGGATGAAGATGATCATAAAAGGGTTTGAGACACGCAAGCAGGAATTTCAGAGCAAGGGAAATGCATTTCTTAATGCAGTCTGGGTTCAAAGATGCTTCCCAAAGCCAGCTCCAGCTTTTGTCACTGAAGAAACAGTAAAGGGCAAGGAGGCAAACTATATTAATCAGGAGTCTGTTCTGATTTTGTAATTTCTGATGGTCTTCTGCCTCAGAAGAGCGTGACTTTGCCACCAGCACAATTTTAAGCACAAAGCCTCCAAGATCTCCAAGTCATTCAACTGCACACTTGTTTTTGCCTTGTCCAACTTGAGCTCTGGGCAGTGCATTACAATTCCTGGATGGCTCCTGAGAAATCCAGCCCTGGGGCAGTGACCAGAGCAGGATCAGAGAAATGCCTCATACTCAGAGCTGAGTGGAGCAATGTCCCTTGGGGCACACTCAGCACACTGGGAGATTGCAGCAACACTGCCTGGAACTGATAGCACTGCATGCAATGTTTCTTTTTTACATATTTCTGCCTCTCCAAAGAAAGCCCGGCTGCCAGGACAGTGTTCCCTGGTATTTGCCTTGAGATACCAACATGTGTTTACTGTGCTGGTCAGGTGAAGCATCAGAGAGGGTTTAGCCATTGCAGAGATGTTGGCCTCAAGTATTTATAAATCACAGGCAGGGACACCTTCCAATAAACCAGGCTGCTCAGAGGAGCTCCATCCAGCCTGGCCTTGAACATTTCCATGGACTGGGCATCCACAGTTTCTCTGGGCAACCTGTGCCAGTGCCTCCTGATTTGAGTTCTCAAGAAATCACTGTTTGCCCTAGAAATCTGGAAATTTAAACAGTTTTGCTGTCTTAAATTACTGCTTGGCTTTCTGAATCTCTAAGGGATTACTTAAATCATGTTAATAAACTCCCTGGACCATAAAAGCCTATTTTTTTCGTCTAAAATGAAGCATTTTTTATTCATCACAAGGCTAAAGGAAGCAGAGTTTCCCAATACTGGTGAGTAAATCTGCATGCTCACAGCTCTTATTAAGCTAAATAAGAGTTGTGGGAATTGGAAGACTCTGGAAAGGAAGTTTTAAGTCATTAAATCATTCTGATATCTCTATGAGGGTCTGCATTCTCTTACTGTTTTATATACAGCTTTCTGGCCCCTTTACTTATCACATGTTACTTGATATCACACCAAACCAAGAGACCCGTGCCCCTGGCTGGGCACTGGACCCCTAAAACTGCTGTTAGGGTAGAAGTGAAAAGCAGACTTTTCCAGTATGTCCCAATTCCATTTTCACTGCTCCTGTGGTGTTGGAATCCTGGATGCTGAGAATTTTAAACTTTCTGTGCTAAAAGGCACAGACCCACAAGAGAACACTGCATTTAACCTAAACTGTAGAACAGGCTTTTAAAATTTATTAATAACACTAAAATTACGAGTGTGCAGTTAGTTAGAAGTCTGTAATATCACAAAGTAGAAAACTTAGAGTTTGAGATTTTAGAATATAAAAATAAATATGAAGCAAGATAGAAGTTTTAGAGCAGAGGCAGATTATTCTTCTTTACCTTCTTCTTCCTTGTTCTTCATGAGTTTAAGTGATGTTTTATGATTAGACAGAAAATTCCACCTTGCAGACTTTGAAAGATCAGTTATTGGGTTAAAAGTGAAAATAATATAAGTATCCTTTCTTAATTAGATAGTTTAGTTTTAAAAGACCTTATAACAAGAATTAGTTAGCCATTTTGTACCTTACTAATAAAAAAGCTACCAAACTCACAGTAGTGAGAGTGTAACATAAATAAAAAACAATAAACACCTGAGTCCAAACATAAAACACTGTCTCAAATACCTTCAAACCCAACCTCAAGAAACCAATACTGTGGGATGGGAAAGTCATTCTGCTATGGGAGAGACAGATAAAATAAACACTTTTTTGGAAAGTGATTTTAAAAATGCACCTGTAGAATGTTTGGAGTGGACATCACAGGGAGTTGAAGGTCTGCAGAGTAGCTCTTCACTGCAGGGGAAAGATTTAACCTCTGTAGCAGCTGGTCTTTTTGCAGTGTGGGCTGTGTGTGTGAGCTCTCTGCCAAGGATATTCCCTCTGGTCCTGTGTCTGGCTGACTGGTAATTGGGAAAACCTTTGAAGTGTGAGCAGGATTTCTAATGATCCTTCAGCTTTGGGGTCATTAACAGACAAGAGGGTGCAGGATTGGTGACAATTTGCCTTTCTAGGAGAGTTGCTGCCCTAGCTGGCATGTCAATTGTGCACTGTATAGTAAATCCAAGAGGTTTTCTTTCTCCACAAAGGTGAGGGAGGCTGTGTCTGGTGGCTGTGACACTGACTGGAGACCCGGGTGTTGTGCTGGGAGGCACTGGAGGAGTTTGGCAGGTTAGACTCCTTCACTGGACCCAGCAGGACTCTAACTTTTTTCTTGTTAGTCTCTGTACCTTGAGCCTCCTTCAAGCAAAGTAAGCCCAGGACTACCTCAGCATTCCACAGGAACAAAGGGCAGGCAATTCCTTATGATTTGCCTAAAGTGAAGCTAGTACAGCTCAGCCTGACTAATGATTTAAAAATCAAATCAGACACTAAATCAAATAAACTAAGTTATGATTTTTTTTTTCTTTTGTCATGATTTGCTTCTATAAAACATTCCTAGAAGCAAGGAACCCTTCCACTGATCAGTCTCAATTAGCATTTCACATAATCCTACAAACTGGTTTGTTCCACCACTTCAAAAGAGAGATGAACTAGAAAATTAATTATAATATTGATTCCAGATTAGGCATGTTAAATTAAATGGTTTGTTCAATACCAGGTGATTTTTAAAATGTATTATGCAGTGCATTATTTACGATCTCCACTTAAAAAAAAAAAAAAAGACCCAAATGTTTTATACCATTAAAAAAATGGGTTCTGAAGTATAGCTCTACAGGCTAAATGAGTAGGCTAGAGATAGGCTCCAGAGATCTCTCTGGAGATATTTGTTCTACAAAGAACAGAGGAATGACCTTAGGAGAGCTGGCAGAGGACCCAGGTAGTCTAGTGCCTTGTCTCAGGCAGTGGTCACTCACAGATAGTTGTAGAACAGTGTAACAAAGGGCAAATGCACCATGGTATTTTCTCAAAACAAATTTTCCTGGTTTCCAGCTATAATTGGAGAAGGGCTTGCACCATCAAATACAACTTTCTCTAGATGTAACCACATGTTATGTCACTGAAATCAATGGTATTGCAATAGATTTACACTGGTGAAACAAATATAAGATCTAGCTTCTAGCTTGCCACCTGGAGAATGTCATTGAGTCCCTCTTTTTCTCAAAAAAAAAAAAATTAAACAGGAAAAAGTGATTTTATTGCATTATCCCTCAATAAGACCAAATGGACACCTTTGACAGGAGTCAGACAATAAAAGCCAGGAGTGTAGTAGTATGTCAGTGATAAGAATCACACACCAAGATTATGAAGATGAATTATACAGTGGTTTGCTGTTTCTTTGACTCTGAAGACTTCTCTAGAGAATTCCAGGTTTAGATATGAAATGTTTCTGGCTGATAGAGCTGCTCATGGGGTTGCTGTATCTTGCTGATATTTTCCCCTAAACTGATATATTTAAATGACATCTAAGGCTTGTGTCTTGCAGCCCTATCATTGCTGACACTCCTTAAGCAGCAGAAAATGAAAGGAGATTAGTATCTCTAAGCTGAAGAGACTTGGTTTGACATTACAATTTCCAGGGGTAGCCAGAATCTCACAATTGTCACTATAACCATGTGGATCTCATGATCCAAAATTTTGTCTTTGGCACTGATGAGCCCTGAGATGTGTTTATGAGGCTGGAAAAGCAATAAAAGGTTGTGTTCTCAGCAGTTCCTGTGTGGCCTGTTTCTCAAACATTCCCCAGTGCTTGTGCTCTTGACCCCTGTCACTAAAATCCTGACCACACACTGCTACTACAAAGACCTCTCTCCCACTTTCAAGGATGTTCTCTAGCCACCAAAATAGCCACGAGTTTCCCGTGAGAATGTGAGTGAGGCAGATCTGGGGCTCATCTGTCTCCCTCTGGCAAAACATGAGTGGAGGAGGAGGCTTAGCTGGGTTGTGAGCCACAGTTTTCATCACAGTTCTTCACAATATTTGGCATTTCTCCTCATGTCCCCGCTCCAGGAAGCAAGTGGCTACATGCAGACCTCAACTGAGAGCAATCAAACCGGTGAACAAAAAAATCCCTTGACATGAATGTGTTGGAAAGATCAAATCCAGAAACCTAATGATAAATTTTAGGTTTCCTGTTTGAAAACATCTGTGGCTTTGCAAGTAATATAATTTGGTTTGTGTTTGAGTCTGATTGATGACCTTTAATTATTGAAAAGTTGGCAGAGTTCAGTTAGCAAAAAAAAGTTGAGAATGGTTCGTGTCTGTCTATCTCTGACATGATACTGACATTTGAGTTTCCTGTGCAGAGCAGAGGAGTTCAGTGAATGAGATGTGCAAGTCAAATTCCTGGTTTGCAGCACATTTTCCTTTGATATGGGAGAACTTCCTAAGAGAAACGTGTCAAAAGTTGCTTACAGAGGGTTTATGTGCAGCAAGTCAGGGAAAATATCTGCAGTCATACAAGGTAGCTGTGCCATGGAAAGAAGGCAGAATCCTTGAGCATAGCAGAGCTTTTCCCCTACCTGTATTTTTGTATTTTCTTAGCTGTTCTCTGGATGAAATCCCAGCCAAATCTCTTCTCTGTGGTGGTGAATCAGTGGGAATGCTCTGTGCATACTCATTAGACTTCAAAATCCTCATGCATAAAGAATGGCTCACAGTCAGGGCAAGTGACAGTGTTCAACCAAATGCATTCCTACTGAATCTCTTTTATGTCCAGTGCTAAGAATTGCCACACTTTAAGTTGTAGTTTGGTTGTGGGGTTTGGGGGTTTTTAGCATGTGTTTTCCCACTTGGGAAATACTGTGCTGTTTGGTAGATGTTAAGCAATTAATAAACTGGCATATTTTGCATCCCATTATGTGGTAAGAGTGACAGAGCTCTTTTTGTGTGTGTGGATAAAGGCAGGAACATTTAATTCCCTCTGCACTGCTGAAACATGTCTGGTCTGTGCTAGACTTGCATTGTACTGCTGCTGCAGGATTGGGGGTTTTTAATGCCACACATATTGGAGTATCTTACACTGTGTGCTATTTTAAAGGAGTTTTTGTTTCATTATTCAAAGCTGACAGGAAATTATTTTTGCATAATTTATCTTACCCTTTTTCAAGTGTTAGGAATCCTATGTGGCGAGTCGTAGGATTTGTCATTGGCTTGGGACACAAAAGATTTGATTTCATCCTCTGCTGCCAGATATGTCATTTGACTTTGGGTGCTGAGTGTTTGTAAAAGCTTTTTGCTGTAAACGGGTCACAGGCAAGTAAGGATTGCTCTAGCACCTTGATTACCATGCAAAATTTGTGTTTGAAATTTATGTGACATTTATTTAGAAAATTTGGGGAAAAAAACCCAACCAAATAACCCTAATCCTGTATTTATTAATTTAGGGCCCCATATCCTTCACAGGACTCTCTACAGAATAATTTTCATGTCTGGATTGAGAGCTCTTACATGGGTCTCAATGTAGGCATGGCCAGATCCTCCTCTGGAATCATCTGCCCAGGACTTCTGCTGCACAGTTTACCAATAATCAGGGAACCATATGCTGTATTTCATAGTTAAATTGAAACAGCCTTAATTTCCACCAATAAGAGTAGTAGGAATAATTTCGTATTTTGCATTTAATTAGGAAAAATGAGTAGAGAGTGTGTCATTTACTTTTATATGACAATTAGAAGTATGCCAAAAAATTCAGTCTGGAATTTATGTGCAGCTATCCTTTGCAATTAGTCATCGTATTTACTGCCAAATAAATGTGGTTTTTAGCAGAATTTCTGTGAAACTGCAATTACAACGAGGGAATGAGTAGATTAATCCCATCTGCATGTTTTGTATGGATCTTCCCACAGACACTCTGCATTCCCTCCCCACATGCTCTATTCATGGCTGACTTACTGAATCCAGTAAAACTGTGAGAAGGAAATTCTCCACTCTCTTCAGATGAAAAACTGAATTCATATAACTTAACCTTATTTACAAAAAAAAAAAAAATTACATTTTCCTATGCCACCTACTATCATGACAATTTGAGCAGGCAGAATGCATCATTTTCCTTTGAGGAGAATATTGGTTGGAGTTCAGGACCTAATCCTTCAGACCTTTCTCCCTTTGCTAAAAACAGGGTGATTTAGAAGAGAAAGGACTGAAGGATCAGACCATGACACAGAGAACAGTTGAAGTATTGCATGAGGTGAAAGAGATAATAAATCATGTCAAGATTAACTTCTTGGTTTTCATTTTTTTTTGAGACAGTATGTGCTTCCAGAAACTCCTCTCCTTTAAAACAAGTACAGTCCAGAGGTTTCTTTCGTGAGAACTAATTGGGATTATTTGTTGTAGGACTTGTTGGGTGATAAATTCAGATGATGCTTTGCAAATGTCAAGATGTTTTGCACTTGTAGACAATACACAAAACCTTGCCAGATATAAATAGAAGAGACTGTGAACTGGTGAGGTCTTTGTGCAGCAGGAAAAATGTCTCCCAGGCATATTCATAACCCTGCACTGCAGCACTGCATCAATAAATGAGTTGATAGCAGGGCTGGACAGAGAACTGAGCACTGCCCTTACCGTTCCCCTTGGCTGCTCCTTGGCACTTTTTTGCCTCGTGGCAATCAGTGCTTTCCCAAGAACAGGAGAGGAACAGTTTGGGGTACATGGGGGCTATGACCCTTCCAAAAATGACCATCATGTTTTGGCCTCTGAAACACCGACTAAGTTCTGGCCTCTTTTATTGAACCAAATGTAGTTTTTCGACATCATTTACTGAGGCATGTGTTGGTCCTATGTTCTTCATAAGAAAAGACTTCTGAACTGTCTCAGAGGAGTTGTTCCAAACTAAGTGTCATGAAGTCAGCTTGACATATTTATTATTACTAATGGTAAATCTGTTAATTGTGGTCATCTTTAAGTTCTTTGTTAAATTACTTTTTGAAAGTGAAAACTATCTGAAGGAAATAACTTCTGAAATTTTACTGAAATGTTTAATTGAACCTACCCAGTCAGAAGGCTCTGTTCACATTTTCAGGTGCACATTTTCTGCAAATATTGCTCTTTTAACATGTCTTAGGGAGTTAAACTGTACCTGTATGATTATTACAGCCATTTGCTGGACCATCTGTCTTTCAGGACTATCAGAAAGTCTAGATGGATGATACTATAATTTGGAACAAGGTATTTCATTCCCTTGAATTTACTAATGTCAGACAATATATAGCTCAGTCCTATTTCTGGTAATGATGATCTAATTGCCTCAGCCACACTGTGTCACCTCACTGGGAGAACAGATTTGTGTGATGGCTGCTCAGTCATGGGGAGACCTGGAAGGGGTCATGCCTAAATAGCCAATCACATGATTGTACAAATGGTGTCTTCAAAATGAAGTGGGTCACGAGTGTGATCCGTTTATTTCCCTCTCATCTAAGCAATGAGCAGATCCACAGTGCAGGGGGTCAGTGCCCCCCACTATGCAGCACAAGCTGTGTGGAGACACCACAGGACAGTCACAGAAAACCTTAGGTTGGCAGTTCTGCTGCAGAAAGGTGGCCCAAACCTCCTCCAAGCAGGGCTGAATTGCAGTTCCATCATGTTGCTCAGGGCCTCGTGCAGCCCAGCTGTGAAACTCTTCAAGGGTGGGCATGACAGCCTCTCTAGCCCTTGTTGCTAAAGATTTACCACTCTGATTATGATGATTTTTTTCATGTCTTACCAGAATTTCCCATGTTACAGCTCATGGCCTTTGCTCTTGTCCATGAGAGGCCTATCAAGAAATCTTTCTCTGTTCAACAAAGGTCCATAAAAGCAAAGAAAATAAGTCTGAGGAGGGTGAGAGACACTCACATTCATTAGCAGTGTTCACTTAAAAGTTGCCTGTACATTGATCAGCAGAATCAGGCTGCATGCAAGGATAAAGTGTCCCTTACACATGCAGGTATCCTTGCACAGTCTTTAATGCTCACCCCAGTTTGTTTTTTTTTTTTCACTGGATCCTCTATCCTGTTCATTCTCCAAGCTTGATGTCTTCAGAGATTAAACAGAGCTTGCATAGTGAAGTTTTCTTCAAGATTGGTTGCAGAAGGTGAGACTGACATAGTGAATTTTGGATCAGTCATCTAGATTAGAAGTAGATTTGGACCTTCATCTGTCTAGCCTTAATTATACATTTGTAAAATAAGGCTAATAATTCTTACTTCCTTAAAAATAGTTGAAAGATTCCATAAGAGACTGCAAGTCTCAGGAGAGGTGGTGTCCAGGCAGGCTGCTGACAGAGCCATGCCAGTCCTTTCAGGAAGAATGGCAGCTTGAAGCAGTGCTGAAGGGCTGAGCTTTGTCCTGGAGGATGCTGCAGAGGATATGCAAATCCACCACGTGAACAATGGGAGAGCCCAGACTTCACAGAGTGCTCAGACCTCATCTGAGGGTATAGAAATGTTAATGGGAAACTTTCAAGGGAGTTAACAACCTTTAAATGTAATGAGATTTGAGTGGTGAGTTATGAAAAGATGAGATATACAAATAGAATAAAAATCATCAATGAAATAATAGCATTGAGCATACCCATAGTGAGATACAAATTTTGTGAAATAAAAGAGATACAGTTTTAGGCAAGGATATGCTAAACCCAGGACATAATAGGGTATCCAAATACTTACAGTCTGAAGAGACAGTGTAAGTCTTGGCTTTTTCTAATTCCTGAGGCCTGACTTTGCAACCTGGGTCATTTAGTATGTTTTCTTTTAAGCATTTAACAGTATCAGTATTACAGCATCCACACCTGGACAAGCATTTTTGCAGACCAAATATATAAGCACTCATCTGTAACAAACCTGCTGCATATTCAGATTATTCATGTGGTGCTTTGGAGAATCAGCTGGTAATGGGTATTTTGCTGGACATGTGGAGATGTGTGGTTTGTGGTGAAGGACAGACCAGCCATGGATCTGAGCAGATGGTGGTCATTACTTGTGCCAACATGCAACTGCATTTAATTACAGCAGAAGTGCTGAGGCAGATTATTTTGCTGGGCTCTTCACATATATCTGCCTAGCAAAGTGAGTAAGTATTCAAGGAAGCATTGCATTTAAGGATCAGAGCTGAAACAGACTCACTGTAATCACTGCTATATGACACAGTGTCTAATATTCAGAAATTCCTATTCTCGCATACATTTGCAGATAGTTCTGCCACTTGAGAGCAACAGAATATCTTCTTCTCAATGTGCAGCAGTCACTTCATGCAATTCAGTTTGATGGAAACTATATTTCTCCTTGAGATCACGAAGCAATAGAGTAAACTGGCTGCTCATAATAAATACGTCTGCACACCTTAAAACACAAATGCAGTTTGCCATTTTGAACCACGTAATATGGAATTATCTGTAATGCAATATGATTTCATCTTGGGAAATCACTGTTTTATGTTTATATGCTCTCACTAAGTCATATTTTCAATTTTTATGGGTTATTTTATTATTGTTTTGCTAATGACACTTAAACCTCTTTGTTTCTCCCTCATAATGCATCTTCAGTGACAGATAGTGTGGTCTCTTGGCTGTGAGTTTGCAGTTGTGGAATAATTTTTAGCAATTAAGCATGTTATTGATTAAACTGTTCCTTCTGTTCCATGATTCATGTCACCAGACAGTGCACAGGGAGCAAAAAAACATCTGCAAAGAGAACAAAGTGTAGAAAATGAGGGTTGTTTTGGATTCTTCCTCATCAACCCTAGATTTCACAGACAACTCTCAGCCTCAACAGCATCTTGTAGCCAGCAGCCCGTGGTGAAATGCTCCAGTGGAAAACCACATACCACCTGCAGAATTAGCACATAAAGTGAGTGCTGCTGGAAGCAGCACTGACATTTCCTATGTGCTTTGAGGTAGGGACTGGAAAAGGGGCAAAAAGTTACAGGCTTTGCAGTCTGTGACACTGCATGGCCTCGCCAGCCTCATGTGGCTGGGGAATGCAGAAGCAGCTCTGTCTGGGATTTAGGGACTGCTTTGTACTTAGAGAAGATGCAGTCAGCATTCCTGGAAGTGCACAAAAAATGAGCAGACATGGTACTTCAGCACATGGCTTGTGGGTACGCTGGTGTTTGGTCAAATGTTGAACGTGATGATCTTAAAGAACTTTTCCAACTTATGATTCTAAAGGCCTTTCTAGTTACTTCAGAGATTCATCTCTCTGCCGTTATTTTAGGTCCCATGCTGTCTGCATTGTGCCCTGTAGCTTGGATTTCCATGGGCCAGCACATAATTTTAATATCAAGGGAATTATGATGAAGCCATCTGAAAGTATTTTTTCCTTTATGAATGTAAAAAGCAGTGAAAATAAAGTCCTTTCTTTAGTAATAAAATCTTATGCTTGTGGCCATATGGCTGATTTTGCAGCCCACAGTTGCTGGATCATTTCCTAAGCCTGGCTCCCTACCCCAGCCCAGGCTGGAGGCAGGCATGTTCTCCTGCTGAGGAGGAGCTGGAGGCAACACAAAGTCTTGCAATTTATTCTTTGAAGCTTTGCATGCAACTGACCTCCACTTAAGCATTTTGTACTATATAAATATTTCAAGTGAGCCATGAATCAAGATTAATGTGTTATGGGACTACCAGATCATTAGCAGTGCAGGATGTAATAAAGTTGATGCTGGGGTTTCATTAAGCAGGGTGTGTTGATCATTAAGGAAAGGTAATGGTGTTGTATAAATGTGAGAGCAAAACCAAATTTCTTCTGAGTGTCTCATCTTAAACAGGCAGCAGTGGTAGGAATGGCAAAGTAGCAAGGCAGGAAGTCAGGCATGGTTAAAATTGCTCAAGCAAGTGAATTCTGGTTAAGAGATTTCTGCATCTCTTCTCACAAGGAAGATAATGCCAAACCTTATTTTCTGTTAGGTCCCAAAATCATATTTTGGTTAGTGCTGGGAGAGCTGATTTGTCAGAGTCAAAACCAAACACTGAAAGGAACACAGATCCGGGGAGCAAGGCAAAACTCAGGGTTTGCATCAAGTACACAAATGTCTAGTCTTCTCCCTTTTTTGGTAGTTACAAAATAAGAACAGGCAACAAAACATTTATGATTCATTGTCAAAATAGACTTTCAGAGAACAAATAGGAAAAACCCCAGAATCTAATTCTTTTTGTGCTTGGAATTTCCCTAGTTTATAATCATCATCCACTTAATTTATTCTTTTGTTTGTGCCCCCACATGATCTGAGTTTGTGCTATGAACTAGATTTAAAAAAAAAAAAAAACAACAACAAAAAAAAAAACACAAACACAAACAAAAACAAAAACAAAAAAAAAAAAAAACAAAAAAAACAAAAAAAAACCAAAAAAACAAAAAAAAAAAAAACAAAAACAAACCCCACTCTTGCAGAGATTACTTGGCTAAGAGCTGACAAGTGCCCTATGCTGGCATTTTTCTTTGTGCGCATTCCTGTGAATTCCAGCGATGAGAACATCAGCCTGTTGAACAGATGCAGCCAGGATTTGTATCCAGGCAGGAATTCCTGCCCTCGCCCCTGTGTCCTTACAGGGAGGGCTGGCACTGTGGTCCCATCTCTTGGTGGGCTGGGGTTGGTCACCCAGAGACCAGGGAGATGGAATCACCTTCACCAACACTCACTTGTTATCTCTGCTGTCCTCCTCACTTCTCCTGCTGAAACTCAAGCTTTCTGTGACTTTTAGCCCATTACTGTTGATTTCATAACTATTTTGAGTTCCTGATGATATTTTTTTTTTTACTTTTTGCAAATTAATCACTTGAGATATTTGGGTTGATTGACCTGCTTATTTCCATTGTATTCTTGTTCAATCTTGTTTTGATGCCTTGTGAAGGTTGACCTAGAACAGAGGCTAGACAGAGTTAAAAAATAAAGTAGGGATTTATTAGAAGGCCTCAATGGATACACCTTGGGCAGCACAAGAGCCCAGCCAGGGCTACACCTGAGATGAACCAAAATGGTCACAAAATGCACGACTGGTCATGGGGTCTCTCACTTTTATAAGTTCTGATCCATTTGCATATTGGGGTTAATTGTCCAATTGCAGCTTTAGCCCATGAAGTCCCATCCTTCTTGTTTTTGTCTCTTCAGTCCACATTGTTTATGGTCTTGGGCCTGAGATTTGGATCATTTGTCCTTGGTCCCCAGCTAGAGAAGGAATTGTTTTGTCTCCCTACTCTGTGCAGAGAGCTCACCATCCCATAATATGAAGCTCAGAACTACACACTAAAGCAGTACAGAATCTGAAAAATATGAAAGCTGAAACCTGAGGTTTGTTTGTATCTCAAATAGCAACTTTACCACTCCTATCACTCCTGTTTTCTGATGAAAATACTGCTTTTATCATCTTTACATCCCCTTTAGCATTTAATTCATCACTGGCTTTTCTTACCCCTTCATAAAAATGTATTTCAGGGATCCATTCAAATGATGGATCCAACACACCCCTGGCTTCAGTGATCTCTAGCCAGGAAGGGAGATTTCTTTCTTTGGTATTTTTTCCCTTTTTCATTTAAAAACAAATTCTGAAGATTTACGATTTTTATCTGCTAGTTGCTAGGGGAAGCATTTTTTTTCATCAGTTTCTCACCCCCAGCATTCTTCTTGAAATATCATCCACCCTCTTCTTCAGATTGTTTCCTTCTTTGCAGTCTGGAGCCTTTATAAATAAATTACAGGTGAAATGCCAACATAACATTTTTCAGTAGCTAAATTTTGCAAACCAGAATTATATAGGTTTTTCTGGGAATAAAAAAAAAAAAGTTCATGGTGACTTTAGAAACTGATAGACAGGATTAAAGTGTTTTACTGGAGAATTTAACTTTATGCAAATGTGTATTTTAGCTGATGCTTTTGGCCTGTATTTTGTAATACATTGTCCTTAGCTGAAGTTAACATATTTTTTGCATTTCTTATTTTTGTGAGCAGTAACTAACTTATGATTTAAATGATCAATTTATAACTCTCTGAGGTTACTACCTTATTTTATAGTGATTTATTTTTGTGTAGAATGTACTTTTACTGCAAGTGACATTTCAAGAGCGTATTGCAGTCTCTGGAGTCCTTGAACTATTTCCAAGCAGTGAGCCTGCTGAGGTTTAAGCCAGTTTGGAAATCTGTCTGTTGGGTTGATGGATTATAGTCCATGTAGTGAGCACTCAGCCTCCACAAGGTTCATGGCATCTTCACCTTTAAGTATCTAATTTATGTAGAAATGCCAATAAATTATTTAGAAGGGCATGCTTGCTGATATCAGCAGTTCTGGAGCAACTAAAAATGGTATGACTTTGAAAATCATTGGAAATGTTGGCAGATCTTCAACAATTCTTTATAGGTTCCAGGTATTAAATATTTTAGAAGGAAAAAAAAAAAAAAGCTGTTTTTTATTCTTTTGCCTGAGATTTTCTTGTCAGTAGAAAAGCATGCATCCCAGAAATGTGTGAGAGGAGAGTGAACGTTCAATAAAATAGAAATATAAAAGAGCTTCTTTCTTACTTCCTGGCTCGTTCAGGATCTGTTCCTGAGTTTGCAGGAACCTCACATCTCCACCAACAGATTTCATATAGGCATATTTGTAAGGGCCAGGCAAGGATCCAGGTTAGGACAACATGCAGAGCAGTTGAGGATGTAGAAATTGGCTGTGAAAGCCCAGGTAATCCTGCTGGAGAACTGCAAATGTTGACTCTTCAGGTTAAACACCTAAATCTGCCTGAAGGTGTCTATTGAAACAGCAATGTTTTTGCAAGTGCTGAACACCTAAGTTCTTTACTAAATCAACAGGAATTTGAAAATCACCTTGTAGACAGACATTGTAGTCTGATAAAATTAACATTTATTAACATACAGGCTTTAGAAGAGTGAGAAAAACCCAGTTGTGCCTCCTCTGCACTTGGGGTTTGTTAGATACCACCAGCCAGAGAACCATTTGCAACTTTCTCCTTCCCCCAGAACTTCTTCTTTTCCCCCCACAATGAGGTATCCCTGGAAGCAGAAAGAACAAGCAAAGGAAATAGAGAAAGTGAAAGGGTAGCTTGGATAATTTTTATTTGATTGCCAATGCAAATTATCATTGCACTTCTGTGTTAGATTCATAAAAGGCAGGTGCTACTGGGCAGCCTCCCCACTGGGTGGCTGTGAAGAGCCAGGGCTCTGCCTCCTGTGTCATTCTAAAGGTCAGGGCATTATTTGGCCACCTATTCTAAAAAGAAACATGCAGGTACAGAAGCTGATTGGTGATTGTCCTTTTACTATTTTATTTAATATTTATAGCAAATAAGCAGTCACTGAAAACTGGACTTAAATTTTAACTTCATGCACAAATGAGAAAACAAGTGGTACTGCAGATAATATTTTACAGGAATATGACACAGTATATTGATTTTCTTTAATGCTGAAATTCACAGGAGTAGTGGTGCAGATTTGACCTTAGCGGAGATCTGTTTATCTAAAACTTTAATGACTAATCTTTTTTTTTTTTTTTTTTTTCCTTGCAAAGTCTAATTGAATTTTGCAGACAGGATTAGATCTTTAAACTCTGAGGCATTGATGGGAAAGATTATGGAAGACCAAACTAAAGCAATTGTCTGTTATTTGCAGTGACAGCACAGCAAGCTCCTTTCTAAGGGTGTCATGTGCAAACAGCTGTTAACTTAGCATGGATCTGGCTTTGGACTTCCCAGCCATTTGGGAAGCTCGTGGGTTTTCACCTGAAGAAGCAACTGTGGGACACAGAGCCCAGTTTTTGTGTGTGAGCACACCCTGCTAGGGAGGGGAGCAAGGGGAGGTTGTGCCACCTGCTTGGCCTTGGGTGCTGTACTCACTACCCAACTTCTGCCTCCCTGTGTTCACTCATTGCCTGCTTCAGAGGAGAGATCCATCACATGTGTGCAAGGATCTCATTTTAACCAGCTAACATATGGTGAGCAGAGCTGCTTTTTGCTGTGGCCAGAATACTGAATTTTCAGGTGTGAATCTGCTGCAGGGCATTGCCTTGAGGCAGGATGAGGCAGCAAAAGACAAAGCTTCTTGAAATAGATCCAAATTCACGTGAATTTGGTTTGTATTAGCAAATTAACTCTTTGACATTGTGGAAGTATATAGTGGTAGAGGAAGACTCCAAAAGGCCTTTCTTATGCACAGGGTTGGTAGGATCACCTTAAAAATTTCAGAGAATGTCGTGGGTTTTGTCTGCTGGCTGTGTCAGAGGTGCACTAATGATGCTAAAACATTTCAGGTTGTCAGCAGTGACTTGCTTAACAGGGGCTTTAAGGTCAACATTGCCTCTTCTAATTAAGCCCTTACAAGTAATGTCAGGACAATTTCTAACACAGAGAGGTCATAGTTATGATGAAAACTTTTACTGTCCACTGCCAAGACTGAGGAGAATTTGAAAATCTGGTTATTAAGCAGAGTGATAGTCACCAGTGGTAAATTCTCTTTTATTTGTGGTGGGTATATGAGTACATCTAATGCCTGTATCTCACCCTCTAGGGGCAATGCCAACCCAAGCATCCCCATCTTCTTTGGAAGCTGCAGTGAATCCTGGTAATTGCTAATTTATCCAATCATCCCATTACCTCACTGAGAGGCTGGCTGAATTTAGAGGAATCTGTAAAGGAATGAATAGTCTGAGATTGAAGAAAATCTGAGAAAGGAACAAAGTGATGTTAGTATAGGAAATATCCTTTTTGACTAGTTATGTTTCTGTTGCGGTCAATTGTGGTCAGTTATGGTGATTACATTTTGTTCCCACACATGCTTCATGGCTGCTGCAGGAATATTTTTACTTTTGCATTTATTTTCAAGCATTTTTCAAAGTATCTGATGAGTGCTGGGCTTTCCCTTTTAGCTCTCTCTGAAAGCATTCCTCAAAGACAAGTAAGCACCTCTCTGTCTGTCTCAGGCACTGGATCTCTGATAGCTGCCTTGATGAGGAAGGAACCATCTGTCTGAGGGCAGCTGGTATTCAAGTAGGGGGAACGACAATTTAGAGCTGCAAACCAAAATAAAACTAATGGTTGTACCCTACAATGCATTACAGCATCGTCCAGCAGAGCCTTGTTAGTCAGACTGAATGAGCTGCCTCTTGAAATGCTTAATCCTCTCTGAGCACTCCCAATCTAAACAGAGGCAGCAACAGACAATGTCACATGTTATTCCCCCTGAATACCTTTAAGAAGGGTGTAAGGATGTGAAACTACATTTATATAAATGGTTCTGGAACAGAAAAATTCAGTATGAAAAACAATGAAAAGGGCAGTAAGGATGAAGATGGAAGTACAAGACCTATATTTCGAGTTTAGTTTTTAATCACTATCAAGTCCATTGGAGAAATCAAAACACACTATGAGCAATTGATATAGAAGTATTTTCTTCAAATATGTTAAAGTCTTTATTATAAAGTAGCACCTGCTACTGCATTGGAAATTATTAGATTGTGTGTGCATGAAGCAATACCCTTAGAAGAATTTAGATGAAAAACCCATAATAAATCATATATCACAAGTGCATGCAGTTAATATCAAGATTAATTATGCAGTGACTTGTAAGTCATTATATCATAGACATCAATGTTGAGGTTTAATTTTTCTCTAAAAACTGATGAATTCTGATATAACTGTTTAACTATTTATAAGCTCCCTTGAGATGCAGGTTAAAGCAAAGCAAGGAAACTGACATTGGTTTGCTTCTGTAATGGAGTGGTTAAATCTACACTATCAATCATGTAGAAATTTAATTGAACTTTTTGTTTTCTCTCCCAACCTTGTAAAAACTTTGTTGTGTTTTGTCCTCTAAAGTTTGTGGTAGCACCCTGTTTTTCTCATTTTTACACTCCTGATTATCTTCTTGTGTAATGGTATTTTGTGGCATCATTTTTATCTGATTTATTAGAATTATTAAAAAGCAGGAAAACACAGGATATATTCTGCCATGCTGATGAAGTTTTATGAGCTCTTTAATATATTATGTCAAATATAATCTATATTCTCGAGCCATTAGCGTGTTGTGTTAGGTTTGAGAGGCCGGGTTTTGTTCGGGGGGGCTGCAGATATGGTTTCTGTGGGAAGCTGCTGGAAGCTTCTCCCATGTCCAGCAGAGCCAATTCCAGGCAGCTCCAGGACAGATCCAGCACTGGCCAAACACCTCCCTGTGCTGCCTGCAGGGAGGAGGTAGAGCTCAGGAAGGAGGGAGAGGTGAGGGGAAGGTGGTTTTAAGATTTAAAGCTTTATTTTACTTCTTTAATCCTGCTTTGGTTTTATTGGTAATAAATTCAATTTATATCCCCCAGCTGAGTCTGTTTTGCCCATGATGGTGTTTGGTGAGTGACCTTTCCCTATCCATATCTCAACTCACTAACCCTTTGTTATGATTTCTCTCCCCTGTCCAGCTGTGGAGGGGAATGATAGGGTGGTTTTGGTGGGTGCCTGGCACCCAGCCAGAGTCAACCCACCACACATGTGAAACACCAAAATATTTAATTTCCTTTCCTAATTAAGGGCCAGATTCTCTTTGAGACAGACAGCCAAGAGCTGGGCTCAGCTCCCCACACTGTGCAGAGAGGGCTGGGTGCTGCAGGGAGGTGGTGCAGGAGTTTGTGCACAGGGCAGGCATCCCCCTGCCAGAGAAAGGATATCCCTGTTTAGACACCTGTGTTGGATCTTGGGTCTTTGTCTGCAAAGCAACTATTTATGTTGGGAAGTCATACACCAAAAAGTCTAGGAAGGGCTGAAATACTCATATCTGTATCCCACTGAAGTATGTGGGACTTGAACACAACTCTAAATGGCTACAGAAAAGTGTCCTGTTAAATGCTTTTCATTAATTCATCTACAGCTGAGCCTGTGGGCATGTGGGCCAAAGGAAACCATTGCCCTTTCCTGGCAATATTTTCCATGTAGGTATAGGAGAGTCCTATGAGAAAGGAGAGAGAAAAGCTATTGTGCAGGATCGTGCATTAACTGACAACAGCATTTCTTTATTTGTACCAAAAGATTTAGTAAAGTAATAAATACAGTTAGTGATTTTAGGAGCAGCCCGTATATGCAGTGTTAATTTGTATTGGGATGAAGAAATCAACAATACTCTGAGGCACTTAATGAAACATTCACTGACAAGCAAAGCCTTATTATTATAGAGTCACATTTTACTTTTTCTGGAAGTTACCTGTTTTCTAATACTTTCCTTAATTGCCCACATTTCCCTTAAAAAATATATCTATTTTTTAAAAATTCCATACATGCACACATGGCTGACATTTGCAGTTTGGAACTGCACACACCATTCCTGTACACCACATACCCTTCCTCTGAGCTCAGAGCTTAACTGGTGCACAAAGAGTGAGGAGTGACAACTGGACTAAGGTAAATGTCATCCCTAATGGACATGGGAAGCATTTTTCCAGAGGCTGATTCCAAGTGTGCTCCCCATCAGCAGGCAAACCAAGCATCCCCCCTCTTGCTGCTCCCGTGTCCACTCATGGCAGCGTTCTCTGCCAAATCAGGCTCTGTGAAAGATGCTCAGGCAGTTTGCTGTCAGAGAAATGTGATTCTGCTTCCCCCTGCATCAAATAATTTTAAGTGAAAGCAGCAAGCTGGAACTCTGTGTGGCATCCATTCACGCAGCATAAGAGGAGTTAATAAAATGCACGGGGATTACATCTCCCTGTGCAGAGCAGCAGGTAACAACCAGCACAGCCAATGGTGTTCTCTAAGCCAGGTTCAATGCTCCTGTGCTGACAAGGTGATGGAAACAGCTTGTTGTTGATGTTACCTCCTGCTCCTCTTACTGGGAATTCTGCCCTTACATCACCCCTTGATGGTCACACCACAGCTGTGCTGCCCCTGGGCATGTCTGTGATACCCTCTGCAGCTCGGGGATGTGTTTGGTCACCTGGCACAGCTTCAGAGAGGCTGCTGCTGGCCTGTCCTGCTGAGCAGAAATCAGGGGAGCTGCACCCTTCTCTGTGCCCTGCCCAGCAAAACTCTTGTGTGTTAGGCTCAGCTTCAAGGCTGCTCCTCTACCTCAAAACTATTGGGGGGGGATTGTTTTTTGTTTTTTTTTTTTTTTTTTTTTTGCTGTATGTGAGGAAAGGAAAATGGTTTTTAAATGATACTCAAATGGAGAGGTACTTAGACACTGGGCATCAATCTTCACAGATGTTTGGGAGTCTTACCTGCAGGGAAACTGAGGGCAGTCAAGAACCTAAATAACTTTTAACAACCTAACCCCGTTTTTGATGCAATTACCCAAATATCTTGCATAGATGACCTAGTAAACTCTCCATATTACCCAAAAACTCTATTCTGAGTGAGAATGTTTCATCTCCTCATACTATGGAAGGGAAAGTTATTGGCCAAGCAGTGGCAGCAAAAGCCACAAACCAGTGAGGAAGGAGGAAGATGCAGATTTGGGGATCAGCTTCGATACTGAGGGAGGTTAATGAGTTACTGGATCAAAAACTGGATCCACACCATGGGCTCCTCCCCTACATGGTTCACTTCTACCACGGAGTGGCCAGCTGATAGGGAGAGGGATTAGTTCAAAATCAGAAAAATTAACTAGTACAAGCATGAAGTAGTCTGTAAAAATTAAACTTTTTTTTTTAACCATTTCTCTCATTTGGTCTTTCCTTTTTCTTTTTTTTTTTTTTTTTTTTTTTTTCAGGAGGTGCATTTTCTGGTTTAGGAATTTTAATTCTTATTATAAGGCTTAATGTAACTGAAAATGTGGTGTTATAATTAAGAGATATGTAAGTGTGGATGCTATAGATTATGAGAGGCTCTTGTGAAGTCCATGCTGAGCATGAATCCAAGCACAGAAGTTTCATAGGCCCATCTTCTGAGATTTTCTGAGTTCAGAATTCTTGTTAAAGGATCAGGATTATCTCGAGATATCTTTCATTGGCATGGGAGACAATGACTTCCTGTCTAGATGGCAAATGTTCTCATTTCCATTGAAAAGTTATAGGACAAATGTTAATTACCTCCTGTAATGTTGCAAACGAATTTGATAGAAGTCTCCAGCTATTTTTTTCTGTCTGTGCTGGGCATTTTTTGTTGTTCTAGAAGCTGATGGCAAGGTACAGGCTGTAGCACAGGGGCTTGTTAAGGCCTTGGAAGATTGATTATTTTGCACTCCACGTCTTCAGCCTGCAAAGGGGATGGGCTGTGCAGTGGTGGAACTCAGAGCACCTCCTCACGTAGCACTTGCAGCTGGACTTGGCATTGCTGGAATTGTGTCACCAGACCCCAGGGAAAAAGAAATAGAACTGGGCTTATTCCCTGTAAAGGAATGGTTTTTAATGTATTTTTTACAGAAGCACAGCAGAAACAAACAGCTTCCAACTCTTTGTCCTATTACCCAGGAGAGGTTATTTTCTCTCACAAGAGGGAAAAAAAAATACCAAAATCACAAATAAATGGTGATGAAGCCATTAAACAAAATGGAAATTAAGGGGAAAGTGGGAATGAGATGCTGTTGATGTGAATTTTAAGAGTCCTTCACAAAGGGTTATGTAAGAGAATGAGCTAGATTCTGATTATATTTTTGAATAAATTCCAATAAAAGGAGAAAAAAAGAACAATCCTATGTTTGTAGTGCCCCATTAGTTTGCTGCAAGTTTTCCTGTGCATAAGATGATTTTTTCATTTTACATTATAGGACAATATTTTAAAAGACAAAATACTGTATGCAAAAAAATCAGTGCTGCTTCTTTGCTATTCCAATAACCCCGCTGGGCACTAGGGCACAGTCTTAAGATATTTCTTATTAAAAAAGAGAGGTCATAAAACATAATTTTTTTCCCCCTCCATCCTACTACTAAAAAGTAAATGAAAGCTTTGCAGTCACTGTCACAAGTCATAGCTCTAAGTTATCTTGTTGGGGTCCCAGGACCCTGTGGCTGCACTGACTGCCCCAGCCCCTCTCCCAGCTCTCAGACAGGTCCATGCTCCAAACACTGCTCAGCTCAAGGTGCCCTCGTGAGCTTTGGGAGGCACAGGGCAGGTACATGGCACCAACAGCCACCATTCTGTCAGGAGCACAAATGGGGATGGGGGGAGCTTTCAGATTTAGAATATGGTTTGGGTTGGGAGGGACCTTAAAGACCATTTTGTTCCAATCCCATTTCCATGGGCAGGGTTACCTTCCACTACACCAAGTAACTCAGAGCCCCATCCAACCTGGTCTTGAGCACCTCCAGGGGCTTGGAGTACACAACCACCAAGGGCCTTTTTATTCCCTGTGAACCCAAAGAAGGCCATGGCAAAAAAAAAGAAAGAAAATGGGGAAGAAAAGAAGAAGAAGAAGAAGAAGAAAAAAAAAAGCCACTGGCTTTTACTTCAATTCCTCTTTTTCTTTTGAACTTCTGATCAGATATATTTTAATTAATTATTCACTAGTCATAGTCCCTGACCATATGGGGAAGGGATTCGGTGAAGTGATGAAAATGCTGCTGTTCTCTACCTGATGGGGAGGAGGCTGCAGCTATTGACTTGTGAGCTGCTCCTTCAGAGAAGCCAAAGCCCAGCTCCACTCAGCACATGGAAGGACAGTGTATTTCACATTTCAAAGGAGATAAAAAATAGTGAGTGAAAAAGAAATGACTTCTTGCACAAAGTAAGTGTGTGTAAAGGGTGAGTCTCTGCTTTCCCGTGACAAGACATGGAGAGAAAAAGTTGTGTCTTTGTATCTATCTATACATGTATATATATATATATTCATATATACTTCACTTCTTTAGCAATACAAAGCAGTGAATGAATCTGTGCAATCCAAGTTGGTTTTGGTTGGGTTTCTTTGACCCTTGCTCCCTCACAACCCTTGTCCAAATTAATGTAAGAAAAATGATTGCAATTTTTCTAGTACCATGGCTCCCTTCCTTTTCTGTGTTCAATTTTTAGGTGGAATGGTTGCTTTAACCTTGTGTTTTATCTTGGCAACCAAGAGTACTGCTTGATAGTCCCTTCATTGATAGATCAAAGCAGCTGTAAGAGTAGGGAATAAATGATCCATAGCACCCTCATCAGACATAAAAACTACAGATATGTTTAGTCATGTAGTCTTGCCATTATTTACCAACAGATGAAGATTTTCTGGAAGTAGAGGTGGAAAATCCCACAGTACTGTGAAGACATGGGCAGGGAAATGTGGAGTCTGATACTCAACCTGGGGGACACTTCAGGAGTGAAAAATGCCAAGAGCAAAACAACCATGGCTTCTGTTCCTCATTTGGCAATGAATGAAGATAAATAACTAAGATTCTTTGCACCAACCACTATCTGCTCTCTACAGAGGGAAGTTTCAGTGGTGGAAAGCTGTTGAATACACAACAAAGTTTATGCCAGTGCCATGGAAGGAAAATAAATATCAATAATTTATCCTGGGCAGCTGGTAGGATCTGTCTGTTCCTTGACTGTGCTGTGGTATCTTTTGGCAACCAGCACAGCAGCCAACATAAGAGCACAGATCAGTTGTGTCATGTCCTCTCTTCGTTGCGTTGACACAGAACATGCCATAAAATCCTGCAGTCCTCAGTGCCACCTTTCAATTCCTGAGCTTGGTGACAGCAAATGTCACTTGAGAAAAGCACAAGGGCTGTGATGGGTGATAATTTTGGGAAACATGGTGTGGGGCTGTGTCACTTCAAAGACACATTCTGATTGTGGCTTTGAGAGTGAATGTCACTGTCCTGCTCTGTGTCCTCTCCATGTAGAGAAGATACCCTGTGTATAGCTGTGAGGGGGAGAGGATTCCACAGTTTGCAAGTCAGATGATGTGGAGTGGACAACCTCTGGCAGAAGTTCTGGGAAATGTTTGGATCTCTTGAAAAAACAGGATTTCAGCTGACGTTTGCTCTTTTGCCAGTTGAAATTAGTGGAAACCTGAAAACTGTTTCAGGTCTTCTAGACAGATGCCACGAGCCCAGTGAAGCTTCACACCTTCAGCCTGTAGCAAGGCCAGTGTCAGGTCTCACCAAATGGGAAGTCTGGAGCTCAGAAGCCAAACTCTGCTTTTTCTGAGATTACAGAAGAGTGTGCAAGAGGAGGTACAGGGGTCACAGTCTGGTAATGTGAGGAGAGCTGACAAATGGGTTTCCTAACCAAAATGACTTCATATTGCATTACAGAAAATGTTGTGCTTTGCAGGCTGGTAGGAGGGAGAGTCCTGCTTTTAATTGTGATTCAACATTATATTTCACTTTTAATAGCCTTTTTATAATCAAAGGAGGTAAAAATTAAATGTATGTTGCTGATTTTTTTTGTGTGCACCAATGAGTGATACAATCATAATGTAGTTTTAGATTAAATTCTTTTGTTCCTTTTGTTAATTTGAGTTTGATGACTTTCCCTGGTGCCAGAGCATAATTTACAGCAGACAAAATTCCCTTAAATTGATTTTTAAGAATGCTCTCACATACACTACATTAACCTTTTCATTCCCTTTTGGAGTGTGTCAAAGAAAAATGATCCCTGTAACTCTGCTTATTGAAGAGATACATCTGTGAAGTGTATTAATTGGTAGAGTTCCCATTCTGCTCTGAATAGATTTTTCACATGGCAAATGAATTCCTGGCTGTGCTAATGCTCATCTATCTTTAAAAATACCAGTATTCCAGCCCCTGTCATTTGCTGTCTCTTCTCCATGGCTGATCACTTCTGAACTCTTTTATTAGTTGTGGAGGAGTTTTTATCTTAGATGAGGTGAAGAGAGGCACCAAGGCAAAGGTCCTCAGGAGTTTTCCTGTGCCTGAATCCTGGTGAAGGCACTGGATGTTGAGGACCTGAGCAGCTCTGAGGGAGTGCAGGGTGCAATGTGCTGTTTGCAGCACCACATCAGAGGGCTCAGACTGGCTGCTTGGTAGGGAGGTCTGTGCTGGAAGGTCCATTGCAGCATCACAAGTTCAGGATGTCTTTAAGTCTTGCAAAATGAGTGAGATGGACAGGGAGATGAAGACAGAGGACCTTTATCACGTGGGTTTAGATCACACATTGATCCGAAGTTATGCTGATCTCTGTAGGGAAATGTGGCCGTGGCTCTGCCTGCTGGGTTTGATAAACTTTTCAATTTCAGAACCCAAACCCTGCTTCTTGTGAGAATAACAGGTTGGTGAGGTGTGGAGAAGAAACTTCTTTCTTGGATACTTTTTTCCTTACCATCTCTGGGCCATTTTTCCATGGGATGCAATGAAGCTGTCACACATAAGTCATTGAGTCTGCATGAGTGATTTTTCTCTTTTCAAATCCTACAGCCTGTTTATTTCAATAA
Source organism: Vidua macroura (assembly GCF_024509145.1). Classification (NCBI taxonomy): domain Eukaryota; kingdom Metazoa; phylum Chordata; class Aves; order Passeriformes; family Viduidae; genus Vidua; species Vidua macroura. The sequence continues at coordinate 7,604,917 of NC_071571.1, forward strand.
TATCCCTGCATTTTTGAATAAACCACCTGCATGACTCGGGAGAAGAGGTGTTTTTGTCAGTGCTCCTGAGATGGTAACATGAATTGTTCAGGGAGATTAGAAATGATCATGATAATGCAGTGGCTTTTCTGCTGGTGGCCCTGGTGGCAGTGACTTTTGTAAAATGATAGAAGACCAAGAGGAAAAAAAAAATTGTAATTTGTGTCTCAATCAGTTTTGCTTCTTTTTATTTAATTTCTGTTTTGAGTGGGAATGTGGATGTTTCCATTTCATTCTGTAATTTATTTACTGAATCTCAGAATTGTGTTGAATTAAGGATAACTCCTTCAAATGAAAAATGAGCAACAAAAGTGTTCTTTCTATACAAGGAGTCACGCTGCTGTGGTGTTGTGCCACAGTTAACACAACTCAGTATGGGAAATTTGGCATCTTGCTTTCCCGAGGAAAAATGACTTAATGTTTGTTGGTTGTGTTTCCTGTCAACCAGAAAGTTTTGAAAATTAAAATAAATGACTTTGCAAAGCCTTGTAATGTGCTGTGAGAACCCTAGCAAAAACACAAATCAATTAAAACAGACCAAGCATAAGACTCACAAACCTTTGGAGACCTTGGAGTCGCTTTTCCTGACAGCAGCATCGGTGCTGAGCCAGCTGCTGGCATTTCATGCCAAGAGCCTGAGCACCCTTCAAAGAGCAGCAATTCTTCAAACCACAGTTGTCCTAAGATAGTGCTGGACAAGGGCCTGGGGAAATTAGAACTTTAAAAAAAAAAACCAACTTTATGAACATTCAATCAGGATATCCATGAGGTGGTTTCTGGTTCAAGGATATCTGAGAAATGCCCGAGCAAATCCCATTGGGAGAAGTGAGATGTCTCCCAGCTACTTTGAGCGCAGTTTCACAGCCTGTGCACTCTGCCTCCTGCCTCATCATCCAAGTGATGCCCATGGATGTCAGCTCAGGTCGCTGCTAGGCAGAAAGAAATAGTCAGCATTATAAAATATATTAAAAACATCTGTTCTTTTGCTGTTGTGTCCCTTTCTCTTTACTTCTGTGTACTTCTCTTTACTTTCTCTTTACTTCTGAGTAACAGTGTGGGCTCAAGCAAAAGATTTTCCTTAATTGTAAGAATTACACAACTGGAGGGGAGCTGGGGACTAATGCTAAGGTTTTGGGATACTGATGGAGTTTAGGGCTGCATTCCTGTTCTGAGGTAACCCAGAGGGGTGGAGGGGACTGACCACAGGTGATCACTGATGTGCTTTGTCAGTGTGCTCCCAGGTGTGGTTTTGGCCCCTTATAGCAGGACTGTCCCAGGAATGCTGCAGAACAGGTTGGTGTACAGGGTGGGCCAGGGACTGTTTTGCTAAAGAAGTTGTGGCAGGGTTGAGCTGCACTCCAGTATTGGAGGGTTTGGCTTTTGAGGGAGAGGAGGGCACAGCCAATCACCCTTGGGATAAGAGAACAGATTCTGGGGGACTTTATTTACTGGTTTGTATTCACTTGTGAAACCAGGAATGAAATTTTCAAGAGAGGAGATGAAGGGGACAGAGACTAAGCAAATACTCTGGGCTGTGCAGACTGGGGAGAAAGCCACTTAGCTGGGAGAATAGAACCTCCATTCTGGATCCTGCTCTCACAGCTTCTACTGCCTTTTCATCTACAAGAATTGTGTAAAATGCAGGCTCACACTTACATGTTCTTTTTCCATTGTTTGATTCAGTTAAAATTCATATCAGAGAAGAATATTCTTTCCATAATTTTATTTCAAATCTTAGCTAAATACTGCAACATTAGAGACCTACATAGCAAAAATGACTTGATCTTAGAAACAACAGAAAATGAAAGGTAAAATTATCCCTTAAAGGTAAAATTATAAGTATCATTTTCATATAAATATTAGTACAATGATGAATTATGCAATTGCATTGCCTTTGAAACATCCATGCATGAAACAATTTGTCTTTTTCAAAGCTGTAAATGACTAGTGCTTGAAAATAAGTTGTGTAAAATCTATTTTCTCCCCCCCCCTCCACTCTACATATGGATTTCATATTCCTCTTCTCACTGTCTCTGCAGCACAGTGACCTCAAACCTTGGTTGTCTTCATAGCTCTTCCTCACATTGCTCCCAGGCAAATTATTTCAGAATGAAACTTCCTTTGCCTCATGTTTTCTTTCCTGTACCATTTAGAAACTAATTATTTGTAAACTAAAAAATAGAAAAGCCTAGGAATTTTTAAAATGCAACATTGAACAAAATTTTTAATGCTGTCTTTCTGCCTAGGGAGATTAAACACCTAACTATTTCCCTTATCATAAATTCTTTCTTGGTGTTCAGAGTGAGAAATTGAATGTTTTTTTTTTCTTTTTACTGAAATACAGTTTCACTAAAAATTGCAATTGCCTTTTTACAAATGTAAGCAGAATGCCATTTTGTTAGAATTCGAGGAGACAAAAAAAGCTGAGAGGTTGTTTTGCCAAGCTCTCAAATCTTTCAGGAAAGCTTCTTTTCCTGTTTCTTGAGATCATAATTCTTCAAGAAATAGAGTAGGGAGATGCCATCCTGGCATGCCTTGGCAGCACCACTGTTTGCAGATGCTCTCTGCATGGGTATGAGCTGTCTCAGGGCTCGTGTGAGCTGTGGCTGGGTTTGGAGGGAGTCAGGCTGTGAGAGCATTGTAGTGGAAAACCTGGAGCTGGGCAAGTGCTGTGGCATAGAGGAGTCCTGGGATCAGTGACACAATCTATGGCATTTGGGCTGTTCATGGATTTGGTGAACACACAGACTCCTCTGGAACAAAATCCTAAGCATCAAACCAAGTTTTACTGGTGGTGTGGCAGATATTTCACTGCAGGAAATGATTTGCAGGTTAATGTGTGTGCTTATATCAAACACTGAAATAAAATCAAAGAAATGCTGTTGATTTTATGGGCTATGTCAGTACTGGGAATGGGTCTTTAATTATGATTTGAATTACAGCAGTAGCTAAGGACCCCTGAGAGGATTTACAGTCCCACTGTGCCAGGTGCTATAAAAACATCTGGGTTAAGGCACCAGAATGAGCCAAACTAAGGGGGGAAGTGAAGGAGATTAATAAAATGACATTAGATCAAGGCCAACACAGTTCTTGGCTAAAAGTATCTGTAGTCACACATGTCCTGTGCCATACACAGGTACAGTGTTGCCATCTCCTTTCTCCTGGCCATGGTCAGAATATGACTGTGCCTTTGGCTGGAACCGCTCGTCGTGCAACAGGTTCAGACGGCATTTGCAGCTTGAATTTTGTAACCTTGAGAACTGGCTTCTGGCAGGATTTCAGAGTCCATGTTCCAAGGTTCTCATTTATTTTGAAAGTTCCATGGAGTCACTCTGTCCTGAAGCACTAGGAATAATTTGGGAACGTTTCAAATTGCAGTGGTGCTTATTTACGTACGCTGTAAGGGCATAGGAGGGTATTGCAGTGTGGTCACTCTACTTGGGTACAAAAGTCATGTGAAATGCCAGTTCAAAACATAGAGAAGCTAAATTAATCTTTTAGTACTGCAAGGTCTGGAGGTGATCCAAAACCATTTCATCATAATGCCTATAAAAATGATGGGAAGTTATTAAATATCCATTTCTGCAATCCAAACCAGCTAAGAATTCCAGGTATTACTGTATTTAAATAATTTTACAGATTTATTTTTCTTTTAACATAGCAACAGCACTGTGTTTCATTTGTAGCTGACAGACTGGCTTGGCTCCAGTGGAGCCAATGATCTGTGTCAGTCAATGCTAACTGAGGATCTGGTGCCTTCTGCTCTAAACTATGGAAGACTTGTCATCTGGTAAAGCTACTCTGAGGTGTGTGGGATGCAGATGGCATTCATTTTCTCCTACTGGCTTTGTAATAGAAACATGTAAGACTGAAAGCTCTACCAAAGCATAAAACATGCAAGGTTTAAATTTATGGGGAGCTGAGTGTTACGGGTACAGCCTTTTCCTCACTCACTTCCAAACACACCATTAGTGCCCAGCCTCTGAATATTTGCCTGTGTGCACTTTGCAGATAATGGTGGGAGGAGATGGAACCAAACAGAATGGCTTTAGGGCGTTCATAAAAGAGCCTCCCAGAAATGCAGGGCAGGAGAATGTGCTGCACTGTGTGCAGGGTAAAAGGTTTGTCTCACAGTGCTGGGGAGTAGGCAGCAAAGATGTTCACTGTTACTTAAATCATTGCTCCCTATTACTAAAAGCATCAACAGAAGATGAAGAAAAACATAACATAGTTGTCTTTCATCACCACAACAGGCAGATGGTTTTATCCCTCTTATTTCTGTTGGGGTTTTGCAGGAAAGCCCACGTACATGCCATGCCTCATTTGTAAAAACAGAGCAAGTTTTTATTCCTCTCACTCTGAAGTGTCACCTTTAGCACCTGAACAACTGAGTTTCTGTAGCCTCGGGTTCAGGCTCTGTGTCTGTCTGGAAACTGGTTGTTATTCTACATCACACTCCAGCCCAGGGTGGTCTGCAGCAGCAGAGGGGAGGGAGGCGAGTAGGGAGGAGAAGGAAAGGAAAGAAAATAAATAAAATACCCCCAAGCAAGAGTAACTCAGCTTGACTTCAGAGGTGAGAATGATGCAGTTACATGCTTATTATTGTTTATCTGTGTTATGATACTTCCTAAATTCTGTAGTGACTGAGGTTCCCTCTGTGCCAAGCGGGGTATCAAAAATGATTCCTGACCGTGAAGAAACTCCATCCTAGGTTTAAGGTAGGGGAGCAGAGGAGGATCCAGGCAGGAGGATTGTGATGAGACAGTAATGCAGTATCAATCAGCACAATAACCAGGAGTCTCAGTGAACCTCCTGCTGTAACCACTGCAATTCATTTCGTTTACTGCCATTATCATCGCAATTAGTGTTTCATTTTTGCAACATAAGGTTAATAATCTAATAACTGTATGGGTTACCCACTCCTCAGCTCATTTGTTGTACTATTCAGCAGGAATAATTTGCTGCAATTTTGTATTATAAAGAACTAATTAACAACAAGATTATTTTTCCACTGAACTTCACAGGAGTTTTTTGTCTTGGACAAAAATGGGGTATGGGGACACTGTTGTGTTCCCATACCTTATTCTGTGCCAGATTTTGGACTTGGTAAGCTGAGTTGTCAGAGACACCACACTGACCCACATTTCATCAGTCAGAAGTCCTAATTCAGAGCCAGGTGGCATGAGTGAAAGCTAAAATACACATTTTTTAATTATCATTGTTAACAAGCTTGTTAGAAGAATTTTTCTTTCCTCTGTTTATAAGTGTAATATTTAAGGTCAAAAATTAGACATAAATAAAAAAGAAGCAAGAAACAGAGCTTGCAAGAGTAGCAAGTCTGGAAACTACAAAATTACTATTAATTATTATAATTACAAAATTATAAATCCCCATTGTGCCACCTCTGAGGCCAACAAAACATCTTGCACCTGCTTTTATTTCATACCATTAATTTCTTGGATTTTCTTTTGTATTTTGCTTCAGATTTACACCAGTGTAACTGAGTCCAGAGCTCAGTCTCGATGGCCCAGTGTCACCTGCTTCTGCAAGGAACCTCTAAATCCAGCACCTGTATCTGGAATGTGTATATTTCATATAACACAACTGGGATTTATCATTATTGCATAAAAGTGGCAGCTCTATGTTGAAAAACACTGAGGCCAACCATGACTATCTCACTGCTGATACTTCAAAGATTTTGGTCCAGGATGTGTTAGTTTTATTAAATAATACCTATACTTCACAAGTGATGTCTATATTGTCCTTCAGCCATATAGACAGGGTTATTAAAAAAAGAAAAAAGAAGTTGTGCTTGGTGAGTTGTTTTAAGAAGCTATTATATTATTGTAATATGACCACTGTGCTGGCAGGCTTTTGGCAGGTTTCAAATAAACATGCCAGAAATAATTTTGTTGACAGCATCTTGGGTTGGAGCATATCCAGCCTTCATCCATAACATGTCAACAAAGTGATTCTTTCACAGGCAGGAAAATATGTCACCGTGATCTGTATTTTAGAGTCTTAAAATACTGTAGATGTTTAGATTAATGGCTCCAAAATCAACTTCACAGGTGGCTAGCAAGGTTTTTCAATCACAAATGAATATGTAAGTGACAGCATTTGCAGTTTTTAATATGCAGCATCAATGAAGTGTGCTTATGTAAAAACCTGTGGAAACATCTGGTTTACTTTCCAAATCCAAAATCAATTTAGTTTTCATGTAATAGGAAGAAGGAGGTGAAAAACAAGCAGCAAAGGAAAAGAAGGAGAAAACCAAGCTGAAGGGCTTTAGCTTATTAGCAGAGGTCAGGAGGATGTGTTAGTGCTTCCTGTGAGGCAGAGAGGAGGTGGTTCCACTGATGAGTGAATTCAATGTTTTCTTTCATGTTCTTTTCATCAGAGCAGAAACCATATGTGCTTGGTTTATTTCCCTTTGTGTCATATGCTCAGATTTCAGTATGAAACCCAAATTTGCTATCTTTAGGATTAACACAAAGGCATCTGTTTGCTGGCCAGTTTACATCTCCATATTTATCTCTGCAAGCTGTGTCTTTTAAGAACAGGCAAATTCCAGCTCTGAGCTCTGTGCTGGAAATGCACCCTTTGAGCTGCCTCTTCAAGAACATCATCTATGTGCTTGAATCAGTACCTGCCCAGGGCTGAATTAAACACCTTCCTGGCTTCAGTCCCAAGTGCAGAGGCTCCCCTGAGAAGTGATGCCTGCTGCTGGGAAATCCCAGTGAAGGGTGAGGGTTTGCTGCCAAGGGCAGGGGGTATCACAGGCTGGTGGAGCTGTAATTTCCTGGAGGTAAAAGATGGTCACAGTGACACAGCAACATCCCTCTGGATTTAACAGAAATACAGACAGGAATAATCTGAGGTGGCTGTGCTATCATGAATATGGTGTGATGTGTCTGCAGTTTTGCTGTAAGTGATTCTATCAAAAGAGACTTCAAATGACTGAGAACAAAAGAGCAGCTTTCCAAACCTGTGCTGAAGAAAGCTGTTTGTCTTTCTTTGAAAAGTCATTTATCTCTCCTTGCTTTTTACCAGGGGAAATTTCCTGATGGAATTTTGAAAAGAAAGTGAAAATGTTCTTTTCTATTTCTTTGCAGTGTATTAAACCCCAATATTTTGCTTATGAATAGTTTTTTTTCCTCTTAATACACTAGAAATTCACAGTCTTTTTTTTTTTTTTGGTCGAGATTTTGCTCAAATATTGATTGAATGCCTGGAGAATTAATGGGATTGAGTTGATAATGGATTCAGTGCAAGTACAGCTGTCCTGAACACTCAACTATGTGTGTGTTTCTATCACACTGGGACTCATGGATGGGAAATTCACACTTAATGCAAGGTGTTATTAAGCTCTTGAACTACATCTGGGATTGTAGATGTTATTCAAGTCCATGAGCTAATTTCTTCTTCAATTTTAAACTTCTGACCATTTGTGGTGACAATGTTAGATTATTTTCAGGACTGTGACTGTTGCCATCAGTTCTGTAACACTGTCAGTGTTTTACTCTGTCCCAAGACACTCTGAGGGCTTGGCTGGGTTTCTCACCTGCTTCTCCACAGTTCTCCCATTTCTCTCTAGACCCCCCTGTACCCTGATGTGAAAGAAAGAATATTTCTGCCATCTACTAAGAAGCCCTGCATTAATTCCCTGGCTTATTTATAAATGTCCTTCCCTTGGAAAGCCACAGACTATCTTTTGTGCTGTTTTGCATCACCTGAAAATTGGAGACCGTAACAGTTTCCTAAAAATGGCGTTAGGAGACTAAATTGATTAACTTTTGTATTCATATTTAGGGTAAAGGATCTGTAGGAATGGAAGTATTTATTCTCCTTGCTTGTTGCCAAAATTACATTTCTCAAAGCTCCTGACCTACTTTTCAAATTTTTCTCCAGTAATGACAGTAAACTATAAATTTGTTCCTTCTAATTATTTTTCATTTCAAATAGAAAGCAAAGTACAAACAAGGGGAAGACAAAGAGGGAGAGTGTGCTCACCTCTACCCCTCCTGGCCATAAAGAAAAGAAGCCTCATGTGTTTTCCTGAATTAGAATAGATGGAGTGCATCAGGTGTTTAATGCCTCAAACTTGGTTTTCCACTGCAGATTTATAGCTTTTGTAGTAGCTAGATCCCCAAACATATAGAAAGTGAGTCTAGACATTATTTTTTTCTGTAAAATGAATTCTAGGGAAAGGTTGAAAAATATTTCCCAGCGTCTTCTGAAAACAAAACTGTGAGGTTTGCCTGACTTCTCTCTTCCAGTCTTGTTGCTGAAGAAACAGAAGTAAAGCAAACTCTGAATAACAGAAGAACTTAGTCTACTAGAAAGCTTTTTGCTTTCATAAAAAATTTAAAATGGAAAAAAAATAGTCTTTTAAAGAAGTACCAGCAGTTTGGTTTTAGACACGCCATCCCTCATAATAAAAGAAATGAGGCAAAAAAACCTAAATAGATGAGTTTCACAAGGAGGAGGAGCATCCAGAGTTGTTCTGGCTGTGACCAGATCCCTTGAGTGAATTCAGCCTCCCAGAAAAGCAGAGTGCACTCATATTTCATACAGTTCCTGTGGAAGCTTCAATGCATGCATGAAACCACATACAGTGCAAAATGCTAAGAGGAATCCAGCAAAACACATGAAAGTGCAATAAATTTTTAAGATCTTGTGAATGCGAACACAGCACTTCATAAAACCTCAGTCCTGAGAGCAGGGCTGCTGTATACATCGTAGGCAGAACATATGGTGCAACCACAGTGCAGTCAGAGCTAATCAGTGAGTGGTGATGGAGCTTTTATTCTGAAGTTTTAAGGATGTGATTAAATTTAATGTATATGCTAGACAAGAAGCCTGTCTTCAATTCCTCAGACCTACCAACCTAGGAGTGCACGCAGTACGCCCTGAGGAGATGTCATGTTTTCTGGGAAGGCAGGAAAGTTCACCAGGGGGATATCCTTATTGATTTTTATCTCGATGCATGCCCCTGTGAATTATTTATCTTCCTGTATGCTTCTCTGACGTCTTATTATGAAAGTCTCTTGAAGGTTACTGTAAAGCTCCTCATTCCCAGACTTAATGAGGGTTGGTAGGAAATCGGCGTTGATGAGTGAGTTTGGATGAGTGCTGGGATGGGGGCTGGTGCCTGTGTGCCAGAACATAATGAGGAGTGTGGGTTCCACTGCTGAGCCACCTGTGGGTGCATTGCATTTCTTTGCTGTATAATTATTTGGGATGAATTCAATTAATGCCACCATGAATTATAACAGCCTGAACTGTATTTGGCTCAAGGGCGTCACCCACCGTGGTCGCAGGGTGTAGATCTGCAGACATACATTGCTGCCTGGATTCTGTGCCTGTTTCCTTGTCTAAGTGCCCTTTTCTAAATGTTTATCTTCTTTTGATGTTTCTAGGAGCTGGTGGGCAGTAATCCTCCTCAAAGAAACTGGAAGGGAATTGCAATTGCCTTACTTGTTATTCTCGTTATCTGCTCGCTGATTGTCACCTCTGTCATACTCCTGACACCAGGTATTTATAACCTTTAACTCACTTCCAGTCTGGTTTTCTTTTATAATTTTGCCCTTCCAAGAGAAAAGGGATTACAAACTAACTGCAAAGTCGACATCAAAGGAATCCTCCTTCCTCACTTTATCTCAGTGTGATGCTGAGTTCAAGGCTATTCTTAGGGAGATTGTTTTAGAGTTTTAGATTTCAGTTCAGAAATCAAGGCTGCAGACCTGAAGGCACAAGCCTGGAACTTGATTGCCTTAACATGGATGGGGAATCATTTTAGATGTGCCAGGGTAGGAGAGGAACCCACATGGGGCAGTCAGTGAGGGCACAGGAGGTCCTGAAATTCATGTCCACATGGAGCAGTAGTTGCCAGTTGCGTGTCGTATCCTGGACCATTGGAAATGGCATTAGATGCCTTGGCACCTAAATCCCATTCCATTCAGTTGGATTGATTTTTTAGTTCAGACCACAGTGTTTACAAAGCAATTTCAGATAATGATATACCAGATTGTACTTATCGACAGCAAATAATTAGTAACTTCCCAATAAGGAATTCTTTTAGTTAATCCCCTTACCAAGTTTCAGCAAAGTTCTGTGCATGTAACCTCTGTAAATTACTTCTCTTACAGTAGCTGCTGAGGTTGTAGGCTTGAATTTTAATGTATAATGTGTCATTATGATTATTGATTATTATGCATTTATACAGCGCTGAAAATTTCCATGCCTACTTAGGCAGTAGAAATAAAGTGCTTTTGCAGCACTGACAAGATTGTGAACTGAATATGAAAAGACAAACAAAATGAGAGACAAGACATAGGAAAAAGAATTCAGTGTCAGAAAGGGTGAGGAGCTACAAAACACAGGGGAAGGCAAAGGTCCCTTGCTTAGGGATGTAGAGGAGAAGAACAGGGACTCCTTCTTGGATGAGTACATGTGAGTGGTAGAATCTAGGGAGCAACAGGAGAGAGAGCACAGAGCTGAGGAGCAGAATGGAGGCAAGAGAGAAATAAAACCTCAGGACATGGAAGAGCACAGAGTAGTGAAGTGGAAAAATGAGACAGAAGTTGTGGGGCAAAGATTTCCAGCTCATTGCATGCAAAATATATGAGTCCAGCAGGTCTAGGCCATCTTCCCTGACAAAATTCTTATCCCACAGTCCTGCTGTGCAAGGAACTGGAGACAGGAACAAACCAAGAAATACAGGAGTGCATTGAGTTAATGTGAAAATGAGTGAAGCAATCAGTACATTATTTTTTCAGTTTTTTTATTGTCATGACATATTCAGTTTGTTTCATGTTATCCTGAAGTTTTCAATGCAAATTTAAGTTCCATGTGGTCATACCAGAATAATTATGTAATTAAATTAATTAAGGTAAAACTTAATTAAAGATCATTTATTAAATTAATTTTGCTGGTGTTCAGATTCAACCTCTTTGGACAGTGCTGTTCATCTCTGAGATGTTTTGGGGCATGGTGTGTGGACTACACTCACATCAGGCACAATTTGTTAGGTATGCAAATGTTGCCTGCAGTTTTACAGAAGCACAGAGTTTCCAAAGACGTACAGGAAAGACTCGATTACAAAGTCCATACCTGTGAGCCTCAACAAGTTCTCTTGAAGCTAAAGCACTGCCTAGCTGGGACCATGGGTGCCACTTCCATCAAAATCCAAAAAGCTTAAATCCAGTGTCTTCCCTTGATCAACAGTGTGGTCATTATATAAAATCAGGTTTGATAAGCAGGACTCTGCCCTCATGAAGCTTTGCTGGCTGTGACCAAAGACTGAATTCTCTTTTAGTTTTTTTTTCAATACCTCCCAGAATAATCTTTTCCATAACTTTTCCAGGCACTGAAATGTCATTAACAGGCCTGTAGTTTCCAGGGGCCTCCTTCTTCTTCTCCTTCTTCTCCTTCTTCTCCTTTTCTTCTCCTTTTCTTCTCCTTCTTCTTCTCCTTCTTCTTCTTGAAATACTCATATTCAGTTATAAATACAACTCAGAAGTGTATTTTTTTATATATGTATTTTATATGTATGCACAAAGACATTCTCCCTTTGGGGTGTGTGTGCACACACATGCACATATATAAATCACACAGTTTTTATTATGTACCCAGCAACACCTCCAGATAATAATATTGAGAGGGTCTCTGTGCTTAAAATTTAGGAATAAGCAAAGTCATTTTCTATACCGAAATTTCTACTCATGTTTTTTGAGATTTCTAATTATCTGATCTGCTGGTAAGCTGGGCTTGGGTTTTTTTTGTTTTTTTTTTTTCCCTGTTGATGTTTCAGAATTGTGTCTTATATGCACGTACAAAAACTCTGAGCTCCCGTTTTTATTATGGATCCAAAGTGCTTCGTGGTGAGATTATGCCAAGGGTAAATTACAGAGCTTAAGTTGCTGCTGTGGCTTGGCAGCAGCTGAGTTCAGCCTTCTTCTAAGCCACTGGCCCTGGAGCCTGTTACGAGGCTGGGCAATGACAGAAGGGAAGGGGAGTCTCATTTCATGGGCTAAGTGGGACTCTGAGACTGGTTGGACAAATGTAAAATTATCACATTGCTAATCCCAGCTGGGCATAGCACATCCCAACGAGGTAGGAGTGGATAAGGTGGAGGAGCCTGTCCAAAAGGAGAGGCAGAGTCTGCACTTCTCTGCCATAAAATAGTTCTCTGGAAGAAGAAATTATTATCTTTTGGTAGTCAAACTGAAAATTAAGTGATGGATATGTGAACAAGAGGTGAGGAAGGGGCAGGAGCACAGTGAAGGAAAGAGGTGGAGCAGTTTTGTGGATGTTCAGGGGCAGCTGCCAAGTATGAGTGACATCAGGAAATAAACAAAACAACCAAACAAAAGCCCCTCTTCACTGTAAAAGCCTCAAAGGGGGTGATGCAGGCTGGCATGGCTTGGGCAAAGTATCTGAGGATATTCAAATGTTTTTAATTCTTCCTTCCAATGATAATGTTGGAGTCCAGCCTGATGCTGTCACACCAGTACAAATAACCTTTTGCATTTTACCTCTGTATCTACTACCTACCTACTTTTCCCTGTCTATCTCAGTCTGGGAAACCATTTTTCTCTCAGTATTTTGGTGCTGGTTTGAAGACCTGTTTTGCAGTGCAGTAGCAAGGCATGAAATACAGAGAGGCTTTAAAACTAGTGCTGATGTCATTGCCTAATTCCAGAGTACTTTTGGACATATTTGGGGTAGAGTGCAGCATGCAGGCATATAGTCCATGCTCAGACAAAGAAAAGTGGTTACCTGGACCCATAACTTGGTCAAATACTGGGAGAGCTTGGGTAATCTCTCAGGTATCTCCTGCAAAGTCAAGAACAGGAAGTGGGGAAGACTTGCTTAGCAGGGCAGATAATGATTAAGGTATTTAATTATTGGGGAAATGAGGATTTGTATGTCTCTTTCAGATTATTTTTCAAATCAACCCAAACCTTTAAAGGTTTTAACTCTGGATTCAGAAGCGCTGAAATCCCTACTGATTTGGGTTTCTCAGGGGCAGGTCACTCACCCTGCTCCAAGATTAGCACAAAAACTGGGAGCAGTGGACTTTGCATTCAGCAGATACTGTAATTTCAGTGGCAGTGTTCTATTACTAGCTAATGCTTATGTCTTATTTTATAAAATCCTAAAAACATCTCAGCATTTATATGATTTGTGTATCCATTGATGTTCTAGAGCAGCATTCTCAAAAGAAGTAATTGGTGGAAGTTTACATTTAATTACAATATAGGACACCATTGCCTATGCTGAGCTTCTCCAATTTCATGGTGTGTGAGTCCTGCCACTTCACCCACCTTTGAAAAATGTTAAACTATTTATACAAATGATGACAGTGCTGTCCTGAGGCTTTCCTACCTGGCACCTGTGCAGGTCCCATTCAATTGTTTGTGTATTTATATAAAGACATGCAGAACTTTCCAGAAGTCTGCCCATGCACACACACATAGAGCAAAGCTGAAAAGAGGACCAAGCCCTACAGAAATTTTGAGTAAAATAAGGCCTTTCCAAATTCCATTAGACATTGTGCTTAGGAAGAGGCTGATTTCTCATACATCTGTTCCTGATATTTAAAGCTTTCTGGAGATATACATCATATTTGCTCCTTTCAAATCTGACCTTTTAGTTGAAAAAAAAAAGAAAGTACACCCTAATCCATATTAAAATTTTTGAGAAATCCATAAGAACTATTTCTCAGAAGTGTTACTGAGCTAGTCATTGCATAGCATTAATTCACAGCATGCTGTCTGACAGTTAAAGGCATTGCCTAGAAAACTTTGTAGCTCTTGTGATACTCAGAGCAAGGCACTATCCTTTGACCAGCTGTGCAGGAGAACAATTTGTTAACTATAGTTATATATAAATGTGTATTTTACACCATTACAAACAGGTGGGATTTTACAGAAGGGAGAAGGCTTTGCCTTTTCTGGCCACCACCTTTCAGGTACAGAGAGGTTATCTGGGGGAAAAGAGGGTTGGGTCTGCCCAGGGATCAAGCAGGTGTGCTGAGGTGGGGATGGAGCTCCTGCTGTGCTGGCCACAGAGAGATGGAGGCACTGTCCCTGTCATGCAATGCACAACAGGCCAGGAGGTGTGTGAGGAGAGCATCTGGCACCAGCCTGTGCCTGAGCACCGGAGCTGGAAAGAAAGGTGGGCACCCAAAGGTGGCTGCAGCCTTCTCACCTATCAAACAGCCTCTGAGCATGGCTGGAGTTGAGAAAAAGCTTGAAAGAGAAGAAGCAAAACAGGCAGTGAGGTGAGCTCCTTGCTCCTTTCTGTTGGA